>NC_041402.2:52864428-53476443 GCF_900747795.2 Erpetoichthys calabaricus
ATCTATCTATCTATCTACTTTGGGTTTCCCACATCTGATCAGCTACTTTCTGTCAGTATAAGCCCACTCACCACCCAGATGTTATCAGTTTATGGCTCAGCACCTCAAATTACCTCAGTATTAATAACATACAGCTACAGATCGGTATGATACAACTAAAAAAATAATCACCAAATTATTCTGGTACAAGGTATGGCTATGATCAACCTGTTTTCAACCATGGTGTGCTTTCTTTTATAGACAATCTATCTTTAGAACAGAAACACAATAACAATTCACCACACAGATACAGGTAATTCAAGCTTTCCCTCTAGTCACACCTCTCTGGATATCCCTGTTATTACTCAATTCAGCATTAAAGTCTCCTCTTTCAAACTTAAATATTCCTTGATATGACCCTCCACTACAAATTCAAACTGAGAGCTTATGAATAACTCCACACCTGTCCATGGATTTTATTGACTGGCAACTCCAAAACAGAAGAGGACCCCCATCTTTTTAGACAACTGGTTCTAGAGTTAATGCTGTGCTGAGAGGTGAGTCTGACTATATCCATATTAGTCACTTTCCACATCCCATTAGCCAATTTCCATCACCAGGCCAGCATTGTATCTGACCCTCCTCCACCTTGTGAATCGTGAACTTCCTCAATGCCACTTTTTTATGTAATTTAATATAAGTTAAACAGGTAACATACTGTATATTATATACATTTTTCTTAAAGATATGGTGTTCATATTTACTGTTGATTAGTTACTGATTATTTTAATGTCAAATGAAAGTAGACAAGATGAATGAAAAATAGTCTAAATAGTTACTTTTCTTTACCACTTTGATAGTGACACTAATAGAATTCTACTGTAATGTATGGCATGTTCCTCTGATAATAATTCAAAGGCCATCTCTGTTTGTGAATTTGTGGATTATGAAGCCTATTAAAAGTGAGATACCATTAAATGACCCTTTAGGTGCTTATAGCCTGATGTCATCTGAAGGTGAAAACAAAAAATACATCAATCATTTTAAAAGCTGCTTACACCAGATTAATGCTTGGAGAAGAAATGTCTAACAGCTTGTTGCAGGTTCTCCACTATCCCTACCACCAACATCACTACCAAATAGAGCTAATTAATTTAATTTTTAATTGTTGAACATCTTGTAAACATTAGAATGTGATGTGCAATCTGTATTGGAATTAATGCAAAACTAATGAAAAAAAGTGATTGATTCAGGACAAACTGTTGTTCATGTCCCAAGATGATAGGCATCAGAGCAGGGTGCAACTGGATATGTTATTAAGGCTCCTACATCGACCGATGAGGTTACAGGTTTACTATTTTACTTATTTCATCATTTTAATTCATTTAAAATGTATCAGTTTTAGCAGAACATATACATATAGAAAGATAGGCTATTTGAGTATTGAATTGCCCATAGTACTTGGTCAAGTTCTTCCTTCTTGATTATTATGCATTAATATAATGAGTCTTATGGGTACTTTACAAACACAAACACACCAGCAGCATTCACTCTGGACCTTTCGATGTGTGCAAGTAATGTACAGTAGGCCAAAGAAGACTTTCCAGTCAATAAAAAAAAACTGCCCCAAGGGTCACATTACTTTATTCATGCTCAGGTCACTCTTGTTGGCATCATATCTATGCCTGTGGCCCAGATTTATATATAAAGAAAAAATACTATAAATACTCACAAAGGAGATGAAAACAGAGCACAATTGTGCATTGATTCAGCTGACTATGCTTGTGCATTGCCAAGTGGATATTTCTGGTGTTCATGCCAGCCATTTGATAAAAAATTCCTACATTTCAAGTAAACACCGTAAATATTTTATTCTCAAACATTTTCATTTGAATCTTCATTTCTTTCATTTCTAAGAAACAAAATGGCAATACCATATCACTTTCCTTGTGATAAAAATAAAAGGACTGAACATTTTTAAAAAATATTGAAGTTTCCTTCATCTTAAATTTAAAAATAATTTGAAAAGATAGATTTTTTAATCAACAATTACCCTAAAAGTTATGTTGTAAGGAAGTTTCCAAAAATGTTTGATTGCTACTGATAATTCAGGTTGGACCTATTCAAATAGTATTGGGCGCAACGTAGGCACCAACTAGGAGTGGGGTGTCAATTCAACGCAGGGCACACTCATGCACACAACTACACTAACATATACCAGACAAATATAGAGTTGAAGATGTAACGCATCTGCGTCTGTGGATCACTCTCATCTGAGACATGTACCACCACCCCAGGTCGTAAGGGGCCGCTGACACTAACCTTCTCCTCTTCTGTTTCCTCTGCAGCACAGACAAGATGCCCAGTGAGGACAATTAACTCTACCTTCCCCAGTCCCCTACCTAAAAATCCCACCGCCGCCAGAAGGAGGCAGTCTTGGTTGAACAGAATGCACCACAGGAAGGCACTTATATTGAGTGATCTTAAACCAGATGAATACAAAGCTTGAAGACTTTCCTGTTTGTTTTCAACATTTCTGTTACACTTAAACCTTTTGTGGCCCCTTTTCTTTTGTTTTCATTCTTTTGATCAAGTGGGGACAACCAGGTTTGTGCCATAATATTTTTTCTTGGGTCTCGTATTTCTTTTACTTGACCAAACAGATTAATTTCGCATTTACATCCTAGTTTCTATGTACGTCTAACAAATGACATTTTCGATTTCACAAATTTGAATGTTGTGCATATATTCCCAAACAGTTTACAGCATATAGCTATGTGACTTCTGCAGATTAAATTGCAACATACAGTAATGAGTTTTCTTTTGTGTCTTATACCACTGCTTAAGCCAACAAATAGTATGTTTTTTCTTGCGTCCACTTCGCATTTGCTGAAATTCTTCTTTTTTAAAAGTGCTTCTACAATTGTCTTTTGCACAAACACTGAACGGAAGGGGCTATTTATATTGATTTGCATATTGAAATATGTAATATTCTGGAAGGAGTCAGGGTGGGGCTTACACAGATGCCATTGTTTGGCTGGTATCCCAGCAGGAATGGATGGCCACTTGTCCAGCCGGAAAGCCATTATTAGGGAAGGACATGGATGGGCAGGCATCCCGGCCATATAGGTTGTTGAGGCATTTACCAGACAGGAGGCCCCATTGAAAGAAGGCCAAAAGGAGACAGTTTCCTGGGACCGTGTATTCCACCTTTACACAGGATGGCATCTTTCTGGTGGAACTCCCATTGGTACACCTGCAGGGCATATTGGGAGATGTAGTCATGAGGGATAGACCTTTTGGGATACTTGGAAGTCATGGTGAGCTGCAGAGAAGCACTCTTTACTTTTCGGGGCTTCCGCCTAAGTCAGAAGTGCTTCTGTCATATAATCTGGTAGCACTAGATGTGTTCTTGGGTCCTGCATAAAAGGAGCCTCATCATCAGGGAGTCAAAAGACAACACTCTCTTGGAGGAGTTAAAAAGGGATTAGAAAAGGAAGAAAGGATTGTGTTGTTGTGATTTGGGAAACAAGACCTGTTTGTGTACACAATTACACATACAGACTTTGCTCTGAAAATTGTCAAATTATGTTCATGGATATCTACAACATGTAAATCTGTTGAAATCTTGAAATCAAAATTTCCATCTATCATAATACTTTCTCCTTATATTGATAAAGTAGTAGGAGCCCACTTACCTGTTTGTTCACTAGGATATAAAATGCTCCCTGAAGACCCAGATATTTCTGGAGACCTGAGGAATTCAAAGCTTTCATAGTTCTTTAAAAAACACAAGTTTCTCCTGAGTATGTCCCAGCTACTAACAGTCTACACCATACAGAGGGTGATGCCAGTCAATGTTAGAAAGAACGTCAGCCCAACTGCTTCTTTAAGCAGAACTGAAAATATCTTAATTATAAATAACATGCAATTAGTCAATATTTTGTAGGCCCTCTTTCAGTGAACTGAAACTGTGCTGAATCAGTATCTCATAGGGAAAAGTTTTTAATGGTATTATCTAGAATGTTGAGTGTTTTGACTTAAACTTATGTGTTTTCCATTAGTGACTCTACCTCTTTTGGGGTGTATCATTTCCCTATTTGTAACCTGAATAACTTATTGCTGATTCCGTACTTATTACTTACAACTTTGGCAAAGTATTCAGCTAAATAACAAATTTTGGCTTACATCCTACAATGGATTGGCACACAATCCAAGGTTGGTTTCTGGCTTTCGTCCATTGCTGGCAGTGTCTCCTCAAGACACTGAACTGAAGTAAGCATAATCAACAAATGGATGAATGAAAAATATGGTACTACTAAACACTTTAGGAATGTAAACAAATGAAAATTAATACAGTACTTAGACTTGCCATCTTACCTAAAGCCATTTTCTCTTCTTGAACTATAAGCCCAAGATAGCTAGTTATAGCCAGTGTTTTATAGAGGTCAGAGAGACCCCTGAAGGAATGTCATGTCTTCAGACGGTGTTTTATAGCTAGAGATGCCTCTGCATGACACAAATGACAGCAAACTACAACCGTTGCGATGGGGTAGTCTGTGGCTGTCGGGCTCTGAAAAATAGCCATTAAACTGAAAGCCTTATGGAAGTCCTACTGAGCACCTGAACATCACAAACGTGAATAATAAACACCAAAAAGGAGAAAAAAAAAAACATGTTTACAAAATGACAAAGCACAATGGGCAAAAACACAAATTTAGAAAGCAAATTGCTAGAAGCTGAGAGGGTGCTTTCCTACAATGATACCTAGTGATCATAGCCATGCCACTTGGCTTTCTATTTTTGGAACGTTAGTATCTCAAGACATCACAGTGATACAAATACAGACATCCTTGCCTTTTAAATTACAGGCAAGACTAATAAAATTAAGAGAAAAGCATGAACTGATTACAAACCATTTGTCTTCATGTCTTGTTTTATAAAAAGAAAAAGTAAAAACAGTTTACATGAATTACAGCCTATACCATTATAAATCTATGATTTAGTCAAAAATATAATTTCGTTTTTTTCCAGAATTGTACTTTTCTATATTGCACAGCACGCCAAGACACTTTTGTGCCATCTACAGAACCAATAGTTCAAATCATGCTGTAGTGTATTCCTAGTTTTTCTTTTTTTTGTATCTGATCAATAATAATAATAGTAAGAAAAAGATGATGAAGAAAAAATACATTAGATAAAATTTAATAATAATATTAATAATAACAACATTAGATACATTTTAATAATCCATCCATCCATCCATTTTACAACCTGCTGAATCCAAACACAGGGTCACGGGGGTCTGCTGGAGCCAATCCCAGCCAACACAGGGCACAAGGCAGGAACCAATCCCGGGCAGGGTGCCAACCCACTGCAGGACACCATTTTAATAATAATAATAATAATTCTTTACATTTATATGGAGCTTTTCTCACTACTCAAAGCACTTCTGTGAGTGTTGAGCCACTTCAACCACCACTCAACATATCAACATTTCTATTTACTGGTGACAAAAGCAATAACAGAAGTGCTACATAGAGTCCCTTATATCAGAATCAGAATCACTTTGTTGCTAGCATGTGAAACATACCAGAATTGACTTTGATTCGGTGCAAAACATGGAATACTAGGGGGCTCCGCCCCCTGCTCGCTTCGCTCGCCAACCCCTGGCGTTGGGGCATGACAAAGAGTGAGATGTATGAATTAGATATAGAATAGTGTGCAGGTGTGGATGATGCATATAGAAAGCAAAAAATACAGTGTTTGGCACAGAGTAATGGTTTATTGGAATATTTCTTTGTACACAACATTAGTAGTAAAGATGGTGTCCTGTCCTTGAATGAGTCTTCCTTGGCATGGAGCATTTATAATTTTAACTTTAACGTCAGATGAACGTCGAACACGTGAGAAGGCAACATAAAGTTGTCCATGTCCAAAAACGGGCTCAGAGAGGTAGATGCCAACCTTGTCCATGGGTTGTCCTTGTGATTTGTTGATGGTCATGGCAAATGCAGGTTTAATGGGGAACTGTCAGCGTTTCAATGTAAAAGGTAATTCTAGGTCAGAACTCGTAAGGTCAATTCTAGGAATGAGAACAGTATTGTTAGCATGTGATCCTGCAAGAACTGTTGCTTGAATAACATTGTGTGTCATGGTGTTGACGACTAAACATGTGCCATTGCATAAACCCTGTTTAGTGTTAAGGTTTCTTAATAGCATGATTATTGTTCCGTTTTTAAGGCTAAGATTGTGTTGTGGTAATCTGGCTGGGTTAATAGTGTTCAAATATGTTAAGGGGAAATTCAGATGTTCATTGTCGTCATCAGAGTCAACTTTGTCAGAGCTTAGAAAGAGCCGTGCCTCTCCAGGAAGTAATGAAATGACCTGGTTATTAATGTGATCAACATTAATATTTTTTGGACATAATATAGTGCGTTGCGTTAAAAGGGGCATTTGGTCTAATGAGACTGCTGTTCCAAATATCTCCGTAAGTAAGTCGTCGCAGATGAAGGGTTGAGGAATTGTAATAATATCTGGGTGAAGTCCATCTGTATTGGTGAGTGTACAATGTTCTAGTTGTAATAACCAATTGTTATATTCGGGATCTGGAAATCGCATGTTTTGTACCAAGTGTATCTTTAGAAAGCAAAGCCAATTGTTCGCGTAACCTTTTTTGTTCCGCGGTTTTAGAAGCGCGCCGAGGTGAATTTTTTTGTTTGATGCGGGTTCGTGTTTGTGGTCTCGTTACTCGAGCCATCTAGTTTTGTATCCGTGATCGTGAATTGATGACTTGCTTGATCTTTATCGTTAGGAATATGGATAAGTAATAAGTAGGATCGAACTCACTGTTAATATGCGGACTGTTCGTTTCTTCGTATTATCACCAATCAAGTCTCGCGACTGTATATGTATTGTAGTTCGGTCTCGTGTTGTTTATATGACGTCATTGCGTATTTTAAGGTGGACTGAATAATAGCTGAGCGCATGGTATGTGGAGCAATAGGTAAGCACTGTCTAAAATCTATTCCTAATAAAAGTACCTTTACTCCAAAGGGAATATTATTATTCATCAACGCAATGCTAATTGTCCGCGTATTTTAAGGTGGACTGAACAATAGCTGAGCGCATTGTAAGTGGAGTAATAGTTAAGCCATTACCAACTCAAGACAACACAATTTCAACCCACAATTTACCTGACACTGTGCACACCACTATATAAATACAACAGTTTCTTGAACAAAGACATTTACAGATGTCAATAGTACCATCAGGTAAATAGAAAAACTATACAAAATAATATATATATCAAATAGTACAAGTTGAGCATGTATGAAGTATTTATGAACAGACAAACAGCGCTGTTACCAGATATATCTTGGAAAAAAAAAGTAAGGTTATTTAAGATCTGAATACTTTGAGGAAAGATGGTACGGAGATGATGTGCAATTCAGGTCACAATAGACTTGTACCTCCTCTGTGATGGCAATTTAATGAACAGATGGCTGCTGGGGAGGGCGGCGTCAGCTGCAATCTTTCCTGCTCTCTTTTTTGCTCTGGCGATGAACATATCTTTTAATGTTGGGAGACAACAGCCAATGATTTTTTCAGCTGAACATATTCTATGAAAATTAATAGAAATTGTTCAGACTGTATCAGCAATGCATTATTTTACTACTACTTCTTGCAGATGTATAAGCCCTGCATTGCATACTGGCCAAACAAAAATGTGCACCACTGATTTTCCAAGTTGGAGGTATTGTAATAGGATGGGAGCATAACCGAGTAATTAAGAAATTGTGACAGAAGCCAAGTGATTTTTCAAATCTAGCTTGATCAGAGGAAGAAGTCAGTCTCCAAGGTGGAGATCTATAAAGCACTGTAGTAAAAGAGGGTGGATGATGATATTTTGCTTATGCTTTCCAGTACTGCCCAGACATAGTTAACATAATCCTTTAGAATATCTGGCAGTTGTTTCACAAAAAACAAGACTGAAAAATCAACAATAAGAGAATGGTGAAGGTCCGGTGATGCTGAGAATGACTATAATACTTTAAGGCTTGATTTAAAGGAATATTGCACCCAAAAATGATATTTTTTGTATGTTACTTATCCCATGTACTGTGTTGGCAGAGAAAAAATTTTAGTCTCATATTTTCATGCACAACAGAGAGAAAAAATGTTATTCTTTCCAATCGTGTCCAATGCTGTACAATGACAAAAAATATGAAAAGCATCCATGGAAAAAAGAAAAAAAATCTCACATTACTCGTGTCTGATATTCCACATGTCAGGTATACAGTCAAATGCTCAAAATGTGTAAAACACATGCTTTTTTCTAAAATACGTTTAAATAGATAGTAACACAATAATCGGCACACATCATAAACATGAAAGTAAATCCTCATGGTATTTTGATTTGACAGCAGGTCACTTGACCAACGAATGAGGAGGAGAGGCATATCTTCAATTCAAAAATCAGTCCCACGAAGCTTTAGGGCACATACTGTGTATGTTTTGTTATGTCATTTTCTAACCTGGTTAATCCAGACCAGGGCCATGGGGGAGGCTGAAGCATATCCTGGCTAATATAAGGCATAGTAAAGGCACAAACCATGGACAGTGTGCCTGTCTATGTCAGGGTGAACATACACACACACACACTCACAGACAAAACACACACTATGGACAATTTATCTAACTTGCATATCTTTAGACTGTGGGAGAAAACCAGTGCACCCGGAGGAAAACCATGCAAACTCCACCCAGGGAGGATCCATGACTTGAAACCTGGTGACCTTACTGTGCGACACATGCTGTGTATGACTGATGTCCAATGATTATGGTGTTTAATGTGTGGAAGGTGCTAAGTGGTGAACAGTAATATTTATATTTTATGTTTTGTAGTATTAGTAATGTAGTAAGCCAACACAGAGAAATTGTGTTCCTATGCTTGCTTGTCAAAACAAGAATCCAGCTGAAAAAAATATTAAATAAAAGTATTAAATAAGTAGAGCAGTGATGTTCTAATCAAATATTTTCCTCCTCCTCAATTTAGTTCCACTTCTCTGAATAGGAGTGTAATACTCTACAGTTCACTTTATCTGTTGATATAAACTGAATATTGGTACGACAACACAATCTTTTCTTGTTTTCTTTTCTCATTTTGCTTCAACTTTTTGGTATTTAATACCAGCAAAAATCAGAACCTCCGAGAAAAAAAAGTAATAATGCAGGTCAGGCAATGTTTTGAAATGCTTTGTGAAAACACACCACAAAAGTATGAGGAGCTGAAATCACTCTATCTTGCACTAAAGAGGACTTTATTAAAACAGGCTATTAATTTCTGTAAGGTTGATGTATCATTCAGTTTTTCTAATATCAGACTTGAAGGAACTCTGTAAGTGTTTTGTACAGTTCTTCTCTTGAATACATCGTGTTTTATTAACTGATGTGAATGTGCTATGATGTTATTATATAAAAATCAATACTAAAATACTGTTTTTTTTCTCCAAAAGCTGTCAACACACACAGTTAACCACTTTACTGGAAAACACCTTCCCAATTAAATGCAGTACTGGTTATCTTCTTTTTACAATGCTCTTTATTACTATTTCCATTTCACACAACCTCTTAAATTTATTTTAGCTTGTTTTTCTCAGTTCCTTTAATGGCTTTTAATCCAAACCAAGCCACCTTCTGAATAGTTAATTTGTCTATGCAGGCTTACAAATACTCCAAAATTACCTTCCCATTCACAAAGAAGTGCTGGTTAGGTTGATTAGCTACACTAAAGTGACACACTATGAGTGAGTAAGTTTGTGTTCTGTATGTGTGCATTAGTAGTTCCTGCATTGGAACAGGTTACCGTTCAGAATCTGTTCCTTATCTTCATAAGATGCTGCTAAGATACACTCTGGCTTGATGAAAAATTTAATTAAATAGACTAGAAAATAAATGAATAGATATTTCTTTTAGATATACACCTTGTCAAAGAAGAATTTATGCTAATAGTTATTCTGTACTTATCTTTCACATGATTATTGCAATTACCTTTTTGTGGTCTGGCAGTGTTTTACTGTGCTATCAGATCACATATGACAAAGACCAAACATGAAAGGTACCTGTGATAAGAGGTCTGGTGAAATGCAGTTTTAAATAAATAATTGAATCCAGAAGCATGCAGGCTCTTATTAGAGTGTAGTTGTGTGCACGGCAGTGCTTGCTCCGGAGTTGATTGGGGTGCTTGCGCTTTTATGTGCAAATGTGAATGGATTAGTCAAGTGCCTCATTCACACCTTGGAGTTGGCAGAGTACCACTCCTGCACCCAATCAGGCAGGATAAAAGGAGCCTTAACGGAAGAGGGGGGTGTGGGGGGGGGGCCTGCTTTGAGACAGAAAAAAACCAACAGATAAAGAAAAAGATTGTGAGAGCAGTATCAGGTGCTGAAGCAGAATGTGCACATGAGCCAGCCAGCAGGCAAGCAAGAAGCAGAGTGGTTGTTAGTCCCATGGAGGAGCAAAGGATAGTGTCCGCTGATGTTTGCAGAGAAGTGGTTTTGATGGTAATGGAGTCCTAGTCAGGTATCCAAGGTATGCCAGGGGAGCGAGAAGGAAGACTGGAGGACAACCTACCCCAAGCAGTCTGACAGATGCTAAAAGAGGAAGCCGAGATGAGGGTTGGTGCAGAAAACCATGGCTGCTGGAGTCTCTGTTGGCTGAGCAAGCTATGGGTGAGCCAGGGAGACAGAGAGTGAGTTGTGCTGGGCTCAGCACGGAATAGAGGAGGACCATTAAAGACCCAATGACTGTGTTTTATTCCATTTTTATTTTTTGGATTATTTATTTGAATTTAACTCACAGATCACTGATTTTATGAATTATTTACTTAATTATTCAATGGATTGAACACCGCACTTTCTGAACACTTTCTATGGTTTTAATTAAAGCACTGACATTTTTGCACCAACCCTTGCATGAATGTCTGTGTTCTCATTTGGCCAGCTCACCTCAGTTCATGAATACTGACAGTTATTGGTTCAAGAGGTTCTTGGAAGCACACAGGGAGGGTGGATCAACCCGTACCATCACAATACCATTTATCCTCTTAGTTTTTTTCAAAATAGGTAATAGGAAGAAATGTCAAAACCATACAACTCATATATGTAATCTCTTACCTGTCTCACTGTCTGGGCTACACTCTGTGTATATTTCACCCTTGGTACCTTTTACTTTCAAACCTTCACTTCAATCTAGTTCAACACCAATTGATGGCTTCACAAGGGTGTCCTTTTGTGTCCTTATGGGACTTCATTTAGATAAGAAATGAACAATGTAACCTCCTGCGGTGGGTTGGCACCCTGCCCAGGATTGGTTCCCTGCCTTGTGCCCTGTGTTGGCTGGGATTGGCTCCAGCAGACCCCCGTGACCCTGTGTTCGGATTCAGCGGGTTGGAAAATGGATGGATGGATGGACAATGTAACCTCTCGGGCAACTCCAGTAGCAGTGAGACAGACACAATGGCTTTAAACTTTCTCTTAAAAATGATGTTTATTTGCAACAAAAGTAATAACAACAAATATAAAGTGATACATAGAATTACATCACTCTTCTATTTGTATCATGCAGTTCCATTAGCGACAACAACACACTGTTGAACATTCCCAGATGGTAAACTTCCTTATTCACAGATTATATATCCTCAATTGAAAAATTCTTGCTGGAGAGAGAGGTCTTTGCAGCTGAGAAAGTGAGGTCTATGGAAAATGTCTTCTTTTATAATAACAAAAAAAAACACACACACAGCATTAGCTCTTCTCCCTTCTTGTCCAAAATGAACACATACAGGAAACACCTGGTTTCCTTGTTTTCATCTCCACTAGCACAGAATGCTGACATTTTACAATATTCCCCAAATACATTGAACGTATATACAAAAAATGTTACAGAAGCATTATCACAGAAGCTAAACACTCTGAATCCTGTTTGCTTTCCAGCTTTCATGACAAGTGCAGGCTAAGGTGTACTCCTTGACATCTGGTGGAGACTTATGATATTTTGCTCAAGCTTTCCAATATACAACAGACATAGTTAAGGTAAATTTTATTTGTATAATTTTGGCTACTTCAGTATAACTTTAGAATTTACCTTTCACCACTGACTAGCAGTATATTATTTGCAAAATAAGATGTAATATGAACATATTTGTTCTTACCACTTCAGCTTTCAAAAGCGACAGATATTTCCTAATGTGGGAAGGGTCTGTTTGTGCCCCTCTAGCTTCGAAGTGCCACTGCTGTTTAATCTCGATGTAGAAGATGGCAGTGTGTATAGAATCCCTTCTGTGCTTTAAATGTTTCGTTTTATTGATTAAAAGACTGTATGATGCCCAGGTGTAAATTTCCAAGCCTTTTTATTTAGCAGTGACAAGTCAAGTAAAATGACACCTTTTATTGGCTAACTAAAAAAGATTGCCTCTTCTACAGGCAAGATCATAATGGCTAACACGGTACAACACCCTAGTACTACAAGCCTTGTTAGCCAAAACTTACTCCACCTTGACAGTTTTGATGGGCATTATGAACAATTCTTTATAGGAAAAATAAGTGTTATTTTTAAAACATGAATAAAGGCATACAGTATGTATGATGAGGAATGCCTATTCAACATTTTATGTGAACTCATAAAAAAACCTTTTTTATGGGAAGAAGATTAAAGGTGATGATATGCATTCTTGGAGTCCTATCCTTTAATAGCACTTTTAGGAGAGCCACAGAAAGGATTATAATGTTCCCTGCCTTCTTTTCAGAAACCCCACTAGGAGATTTTTTCTAATATAACAATAATAGGAAAATGTGCATTTTAATTCAGTGATTCCCCAGTTAAGACAGATATTTTTGCTCTTTGATACCAAAAAATATGTAACATCTGTCACTGATAATAAAGCAGCTTTCAAGGGCTGAAAACAGAAGTACAGCACTGTTTTTGTTGGATATGTAGAAATCCACATACGTTTAAGTGATTCAATTATTTTGCAGTTTTCCTGTGCACATACTATTTAATATTATTGTTGTATTATTGTCTAAGTTATTAATAAATGAAACATCTTAAAATGATTTATTATGTTAATGTTAAATCTTTTAAAGTTATCAGTCAATAATACGTATGTCCCTTTAAGTATAATTTGATAATTTATAAAGGATAAAATTTTGAATTGTACATCACAACTGATAATTTTAAATGTGTAAAGTTTATAGTGAACAATTGTACAAGGATCAGTAGCAAGGTACTGGGGACAAGCTTTAACAAGTACATATTGTGTCATATTGGTTTGTGCTCTTGCTTTCTGGTACAGAGAAAACACACTTTCTCTCAGACAGAAGTTAGAAAATATGCTGGATCAGCTGTTGTCATGCACAACTCTTATATCTCAAGGTAATAAAAACCTTTATAAATGATTGATCTCCTAATATAAACCGTTCTTCAATAGAAGGAGGTTCTGGGGGGTATTTTTCGTACGTCGCTTAAATCATCCGAGATCAGGTGTCTCATCTTGGATAAGTTAATGCCTGTGACACTCATCCAGGATAGGTCGGTTTTTCAAATGCAGCCGTGTATTAGAGTAGTCAAGCTGGAACTAATCATCCGAGATGAATGCGCGCGCCCGCGCTGATTGAAAAGCCCATATATATTGAGTCTAGAAAACATGATCAGCAAGTCTTTGATAGGCTGTAACAAAATGACGAAAGTACGGGCGCATTTTATTTTCACACACGTGGCGCAAGACCTTTTATTCGAAGGACAAGAAGAATTTCAAGATTTAATATGCACAAGGGGTAACACTGCAAAAGCAGCCCAAACCAGAAAAGACGGCTGGCAAAAAGTGTCCGACAAATTAAATGCTAAGTAGTGTGCATTGTACTTACTGAATGCAGCGTTTCATTTCCTATGTGTCAGATTAATTAGTTTAATATGTCATAATTCCAGATCAAACGTGAGCAAAAGGAGAACATGGGAACAGGTTAAAGTGAAGTACAAGAATATACTTCAAACTGGTAAATATTGGTATACAGTGGAACCTCGAGATACGATCACCTCTGTATACGAGAAATTCAAAATACGAGGAAAGTATGAGCGAAAAATTCAGATCTAAATGCGAGCATTGGCTCGCGTAACGAGCCACGAGCCAGGCTGTGGGTATAGCTCGCGGCTTAGCGAGGGGGCATGGTAGCAGTTGCGAGCCGCGATCTGCGGTGTCTGCGTTTCTCACTTAAGTGCACAGGTGGGAAACTGCCCACATCCATGATTGTTCCTGTGGCTGATGGGCTGCCATGTCCTCCCCGCATATACAGAGAAGTGCGAGCCAGTTAAGGGGGAGAAGAAGTAAAAGAAAAGAGAGGAGAGAGAGCGCAGGCAGGCAGGCAGGCAGGCAGGAAGTCGGTGCGGGAGAGCGAGCGAGCGAGTGCAGGCTCGCGTGTAGCTGAACAGTGAGCTGAACAGGCGAGCCAAACAGCTGAAGCAGGACGGTGTAGAGAAGGTCAGCTGCATTAAGAGTGTTTCGCCTGTTGCAGAGCCCGCAGGTGAGACGCTAACAGAGAAGAAGCACCGGGGATTGTCATCTGTTTTTTAAAGACTGCATCCTTTTGACGTTTTAACCTCGTGTTAAAGGATTGTTATTCTTGTGTATTTTAAACCTCCACTTCACAACTGTTTTAAGGATTATTTATTTAAAGATTTATTGAATGCTCTACTGCACTTTGGACACCTGTTTTGATTCTTTTAATAATCAGTTATATTATTTACCAGTGTTATTTATTAAAGGTAGACTACAGTATATATAATTTATCAGTGTTATTTGTTAGGAAAATTGATTTTTATGTTAATATATTTGGGGTGCGGAACGGATTAACTGGATTTCCATTTTTTTCAATGGGGAAGTTTGTTCTAGATACGAGAAATTCGCTATACAAGCTCAGTGCTGGAACGAATTAAACTCGTATCTAGAGGTTCTACTGTATAACTATTTAAAGAATTGTTGACATAAATAGATAATGTTTCACTGATGCTATATTTACTGTATATTGTAGAGATTAAGATGTTAGTGACAGAACAAATGATGGCCTAATACAAAGAAAAACATTTTACCAAAATATCTTCAACAGACAAAAAAAAATATTACTCACAAGATCTCAGAGTTAAGGGTTTCAAAACTAGAGCTGAACAAACATAATGGCATTTTACTCCAGAATTATAAATTATAGAACTTTCCAAGGCCATTAGCAGGTATGTAAAAGTATGGAATATTGCTGCTGGCTACACACATAAGACAAGTAGGCAGAAAACAGAAACAAGGCAGCTAAAGACTAAGTGGACAGTTTAGCTGCAGAAACCAAAAGCATGAGGCAGCTGCCGTTTGTGTCAGCAATGGTCTTGGAAGGGTCTGAGAACTCTGTAGGAAAAAAAAAACATTAGTAGCTGTTGAATGGTTGTGTTTAGGCATCATCAAAGACAAAATGAATGAATGGAAAAATAATCAGCTGGTATAAGAAAATCTGACAATAATTAGTGAGATGGAGAAAAAACTTCCAAGAACCAATGTAAAGCATGTTGCATCCACTTCTTTGAAAACTTAGTATCTGAAAAAACAAGAATAAAACATCTGCTACATGGAAAAAGATGGTCATAGGTGTGAATTCTCAACTGCTTTTTTTTTTCTGGTGTTCAAATATACCATTAATCCTAACACTTAAAAAACATTAAACTTAAAAAAATGTCTTTGCTTTCTTTTTCCTTTTTCTGTGCAGTGGTTCCCCCACCTCTTGAAATGCAAAAAAAAAAAAAACATTAATACAAAAACTAGGCATCAAAACTACAATGAGGCATAGACACAAAATCAGCCTGGGTCCAAACTGAAGAAGCGATCTTAATGGTCAGCAACAGACTGAAAGAAAGCCAAGCCTGAAACAGGGAGGGAGAGGGAAGCCATACAAAATAAACCCGGTTCACATTAACCAAAAAATGTTCCTTTTTATATAAAAAATGTTATTAACAAAAAATTCAAGAACAACAACAAAAATCTTAAAAGCAAACAAAACCAACCTAATGAAGTTAACAATTTCCAAGCACAGAATCAAATTCCTTACAATAAAATCTTAACAAGAAAAGACATTTACAAAAGCAAAACTGAAAATCGTCACACAAAGTCATACTACAAAGAAAAGACGGAGAGACGAACAACAGAACTGAAAATGCTTATGCTGCTGTGGAAACACTGGGGCTTCTTCAAGATTGTATAGGACTGGGGAAAGCGCCGTCAAGAAGCTGACTGTTGCTACAGTCCTGCCTTTCTCCAGTCTGATCGCGGTCACGGGACTTCGTATCTTTGATTGCCGGTACAACAAATAGTTCTGAGCAGGCATCAGCCACAGCGCTGCTCTTGTGAAAAGAATGGAGGTAAGTGCCATCAACTCAGAGAGGGAGCGGCAAGTTTGTTGTAACATGTGAACGTGACTGAGAGATTAAAACTGAATAATAAAAAACAAGCGCTAACTTAAACAAGTAGCCAAAATTTACATTGGGTGTTATAGACCCAGATCGAATGAATGTTTTTATTATATTGAAGAAATAATAATAAAAGGATGCAGGAATCTGTGATATCCGGGATTAATAAAGTATCTATCTATCTATCTATCTATCTATCTATCTATCTATCTATCTATCTATCTATCTATCTATCTATCTATCTATCTATCTATCTATCTATCTATCTATCTATCTATCTATCTATCTATCTATCTATCTATCTATCTATCTATCCGGGGTGAACTTCTCCAGACTGGTGGTAAGGCTGTCCTCCTGGCAATCTTTGCTTCCATTTGGGATACTAGCATCATCCCAACTGACTGAAAAATGGGACTTGTCGTCCCTATCTGGAAAGGGAAGGGTGATCGATTGGATTGCAGCAACTGCAGGAGGATAACACTGCTCTCTGTGCCAGGTAAGGTCCTTGCTAGGGTTGTCCTCAATAGGATCTGTGATCACTTGCTCACCTATCAGTGACCGGAACAGTCTGGTTTTACGCCTAAGAAGTCTACCATCGACCTCATCCTGGCACTGAGGGTTGTCATGGAGCACAAACGCGAATATTGGCAGAGTTTCTTTGCAGCCTTTATCGATTTTCATAAAGTGTTTGATTCAGTTGATCAAGCTGCCCTCTGGGACATCCTGAAGGTTCACGGGATCCCCTCGAGGTTGCTGGATATCATGGCCGGCCTCTACACTGGTACTGTGAGTGCTGTGCAGAGTGGAGGGAGGACCTCTGTGTTTTTCCCAGTTGATTCTAGGGTTCGTCAGGGGTGTGTTCTTGCTCCTACTCTGTTCAATGCTTGTATTGAGTGGGAGTTGGGCAAGGTCATGGGGTCCAGCGGTTGTGGGGTATCTGTTGGTGAAGAAAGATTCACGGATCTTGACTTTGCTGACGATGCTGTGATCTTTGCGAATCAATGGAGACTTTGATCGGGGCGTGAGTGAGGAGTCTGAGTGTCTGGGTTTGCGAGTGTCCTGGATAAAAACCAAGATCCAGGCCTTTAATGATCTCTTGGGCACAGCCATCAGCAGTGTGTCTGTTTGCAGAGAGAGTGTCGACCTTGTTGTGAGGTTTACTTACCTTGGCAGTGACATTCATGTCTCTTGTGACTCTTCCTATGAAGTCAGTAAATTGGGATTGGGAGAGCTGGAAAGGGGTGTGTGGCGCTCTCGATATCTATGCAAAAGGACAAAGGTCCAAGTCTTTAGAGTCCTGGTGCTTCCTGTCTCGCTATATGGTTGCGAGGCATGGATGCTATCCAGTGAACTGAGATGAAGACTGGACTCCTTTGGTACTATGTCTCTCCGGAAAATCCTTGGGTACCATTGGTTTGACTTTGTGTCGAATGAGCGGTTGCTCATGGAGTCCTGAATGAGGCACATTACCTGCATTGTGAGGGAGCGTCAGTTACGGCACTACGGCCATGTGGCGCATTTCCTCGAGGGTGATCCGGCTCATAAGATCCTCATTGTTGGAGAACCGAGTGGCTGAACCAGGCCAAGGGGTCTCCCACGTAACACCTGGCTGCAGCAGATAATGGGTCATTTCCGGTGGGTGGGACTGGACTGCGTGTCTGCCTGGGGGGTTGGAAACCGGGATCCCAAGTTGTTTCGTTGTGTAGTGGGTGCGGCAATGCACTGTACCAGTGCATGCTACCCAACTTGACTTGACTTGCAGAAATAATAATAATAATAATAGCAGCAGCTCACTACTCAAAACGCAGAGCGCTCGATCTCGAACCCAGGACCTTCGGGTTGTAAGGCAGCAGTTCTTTCCTCTGTACCATTCAAGAATATGTGTAAACCCCCTGTCAATTGACATTTGAGCTTGAGTTTTTAACTCATTGACAGCCACACGTAAATCGAATGCTTTTTTTTTTTTCTTTGGTTATATTCTTGAATAAAAGTGCACATGTTTATTTGATATTTGGACTGAAGTCTTCACACATTATACACTTCATGTCATTATTAGTATAATATGGAAAAAGTTTCTGCTTTAAGTATGGTTTCAGCAGTTCTTGCCTGGCATTTTCTTTCATCCTACACTTACCCAGATCTTTGTAGACACAGAACTCACATGAAATGCATGTATTCCAAATAACGATGTACTGTATTATTTACCCTATGCAACTGCAGATCTCACACGGAGATAAGGATCCTTGGCTTGAGCTGGGAGAAGTTGTTGCCTTAGTTGAGCTCGGACAAGGTGGGCAATGGGACAGCAGGCTGCTTGTGCTGATCGACGCATTTACAAAACAAAAGACGCTGATGGTAGAGCTGCGAAGGGATTTAAAGTGAGCTGGGTTTTTTCGTAGGCTTCAGGAATTCTAGTGTTAACCAGCACAGTGTCCATAAATGTATAATATAATAGTATGGCACTGTGTCAATCTCTATTGATGCCAACAAATGGCTTAGACATCTCTTTCTGTGAGTAGAAGTAGGAGCTTCATCAAGGGGGCACTGATAGAACCAGGATTTTTTCCCTGTGGCTTGTATTTATTTTTTGTTTTATGGTTGTTGCCATTTTCTGTCCTTTGTGACAGGGCCTTTCCTGACATCGCCACTTCTGGATTCTCCTTTTGGTTCAGTCAGAAGCAAGACTAGCTGTGGAGCATTGACTCCCTATTGAAGGTTAAGCTGAGTGTAGTTAATTCCTGATTTTTTTTTTGTTTGTTTTTGTTGATTTTTGTACTTGTTTTTGTTTGGATTCTGATCTTGCATAGTGCATTGGAACATTTCAAATGTATTGCCTTTTAGGCAAATCCTTTTTTGCTCTTTTGAGCATTTTTGCCTTGTTTTTCTCTTGTTGTTAAATAAACTTTTCATTTATAAAATTCAACATTGTCTTTTGTTCACAAGCCAAAGGTTTATGGTCACCCTCTCTGTTGTTGGGCATTTTGATATATTTCTGGCACTGTCTTTGTATTTTTTCAACTTTAAAAAGCAGTTCTCTGTTTTGCCCTGTATAGGCCGAAGGCTGCAAGCTACAGTTGTTCGGGGGGGATTTGGCTTTGGGGGTTTGGTTGGGTTAGGGTGAGCCTCTTCTGGGCTGGCAAGTAAACGACCTCGCCTGCTTTGTAACTTTTGTGGAGGCCTTACATTCCCTTTCACCATTTTGGTGATTTGAAACAGCAATAAGTATACATGTTATCAGTTTGAAATTTTCCTTGCCATAGTCATTTTCTTATCTATCCAAACAATTTCTATAGTCAGTATTTGTACTAAAGAGTAACAAGGAACTGAAGCCGACCCAGACCGCTTCAGGTGCAAGCCTGTAGTAAATAGTAACATTCACACACATTTATTTGCTCATTCTGTTGAAATTAGAATCACCACATCTTTGGATTCTGTAAAGAAACTAACGTTCATGAGAAAACACCCAAACACATAAAATGGATATGCATTTGTGGTAAATTAGCTCTATGTCTCTGTGAAGCAGCAATACTCATAACTATACCACCACGCTACACTCTTTATTTATATTCATATCACTTGTTGTTTGGTGTATGTTATATTTCCACATATTCATTTGAATCTGCTTATTTCAGAATGTTAGAAAGCTGTTATTGTCTTCCATTCATTGCTATACTATCAACATGATCTCTTAGTGAAGCCAAGTCACACATTATAATTAAGAAACCACTACAAAATTGATTTTCAAAAAGCAAGAAGCTTCAGGAGCATGAAGCAAATCATCAGCTTTCAGTGCCAAACTGAAACACAATTACAGTTTTCTTTCTTTACAAGGACTTGAAATGTAGTTGAGGTTTCCTATGCTTTTTGCAATGGTAATAATCCTAATTATGTGTTATAAAGAAGTTATGCCAGGGTCTTTCAGAGATTAATTCTTTGCTTTAAGACAACTTCAGATCATATAATGATTTTCTTATACATTCTGTCTGTCTTCTAGGGCAATGTTTCAAGCAAAGCTAGTTTAGGGAGACTTGGCATTTAGATTAAATAAGAGTATTTGTAAATAATGCTTGAACTCCATCTTAAATATTTGAGCAATTTTGTCGTCTTTATTTACTTTCATCCCAAAGGTTGTTATTTGAATTATTTGAATTGTTACCACAGTCAATTATTCTAGTATTGTACCGTTTTCCTTTGCATCATATTTATAAAACTCAGTGAAGATATGATGATGCACATTTGAGTTGAATTATAAAAAACAACATAATACTATTCTGTTTTTCAAACCAGTTTTCTGTGGTGTCAATACAACTATGCCTTCTAGATGTTTTGCAGGGTGCAAAATATTAGCAACTTAAACTAACTGAGGACAGTGTCATTTACTGGATAAGACAATGGACTTCAAACCACAAGGTGTCTAGTTTATACCCCACCAAAAGTTATGCAAAAACTTCTTTTACATCTTAATCTTGAGGTGGCATAGTGAAGAAATAGCCTCATGGGTCCAGATAATTTGGTTTGAATCATAGATTTTAGCAGGATAGAAGACATAGAAAAGGAGACATTTGTTAATTAAACATTTAGTCTTTTATGTTGTGTAGTGATAGAGATTGTAAAATCCACTTATAAATATGTGGCCAGGCTCTGTCACACACAAACAGATTTTGAAGGCTACAGCACAGCTGACAGATGCTGCCAAGCAAACACAAGAATACAAGAACGGTTTATTTATTACAAGAAAAAAAACATGCAACATTCACTAAAAAGTGCCACACACAAAGTGTTAATGTGTCACAGAGCTCGGTGCCATTTTCCCAATAATATAAAAGTGCCATCTACGTTTTATGCTATTACGCTGTTCTGCTTTGTTTCTGCAGCAAGCACCCTTTTAACAAACCACTCTGTTTTTCTAACATGTGCCAGGCAATTTAAAGAACAGCACAAGCTCTCATGTTACTCATATCATATAACTTAAAAAAAAAAACATAACACCGCTGACAACCATACTACAATTGTAATTGTAATTAAAGATACAAACAAATAATGAACTGTAATGCCTTATTGCCACATCACTATGAGTACTGTCTCATTTTAAAAGCCTAGACTAGAATGGTGTAGCTGCAGCCTGTTCCTGCAACAATGGGAATAAAACATGAACCACACTTAGACAATATGCCAGAGCCAGAGCAAGGCACACTAAGGACACACAGTGGACCAGTTTAGATATACCAATCAATAAAATATCGGAGAAAATTTGAGTCCAAGAAGGAGGCCTAAGTGTTTGGAATAAATTCTGAAAGTACTTTTAACTAAAATGTACCACTAACTTTATTTTCAGTCCTCATAATCATAGCTTGATTGTAAATAAAAGCAACTATTTCCAGCTGACTGGCACAAATTAAAAATGGTTTACATGTACAAAGTCAAATATGTGTCATAATACACTGGGGGGATTGATTACTGGGTAATTCCATATGTATTAACTTCTTCCATTTTCATTCTCAAGACAGAGAAGGTTTACCTCAGCATCCTCTCCTCCGTAACTCTGTCTCTTCTGCTGTAATAAAAGAAGATGCCACCTGGAAACCGTCATAATTTGACCAAGGGAGGCACTGAAGGGTGTAACTTCTACAAAGCACCATCTTTCTTGTACTTAAAACATCATGCTTCTGCATTTTTGCATTTCTGTCGATTAAACATGAATTTTTCTGGCTGGGGGTTTCTTTCATTTATTCTGTTTATTTAATATTTAGTTTTTGTGTGTGTGATTATGTTCTATTATGATTCTTGTGTGGCGAGGCCACCCATACATCACTGCTAAGCAACTACTCCCAGTCTTTAAAGGCAGGCTGGGAATATGAATGCTTTGCAGTTAATTGAATACACTATCTGAATGTGCTTTTGTAAGTATTGCTGTTTTCACTTAGATTTCTGTTTCTTTGTAATAATTCAGATCTTGCTCATGGATTGCTGCTTTTGGATTGTGGATTGTAATTGGTCATTTTGAATTGCTTTTTAGGTATCTCCTTTTTGATCGTTTTGAGCTTTTTTTCTCTTGTTGTTTTTGCCTTCTGTTCATAAAAACATTCTTTTACAAGAAATCTTGGTTTGGGGTTATTTTACAGCTAGAATTTTTTATTTACAGTTTCTCTTCCTTGGAAGATTATTTTGATACTCTTGATGTATTCTGGGACATTTGTAATTACTTGCATATACTGTAAATGATGTACAAGATGGCACCAGTGATACTGGATGCCTTCTCATGAGCTCCATCTGTACTGTGCTTAATTTTTATTTTATTATTATACAGTACGGAGTATTTTTAGATATTTTTTCTACAACAAACCTCAGAAATGAAAACCTATGACTACAGCACACTACTATATTTAACATCTCTCTGGCCTTGTCTGTAGCCTCTGCTTGCTTCAAAAAGTTTGTCATTGTCCCTGAACCTCCGGAAGGTGTGTTATTAGTCCACTGCTGTTTTCACTATATACAAATGATTGAGTAAGTCAAGTCAAATTTATTTATAAAAGCACATTTAAAAACAATAGAGGTTATACCAAAGTGCTGTACAAAAGAACATATAATTTCTATCCTCCCCCTCCAGACGACCTTACCCACAGTAAAAGAGAGAGAGGTTAGGAGCACGCATTGATACAGTGCATTGCCGCACCCACCACACAACAAACCAACTCAGGATCCCAGATTAGGACCCAAGTGCAGCCATGCAACGGGTGATACCTCAGCTCCACACTAGTTCACATGGAGTGGAACAGTGTGTGAGGTTTTTTATGGTGGCTGGAGTGCCAATTCTGCCACCAACCCCCAAGTTTTTCCCTGCAGGTTGGAGGGCCTACATGCAGGGATGGATGCAGATTAACGTTATACCCAGGACGGAGCAATTGCAGGTTAAGGGCCTTGCTCAAGGACCCAACAGAGTAGAGTCCCTTTTGGCATTTACAGGATTTGAAATGGCAACCTTCCGATTGTCAGTGCAGATCCCTAGCCTCAGAGCCACCAGTCCACAGTAAAATGAGGAAGAGAAAAATTGGGCTTTTAACTGGATCTTAAATACCTCAATAGAAGGAGAAGATCTGATGTGGAACGGCAGATCATTGCAAAACTTAGCAGCAACAACTGAAAAAGTAGCCATGTAATAATAATAATAATAATAAATACATTTTGTTTATATAGATTTATGTTAGTTGAATTATTTAGATCTTTAATTTTATTGCAGAAAAAATGGAGGAACTTTTCACAGACTTCAGTAGATGAGGTAATTGGGCCAGATACAGGTTGAAGTAGTTTATTAAATACAGAGAATAAAACTCTCGAGTTATCATGACCCCTTTCTATTAATCTGCTGTAGTGCATGTTCTTGGCTACAGACTGTACATCTCTGTAAGCCCTTTGGTGGTCAGAGAAAGCCTGGATATGCAAAGTGAGGCCAGTCTTACGTGACATTCTCTCAAGGCATCTGCCAGCTACTTTCATAGACCATAATCCTGGATTATACCATAGAGCTGAACACTTAAAGGAAACCTCCTTACGTTTTCAAGGAGCTGTTTTACCTAGTGCTGAAAGAAGGGCTGAGTTATACAGTAGTAGTCAACAAGACTGTCCAGTGTTGATGACATAGGGGATGACAGGAAAAAATCAGAGACGGTTCCAGCAAAGAGGGAGGAACAGATTTCTTTAAGGTTTCTGAAAGAAATTCGACGTTTACAGGTAAGAGAAGGGAGAGGTAATCAGACAGTGAAAAAAAGTGTTTTATAATCAGAGAGTCCCAAATCACTGCTATAAATACAGCCAACAGATAAACCAGATGTGCAGATCAGGTCCAATATATGACCACCAGAATGGGTAGGAAAATCAACATGTTGTGCCACATCAAAACAGTCCAGAAAGGATAGGAATTCATTCCTCTGTTTACATGTAGAAATGTCAATAAGGATCTTGAAATCATAGAATGACTCCATGGGAAAGGGAATTTAAGAGAGTTAGTAGTTTAGTCACATCAGATAAGAAAGACACATTGTATTTTGTAGGACAATAAAGAACAATGAGTACGATAGGACCAGATTTTGTCATTAGTTAGCCAGACACTCAAAAGGTAATGGACAGTCAGTTGGGACTTATTTTGATGTTTAACTGCAATCTAGCAATTAGTGTGACCCCTCCATCTTGTCTTGAGCTGCAGGCCTCTGTGAAGTAAATGTATCCAGGTTGGGTCACTTCCATGAGAGACATAAGATTGTTTTGTTTTTGCCAGGTTTCTTTTAAGCATAGCATATCAAGTTTGGAATTTGTAATGAATTCTGATAGCACTAATGCTTTGCTGTTAAGAGATCTTGAGTTAAACAATGCAATATTAACTGATGAGGGTTCGTTTTGCAAAGATTCATAGCCTGAGGTTATTTTAGCATATTGAAAATTTGGCACACTGACATTCTTATTTCAAAAGCCATGAATAGAACAGTGTATTCCTCAGCAAATGCTACAGGTGAAGTTTTCATTTACAGCCCAGCGATGGCAGCAACCTGTTCTGCGATGTAAATATTTTGGGCATTGCACAATGCCAGTGTCTTTTAGGACATTCCAGTAGCACAGTTTACTCTGGAAAAACTATTTAATATCAAGGAGTTTGTCACAAGAGTATTTTAGCATAGTATAAAGCATTAAGTATCTGACAGTAGCAGAGAGCAGCACAGCACAGCAGAGAAGGTGACAGGTGGGGTGTGGTGGCACAGATGAGCAATGATAACAAAGCAGGAAAAAATCTGAAGAAGCAAAGTAGGAGATATTACAAGATGCACATGAAAATAACTACCATAATTCGGAGGTTCCAATATACAGTACAACTATATACATAACACTGGGTATTTCAAGCGTGATCACCCAGAGCCACAGCCAGGTGGGTGTAAAGTTTAGATCATATCTCAGTCACTCCCAGTTCCCAGTAATCAAGGAAGCAGATCATCCCCAGCACCTAGATCTCCATGGAGCAAAGAGAAACCACCAGCATAAACACCACTGTAAAATTTGCTGATGATACATTTGTGGTAGGCTTCATCGGCACCAACAGTGAGAAGCCCTACCTAGACAAAATAGCTGACCTTTCACTATGGTGTCGGTCCATCAATGTCAGCAAAACAAAAAAGCTCATTGATTTCAGCAGGGAGAACAAGAAGCAAAGAATCAAATAAACACCTCTGTTCTTTAACGGTATTGCAGTGGAGAAGATTGAGTGTATCAGATACCTGGGAATTATAATCAGGAGTGACTTAACATGGTCCTCATGTACAGACATTCTGGTGAGAAAGACAAGGCAGCAGACAAATCATCTCAGACAAATGAAGAAATTTAGAGTGTCAAAAACATCTATCTATCTTGTGTCCTTTGAAAGCATATTGGAAAGATGCATCTCTGCCAGCTATGGAAATTACTCAAAAATGGACCACACAGCACTGCAGAGAGTTGTGCACTCAACTGAGCGCATCATGGGGATGTCATTACTGTCTCTACAGGACAAAAAGGTGCACTGCCAAGATAGTCAGGATCATGAAGGACTACTCTCACCCATTCTACAGCCAATTTAAATGGTTAAGATCTGGCAGGCACCTACATTACCGCAAGGCAAGAACAGAAAGACTGAGAAAGAGCTTAATTTCCCAGGCATTCCTCAAAATTGTAAAAATAGTCCTCTAATATTTATATTTCTGTAATTATTATTTATTATGTAACAATTATTATACCTCTAATTTGTTATACAATTACAATTACTTAAGTATCTTTAATTTGCTCCTTTAATAATTAATATTTATCTTTAATAAATACTTTTTACTTTAATTGCACATTTCAGGTTGCTCACTGGGTTGCTTTTCACTACATACCCATGTTGGTGTGCATATAACAAATAAAATAAAATCTTACATTCATTAAATCTTATTTTGCCAATTCCATTTGTTTGGAGCCTAGTTGGCTGAATCCTTTCAGTTTCCTATAGTCAGGCTCTGCTGGGTTGAGACGTATTTTTGAGTGGACCAGTTAAGATTCTAGCCTGTTTCCAGTGCTTTTGAAGACCTCACCCAATTTGCTATTTTGTGGTACTGGAATCACAACACATAAAAGAAAAACTTATTACACATTAGACAGTAAATAATAAAGAAACAAGACAGATTTTTTAAAAAGTATGTATTTACACTAAACATCTATAAACATATTGTAAACACATATAGAAAAAATAATGGTTCAAAGTAAACAAAAACAGCAAATAACCTATAATAATTATAATCAATATCATCTCTGGATTCTCCTTCTCATCCAGGCAACAATCTATTTCCTTTTAGTATTTTTAAATCCTGATAGCACTTTACTCTTCACTATAATCTTCAAATCTTTTACCATTGTTATTTAACATAACCTGTGACTGCAGACTTTTAACAATGAAGAATATTTGCAAATGAATCAAAGGTTAAGATATTTACATGTAATATATTTAGTAATATTATTTTATGTAAAAGTAAATGTGACCTACTTGTCATTGCCTTTGTTTTTCGTGTGGCAGAGATTATAAATCTCAAACCAAATCCAAAACTTCAACATAAATATCTTGCAGATATAGCTGCTAAACCAGAATGACATAAAAAGGGCATATTCCATTGATAACTTCAGAAAAGGACAATTACTTGGTTTTAGCAGCACTGCAATAAAATATGCAAGGCAATAAATCACTCAAGGCAGGTTGATCATCCTAGTCTGAAGGTCCTTAAATTGACTCATGTAAAAGAATAGGAAATACCTTAACAAAGTGTTTTTATTTCTACCTGAAGCTTCAAAAGCTGAACAATAGAAGTGGTAAAAACACATTAAAACACAATTGCCAACTTGTTTTGTTTTAAGTGTATTAATGTGGCATGACAGATGTAAGGCATAAAACTATACAGTATGTACAAGAGTATGGTGGATGCTTTAACCTTTTCAGCTGACAGTTTTCAGGTTTACTGCTGAGGCCTGAAACACAAGCTGGGCAGGAGTGAAGTGAATTCTGGGAAAACTGAAAAGCAAAGCAGGACCTTACAATGTTTTGTATAGCCAACATGTTTGCAGGTTAGTGCAGCTTTTAATTCCCATCAGAATCAGCCTTGAATTTCTGCAATAATTTTCCCATGTTTTGAGAAGATGTGCAGGTGTTAGCCAATTTTCTAACAAACAGTAAGCCAGATGAGAAGGGGAAGGGACAGTGGTTGCCTTTTATTGGAACTTTCTTCATAAACAGTTTCAGTTCAGTTAACAGGAGAGTTTTAGTTCAGTTGCTGTGTTGTTTGAAAATGGAGTGTATGGTTTCTGCCTTTCTGACACTACGAGAAGAGCCACTGACATTTTAATGGAGCTTGCTATCTGCTTAGCTGCTGGACACTTTCAAAGGTGTTCAGTCTCTGCCAAGAAATCTTTCTTTTCACTTTTCAATTAAGGAACTGGGCCATCTGGGAAATGTCATTTGAGGCTAAATTAAGACTGCATTAGCACCGCAATGGTTGGATAATTCTTCGTATCAGTTCTTTAAGCAATTGGTATATATTGGTTATTATGCAAATAAATATATATTTTTAAGTAAAAGCCTAAAGTCAGTGTCTGATTTTTGATTACTAGCATTGTTGAGAGGCTACTATTGTTCATTTCTTGTCTAGCTGAGGTCCCTTCAGGACACAGATAATGCTTTGTGGAATCCTGTATTGGTGGTAAACTGCACTGAAATACAGGAGTGAAAATAAAAGACATTCCCAGTCAGCGAGCAGCCTGCTGTAGAGGTCATTAAGGTTGAATATGCAGGATTCAAAAGGACAGTGAGAGAAGTAAAAAGTTACAGACAACAGTTAGATACGTGGTTTTGACATTTCTTCCTGTCCCCCATTAGGAAAAGAACCTAAGAGTTTAGTTGGTAGTTTTGTGTTTCGTGCACATCACAGGTTATCTGATAACATGATTAAACAACACATACCAGTATATACATCCGCATTTTGAATACTGAGTGGAATGTTCATAATTGTTAGCATAAATGGGTGGTTGTTCATCAGAAAAAGCAAGTAAACATTACTGACTCTGATTTTATGTTCATTCTGAGTCAGTCAGTACTTAATTCAAATGTAGAGTGGAACCAAGCTGAATAAGTCATAGAGCTTGCAAAATAACAGATCTGTTGGATATGTTGGAAGAATCTCAAGCCAAAACTCAAACATTTTTCTTTTTCATTTTCTAGATGATATTTTTATCCTAAACTGGTTGGTTTGGCAAATGTTATTGGATAGTCTCAGTCTGTAACACAAAAAGACAAAGAAAATAAAAGCAAGTTTTATTGTCCAGACTTTTTCCCCAGTTCCCCACAGAGCAATAAACTGATTTCAAGTGAATTCGGTCTACTTTGAGCACACACCACCTGCTTCTAATAGTTTCAAGAGAGGACACTTGTTTGTGCTGGTGTACTGGTTGAACGTTCTGAAGCTTCCTGTATATATTTATTAATTTATTTCACTGCTATGTGTGTTTTCTTTTTGTAGAGGTTAGGACTTTCTGTCAGGATGATAGACGATTAGTGCGCTTTTGATAGATTTAAAGCTCAAGGTCATATTGATGAAACAAAAACAGTGGTCTGGTATCTAGGATACTCTTATCTTGATACATTCAGCTATTCATTATTCTCTTGTCCTACCTAGTTTGGAATGAATAGTAGTCATAAAACAGCTTTCACGGACAAATCAGAAAACAGCATAGACCCATTGAAGGATTTTCATAATGAGGACCTTTGCTATCTCTTAGCGTTGCATTTTCTTCTGGGATTATCAATAAATGTTGTTTCAGCAAAACACACAAGCACTAATCATAAAATACTGTATATAGTAAGAGGAAAATAATGACTGAAACTATTTAACAAAGAACAATACATTTCCGAAGTGTTTTATTTCATTAAAACACAACTACCTACATACACCTTGAAAATATATAGATCTAGTCTGTTATAACTAGTTAAAACAAGAGGGCAAATCATCATCAATCTTAGAACAATTTTAAGAGGCTTTATTGATTTAATCTCAGATCAGACAATGTGATCAAGTTTGATGGATGCCAGTACGGAGAATGGTATCATTAATAAACTACATAGAAGGTTGAGGCATTTTCACCTGTCATAATTTGGCTTGTATTGATCAGAAATCACTGTGAAGAATAACCAAATGCAATAAAGGTAAATTAAAGAAAGTACCATTCCCAGCTAATTAGTGAAGTTACAAGACCAATCAATTAACAGAGCTTTGAATTTACCTAATGTACGTTTCTGTGTGTGCTTTATATTTTTTTCCTGTCATGTACTTCCTTATAGATGTTATGTCTAATCTTAAAATATAAATGAACTGTTTTTGGGTTTAAAAAATGTTCAAGATTAAAATTATATAATTTCTAAAAACAATTTATTTGATTGTTTATTAAATTCATAATTACACTTTATATCAACTAATAAAATAAATAACAGGTTACACACACTTTGCAAAATTCCTGATCATACTATTGCATAAAACATTTTATGGTACAAAGAATAAACAGAAAAAAAGAATACTTAATGCAGGGACAATAAATATGAACTGTTTCATGTAGAAATCAACCAAAAAATATTTAAACCAGGAAACAAGATGAAATTAGAAAACAAAAAAAAGGCTATTTTAAATAATATTTTTAAAAGCAATTTAAATCCGGTAATAGACCGTATCATTGTAATATTTCCCCTCTAAAGAGCAGTACCCACTTTAATCAAATTCAAAAATTAATTATCTCATTGAGCTAATCAGAAATTAAAATAATAGCATCAGGTTCTCAGATACATCGAATTTTGTTGCAGCAGCGCAGTTACCAATTTCTTTAGCCACTTCAGCCACTTTTAATTTAAAACCAGTGTCACAAAAAGAGACTCCAGACATTGCATGAAGGTTTGGGGGAATTATATTGTAATCCAGGCTGAAAAAGGGTAGTCTGTCAGAGTACCACAGGGTAGTTTACACTACTGAGTCCAAGACAGAACTGATGACCAGAGGCAGGGGAGCAGCTTTTATAGAGAGTTGACCGGCTTTATACTCACCACCTCCAGGACAGACTGGATAGCTGTTTCCAGCTCTTGTCTCTGTCTGACAGTTAATTCCTCGCCGAAATTAAGGGTGTCTGTCTAAGTAAAGAATGAGCAGGGCTGACCAGAGGAGGGGTCGGGGTCCCTTTCCTTCCATGGTTTCAGCAAGTTCACATGAAAGACCCGCTCGCTTGGTCGATGCCACCTGCATCCAGAGAACCATAGCCTGCTCCAGGATCGGCACCTCTGGATTGTATTTCAAGTATTTTATTTTTCTCACCTGCGAGACTGGGGTTAGCCCACTCCTAACTGGGACCTTGGTCCCGGTGGGCAGCTCAGCTCTCTCATCTGAGAGAACATAATAAGCCCTTTTTGCTTCAACCCCAGAGACCAGCCCACGTCTGTGAGCTCCTTCTGCATTCTCCCTTTGGGAAATACTAAGCCCAGAACTGTACTTTAGGAGCGGAGCCTGCGCAGAGTCTTCCCTGACCGTCGAACGCACTCCCCGGGCAGAAACTTGGCTCCGGTTCTTTCCTACCTGTTTGGTTTTTAGGCCCTGTCCCTGTTTCTTCTGGGACCGTATCCTGCCGACTACACCACTGTCACAAAAAGAGACTCCAGACATCGCAAGAAGGTTTGGGGTAGCCACCCATATATTTTAATCCAGGCTGCAAAAGGGTAGTTTTTCAGAATAGCACAGGCTAGTTTATACTACTGAGTCCAAGACAGAACTGATGACCAGAGGAAGGGGAGCAGCTTTTATGGAGAGTTGACCGGAAGTTATGTCACCCTTGGGGTGGGGACCGGAAGTGATGTCATCCTCGGGGCAGGGACTGGAAGTGTCTCCTTCTGGGCTTCAGGCACATGGCGGGATTTCCCAGGAGCGGTCTATAGGGAACTGAGAAAGAGAGTCAGTGCACCCCTCCGCCCCCTGGTCGGATAAGTTGTTACGATTATATAAGCCGTTTAGCTGCCTCCCACTCGCTCGTGTGTGACACGAGCTTCATATTTTCTTCTGATCGAATACTCCATCATAGATAAAGGATACTCTTAAGATAAGGGTGTATGAGGGTGTGAGATACAAAAAACACAAAAAAGTGCAAACATCGCTTCGGAATAGTTCAGGTATTACCAGGTGGTCACGTAAGCACAAAATATAGAAAAAAAGGCAGTGTGCCCCGTGATTACTCTCTCAGGTGAGCGTTAGCATATCATAATCTCTTAGATTAATAGTGTGAGTTTTCTACATTCGACTTATACGGCCAACATTATAAAATACCAGAAATTATACAGAAAAATCAAGCCCCGACTTATCCGTGGGAGAACTTAAACGAGAGTATATACGGTAATTAGTCTTTATGGCTTTCAGGCTTCACATGGAAGATTTAGATGATGGTGGTCATGTGGACCTCATGTGCAAATGATAGTAGCCCTTTCATCTTAAAATATTGATTGCACTAATACTAAATATTCAATGATTTCTGAACAATTACATTTGTGGAATTTTTATGGCAATTTTAGATATTTGTCCTGGGAGCAAAAAATTTTTTGCGTGATATTCTTCTTTCCATAGTTTTAAATTATAGAAAGATCTTCTCCTGATTTGGGTTTCTTTACAGATTTTTTTTCTACTATTTTTCATCCAGGGTCCTTGGGACCATGAAAAATAATAAAGGAAATGCTTGAATGAAGAAAACATGAACTAATATGGGTTGAAAGTCAACTGTAATAACCATCACACCACCAATACAACCTGCTTGGTGCTGTTTCTTTATCAATAGATCACACTGTTTTAAATCTTGCTCCTCATTCCTTGCTAGGCCAAAAGCTATATGTCAAATCCTGACTAACTGTATATTGAGAAGTATTTGTGTGCCAACGTCTATGGTGTGAATAACAAAGCTGTACATAAACACAAACAGAGCTTTATAGATACAGAGATATGCCAAGGGATGTAATGCAAAAAATTAAGCAGGATGATTCTTTTAATTGATATTGATCATCATAATTAATGCTAAATGGATATGAGACATACCTTTAAAATATTGCTTGATCCATTCCAGAAGACTGCACAAATTAAATTTGAATAGATCAGTAAATCATTGTGTAATTATAAATCGGTAAAGTAAGGGCAGACAGTGAAGTGGAAATTGTCAAATCTGTGCTTATACATTGCAGCATTCACACAATATAATATAATGATGCTACAATTCTTGTCTCTCAGCCATGCACTGTTCTGTTTTGTTTGTGGTTGCTAGCACACTGTAAGAACATGGCCATCATGAGAACTGACAACACAAGGCGCAGGCCTGAGTCATTACCATCAGTCATTGTGGTTCCTGTCCTATCCTTCACCCTATCAGGACATTACATGGCAGAGTCATGCACACAGTATGTATTGATTTTTAAAATGTTATAATTTACAGTGATTCATGTAATCATGTTTACTTAAATTTCAGTGTGCTGCCAAAGGTGAATTTTGTTTTCAGTTTTTGGCAAAATTAAATTTGGTTAATACCAAAAGCAAAGTAATGTCTAAAGATGTAGCAGTATATTTAGCCACAGCCCAAAATATGACTACCTCACAATTTAATCTTGCATTTAATATGTAAACAGGAATAAAAAAAAGATAGAACTGTTGTGGTATGTAAGAAACAAATAAGAGTAATATCTTTATACAGAAGTGTAATAGAGAAAAGCATATAATCTGAAATGAGTCTAAAATACACCAGAATGTCTGCAGTACACATTACAACTCAAAGCCTTAAACTGATATGGAAATTAACACTCTACTACAAGGACGGTTTATTCCCACACTTGCAGTGCTGGATGTAAATTTAAGTTAAATGTGATTTGTTTTGGAATGTGCTATACAGTATGTATTTGCCTTTTTCAGAGCCAAAGCGTGCAATTCTCTCTCAAGTTCATGATTAAGCAAATGTTCACTGCTGTGCAAACCATATTTTGAAGTATATCAGCCATCTTGAAAGCTGGCTAACAGAATAGATACTTAAGCCATTTTACACTGCTGCACTAAAAGCTGTGCTAAAGAAGATATCCAACCTCAATATATGGGTTGCATTGGAGAGACAGTAACAAAACAGCTGCTGAGTTTTGCTAGACAGTCAATGGAATAAAAAAATGACAAGCTTAACCTTAAAAGATAACAAGGAGACAGACAGAAAATACCAAAAGCATTAACCTTCATTTTTGAGCTGCTACTCAATCCAGTTCCAGTTCCCTTTAGCTAAAAGAAAAAAAAAATGTTTTCCTGTATTTTTATCCCCAAAACAGAAAGAATTATTTTATTTCTCCTCAATACAAACAAAAAAAGATCAAAACAAAAGAAAACACTTTGTGAAAACGAGTGGAGGATCCCACAATTCTGATAGTAGAGTGTCACAAGAGAAGGCTATTGAATTAATGGAAATGGTCTGCCAGAGCATAAGAGAACTTCCACACACTTTTTCCTTCTGTTTTAGTCATATACCTAATTTTAAAGATTTACTGTTGCATTTTTCTTCATTGTGCTTCATTTATCATTAACAGCAGTTATTGACTTTCGCTGCACCAATGAGTGTCCATGTCCAGTCACTATTCAAGGAGTGAATGTAGAGTAGAGGCGGTCCACTCCTTTAACTACTGGTAGGGTATACATTAATGAAAGGTTGAACAAGTCTCAGAACAAAGAGGAACTATGAAACAAAAGGGCAGAGGAGGCCTTTTGTCTCTTAGGAAACTGTGTTTCTACAACTCTGTAATGACCAGTGCAGTTTTCTATGCTGTAGTGTGCCAGGCTGGTAACATCAATTCAGACCATAGTGTGTGAATATAGAGCACTAGATGGTAGCTCCACTGGGTTGCAGTGCTACCTCGGATTCCCGCAGGGCTCCATGGAGGTTTGGCATAGACCTGTTGGATTCAATGGGGCTGCCAGGGGGATTCTGCTGGGCCCAAATCTGGGCATCCACCACACCTGGCAGTACTTGCAGACAATGCTGACGGGCCACCTGAAGTGCTCCCAGGTGCAGCATAAAAGGAGCCATCTGCCTTCAATCGAGGAGCCAAAGTCAGAGGAGAGAGGACAACGCTTGCCAGTGGAGGAGTGAAGGCAGAAAAGAGAGAGAGACAAAGAGAGAAGATGAGAGAAGGTAAAGGCATATACATTGGGACACATGAGTCACTTTCTTGCACCCGAAAGATTAGGCTCCGTCTCAGGCTTCAGAACGTTCAACTTTATTAATCAGCTTAAAACAGGAACAGCAAGCATATTTATTGAAGCAGGAGCTACCACTCCACGACACATCGGCACAGCAAACACGCAGTGACTTCATTAGTCTTGTTGCCTTGGCTCTTCATCAGTTCTGGCACTGATAATCCTCCTCGTCAGCTTGGTCCTGAGGCTGTAGATCCGTGACTGGGATCAGATCGTCCTGGAGGAAAGGGGATAAAGAGAAAATGAACCAGGTCATTGGCCAAATTAAAGTACCCTGCAGATTAGCAATCGATCAATGGCTGAGAGGTGAGTTGTGCGGGTGTGGCGAACTCGTCAGGCACGTCACAATATATATCTATATATATTTATTTTTTTAAAGAGCTTCTGTAAAAAGCAAAATATCCCCCTGGAGACAAACAAAGTTCTATCTATATATCCATTACATTGAATTTAAGAAGGAAAAATAATAAAATAACTCAAGACACTAAAATCTTCAATAAATAAACTGAACAATAGGAAATAAATGGAAATCTTTCCAAAAGATATACCTGCTATTATATATATATATATATATATATATATATATATATATATATATATATATATATATATCCACATATATTGTGAAGACCGGCCTTGACCATGAACAGACACCAAGACAGCTATGTCCAAAACATACTCTTTTATTTGTGTTTTCTCCTCCCAGTACACCACAAATCACTTTTAGTTCTTATTATTTCTTCTCCTGCCGCCTCAACTCCTCTCTTGTCAAGCACCGTCACGCTACCTCCCAACTATGGCTCTCGGAATGGAGTGAGGCTGCCCCTTTTATCCAGTACCCAGATGTGCTCTGGGTGCTTCCTGACGAGTTTCCTGCGGCACTTCCGGGTGTGGCGGAAGCGCTGCAGGAGCACCCGGAAGCATACCGGTTGTACTTGTCTTCGGGCTCAGCAGCACTTCCTGTTGTGGTGGAAGTACTGCAGTCCATGTTCCCTGGAATCTTTGGGTGTCCCCTGGCAGTGGCCACATGCCCCAACAGGGTGGAGCCTCCCAGCTCCAATCTTGTGGCTCCCCTGCAGCCCAGGGCGGTCGCCCTCTCGTGTTCCGGAGGAGGTATTGGTGCTCTCCCGGTCCTTCCACGTCCCAAGAAACCCGACTGTGCAGCCGTCTATCACAATATATATATATATACTAGCAAAATACCCGTGCTTCGCAGCGGCGAAGTACTGCTTTAAAATTTTAAATAATAAACTGAGGGAAAATGTACCAATAATTATTTGTTAAGGATCTCTTTGTATACCAAGTTGTCAGTTCGCCCCTCCAGTTGTAATATGACCAAGCTGTGCGCTGAGCTTACTCTTGAGCATGCAACGTATAGTTGGCCATGTGAAAAGCAATCTTGCCTCAAATCAATGCCAACCTTTTGTAGGGTCTGTCCCTGAGATTTATTAATTGTCATTGCAAAGCAGAGCCTTACTGGAAATTGGAGGCGTTTGAATTGAAATGGGAGATCAGAGGGTATAACAGGGATGCGAGGAATAAAAACTCTCTCCCCTGAGCCACTGCTAGTAAAAATAGTTGCCTCAATTAGGTTCTTTTGCAGGCATGTGATCTGAAGTCTTGTGCCATTACAAGGTTTTGGTGGCTGTAAGTTTCTCAGTAACATTATTGGTGCCCCAGCCTTCAAAATTAGATTATGCTCATGAGTGCCTGGAGGATTCAGAGTGTGGACCGAGCTGCAGGCTATGGACGTATATATGTACGTAAGTAGGATTCAGTTAGCGTTGGGAACCCGCGTACCAAATTTCTTGAAGATGGGCCCATTAAGTAACAAAGACCGTTGGAAAGTTCAATATGGCGGCCGACAGTGGTGTCATACCACCGAAATAAGTACATACATCGGTTTCGGTTAGCGCAGGGAAGCCGCCTACCAAATTTCGTGAAGATGGGGCCATAAATAAGAAAGTTTAACATGGCAGACATTGTCGACCGTTATGACCGTTACATGTAGAATTTCGAAATGAAACCTGCTTAACTTTTGTAAGTAAGCTGTAAGGAATGAGCCTGCCAAATTTCAGCCTTCTATCTACACGGGAAGTTGGAGAATTAGTGATGAGTGAGTCAGTGAGGGTTTTGCCTTTTATTAGTATAGATGTATATGTGTATGTATATATGTGTGTGTGTGTGTGTGTGTACATATATATATATATATATACGTATGTGTATGTGTATATACTGTATATATATGTGTATATATTTTTATATATATATATATATATATGTGTGTGTGTGTGTGTGTGTGTGTGTGTGTGTGTGTGTGTGTATGTATATATATATATATGTATACTGTATATGTATATATATGGTTTTGGCAGCCAAGTGCTTTTTTCCAACCTAGAAGACCTCTTTTGAGATCTGTTTAATCGCCTCGTTGATTGCATGTCTTCCAAGGTAGTTTCAATACCCATTTCCTGCACCGAGTCATCTCCCCTTTTATGAATGACTGTGTTAGTGGCCATACTTCGTACAGGTCTTTGAACGCACTGAATACTTGTAACTGGTGTCACCCGTCGGCTACTTTCGACAGGGAATGGAAGCAATTGTCGAGTAACAAAAATTATTTGTAAGTGATTTCGCATTGAAGAAATAGTAAAAACTTGATCACTTGGGTCAATACCTAAAGAAATACACACAGCAAATGCAATTGAGAAAACACCAGAATCTGTATGATTTAATTATTGCTGTGTGTCTTCATAAACTATGGGAGGTTTGTAAGGAAACAAAGCATGAAGGAAACGAAGCTGCTCTTCGGTGAGGTTGAATTTTTTATCAGCGTTTAAAATGTCATAGACATGAATTACAGCACCATCATAATAGGTACACACCCAGTGAGTCGCTCGTTCAGTAGCTGCAGAAGGTAATATTTGAATATGTTTTGCATTTTGTGGAATGGGCATTATAGGTATGTCAGGAGTCCACATTAGCAAAACCTCTTGAGGTTGGAAAATTGTATGCGCAGCTAAAATTTCGTTGAATTTGCTCATGTGATCTGTTGATAAATAATCATTATTTACCAACTCATTCATTGCAAAATCTGACAGTGGTAAGATCACTCCTTCAATAACACTAAACACAAACACTAAGTAGACACTAACACTAAAAAACGGCAACACCACTGGGAAGAACACTAAATGAGATAAAGTAAAAGTCTACTAAACTTCTTTATTATAACTGCTTTATTATAGAAGGTGAGGGGATGCTGGTGCACGCTTGTTGTTGCTGCTCCTCCCTGTTAACAACACTTTTCGCAAAATTTGCCATAATTCTGCACTTTCTTATGCTTGTTTTATTTTGTTTATTGTACGTATAGTTTGTGGATACAGCTGACTCGAATTGCATGGATTTGGCTTAATATTTACAGATTTTATGGACTCCACTTTACTGGGAACAGCTGAGTCTGTGGATCACGGGACGAGACCTACGAACATTTCTTTGTACCTGGTGATCTAGCACCTCGGGATGATCTGTCTCCGTGATTATATTTGCTATGCTGATCTGCTCCCGTTTCATCTTACAGTACTCTATGACCGGGAACTGATCTGATGTTCATACTAACCTGGCTTATGGCTCAGGGGCGATCACACCTGAAATTACCATGTGTTACTGTTTATGACTGTGTATTGGAACATCCAAATCCTGCTTCCTCCTCCTGCTGTGCTTTCTGCTTCTTGCTATCGCCGCTCACCTACGCTACCACACCCGCCTGTCCTACCGCCTCCGTTGTGCTGTGCTGCTTCTACACTGCTATCAGCTAAGTATTAGTCACTATTTTAGCGCTTTGAGTACTGAGAAAAGCGCTATATAAATGTAATGAATTATTATTATTTATTATTAAACACAAAAGTACAAAAACGAAGTAGAAAGTAACACTAAACCGCAACCGCGTCTACTAAACACTAAGAAACACTAAGTAGAAACACTAAAGGAAAAAATACTATTCAGTAAGTACTGCATCTACTACACAGTAAATCAGTAAAGGAGAAACGAAGACAACAGAACAAAAATTAATTCTCCAGGCAACAATAAAGCATAGAGCTTCTTACAGGTTTGTACCAAATATGCTGTTTTTATGGCAAGAGGTGGACACACCAAATATGATTGCATTACTGTTTTTAATGTTTATTGCAGATTCTACAAAGTTTACTGAGTAATAAAGGCCATATTCTTGAAAGCATTTCCATGTTACAACATGCAATTGCCCAAGACCTTTGCACAGTACTTAGTACTTGGATATATTTCTAAAATGGGTTAAGGAAAGAATGCAAAGGTTTATGTGTCTTTTTAAATGGTGACCCTGTTGTTATTAGCTGCTGCCCTATCTGTCTACCACACTACCACTCTATCAATGTCTCTGCCCTGGTGAGTTGAGAATTTGTTAGTTTTGGGTTCAACTGTATTGCAGAATTGCAGAATCTGTTTACTGGATTGTAACCATGAATGTTGTCATGTCTGACACATCCTCTTAGTACAAGGTGGTCAGTTTGTAGTGCTTAAATTATGAAGAAAGCTGACAAAGCAGAAGTTGAACAACAGTCCTTTGATTTTCATTTGTGTTGCACTGAACCTCCTCTCCTCAATTATCACCCAACATCCCCCTGAAAAAGTGCACAATACTCCTTGATATATTACAGTAGATAGAAGCAGCATGTGGTGTTGCCCGAGTAAATAATGTTAAGCTCTGATCATTTTGCTCAGTCTGTTTGGATGTTTAACTTGCTCATAGCCAGCAGATGGCACTGATAAGCAAACTGTAGCACAAAGGAAAAAAAAACACCTACTGGTATCCCCAGGGTAAAAATTTTAGGCAGCAAAGTAGTCTCTTTGTCTGTAATTGGTCTAGATTGGTTAAAGGCTGTTGGATTTTATAGAGAAAATAAAGACAGACATTCTATTTTATATATATACTAGGGGACTCCAGCCCCTGCCACTGCTCAAAGGACGTTGTTGCACTCCTCAGTTAGAGAAAGTGATTGTATTTAAAGAGATGGTATATAGAAGAGTATGCGAGTCATGGGAGGAAGACGGTTTGGTCCTTAGTTATTATAGATAGAAAATCAGTTACTTGAGTATTTCACCACAACTGCCTATTTAAAATACCAATGAATAATAAAACATAAAAAGAAATTAGCAAAAGTGTTAGTAAAAAGTAAAATGTAATAAAGGAAAATAAAAAGTAAATAAAAAATTAAATTATATTAATGCCTCATCAAAAATAATATTATGAATTACTTTATCCTCTAACTTACATTCTATAAACATTGGTTTTTGCCATTTCTGTTCACAAATTGTTCGGGATATTGTTCTCTTTTTCGTTTATTGGATGATTCTTTGTTCATGATTTTTATTATATGCAGCTCATCTTTGTTCATTTTCTTTTTTTCAACATTTATTATCAGCTCTTGCCACTGTTTTTATTTCTCAATATATAATTAGATGTTCTTGAATACATAATTTGCTTTTCTGCCTTACCATTATAACCTTTCTCGTTGAAGGTTGAGTTAGCAGCACTGAGTGTGTCACAGGGTAATGCGGAGAAAGAATGTAATGCAATAGGAGTAATGATTGGGTGAGCGGTGTGGAGGGGAGTGGTCAAGGCTGAATAACGCAGACACGATGGAAATTTTTTTTAATATAATAGAGAGACTGATTATGTTCAGCTGTTTGGTAACCTGTGAAATCTCCTGATTCCAGTGCCAACTGTACCTTTTATAAGAGGGCAGGAGTGAGAAAATAGACAGTGCGTGATGGCCAAGATTTTTAATTACGCTCTTTACATTTCTAAGACAGCAAGTGTTGTATAGGTCTTAAACAGAAAGCAGTTGGGTGCAGGTAATATAACATCCTCTGTAGTGCTTAAGGACTTCGGAGAAGCTATAGACGTAAAGGAAAATGTAACCAAGGTAATAGTAAAGGATTGGGAGAAAATTAAAAATCTTAAAGAAAACATTTTAAACAATGTTCAACTGCTTGTAGCTAAAGTACTCTTAATTCACCTATTCTTATAAAATAAATTGAACCTCCCAGAAACTGTCCAAAGTGTTGTTAAAAGACTATAGCCAGAGGTGAATGGGTCTTCTGTGCTGGAGTGGGTTTTTTGGGGTGTTTGGGGGATCTGAGGTGTTATATAAAGGAAGGCACACTTATCTCAACAGCTGACATGCATTTGTCCCAGTGTACTTTTGTACTTTTGGTTGTGCTTCTGGCTCTAGCCATCCATCATCCAAAATGCCTGGTGCTTTCATTACCTAGATTAGTGAACGGCAGCTATGGAAAGCCTTTTTAGCACTTAATTTCTTTTTCTGCCATGCTAAAATGGTTTGTCATAGACTGATGCTATTCATTATTCAGTGTGCTAATTGTGTCCCAGCATAGTTTTTGCAGATAAAACATTTCTTCTGCTGTGCTGCTCCATATGTCCTTTTGTGGTATTGAAACAAAGTTTCAGCTCACCCTGCTATTTATATACAATGCTGCAAGGGTAGGCTCCATGACCCATGACTCTGTAATGAGTAAAACAGGCTCAAGTAATTCTGGCATTGAGGATTTGCTCAGAAAATTAAATGAAGTAACTCTTGTGTGAAGCACTATTTAAACAGTATGGCTTTTTGAAAAGTAAATAGCTTGCCAAGAGGATTGTTTTTATATCTAAAATAGTAATAACACAAATAACCCTGTTAATATAAAGTTATATAAATAGCCTATTTTTTCATGTTTTTAGCACAATGAACCATTCGTAAATGAAAAGAGATGACAGAGTCATTGGTTAAATATCGGGCTATTGTCTTGACTTTCTTACAATGAAAGCACACTAGCCAGAGGGCTACAATTATAAGCTGATTCAAAATCTATTAAACTGCCCATGCATAGGAAAGGTGGACAAAGAAAGGCCTGAAGGTTCCTTTTCAAATTACTCCTTCAGTCCTGACACTCAGTTACAACATTGACAGAAATAAAAATAAGATTGCATTGCCTATCTAGGGATACAACATATTTGGTGAATGACTGCCCTCTTTTTATTAGGATTCACATCTATCTTAGTCTTGAAAAGAAAAGACACCCAATAGCTTTAAAATCCTTTAAAGAAGTGTAGGAAAACGATCATTCTGTTACAGTCAACAATTCCAACATAATCAGTCAATGTAAAAGTGTCAAATGGTATTAAGTAGCTTAAAACAATAATATTCTTTAAAAATCCCCATAATTTGTAGGTGGGTAGACACATATAAAAGGCACTGTATATGATAGCTGTGGTGAGTTGGCACCCTGCCCGGGATTGGTTCCTGCCTTGTGCCCTGTGTTGGCTGAGATTGGCTCCAGCAGACCCCCGTGACCCTGTGTTCGGATTCAGCGGGTTGGACAATGGATGGATGGATGGATGTATATGATAGATAGATAGATAGATAGATAGATAGATAGATAGATAGATAGATAGATAGATAGATAGATAGATAGATAGATAGATAGATAGTCCCAGGTTTAAATTTAGTTTTTACAGAAACTCAAGAAATATAGAAATATTATAACAACCCCCCGCCATCTCTCTCAACCACCAAAACACACACAAGGAAAAAAAAGATTCATCTGGAAAAAATATGAAAAGAGGCTGTGAAATTAAAATTATACTCACTGTGTTAAAGCATATAAATGTTGTAGATGTATTATAAATATTAATCTTTTCACATATTTTCAAATTTACTGTTTTAATTTAGTGGTAAATCTCTCATATATCTTTATTTCAAAGCAATTGCAAAGAGCTGAGCACTTCATTTCCTTGTTTACTTGTGGACAAACCTGCAAACTGACAGACATCTAGATTAGATGTTTAATAGAGTTAAACTGTTGTGGACAGGGTTTAATGATTTCTCCAGCTATTTCCAGTTTCAGAGGACTATAGTCAAATTGGCATAACAGAAAGGCGTCTTGTTGGAAGAGAAGCCTTCTGTAACTTACATTCAAGCAGGAGTGAGCCATAATGCAGGATGGGTTTTTATGTGGATGTGCAATCCAAGGACTAGACAAGCCTAGAATTTTACTACTTTAGCTAAAAACTGATTGTTGCTGCAGGCTTAAGAATAAGGTATTTGAAAAATTAATCATCACTGTTAGGATTTAAAAAAAATCTGCCAAATAATAATTTCAAAGATTTTAACTTTTTTCTTTATACTTGCTATGGGCACTTCATCAGGAACATACTCAATTATTAATACATGGCATACTGCAGCAAATATTTTAATCTATTTTTCATTATAAATAGAAATGAAAAGTAATATTAATTTACTAGGGGCCTGAATATGTTTTCTACCATAAAACATCAAAGGATAAATCATTATTATTAAGTAATCTTTAAAGCTACAGTGGTTACTTCACTAACTAGAAAGTTTTTTAGTTAAACATTTTTATGTATAAATTATAGGCAGGGTGCTTTTGTTGTGATGTGAAGTTTTCATATTCACATTCTTTCTGTATGTGTATGTGGAGTTCTTTCAGGCACTTGAATTTATTTACTTAGTTCATAACATATCTACAGTATATTAAGGTTATGTGAGATTCTGTGTATTCTAAGATGTAATGGTATCCCATGTGTGGATAGCTACTGCTGTGCTCCTAAAAGAGCAGGCTAAAATAATAGAAATAGACGATGATCAAGGTTTACTTACACCAATGGATGTCATCCATCCATTCACTTCCTCAACCAAATTTTTCCATTTCAATCATTCCGGCTTCAGAAGACTTGGACTAGAAGTCACATTAGCAAAGGGCATACTCAAGCCCACACACTCCTACATAGCTAATTTAGAGTAATCAATCAACAAGTTCATCTTTAGGATTGTGAGATTTTTGAGCTCTTTTGAGACCCACCCCAACTGTGCTGCACACTGTTATGTGTTTGACGCGTCTGTAGAGAGTTGCTCAGGTTTGTAGCGCTACCGATGCAAAGGCAAGTTCACAGCCTCCCTGCGTAATAAATCTGTCGCTCGATAGTTGATGTGAGGAATATTATAACCCGACCACTGATCTGGTCCTGTCACTCCTTGTTTGCTATATCTGTGGGTATTTATTTAAGTGGTAGCTTCCATTTGAATGACTGTTCCTGCTCTAATTGGAATAAAGTTGGTGAAGGTTATTCACATGTCACAGGGATATAAGCATTAAAATTATATTTTGGTATGAGTAGTAACTGATTAAATCTTCTTGTAACAATGGAGCATTTCCTTATTGGAAGATGAATTTGACTTGTAGCAAGGCTAATTTTTCCAAAATTCTGAACATGATTATAGTAGCTTGTTATAAATGCAGGAGTAAGAAGTAAGAGTAAGAGTCCAAAATCAATCACAACAGCTTTCTATTAGGCTTTTAACATTAAGAGTGAGGGTTATCCAATATGGAACTACTGTAGTTCAGTTGTTTTGATATGCTATATACTGTAGTACAGTGTGTGTATTATCTATTAAAGGCAGTGAGTGTTCTCCTGAGTGTAATGAACCAGTCAGGCAACTAAAAAGAAACAGGAACACTATTTCTTTTTTTGATGCCTGCTGAATTGTTGGTTTATTTTTTCAAGTGGCAGAGGTTAAATACCTAGAGAATAGAAAGAATCGATGTCAGGATACAAAGCAGGGACTATAACCACAAAATTTTTCATACACAGATAATATTTCAAAGGTACGGTTAGAAGTTGATGTCAAGCATGGGTCAAACCAGGAAAGCTCAAAACTCAAAGCATTTTAACACAATGAGAGAAAACAGCATCGTATGCAGTGAAATCAGCAGGGTCAGAATCAGGAACTTAAATGGTAACACATTAGTTTAAGTTACTGCAAAAATACATCTATTACTCATTTACTCTTATGTAACAAGACCTTAACAAAGGCTTCGTTTGGTCTTCATGACACTTATAAAACATCAGTAGATAAGGTATTCATGTCTGTGCAGTCTGACATATTGACATGATGGTAAAATTACTTGTTAATATGAAGGATCCACAGGTCTTACTCTAAGAATGCAATATCAAAAGAAATGTGTCTCAGTTAAGCCACCTCAGACCACTCCAAAGTAAAGTTTTGTTAGTAGGTCACATTACAGAGATGAATAAACACTTTACTGATGCTTTGTAAGTGTTACATAGACTCTAAGAAGTGTATGTTAAGGTTTTGTAACAAAAAGTAAATTAATAATACACTATAGATGCATTTTTGTAGTACCTAAACTAAAGTGTTACCACTTAAACAGTTTTAAATACAGCATGGACCAATACTAATCAGACAGACACAATAGCGGGCTGGTAGAAAGGACACAAGGCAAATAATATTGAGGGAGCTGTACGTAGATTTCTGTTGAAAGCTTCTTGGCATAATGCTGTACAGCTAAACAAGACATGTAAGCTATTAATTTGTCTGTTTTACTGCTACAACAAAATAATAAGTTACAACACAAGGAGTTATAAAACACACTACTGACATCATGGAAAACCAGAAAAACAATGGGCTGGCTCACAAAACTGATTGACATCATGCAGAGGTATATTAATATCTCCAGAGGAACTGGATAGGTGTCACTTTAATGAAATATAGAAAACTCCTGGGAATCCAAATAGTAGTTGCTCAGCAAAATTGTCAAAACACAAACAGAGCAAAGATCATTACACAATATATATCCTATAGCCTCAACTAAATCTAGAACTGCAGACCCATAACTATTGAACTAATGATTGTTTACAGCCATCTTTATTTTTCTAGCATGCCCAAGGATGTGTCTGTGTCTGTTTGTATACGTGGGTTCAGCTACAAAAATTTATGAAGCAATAATGAACATGTTGTATTTCCGGTAAGATTTCTGCCCTGGCTGGAGTTCAAATCCTTGTTTCATTATCCTTTTTACTCATTTTTGAGTTATTTGTTTTGTTTTTTTGCGGGTGGTTCCCCATCACCACTAGAGCCTGCTCCCGACCCTGTAAAGGCAAGAGCAATGCAAAGTTCCTTGCAGTTCATTCTGAATGTATTTTTCTGTGTTGAGTTCCTATGTCTTCATTCTTGTGCGTTTGTGATTTTCATTTTATTTTTGAGTCTTTTCTCTGTTTTTTGACTTGCCTCTTGGATTCTACATTGGGACTATGCTTGTTATTAGACTGATTTATTGCTTAGGCAACTCCTTTGCCTTTTGTACTCAAGAGAGTTTCTTTGTGCCACAGGGCATTTTTGGAAAAATAAATCTTTCATTTTATAAAGAGCCTGGACTTGCCATTTTTACTGGCGGGTTTGATGGTTTCTTCCTGTAGTGGGCATTTTGGAAATTCTGAGGACTTTGTACTTGGGAACTTTCAGTATTCATAACAGGACACAGCACAATGAATTCATAACTGTGGCATTTTTGCAATTTTTACATTGTTAGATTATTTAATAAAGGTTACACACATGCATTATTTTTTTACTCAATCTATTTTGATCTGAAACTAATATTTTTGCATCAATATGACATTCACACAACTATTTTCTGTTTTGTTTACTTCCTTATTCCAGTGGCATTTTGTGTTTTTTACAAGCAGCCAGAACTTGTAGTGATGGTGATGGTGTTATGTGTTGTGGTGTGCAGTTATGTGTTTGCCACATTCATCTCCATGTGACTTTATCTTTGAGCACCTATATATCGCAATTGTGCAATGCCATCATTATAGAAGTATGGCAGTGTGATAAACCCAGGGCATCAGTGAGCCCTAAACCCCAACACGAACACACTTGTACAGTCTCGGGTTCACATAATCAAAGTTTTTTTTTAAATACCTCCAAATGTGACACAAGCACAAGCAAATACAGGTCTTCTTCTCACAATATTTCTCTTTTCTTACTACCACACTACCCTCCTCCACTCAAGCGTTGCTTCACTACCTCCCAGCTCCAACTCACTTAAATAAGGGAGTACGGTCCCTTTTATTACAGACCCGGGAGTACTTCCGGTGCCAGGGCAACTGCCCAATGAAAGCACTTCCGGGTCGCATGGAAGTCCATAATAAGGTTTAAGGTTTCTTTATTTAGTCATGTTTACACAAGAAAACATAAAATTTGCCTTCTCAGTTGCATCTAATTACAGACAGAATGAAATAAAACAGACAAATAGAAACAAGAAAGGTTAAAGTAAGGCAGTTAGATAATACATATGTACACCAAAAAAAAAAAAAGGTTACAGGATATATATCAAAACCTTAATCATTATCATTATGGCACTAGGAAGAAAGGAGTTTCTGGAGCGATTTTGTGTGGGTTTTCAAAGCAACTATCCTTCCTGACTTACTGAACTTTAGTTCTACATGTAATGGATGTCTGTCATCAGTTGAGATAATTGACTCCATTGACCGGCCATCCCTCACAGTCCAAACCCCCCCTAAGCGAAGCATAGAGGGGTGAAGCATCCAGCCCCACGAGGGTCGTCTTCCTCCAGGAGGTATTTGCTGCGGCCGGTCCGTGACTCCGTCCTGTAAAATAATTATAGGAGAACCGTGGGGAGACACTATACAAATGTTTTCCTTCCTCCCTGATTCTCCTGGGACAATTTCGCCACATATGGCCCGGCCGGTGGCATTCAAGGCATAGCCACCGTCCTCCTGCTAATCTCCCCCTGTGAGATTGAAAACAGTTCGGAAACTCTTGCTCCTCCCCTTTATCCGCTAAGGAGGGGTCCACCACCGCACATGAGCTCACAGCTCCACGCTCTATTTTATCAGGAGACCCCCATTTCTCTTTTGGGATCTCCTTTTTAATCTGGGGCTTGTCCACAGTCTGAGTCTCTCTATGTACAAGAGAGAGACCCTTTGCTGTTTGAACCCATTTTGATTTACAGATGACCGGTGTCAGTGTCTTTAGGATCACATCGCTCTGGGAGGAAGCACTATTCAGCTGCTCTGGATCAATCGATCCTTCCCCCAAGTACTCGGTCATCATTCCAAACTCTTTTGTAGGGCTCGAGGTTACTTGGCACCCGCTATTGATTAATCACAGGCCCATTTCACTCTGCGTCCCTCTTTCATTTACGGTACTGGTAACTCTAACCTGTACCGCCGAATTAATCAATACGGAAGGCTCCCGACCAAACCGCCGCAGGTAATCATACAGCCTTTTAAAAGGCGCTTCTGCCGCTGCTCCCAGCTCCTCAACGATCTTCTTAATGGTCGTCACTACCTGTAAGAAACTGTACGGGCAGGAGTCATTTTTCCAGCTCCTACACGTCCATATTATTATTTAAATCGGCCAGAGGTAGGCTTGAGTCATCATCAGCCCTACCTCTCAGCCGTGAGCCAATGAGCACGCCCGCTTCTGGCACGTGCCCTTTGGGGTTTCGCGAAGGCGGCTGGGATTTGGAGTTTTCTCCAGAGGTCTGCGGTGCTGACTTCGGCTGACTGCGATCCGCCTGTTTCAATTTATTGGCGGACCGATCAGTCATTTCCCGGACCCCCTTACCTTTACATAGGGTGAACGATGCTTCGCTCGCCTCCCCCTTCAGAAAGTGCAAATCCGCCATTTCTTGGGCGAAGCAGAACGCGTATCTTCTCCTTCCCAGAATCCCTCGGGGTAGGTCACGTGTCCTCTGTCGGCACACTGCATGTGGAAGTCCTCCTTGCTCGTATGCTCGAATTTGGGAATTTGGGGCACCTCCATGTTGCAGGGAGGACTCCATCTAGCGGCCTGGGAGTGTTGGCCGGGATAAACTGCCGGCCATCCCTCACACAACGCATCCCGGCTGTAAATGAACAGTACCGGTCACACACCTGGGATTTCCTGCGCAGGTAGTGCATTAGTGTTCCGTTGGATTCCAAAGGCGATAACGATCAAAAGTAAGAAACTTTCGCAAATGTTATAAAGCATTTTATAGAAATAACTACTTGCAAACTAGTAAAAGAAAACCAAAGAAAACAATTTAACACCCTCTCGTGGCACCCAGTGACCCCAGCAGGGCTGCTCTGCCGGACTACATATCCTGGCATGCTCTGCTGGCTTCTTACTGTGCACCGACCTCCAGGGCTGCTGCCATCTAGCACTATTTTTCTCTTAAAACTACATGCCATTGTTACTCTAATCTATGAATTCTGATTAACATTTAGGATTTAACACTTTGATTGACTAGATCTTTCACTTTCTTACTCAGGCACAGCATTAGTCTTTGTTTTTATCTTCCATCTTCTCGACATACGTGCAACTAAACCTGGGCATTTCTTGCAGGCACAGAACAGGAATGAAATACCATCAACATTAACAATTTACCTATAGGAGAAAAAATACAAGAAATGGTGGAAAATGTGTTGTAATGAATAAGTACAAAATGCCTAAAAGCAGAAGTAAAACGTAAAAAAAAAACAAAAAAACTGAAAAGTGGATTTGGGCCCTAGCAAATAGTCTGTGAAGACATGTTTAAACCAATCATCTGTTCCATAAATGTAAAAACAAAAATGAAGCAAACAGATAGTAAGGTTAGGAGCATGCACTAACACAGCACGCTGCTGCACCCCCCACATGACGAACCACCTCAGGATCCCAGACCAGGGTACAGCTGTGTAACAGGTGACACCTCAGCACCACACTATTTTGAATGGAGTGGAACAGTGTGAGGTTTTTTACAGAAAGTAAGGAAAGCACATAATAATAACTTTGATGATTTTAGTCCTTACTAATATAAAATGATAAAGTGATATAAATATACAAGAAATTTGACAAAGAAAATGAGAGGAGACCATACAGTTAATCAGGTTAATTTCTTCAGCTAATAGCCAAGATGTCTCAATATCTTATCCAGATACTCCTTAAAGGTCATCAAGGGTTTTATAATACGGTATTTGCTACAAATTTATACAACTATTTGAGTAACGAAGTGCTTTCTGGCTTTAGTCCTAAATGTACTTCCAACTAATTTCCACTGGTGCCCTTACATATACAGTATGATTTGCCCTAAAGAAAGAGTTCTGCTGGATCTACTTTAGCAATGCCTTTTGAAGACTTTGATTAGGTCCCCACACAGTTATTTCTTCTTCAGACTAATTTAACAGGTTTAATTTTCTGAGTATGTTTCAGTAGGCATGTATTCAAGTCCTGGAATGCACCTGATTGCTTTCCATTGCACAGCTTCAAGTGGTGCTATGTCTTTCTTGCACCATGGAGAGCAGAACTGCACACAATACTCTACATGCAGTCTCACTAGTGTATTATATAGTCTAAACAAAATGTCCCCCGGTTTAAATTCAACAGTTTTTATTACATTATTTAATCACTTAATTTGCCTTTTTAATATCTTATGCACATTGCTTACATAATGAAAATGTTGTGTCAACATAAACCCCTAAATACTTTTCAGAGGTTGCTTTCATAGGACAGTGTCTCCCATCTTGTATTTATAATTTACATTTCTGTTGCCAACATATGTAGTACTGCATTTTCCAAATCTTTGCCCAGTTCTAAAGATTGTCCAAGTCTTTTTGAATTGTTTTTGCTGCCACCTCAGTGTCTGCCATTCCTGTAATTTTAGTATTCACAAGTTCACAAGTTTACTAACTATACCACAATCAATGTCATAAATAGAAATCAGAAAAAGTAACACTCCATGGATCCGTGAAGGGCTCTGCTAATGACCTCACACCATTTTGAGTGTTCAACTCTTATATGCATTTTAATCTAATACATTTTTAATCTAAAAAAAAATATATAATAATAATAATATTTTCTTATTGTAGAAATCTCAAAACTGTGATGTTAGGCTATAAACACTACATGGTTGCGAACATAAGCAGCTATCTATCTATTTATCTATCTATCTATACAGTCATCCCTCACCTATCGCGGGGGTTACATTCCAGAGCCCCCCGCGATAGATGTTAATCTGCGAAGTAGCAACCTTATATTTATTTTATTATTTATATATATTTTAAGGCTTTATAAACCCTTCCCACACTCTTATAAACCTTACCACCTTATTACGTCCACTTACAACTCATTTGCCCCCTGGTTAAAGGACACTGTGGCCGTATATCTTATATTCTTTTTCTCCTTTTTAAATAAAACATATCCAAACCTTTTACCTTTTCGGCAATCGTTAGCATCTTCCGTTGGCACTTGGGCATGGCCCATGAAGCAGTAGCAGGAGCAGATCGTTTTGGAGCCATAACAAAGGGCTTGACTATACACAAAGATAAACACAAAACAGCACAAAAGTTAATTCTTTACACAGCGAAACACGTTGATGCTGAATGAGCGAGACGAGACTTCTTGGTTAACGCAGCGGAATCGAATTTGGCGCACCGTCGCTGGGCCAGTCAACACACAGGAACTTAACTGCGTGCTCTGATTTGGTAGTTTCTCAGCCATCCGCCAATAGCGTCCCTTGTATGGAATCAACTGGGCAAACCAACTGAGGAAGCATGTACCAGAAGTTAAAAGACCCATTGTCCGCAGAAACCCGCGTTATATATTTAGATATGCTTACATATAAAATACGTGATAGAGTGAAGCCGCAAAAGTCGAAGCGCGATATAGCGAGGTATTACTGTATAGGCTTCAAAATGCAGTACAAAAGGTAAAAGCTGTACATAGATTAACTTTTAGTGTCATGCCCGCCTGTTAGTTATAGGAGTGTAAGCTGCTGCCTGCGCTAAAAATGCAACTATTCATCTAAACTCTGCTGGCCTCAAAGTAGAGCTCTTTTGAGATCTTTGATGTTTTTGGTAAATTTTCAAACTACTTCTGTCATCTTTTGTGTTTATTCTTTGTGGGATCAATGGTATTATCAGCTCATGCTTTCCTGTTTTTTATTTGTGTTACTTTTTATTTTGTTGACAAATACCTATTTTCTTTCAGCACAGGGAATGAAACTGTGTACTGAAGAGCAGTTCAAGATAAATAATTTAAGGTTAATTCACCTTTTTCTCTTCTTCAGCTGTCAATTTTTGTCAGTGAAACTTGGTATTTGTACAATGACCTTTATATTATCTTTATGGTGGCTGTTATCTAGCTTAGCTAGAGGAATTTTCTTGTTAAAAACTGTTGATTATTTTATTACACACTCCTAGAGAGCTGGAGTTGTATCCCAGCAGCTCTGGGACCAATGCAGCAACTAACCCTGGGCAAGACTGAACTGCAGGGAACAAAAAAGTATTTGCATTCACACATAGTCATTCATAAAAAGCTAATTAAGAAAAACTAATCAACCAAACATCACCATCTTTGAAACTGGGAAAAAAAAATTCAGTGCCTGTCAAGACTTTAGGGATTTTGTTGATTTTCATTTTAATATTTATTCATTGACAGCATCATTGTGTTAATGACAAATAGGGGGCGCTGCCCCCTGCTCGCTTCACTCGCCAGCCTCCTGGGTGGGTGCTACGTGCTAGCCACTTTGTGGATCTGCCGCGGGGAAGCGGATGTACAATTTAAACAGATAGTGATTTTCATGGGAATTGTTATATATGCATAATAGAACTAACTATTTTACATTACAGCAAGTAATTAACCATAGTAAAAAATAGTACAACATAATAAATTGAAAGAAAATCATATTTCATATTGTGTTAAGAGGTATTTGTTGAGTTATACATTTTCGTTCTGTTTTTCTTTGAAATTTCTTTTGACATCTTCTGTTTCTGAATTGTTGCTTCTGTTAGTGGGGTTTGCTTACATATTTCATATTGGGACTTGTTTACATTGAATTGCCTTTTTTTCTTTTTTGAGTATTTTGTTATATTTTGTTCTTTTTGTGTAAAAAATATTTTCCTTTATAAAGATTCTTTGTGGGACTTGTCTCTTCTAGTCAGAGTTTTTACGGTTTCTCTCCCTTGTGAGGTATGTTTGAATTTTCTGGGACTTTTATAGTCATTTTGAACTTTCTAAGCCAGTTGTCTATTTTGGGGGTCTACTAGGCTAGAAGCCATCATATAGTTTTCTGGTCCAAGCTGATCACAAGTAAGCCTTTTCTGGGTTGGCTAGGGAAAGTTCCAGGCCTGCTTTATGGAAATTCTAGAGGCATCAGACCCCTTTTGCCATACCTGAGCCTCCATTTCACAAAAGTGCTAAAAATGTCCCATTTATGACAAGTTTTATAGATAACAGCATAACTAGATGAAGCCTTTGACAAAACCTTTGGAAATTACTTATTCTCTTTCACTTCTCCCTAAAATGAACTGTGTTTCAACTGCAGTTATTAAATATTTAACCTCTTGCCCTTTCTCAATACATCATTTTTCTGTTTCAGCAGTATTTCCACACATTACACTAAATGCGGTTTTTCATACATTATATCATCACCCCTCACTCTAATGTATGAGTGACCACTGGCTTAAAGTTCCAGGGGTGACCACCCTCAGGCTCATTTTAATTTTATATGTGATGTTCATATAATGTAAATATATGCACATGACACATTGAAACCTTAATCTGGTAATGCTCTAATTCCTTTTCTCAATTACATAGATTATACAGAAGAGTTAATACTTGTCTCTCATTATACGCCCAGCTTTTCCTAATAACCAAATTAATCCAACAATCATCAAAGCATGCAAAAAAACCTGAGGCTGGACAATATTAGTAAAGAATGCCTCATCACAGTGCAAACTTCACAGTAGAGCACAGCCGTTATATAATACATATTGTGAAAGATCTCAAACCTGATCTGAGAGAACACATGCAAAGACACCTCCATGATACTCTGAAGGATTGCAGAATGGAGGAAACTAGTAACATCTTTGAGTGTGCACTGTTCAAACTGTGGCCAAGCAGTTTAAATAGATACACAAAGTCTGCGTGTTTTTACTGAAGAATAATAGTTAAATGCATGTTGATCCGTAATTTTCTATTTCTTTTATCATGCAATATAAATATTTCCATGCTTCACCTGTCTTTTTCTGTGGCACTGAGTTAAATATATTTGATTCAGTATTACACTATACAGCAATCCAAATATAAATATAAAATTTGGTTTTGAAAATTTTTAATGGAATATTTGTGCTTTTTATGTCCATAACAGTGTGTCTGGTATGTGCAAAATTTATATTGTAACATTCCCTACTCAGTCTGTTAAATCTACTCACAAGGTGGTTTAAGTCAATACACAACTTTGCTCCCCTTCTCTGACTCCAAGAAGCACATTGCATCTGCAGTTAGTCTTGGTCTTAGTCTTGATACTAGTCTGCAGCACTAAGACAAACTGCAAAGCCTCTATACATTCATACATAAGGTGCATCATGATTGTCTACCTCAGTGTATGACCACATCATCAAAGTGGAGTAAATAGACCCAAGCCTACAGGTTATATTGTATATATTACCATAAAGATCATGAGACACAGTAGGCATCATTTTTATTCTTCTCTGTTTTAAAATGTCTCTTGATTGCTGTTAAAATTTGACCTATTTCTTTTCTTCGTTGTGTGTGCATGTATAAAAGGTTTTAAGAAAAAAATACTTTTCTTGTTATTAGGCAAGAGTATGATTGTTAATTTGTTTCAGAAATTTACACTCTCATTATATGTATGATTTAGGTTAACTTTTTGAGTTATACATTATGTGTGAATGCTTAAAGCCACCTCAAAATTTGACCAGCCTGAATCCGAGTTGATTTCCGGTCTGACTAGAAAGTTTCTAAAGGGGTCTAACAGTAATAATAAAAACTTAAATGTTGTCATTTCTAGTTTTATAGATGCATTCTTACTCTTTCCTAAGTGGCTGTAACATTTATAATAAATTATTAACTCTTTGTCCTTAAGCTACAGTAATCTCAGTAGTCTCAATGGAATAATTTAATTTGCCACAATTTATGAAGATGAAAGATTGGGGTAATGTGATAAGAGTTTATGCATATGCAGTCATACAGGTGATGAAAGGCAAACAGTTTTTAAAGACATAAGAAGAAAATGACAAAATCACTTAATGCAGTAACTTCTGCTAATGAAAACAACTTATTTAAAATGAATAAAGAGATATTATAAACATCCATCATGCACAAGTCCATAAAATCTGTTGTGCTCTGATGTCCACAGACTAGTGAAATAAGACAGCAAGCCTTGGCATGGGGAGGTATAATTTACTCTGTATCTTCTAACTCTAATAATATATATTTAAAACTGTACCTTGGGCCAACTGCTGGTGGCCGGCGATTTGATCAGCAAGGCTGCCAGAATGCAATACTAGCTATTTTAACATAAAGCAGAAAGCTGACCAAGGACGAATAATAAATAAAAACAGTCACCTTTTTGGATGTCTGGAAAGGGTAAAGAAAAAATGTTATACAGTATAAGAATTTAGGACTTTATCTTCCCTTATACCCCCCCCCCCATATAAATTTTATGGTGGTAAGTAACAAAGTAACATCTGTTGTTATTGTTTTGGCTTATTGTGTAGGAATTGACCTCTTTCTTTTCATCTTTGTGTGTGCATATATTATATAAAATGTTTAAGAATAATCTTAGTGAAAATATTCTAATTAATATTTGTCAAGGGTAAGTGTGATTGTACAGGTTAGCACCTACAAATGTTAATAAAACAAGTCTATTTAATATACTGTTAACTACACATGTTAGTTACTCCCTTACTGTAGAGTTTATTTGTTTTCTTTTTACATTCCAGTTCATTTCGCTGATTAACTTAGAATTTGGTGTTTCAGGTATTTTAATGCATTACATTTTAAATGTGCATTTTTCATTACTTATTTTTCATCCAGCCCATCATTTTCTGAGGCCGATTTTTCTATACAGAGCTCTGAAGCGCTGGAACCTATGACCAGGTGGCACATCTTCACAAAGAAATAAGTATGACTTTAGTGATTTTATTTATTTTTATTTTCAGTGGTGCCAGAGGTCAGAATACAAACACTGACTCACAAGACTGGGCTGTGTTGATCGATCGGGTGAACCTTATTGTTAAGTTTATTATACAGAGCAAATCAGAAGTCATTGTCAAGGAGGAAAAGAGTTAATATCAGAAGTCCTTACAAAGAAATTTGAATTGCTTTTCTTCTAGTTTCAGAGTTTTATTTTCTTTCTTTTTGCCAAAAGTGCAGTCTGTGCTGTAACGACTGGCTCTTAAATAGGCTGTGTCTAACAACGTCATCCATTGACACGTGTTCAGTAATGAAGAAGCATTCTTCAATGTAAAATATGATCAGAAAACACGATGCCATAAAGGCTGTGACAAATATACAGTATTTGTGGATAAATTTCCAAAATAGCACCAAAATACATTTAATCTGCAAAATATCATAATAAAGAATAAGGCAGAAGCCAGTCCTGTACGGTGCACAATTCTATTTCAATGCACACTCATTCACATTCACAAACTCATGTCAGGCTAATTTTATGCATATTTCCTGACTCTACGAGGAAAGAAGAATAACAACATTTATACCGATACCACATTTTCATCTATAGGATGCAGCTCAAAGTGTTTTACAAGATGTCAAAGAAAAAGTTAAAAGAAAAAAAAATTGAGATAAATAAAAACAAGAATGAATAAATACAAAAAAATGACGGATAAGAACAAATCAATATGCACTTCCATCCATCTATCCATTATTCAACCCACTGTCTCTGAACACAGGGTCACGGGGGTCTGCTGAAGCCAATCCCAGCCAACACAGGGCACAAGGCAGGAACAAATCCCTGGGCAGGGCGCCAACCCACCGCAGGGCACATGCACACACTCACACCCACACATGGGACAATTTAGGATCACCAATGCTCCTAACCTGCATGTCTTTGGACTGTGGGAGGAAACTGGAGCACCCGGAGGAAACCCACGCAGACACGGGGAGAACATGCAAACTCCATGCAGGGAGGACCTGAGAAGCGAACCCAGGTCTCCTTACTGCAAGGCAGCAGCTCTACCCACTGCGCCACCATGCCGCCCACCATAGATATATTAATTTACAGAAAACAGTAGAGTCCTTATGCTGTATATAGATTTGTTTTAGTCTCTAAAGATAAGTCTGATGGTATAGTCAGATGGCCAGGGAGGACAGAAAAAATAAAAAGCAATAAAAAAAAACATTCAATCACATAGTAACAGTTTAAACACCACACAAACTAGAGGGGGAATTGTACCTAAGTACGTGTGTTAAAGGCACCATCATAATTTCCATGATATAAATTGTGAGAAGAAATCATTTCATTCTTAAATTTTGCACTCAATAAACAATAAATAGCAAGGTGAAGAAAGACTTAAGACAGGTTACTCCACAAGGCTCTTGTCAAAGTGAACCCTAGAAGTAACATCCAGGCATGTAAGTGTGTACAACCAATTCTGTGTTTATTTTCTTTTTAAACTGCACAAGTAAATCATTTTTTTTGCTGATATGGTATATGCACAGGTCAATTATGCAGATTAAATTGTGTTTCCGCCTGGTAATGTTTCAATGGATTATCTGCCAATCCACCTATCCTGGTATCATCTGCAAATTTAGCTAGCTTGTTATTTATAATTCTATCTACATAATTTATATATATTAAAAATATTAGCAGCCCTAGCACTGACCCCTGAGGGACAGCACACTTAACATTAGCTAATTCTGATGAGGTTCCTCGCACCGTAACCCACTGCTTCCTGAGTCTAAGCCAATTTTGCACCAATCTGCAAACAGCACCGTGAACTCCCACTTCTTTTACTTTGATGCCCAACCTTTCATGTATCATCTTATCAAAGGTGTTGCATCTCCCTGGCACCATGTGGTTTTACAGTCAAGCAAAAAGTAAAATATTTCAACATTCCGGGACATTTGTGAATCTACTGTAGCTATATACTGTATCATGAATGTACTGCCACCCATCACATGTGGTAAAAATATACAGAGAGAAAGTATCAGATGATATGTATAAGTATGCATAAGTATATAAGAGAGTAGAGTGGATTGATAACGACTTAAACTATAAATCAAACTGCATTTTACCTTGGTAGTCAGTCTCACATTATCAACAGTTTTATGTCTAGAATTACATAAAGGTAAGATTTGTACCACATGTTTCTATTCATGCTGCACTGGTCTGTAATTATAAAATGCAAATATTTCCTATAATAATTAAAAGATGAGAACAGAACAATTGAATTATCATTCTTTTGATAAAAAAGAATTTGCAAATTGAGTCTGTGGTCACTATAGAATAACCATCAAAATGCTGCCAACATCTTTACAGTTTTTATAGTTGTATGGTGAACCATTTGGGTTTTTAAATTACACTAAACTATTGCAAGAAGAAATCAGTGCACAAATATAGCTTTGAAAATGAGGGGAAATTGTGTGTTTGATCAATTACACATTACAGCTGGGGAAAAAAAATTACAGCATCCCAAATATGTCTCTTGTGGTAACAGAAGCAGAAATAGAATCTTAAACATATTATTTAAATGGAGACTCTGGCTGACCACAGTCTTACAGGCAGGAGAATAGGCAGAAGAACAACAAGGTCCAAATTATATGAAATTAAAGGAAAAGCATTCATCAGTGGACAGTTTCAAAGAAATATAAATGTATAATGTGTCAAAGGGCATTTTCTGAACTCTTGTATATTTGTTTAACTTTCTTCTCTTTAGAGATTGGTCAGAGGATGATCATTTTTGATGATTTTTGAAAAGTAAAATTACTACTTTTTATTTTTGGTTGCTTAAATTAGCTTATACAGTGTTTTGTGACAGGGGTGCACCCTACAGATCACACCATCTCAGGATAAATTACCTAATAAGAACTACAAAATTAATGATTTTATCCATCCTAAATATGCATTATGATGCAAGGACAAAGAAAGAACATCAACAAATTATAAATAAAACATACCATTTAATAAACTGTGCAATTCAACTGGGCCTAATATTATAGGTTTTATACTAGCTATCATTTGCATACCCACCATGGCACTCCTCAAACACTCCCAACTAACTTTCCTATCTCTATTTCTCCTTTCTTATCTCACCTGGCATAATTCTTGACTTTAGATTCAGTAAGCATTGGCTTTTTTTAAAGTTATAGTCAATAGCCAACTGGGTTACTTCTGGCCCAAATGTGGAAACATTTCTACAGTCAGAAGATCCTTACACTTCCGGTTCCATTCCTCCCTTGATTGGTGTAATTTAATAAGATAATTAATTACTAAAACTAACTGCTATATGCAGCAGAATCCTTACTGAGTTCATCTGTTGACATGTAGCAAATGGTTGGAATTTAGCTCATCATTTTTTAGTTATATTTCATAATCTATTACCTACGGGAAATCTTTTTATAAAGAATCTGCTACATCTGTAGGGATTATGGTGTTTTGCTGCTTACACTAGGCAACACTTTTCCTGTAAGTTTATTTCAGATCCTTTTCCTCTAAAGTGCCAAATCATTATCAGCAGGATAATCTGTGGCCTTCAGTAGAATCTAATGTTTAATTGTATCTCCCAAACAGCTAACTGAAGAGATATGTAAAAAACACAATTGACACAATTACACCGAGAAGATGTTTAAAATGATGTGCCACTAAATGCAGTGCAACTGCATCTGCAAACCTGATGAAATGAAATTCCTTAGAAACTAAAGGATAAGTTGTTCTCTGTGGAACTGGTATGCAGCATCTGGCTCCAGTGATATTTCAGTTCTAATATTAATTGTAGTTTTAGTTTTTACTATATTTTATAAAATTATTTTTTATTTTTATTTTGTTGTAGTTTTCAGTGGAGTCAACAATTTTTATTTTTATTTAGTTCTGTGTTTAGAATTTTAGTTTTCATTGTATTTAGTTCTGGCCTTTTTACATAATATTAGTACAACTTCAGTTTTTTTTTTCTGTTGCAAACGCCAGCCTACACATATTTCAATGCAAGTTAGGTTTCAGTCAACAAAATACACTCACAGTTCATAATGCAGTTAAACACAGCTTGACTATCAATGATCTAACAGATTAAGTGGCCTAATGAGTATAGTTAGCAAGGTCAAATGTTTCAACCCAAGAAACCAGTCTGTTAAGCGATAAAACAAGCATGTATTTCAAGAGATTTGTTCATGTTGAAATGATGTCCTTGCACAGATAGCCACACAGTGAAAATATTTGCTCCACAAATGCCTGTGCTGCAGGTGCACAGACAAGGTCCTCAGCCACTGGTGCCAGCAGACAGTATGTTGATGATTTATGCTGCCAGTACTGAAGTGCAGTCATGGTGCCAGAGAAGAACTGGACTTCCACTAAGTACTGATCCAGCTGGTCCTGCACTGAAACTCCAAGTCTCTTTTTCTTCTTCTCGCACGCTACATTTGTTTTTATTATCATCTGCACTGTAATTAAAGTATTTGCACATGTTAGTTTCTCACTTTCTACCTGCAAACATCTGTATAAAACTCACCATCGTCAACCACACGTACTTACTGCTTCAACCTGACAAACCAAACGTGCTCAACAAACAAACAATGGTCCTTTACGGAAGTTGCGCGACGTGACTATAGCAAGCCCAAGGTACAAAATCACCACACAGTAAACTGCGCAACGTAACTTAACACTCAGGGCGACTTATAGGGTGGATCAGATCTAATTATGCAATTTTCATTACACTGTAACTTATTAAGTTTATTACATAGAGAATTCACAGCACCTGCCCTGCACATAGAGATTTCACTTAAAATTCTTTTTGTTGCCGATAGGCCGATAGATGGAAGCACCTGCCCTGCATTCCAAAATGGCGGGGAGACGGTTGTCAGTCGAACAGTTGCATAATTAGATCTGGACCACCCTGTACAAACAATCTCTTCACAACTGAACTGGATTTAACTAAAATGGTTTTGCTGTTTTTTTCGTTTTTACTCAATTTTCGTTCTCATTTTAGTTCATTCACATATCACTCATTTTTATTTTTATTTAGTTTTAGTTTCTCTGTTTGCCTTAATTTCAGTTCTCGTGCTTGTAAAATGAAAAACAATATTTTCAGTTCTAGTTTTCGTTTTTGTAATGAAAATATCACTGTCTGGCTCTCTCCATCTGATAAGGAAGTATCCATTGAGACTCTTCAGACATATTTATGACCATAAGGTGTCAGTGCACACCGAAAAGAATGACCATAACCCACTTTTGCCAACTTCGATAGACAAATCGTTGCACCAACTATCATTCAAATAGTTGCGTCTTGGTGCATCCAGGAATCCAATGGGAAATACCCAGCTCATCCTCTATATTCTTTATAATACAGTTTTAGCACTGCCTCCTCCATATTTCTGCATGATCACAGCCTGGGTGCAACTTAAGCTGTTTGTAAGAAACTCTGTTACCTAGGGTGTGGCACATGGTACGATGAGCTATCCTGCTTAAAGGGGAAGTAAGGGAGCATCACTATGTAAAGGCAAATTCTGCAACTGCAGTACAGCAAAACGTGAAACCATACAAAGACAGACCTGGAAAAAAAATATAACATGTGGTCTTTCTCCACACATTCCATGGAAAATTTCTCCATGGCCACTAAAGACTTCAGAGCAAATCATTGCTTCTATCCTTTGAAACAACAAGAACCAGACAAAAGACCATTGATTTGTTCTTTCTGTCCCAAAGCTAATAAAGCTAGTGTAAGCCACCTATAATTAATGAATTATATTTTTTGTTAGTTTGTGTTTTTTTTTTTTAAATACATATTTGGGTTACTTCTTGAGAAATAGTCAATCACCACATGTGAACCAGAAAAGGAAGTGGAGGTGCTTATGTGCATACTTTTGCCAAATTATAAACTCCGTATCTCTCCCCAAATAATTCTTACAGCCCTGTATAAACTCATAACAGAATCCAACTATCTTAACCAGAGAGTATACAGTGACACCAATCCATTTTCTAACTCCTTTATCCAGTTTATTATGTGTACCTAAATACTGCTAGGATTTCATCCTTGCACTGGCTTTCACAATGTGAAGATTTTGTTTGAAACAATGCAGTGTATAATGAATATAAAGGTTGTCTTGGATATAATGTTATAACATATAAAGCTTTGAATGGCTTTGACCTGATTTACATAAGAACATTTATTAATACATTTATTTTAGTTTGTATATTGCAATACCAAGATGCAGATCTTCTAGAAATTACAAGGGAAAATAAAAAATCTCTAGGAGGTTGTTTATGGATCCTCTCAAAAACTACATTTATCTGCCTGGTGTTGAAAGGAATTCCCAGACTCGCACTGCATTTAAATTAAAATGTAAGACTCGCTATTTTAATTAAGCATGTTCAATTAAAGCTATTGATTTCTCATTTCACCGTGCAATCATTTTAGGTTTTTTTTCTCTCCTCAAATAAATAGGTTTAGATCTTTGCCAAGCTGTTTCTGGCATTTTTCAATTCCCTACCCTGCTGTAGACTTTTGTGCCAATACCCTTACCGAGCTATTTCTCCTGGCTATGGAATGATATGCCAGAGTGATAGCGAACTGGGAATCATAGGTTGTTGCATCTGATTTTCATGCAGTATTTACAGTTAAGGTATGCACTTGAGCATGTAATGTATGATATTGGTAGTTTCCTGGAAATAGGAATGTGACCAGTTAATAGAGGACAGCTGATTTTACTTGTTCCATGGACAGTTATCCACAGACTGTTTATTTTCTCCAGGAATATTGTTACATGGAGTTTTTGCTTTCCTCTTCTTCCCTTGTCAGCTGCGTACACCATGTGTTAGGTGGATCTCTATCAGGGTGACATCGATCACATTTTAACCAAAGGTCATGGATATTACTGTTTATGTAACTAAATATGTATGTATTTATGTATGTACTTTATTGTTGTTATATTATACAGTTGACCCCCGCAAAGTCGCGGTACACAGTTCGCAGCCTCAGTTGTTTGCAGATTTTTCCTTAGTACCTAACTAATAATTGTTTGTGGAAACCGCAAATATCCTCCACAATTTTTTTTGGGGCTTTTTCGTGACAATACTGTACTGCAGAGAGAACACCAAGCAACCGTAGAGGAAAACACAGCTTGGGAGCGTGAAATACTCCTGTACTCAGAGGCGGTAGTTTTGAAAGTAGCCAATCCAAGAGCGTTATTGATTTCTCCTTGCTGCTGATTGGCTGCTGCCCTGTGACACATCTCCAGCAGGTGCAGCCCAGCATTCCCGTATCATAACAGTTTACCGTGTGAAGCTATCTTGAGTGTTTCGTTGAGCGTTCTAAGGCTTCTGGCAATGAACCTAAGCACAAGAAGAAGTTTAAGACACTCCAGGAGAAGGTTGAATTACTGGATTTACTCCAGAACTAAAACGTTATGCCGCAGTAGCCACCTGAGGAGCTGTAAATCCTCTGCTTTGCTGTACAGTCATTATCTTCATTACATACCTTCTTCGTACTGCATAGCTAATTCATCATCATCTTCAATCAATATCATTCATTGTTGGTGAGTACCTGTACATTTTATAGTATTTTTATTAAATTAAATTAAATTATTGTGTATTTACCCCACTTATACCAAAGAAAACGCACTTGCAAGAATTCCAGTACGTCTAGGGGTAACATTGGTATTTTACATTCTAACACTGCAGGAGACATAGCAGTACAGTACTGTACAGTATACTGGTTTACCTTTACATTCTTTTTTTTTAGGGTAATGTATTAAGCTAAGCTTGAAATGAAATTAAAGTGTTTTGGGGGCATATTTAGGGTTTAATCTATAGGCATTTTCTGACCACATCCAAAATCTGCACTATTTGTAAATCTGTACAAGTGCTCTAGGCTCATCCTTAATTAAGAGTAGTCTTTAAGAAAAGGATGATTTGAATAGGTTAAGAAACCATGTACACACAATTGTCAAAGAAACAAGCAGTTGAAAGGTGGCAGCATAATGGCTACTGCTGCCACTTCGCAGATGAAATGTTTTTAGTTCAGATCCCTCTCCTGATCATTGCCCTGTTCAGTTTCCACTTTCTACATGGATTTCCTCCTCACATTCCTAAAAACTAGTGTTAATTAGTGATTCCAAATTGTCTAATGTGGGTTTATTTGTGAGTTGGCCTGGCCATGACTTACTCAAAGATGCCAGTTTATACTTCAGGTCCCATACCCCACAATTGTATTAAGCAGATTTTAGAATGTTACATTGGATAATAATACAACTTTTATTAAAATGTCTCAAATGATGTTCCGTTTTAATCAGTCCTTGTTACAACTTTGCTTCTAGCAAAATTCGTTGAAACTGGCTAATGTCACGCATGAGCACATGGGGAGCAGCTTAAGGACCTGACGCACACCGCGACAAATCGTGCCAGGGGACAATGGCGGGGAACTAACCTCTCTTTTTATATTCCCCTAGAAAGAACGAAGCACCACCGCCATAACTTTTCCTGGACGACTTCTGAAACCAGCCATTTCCTGTTCCTTTCTAACCTCTGGTTCCCTCCTGATGATGTCATCGTCCCTCTTCCCATCCATCACCACGGCTTTCCCAGCATCACTTTACATCACTTCTGGTTCCCCCTTATAAATTGTCCGTCCAGCCATCTTTTTTTTTGTCTGTTATACTTGTTTGAAGACACTGATGCAAAATCCTTGAATTTACAGTATACGGGGCCTAAAAAACCCCAAACCTAATGCTTGTGGTCTGGTTTTATTACACTAGTTACTAGATTTCTTCTTTACTTGGTTTTGCAATTTTCCCCCTGATTTTATTATGTTGCTTTTTATTGCTGAGTAGAAATAATTATTCACAATCAACTGGTATAAATTAACCCTATGAAATAAAAACACATTAAATACATTACGTTCTATCTCACTTTCTTTCAGTGATGGTCCAGCATTTCATAATATTTTTACTGAGTGGCAAACCACTTACGCATCAATGAGGGTCTAAACTTATTATCTGCTCTATATATATAAAATTCTAAGCCTAAAAGTGCAACGATTTTGTACAAAGATTTTATGTCACGTTTTTATGTTACGTTTTTTGACACACTTTAAATCGGGCTTATTGTAAAAGCTACATACAGTATATTCATTTGGTATCATTCTTTTAAGAATTTATCGAACTTTAATGTGATGTTGTTAGATTTTCAGATTCTTATTCCATTTTTAAATTATAAACTAAAAAATATAACTTTGTGCCAAAAGATTTAACCACACCGGGGGCCAGAAATAAAAGACAAAGAGTAGGATAGCTGCTGTACAGGCTTTTAAATGTTTGAAGCGCTGTGCAAGATGCAGATCACGCGGCACTGCAGCAGCAAGCCAGCAGCTGATCGAGCAAAGAGGAGGTAAAAAAAAAACTTCATTTGTTTCCCATTGTATCACTGTTTAAGAGGGGGTTTTGGAGGAATGACCACATCTCCTTGGGGTGAGTTCAGCCCCCCTCCCCACAACACAAGCAGCAGAGATGTGAAGTGGCTGGCACGTAGTGCAGGCCATGAGGGTTGGTGAGCGAAATGAGCAGAGGGTGAAAACCTAGTTACAATATAAGAAGAATCTGTTTTTATACCTGGGCAGGAAATCCTATTCCAGAAGAAAACTTTTAAAAGTAATTTGAGAAAATAAGTACAGTATGTGTCATATGTGCATTACATTACCTGTGCCTAAAGATGGTCCACAATTTGTCACATTGATTGCTTTGTCCAGTTCTCACCAAGTACCATAAACAATCACTCCTTCCTTTCCTCTGTCTGATTTGGCCTTTATTCCTGCTATTACTAAACCCCATCTAGCGGTTAGAAGAGATTTTAAGCCCTTGAAAGTAAAACCTTTATGGGACATCACAGAAGTAATCTCAGGGGCCAGGATTGACCTAAGGAGAACCTGAGATTTCCAGTCTAGAACTCCTCTTATCAGCAGAAGGGAGTCCTAAAAAGTCTTAGTGTTTTATCATTTAAGTGCATTGGGTTGTCCTTATTCTAAAACATTGATTTTTTATTCCCATGTCCTGCACACCACCTCTTGTTCTGTTATTCTTGCACTCACCTGGCGTAGAAAGAGACATAGCACACAGGCTTAGAATTGAGTGCTACTATGCTTCACCATCCCATTGGATGATATATCCTCCATTTTCTATACCATGGGTGGCAAGTCACAGCAAATAAGGCAAGCAAGGGGAGCATTTATAAACATTTATTCAGTTATAATCTGGATGAATGTGGCAAATCATACAATGCTGGGAGACCCAATTTGTGTTTCAGGGTTCAGTCTCATAAGGGTACAGGCTGCAGCTGAAATATTTCACTGCATGGCTCTTCTGCTCCTCATTCATCTCTCTTCTTGCTTCTCCCTGTTCTGGCTGACTTTTCTAAGCTTGTTAGGGCCAAGGGGGACACTCCTAGCCCCTCTCTAGCCAATGTCATTTGATAGACCATGTCCGCACATGTAAAGGTCCAGTATCTTGCTTGTAAAGTCTTGTACAAAGTACCATTTAACCATCTTTGTTTATGACCCTTCTCTAAATACTACTTATCTGGAAAAGTTCTCTGCTATTCTGAAAAAGATGTCTGCCTGCTCCTCTGCATTCTGCAGAAATTTCTTTCTGTAAGAGTGCCTTCTGTCTCTTCTAACACTTCCTCTTTTGTGTGGTTACTGGTATTACATAGATCAAAAGGGCACCTAAAGAAAATGTGCACTTATTACCTGTATTTCTTTTTAACACTTTAAAGCTCAAGAAATATAATAAAATCACATTCCCTACACAGGCCACCTTCTTTGAACCGTCCAATACAATGGGTAGCAGGGGGCCATGTATAAGACACAGTTCCTATCTGATGGCACCTATTGGACTTGGGAATTCTTACTCCTTTCAACAATAAATGCACTTTCTCTTTCCACTATATCTTCTCTCTACAACAATAAGAGATACATCATCCCATGGTGATGAAAGCTCACATGTCCTGGCCAGAAAAGTTAACATTGCTAGTGTATTATACACTCCATCTACCATCCTGAGCTTTGTTGAAATACCTGCACTCCCAGTCCCTTCCTGGAAAAAAGTATTCAGGCCTATATTCATCTTTTGGTATGTATCATACATGCTTTCATCTGCCTATTGAGAGTTCTTGTCTGTTTTTCCTTGCGTCTTGAATCAGTGGATAAAAATTCTGGTCAAGGAGTTTGTATTTTCATTCATAGGCATCCTGAGGCAATTAGGCCTTTCCCATAATTTTTATAACACCATTATCTTAACCACAGTTCTTCATAAAACATGAACAACCTGAATTAAGCTTCATTAGAAAATATCACAATGGTCAGCCATTTCTCTAAGCTAAAAATCATGTTTGAGCCAAGCAATGATCACACAAAGCACATGAGGAAACCTATTTTGCCACTGAAACTTTCTTTACCAAGCCAAACTCCGTCTATCAGTTGAGGTGATGGCACATTTGGCACACCGAATCACCCTCCCCCTCACCACTGTCTTTTTCTGTGTCTCTAGTGACTCTGTGTTTTTCTCCCCATCCAGTAACCCTTTCTTCAATTTTTATAGCAAATACTCTGATCTCATTCTCCCACTGCCCTGAAATGCCTTTAAGCAATTTTTGAAAAAAAAAAAAACTTCTGTGACAAACCCTAAAATCATTTCCTTTAACAGGCTGATTTATTTTAGCTCAGATATTTATTTAAACTGCAGCAGCCTGTGGCTGCCGAACACCTTGGGCCACGCAGTAGTCTATAAGTGACCAGGTATCCACATCTGTATTCAAGCTTCCCCTTTTGGGCAGAGACAACCCTGCCGACTTGTTCATACTATAATGATTTTGAGCTTTTTTGCTATATAAATCTGATTTCATTATTATAAGTAATCAATTTGTTTCATTTTAGGAATTGTGTATGTTTATTTCAACTTCATTATTCATTTTATTTTTATTCTGGCAATGTCATTTTTTGTTTTGTGTGGTTGCTGCAATTTTCTAACTCATTTTGCATCACTGCAGCCATGTTGTTTATAGTTGCTATGCCTTTTGCCAGTTGTGACACAGAGATCATGTAACATGCTGTGTCATAATGCCCCACCTATATAAGATGGAGTCACACAGTAACTTGCTGTCCTAATTCTGAACCAAAAAAAAAAAGAAACACAGCTTGACTTTTATAAATAAATTAGGAGTAAACTAAACAAATTAGTTAGGAACCTTTTGCTATAGTTACTTGACTTCGTTTCTGGTTTTGGCTTTTGGCTTTAGAGTTCAGTTTTACTTCCCCCGTATTCTGACTTCTCTCTGTTTACAGAACATGGTACTGCCAGTGCCTTTTGATTTTTCATCTCCTGGCCATTTATTTTATTTAAGATAATTCAAGCCTAATGTTAAACTTAACACATGCACTATTAGCATACACTTGGCTGTCTGCTTGTTTTGTGACCTGGAGGGAACTCCTCAACTTCCTCCTAGGCATGCAAGACCTTTTTTTTCCCTCTGGAACCTCAAAAGGTTTAATTTTTGCAGTACCTTTCACTCTTATAGAAACAAACACATTTTAATTGTTCCATTATTCCAACAACACTGCACAGAGGTGCTCTTTCCCTACCTATGAGGAGCTCTGTTTCTCATGTAGAGTTTTTTTTGGGTCTTTCTTCTGCTCTTTAGCATGTGTGAAAGAAATAGCCAGACACACAATGACGGTTTGGGCCAGCCGCCCGTATAGTTTCCCTGGCTGCATAAGGCTTAAATTTGCAAACAATATGTAGAGGTCAGAGTCCAAAACAGAACTGTTTAAGTATGGAGGATGAGGGGTTTTCATAGGTGGTTCACAGGAAGTGATGTCCTCGGGGCTGGGACAGGAAGTGATGTCCTTGGGGCCGGGACAGGAGGGATTTCTCGTGGTTGGTCTGCGGAGAGAAAAGAGAGAGGCTTAGTGCACCCCACTGCCCCCTGGCCTGGCATGGAATTGGCGTTTCCTGGTCTCTTTGGCTGACATCCAAGCGCACGTGTGTGACACATGATAGTGACATGCAAATATTGTGACTAACAACCACCTGCCAACTGAGTGGCACTTCACAATATGAGTATAATTAAAAAAAACTTTTATTACTTACACCAAGCAATGAAACGTAAAAAAATGACTATTGGCATATTTAAATAATATATGGATATATTTTCCTGTTGGTTATTTATGTAACTATTTTACTCTATTTTTTATTTACTGCAGAATATTGACAGCAATATGGGCATTGGTTGTTGCTGTTGTTTACCAGTAGGAAAGAATTGAGCTGTTCTTTTATTTTGAATTTATTTCACAGAGAGCAACCTGCACTTTTGTTTGATGTCACATCTTGAAGTGTTCCCTTGGATACTAAGAGAAAGTGTACATACAAAGGAAGACAGGAAGCACTTAAAAAAAAGTATTGGATACAAGTTATACCCTCACATTGTTAGAGCAGATATTTAACACTGTTTGTATTGAACTGATTTATTAATGGGCTTCTATGTGCATAGCTGTAATTCTGAATGTTTCATTTTTATAAGAATTACATTGGTTCTTGTCAAAAATGAATCTTTTTTTCCTTTGTCTCTTTACTTCCTTCCTATTGTTATGTGTTATGCAGAAGAGCATGATGACTAATGCGACTGAAACTGTTTACTTCAATGACGTATACCTGGTGCTTACAGAAAACAGAAAAATTAAATGGACATTTTTTTGTGCATGCAGTTTTGGTCATATTAAATGACAAATAATTGTAGCATTGGATTTACACAAATTTGCTTTGGTGAATGGTTACAGAACTTATGGTTAGTCTGAGTTAACTAACTGATAGAGAGGTTGGGAGCATTCACTGATACAGCACGTTGCTGCACTCACCACACGATGAACCATCTCAGGATCCCAAATTAGGACCCAAGTGCAGACGTGCAATGGGTGACACCACAGCACCACTCTAGTTTGAATGGAATGGAACAGTGTGAGTTTTTTTTTACAGTGGCTAGAGTGCAGGTTAACGTCATACCCAGGACGGAGAAATTGCAGGTTAAGGGCCTTGCTCAAGGGCCCAACTGAGTGGAATCACTTCTGGCGTTTACAGGATTTGAATGGGCAACCTTCTGATTGCCAGCGTGGATGCCTAGCATTATTGAAGACTCTAAAATACTGTTCAGCACTTACAGAGTTTCTGGGACAACTGCTGTGAAACATCAAGTAAAGCAGTTGGCACTCCTGTAAACATTTGCATCCACGTAGAATGATATAACTGTTTTGAATTAAATCCTGCTATGTTTTCTTTAGCATTTTGTCCATTTATTATCTTTGAATGAGTAGATTGCTCCATTGGTAAACAATACAGATACGTTTACATATTTTTTTATCTAGAACAGGTTTCTATAATTTTATTTTAATGTTTTTAAACAAATATTTTTACTTTTCACAAATGAGAACAGATGTCCATAGATTCCCTACACAACCCACACTGCTTAAAGAAATGCAAAGTTGGATAAAATTGCTAATTAAAGGCATAAAAAATGCAGGAATTTAAAGCTTGCTTTGCTTTAACCCTCTAAGTAGAAGCTTATTTAATCAATGTGAGCTACTTTAGATTTCACAGTGACAACTATGAAAAATATAAATAAATTAAGAAAATGAGATATTACAAGGTGAAGCCTTTTATTGTTAAAATAAGCTTGTTACTCTTTAGTACCCTGGTCGAATGTTGAAGGGTGGAACATAGCAGGAGACTAATGAAAAAATAATAGAGTGGTTTTGGCACTGCCTAAATATGCAGCGTTCATAGCACAATAAAATTCAACACATGAAAGAAAACTATTCATAATTATCTTAAACACTATTGTTACACTTCTAGTTTGCTTCAGCTGAACCAAAGAAAGGAGCTTTTCAGAAACCATTTTTTTCCTGCTTTCCCACTAAGTGAAGCACATTAATAGAGATTAAAATATTCAAACTGGGTCTTGTGTGCTTAGCAGACTGTTGGTAAGATAAGGCAGCTGACTGGATTTAAAAGAAAGCACAATTTCTAAATGACTCTTACATTTGTAATCCTGAACAGGTGACCAGTGGTTTAACAACCAACAATTTATTCAGACTAAATGAACCAGATTGTCTAGCATCGCTTCCTGCTGCCACAGTGATGCTTTATCCAAAGTATCACTTATGCTAAATGTAAGGTTTTTTTTCTTTCTTTTTCACTTTATCTGCAAAGGATAAATCACATTAATAAAGTGATTCTGTCTACATTACACTGCTTATTTTTTGTAATATATAAATTTGAGAAGACAGAAGGCAGTGGTATGCATATTCCTAATTATGTGGTATTAGAAAATGCATACAAGGCTATAGCTCATTGTATTAATTCTACAGTAGATTAGCTGTTTGCTAATTTATCATGTTCTGAATTCTATTTTGTTACCCTGAATTGTACTCTTGTCTGCTTTTTAAAGGAGCTACTTATGTTATACCCTTTAAAGTACACAACATAAAATAAATAAATTGATGGACTGATTCATTCATATATTTAATGGATTTATTAAAGGCCGACACTTATCTTCCAATCTCCGATGCCTGTTTAATGTAATATATTCACCAGCAAAGTCAAACACCCCAGAGATATTATTATCATTGGATGCAGAAAAAGTACTTGATATGATTGAATGGAATTACCTTTTCACTACTTTAGAAAAATTTGGGTTTGGCACGAATATTTGTGCATGGATCAAACTACTGTATACCAATCCAGAGGCTTCAGTTTGTATTAACAACATTTGCTCAGACTACTTTAAACTAGAACGTGGCACCAGACAAGGATGCCCCTTGTCACCACTGCTGTTTGCAATCGCCATTGAACCACTGGTGATCCACTGTCAAAATTCTTATCAGATAAAGGGGATTATCAGAGAACAACTGGAACAGAAAATTTCTCTATATGCAGATGATATGGTTTTATATATATATCAGACCCAGAAAACACTGTGCCTGCATTTTTAACAGCACTTACAGAATTTCAAAAGATCTCTGGTCTCAGAATTAATTTAAATAAAAGTATACTCTTTCCAGTGAATTCTCAATCATATAATATTAGATTGGACACCCTACCTTTTACAAGAGCAGATCAGATTAAATACCTAGGGGTAAATATCACAAGTAAACATAAAGCTCTTTATCAACAAACTTTCGCCGTCTGTATGGAAAAAATTAAGTAAGACTTGTATAGATGGTCAACCCTTCATCTCACTCTATCTGGAAGAATTAATGTTGTTAAGATAAATATCCTTCCTAAGCTTCTTTTTTTATTTCAAAACATTCCAATATACATCAATAAATCATTTTTCAAGCAATTAGATTTAACCATAACCTCATTTATTTGGAACTCAAAACATTCATGTATCCGAAGAGCGACCCTACAAAGACCTCAGGCAGAAGGTGGCATGGCTCTACCTAATTTTCAGTTTTATTACTGGGCAGCAAACATACAAGCTATAAAAACCTGGACACAAATAGATGAACATACACAGGCTTGGTCCGCAATAGAAGTAAAATCCTGCAGTACTTCTTTATACTCCCTGCTCTGCACTCCAATAAATGCAAGTTATCGCAAATATACTAATAACCCAATTGTGCTTCACTCACTCAGAACATGGAACCAATTTAGAAAGCATTTTATGATGGAAAATCTTTTATCTGTGGCACCTCTGCAGGAGAACCACCTATTTCAACCCTCGCAAACATATCTAGTTTTTAATATCTGTAAAAGATTTGGGATTAAATTACTCAGAGATCTTTATATAGACAATATCTTTGAACAATTACATTCCAAATGTAACCTTCCAGCTACACATTTCTTTCACTATCTTCAAATTACAAACTTTGTTAAACAGAACCTGCCCGATTTTCCTCATCTCGTACCTTCCACCATGCTGGAAAAAATACAGTAATCTCTCCTCCATCGCGGGGGTTGCGTTCCAGAGCCACCCGTGAAATAAGAAAATCCGCGAAGTAGAAACCATATGTTTATATGGTTATTTTTATATTGTCATGCTTGGGTCACAGATTTGCGCAGAAACACAGGAGGTTGTAGAGAGACAGGAACGTTATTCAAACACTGCAAACAAACATTTGTCTCTTTTTCAAAAGTTTAAACTGTGCTCCATGACAAGACAGAGATGACAGTTCTGTCTCACAATTAAAAGAATGCAAACATATCTTCCTCTTCAAAGGAGTGCGTGTCAGGAGCACAGAATGTCACATAGATAGAGAAAACAATCTCTAGCAAACAAATCAATAGGGCTGTTTGGCTTTTAAGTATGCGAAGCACTGCGGCACAAAGCTGTTGAAGGCGGCAGCTCACACCCCCTCCGTCAGGAGCAGGGAGAGAGAGAGAGAGAGAGAGAGAGAGAGAGAGAGAGTTTGTTTTTCAGTTAAAAATCAATACGTGCCCTTCGAGCTTTTAAGTATGCGAAGCACTGTGCAGCATGTCGTTTCAGGAAGCAGCTGCACAAAAGATAGCAACGTGAAGATAATCTTTCAGCATTTTTAGACGAGCGTCCGTATCGTCTAGGTGTGCGAACAGCCCCCCTGCTCAATCCCCATACGTCAGGATCACAGATAGTCAGCGCAAGAGAGAGAGAAAAGTAAGCAATCTAGCTTCTCAGCCATCTGCCAATAGCGTCCCTTGTATGAAATCAACTGGGCAAACCAACTGAGGAAGCATGTACCAGAAATTAAAAGACCCATTGTCTGCAGAAATCCGCGAACCAGCAAAAAATCCGTGATATATATTTAAATATGCTTACATATAAAATCCGTGATGGAGTGAAGCCGCGAAAGGCGAAGCGCGATATAGCGAGGGATCACTGTACTGCTTAATTTCGAGGATTTAGACACCATTTCTGCAATGTATAAAATTTTATTAGAGTCCATTCCTTTCAAAGATCCAAGAGGACATTGGGAAAAAGATCTCTTAATTAATATATCAGAAAAGGAGTGGAAGGTAGCAATACAGAGAATTCACTCGAGCTCCATATGCGCAAAGCAAAAATTATATATCAAGCTCATCTGTCTCACTTAAAACTGTCAAAAATATTTCCAGGGCAAGATCCAACCTGCGAACGATGCAACCAAGCTCCTGCCTCACTGGGTCACATGTTTTGGGCCAGCACCAAATTAACATCATTTTGGACCAAACTTTTTAAGTGCCTTTCAGACAGCCTTGGTGTCACAATCCCTCCTAACCCATTAACAGCTGTGTTTGGTGTTCTTCCAGATGGATTTGAAGTGGAGAAGGACAAGCAAACTGTGATTGTATTCACTACACTTTTGGCATGCAGACTTATTTTGTTAAATTGGAAGAATCCTAACTCTCCTCTTATAAGTCAGTGGGAAACCGATGTTTTATATTATTTGAAATTGGAAAAAATTAAATTCTCAGTTAGAGGATCTGTACAGAACTTTTTCAAAACCTGTCAGGATCTAATCAATAATATTCTAGAATTAGAAGAAATAATTATCTCCGCATTTCTTTTTCTTCTCCATTTATCTTTATTGCCCTATTAAACTCAACAATTTAGGTATGTTTACAAGCTTTAAGTATTACTCCTTTGGCCATGCTCTCCTTCTCAGGGGTGGGGTTTGATTTGTTTTCAATCCTATTTTTTGTAAAAATTGATCTATTTGTACGGAATGATTACAATAAAATTAATAAAATAAAATTAAAAATAAATAAATAAAAAAATGGATAAAAAACATTCAGAAAACTTGCAGAATATATAAGTAAATCATGTTTACATTACTATAAAAAATAGGCACTGCACTTAAGGCTTTCGTTCACTGAGAGAAATATACTGTAATGACCAGAAGGTGTACAAAGAAAGGGGAAATAGACTTTGCACCCTGATGTGGCTGGCAGCAGTTGACCTTTAACAGGACTATTGGTGCTTTCACAGTTGAATCCTCCGTCGCCTCCTTTGGCCTCTCTAAAACGCTGCTCCAATGTTCCATTGCTGCCTCGCCCTCTGCCTGCACATACACATCACTGGCTCTGCATGTGGTTAATTGCAACACCATCTGCCAGACTTTCCCCAGCTCTAAGAGCTGATCCAAATCCATAATCTTACCTGAGGATCACTAGTGGCCATGTATTCAAGCTGATGGGCATTAGCAGCAGAGGAGCAGCCTTCTATAAATGTATCTCTTGGGTGCTCATCTGTGCCCCCACCTAACATGCTCACAGAATCTGCTTTTTTGTCCAGTTTCTTCAAGCAGTCCCACCCCTTCTGGTAGTCCTCATCCATTCTATGAAACATGTTCCACTCAGTTCTGGACCAAGGACAAAACATTATAAATGGTTAACCCAGTTTTTCTTAAATTAAGGGTTGTAACCCTAATTGGGATGTGGACATATTTGTGATTGGATGCCACATGACTGTGTAGTAACATTAGCTGAGATTGTCTGAGTGTGTATTCTGTGGTGAGTAATATGCCACTCTGATGCCCAGGTTGCCCACCTGTGGCATTTCCTTGTTGAACTTGGAACATCGAGAGTCAAGAACCGATGAAGAACTAAGGAGAATGAGGACACATCATGAACCAAGATGAACAAGTGAAAATGAGGATACATAACAACAAGATTGGTCACTCAAAGTGCAACCAGTGGAGTGCAAAGTGTTCACAATAAATAAAGTCAATAAATAATTCATAATAAAACAAGTGCTCCTCAAGTGGGACTAAATCAATCCTTAAATAAATAATTCAACCAAGGTTTAAACTCAAATTTAAAATCCATCCATCCATTTTCCAACCCGCTGAATCCGAATACAGGGTCACGGGGGTCTGCTGGAGCAAATCCCAGCCAACACAGGGCACAAGGCAGGCACCAATCCTGGGCAGGGTGCCAACCCAGAGTTAAAATTGGTTTCATTTCTACTCCTGTTTTGAGCCGAGTGCATCACTCTCTCACTCGCTCATCCATCAGGTCTCCGCAATGGCCAGAGTTACCAACAAGCACAGCACCCACTCCAGCTGTCGTCCTAGCCAACTCAGTCAGTCACTGCTGGAATCATCCTGCCACGTTCCTTTGACCCAGCAGGACCTCTGGAGCACTCAGTCACTCAATTTCCTCCACAATACTCAGCGGTTGTGACTAAATCTGGAGTGCCATTTTCCTTGCTCCCTCATGGGGCCATCAACTACTTTGCCACCTGTCCATCAGACTGGCTCACACTCCTGATCTTCACTTGGTTCCCCTCTCTAACCTATGCAGACCCCTCTTGTGTGTTCAGGTTCCTTGATTACACCCTGCGAAGTATGAATGAGGAAATATGCTTAACTGAATTGCCCTCATGTGCAAACCTGATTAGCCAATCTCTTTATCAACCACTCCAGGAGAATCTCTAAAGATGGACCAGTCAGTCAAATCCAAAAAGTCCTGTTGTATGAATTAGTCTTCCTTAGTCCAGCATTATATTTCCCTCACTGCTGGCTTAGTGTGCTTGAGTACTTATTTGTAAGCAAGCAGTAGATGCACTGATGCGTGGCCAGACTTGACAAATCTGGGCACAGGATAGACTTGTGGGTGTCTTTAACTGTGGTGTAGCAGTGATCAAGTGTCCGATCACCCCGGTTGGTAGTATAAATTGGGGAGGACTTTTTTGAGGATGCAGTATTTGAAGTCTCCTGAGACGATGGAGATCACTTCTGAGTGCTAGCTCTCTTGTTTACAGATAGTGACATACAGATCATCAAGTGCAGCCACAGCTGTTGCTTCTAGTGGAATGTAAACAGCCATGAGTAGCACTGAGCTGTAGAAAGGCTGGCACTTCATCGTCAGGTATTCCAAAACAGGCGAACAGGACTGAGAGACCAATTTGTCATCAGCGCAGCAGAAGCTACAAATAAAAAAGCACACACAACCTCCCTTTGTCTTGATAAATTACTGATTTCATCAAAAAGTAATAAATAAGCTTGAATGTATTTTAATGAATATCATTAAATAAACTAAGAAAAATATTTAAATTTATCTACTAATAAAAAATGAAAAAATATCTTCTCTTCTATGTTGTATTTTCCCATTGCAATTAAAATGCCACAATATTAAGCAATTATAAATCAGTTGTGAAGGAATATGTGGCTTCGGGGCTTTCTAGCGGTTATTCCTAGAGAAAACAAACAATGTTTCATGCTGATGTCTTTGAACCCGGTCCCTAGTGTTCTACTGAGCAGGCCATACCTTGGGGATGTTAATTATTAATCTGCCCAGAATTTTATAAAAACCAGAGAGACTGCAATTGTTATACAAAAAGAAAAAAGTGAAATAATTCAGTGCAATAATGCCTGCTAATTAAGTAAGTAGTCTTAAGGTTTGTTATTGACACCGTCACTTAGGACTGGATGGATTAGAATATGCTTCTCTCTTTACAGGCCTTTATGAGAATTTGGTAACTGATTTACTTTATGGGCAGCACAGTGGTGCTCTGGTGGCACTGGTGTCTCACAACAAGAAGGTTGGCATGTTTTTCTGGTGTTTGTGTGGGTCTCCTCCGTGCTCTCCATTTTCCTCCCACAGTCTGAAGACATGCCGTTTATGTGGATTGATGATTTTTAATTGATCTAAGTGTTTGTGTGTTTCTGTGTGTCCAACCTGGGATACACTGGCAACCTGTCCAGGGTTTGTTCCCACCTTCCACCCTATGCTTGCTGGGATTGGCTCCATCTTCCCAACAACACTTCACAGGATAGAGCAGGTTTAGAAAATGGATGGAGGGATGAATGGATTTACTTCACAGAAATGGAGCATTTACTTGGAAAACACAGAACCTTGAATAATGTACAAACCACACGGGAAGAAAAAACTTCTTCTCCCAACTAGAGAGCCAAAGATTAATAGTGTCAACAAGAAACACATATCCTAGTCGATAAAATGACTGAACTATAATATTGAATGAACATGTGTGTAATTTGTATTGTGTAAATGATATGTCAAGGTACAAGTAAATAGAAGAATTACAAGTAAATAAAAAGAATTTCACCTAATGGTATTGAAATACGTACTATATACAAGTACAACCTAACTAGTAAACAAATTAAAATGTGCAATATCGACATCACTACTCTCAATAATATAAAATGGAATCAGATCTTTATAAGAATCAATATATGTTGAGCCCAAACAGGGCAAACGTAAGCATAACAATCAAAAGCAGAGGCGGCCTTAGGAGTGTGTGGGGCCTAGGGCTGACCAACTTCATGCAGGGCCGGTTATGTTAAACGCTGTTACCGGTATGTGTGAACTGTATAAACTTGCGCGTGAATTTAATAAAAATTATGTTAACACACACCGGATTTTCTCATTACAGTATTCAGCTAAATTTTGCAAGATAACACACAAACTTTATCAAAATACAGGGTGGTCCAGATCTAACTATGCAATTATTGTTTTGCATTGCATTAAAAGTTGCATAGTAAGATCTGGACCACCCTATATAATGACATAATTTATTTAAAAAGTGCAATTCATAATTCATGACAATACCACAATAATGTGAAATGCGATGCGGTTTTATACGGAAATTAGCAAAGGCTTTTTCTAGAAAAGTACCCAAATTGCAAATATGCTCTGAATCTCGATATTCAGGATGTCATAGTCATAACTCATATTGATGTCATGTCAGCCGGTTATCATTAGCGATACATATTTTTGTGGGGTTCCTCTTAAAAGCATCTCAAATACATATATACTGGAGAATATAACTTGAAAAATCCGCTTGAACAGGACATGCGGACCTTAAAAGTGGGGCCCCCTTAGGCGCGGGACCTGGGGTGGTCGCCCCACTTGCCACCCCCAAACTCCGCTCTTGATCAAAATGATCCATTTAAACAATTTTACACCGGCCATCCAACCATATAAGCCTCTTGCAGTTTGTAGGAAATTCAGTGAGTTAGTTATTTTCAACCCAACACTGGTAATAGCATAATCTCTCACTGCCATCATCAATGGCAAAATCATTTCCACTCATTCCACCAATTGGTTATGGAAATCATCTTCTCAATTTTTTTTTTGCCTTTCACATTTTTTTTTGTTCTTTATTTCACCTTATACAATTTCTTGTATTAGGAATTTGTTAGTTTTCGCATACCCCTTGGGTTCAGAGCGCTGGGTCAGCCATTGTACAGCGCCCCTGGAGCAATTACAGGTTAAGGGTCTTGCTCAAGGTTCCAGAAGAGTAGGATCTCTTTCGGCAGTGATTTTTGCATTTGCGTTCAATCTGGGCGCCATCATGATGCATTAGTGCTATTTCCATGTAGATCCAACAGACTGCATTTGAATCCTTATCTGGCTAGTGTGTTTATGACACTTACACATTCTTCCCTTATTTCTGTGAGTTATTCCTCCAGGTACTGCCAGTTTCCTTTCTTATTCCAAACAAGCACATGTCATGTTAAATGGTGTTTCAAAAATGGGTGTGTGTTTGTGTAAATGAACCCTGCTATGAATTAGGTGCTCATCCAGAGTGCAGATAGAATATACATTAGCTCCCTGCAGTACTACTATATGACTGAGTGTTTTGTACAAGAAAGGATATTATTTGAAAATGAACAGATCGGGTGTGAATTTATGCTGGCACTGTTAGTTAGGGTCAAATCAGGAGGGGAGGGAGAGCGTGAACGTGACTGAGAGAATCAACGTTAAAAAAGCTAACTTTTACAAGTAACATAAATTTACACCCGATCTGTTCATTTTCAAATAATATTGCATTAGTGCGATGATGTTTTCTGATTGGTATTATTCAGGTCATTCAATAATTTCTTCAAAATGTCACATATATTTGTCTCTTTCTTTTTTTCTCTCAGTGCTGCACTGACAGCATGCACTAGAAGGTGTGAGCTTATTCAGTGCAAGCAGGAGCACACAGGTGGCCGGCTGCTTGTGCTATAACATGCTTGACCTGGCGGCAATCAACGCAAATGTACTGTTCAAGGCACGTACAGGGTCCACTGAGAAAAGAAGAGCGTTCATGGCTCATCTTGCAGAGGAACATTCTTTCCTCTGCATGTCCTGGAGTCCTGTACAGACTGGGCAAGATCGGGGGAAAAAAAAATGCGGTCACTGATTACAAGCACAAGAAGGTACGTGAATGAATATGAATAATATGAATAATGTTGCATCCGTGCCACAATGTTTTCTATGTACTATACAGGTCATAAAATGAATAATTCTAAATATCATATATAACTATGTCTGTTTTTTTTTGTCAGTGTGGCTTTGACATCATAGATCATAAGGTTCATACTAATTCAGCGTGAGCAGGAACACTCAATAAAACTGAATAAAAAAAATTCAAGTGACTGTGAGATACGAAGAAGGCAGATTCACCAGCATTTGTGTGTCAGCTTTTATCCCTCCAGATCAGAGAATGTCCAGTTCCATTGCCTCAAAACACCACCACATCTACAGTTATTCCCAGTTTCAGATAAAAAGTAACAGCGTCAGATCCCTGGGGCGGTAGTATGTATCGTGATCGTGACTGAGAGAATAAAAGTGAAAAAAAAAGGTTACTTTTACAAGTACTATACATTTACAGCAGCTGTTACAGACGCAAATCAAATGTATGTTTTTATTGTATAATATTAACAATAAGAGCAGCTCACTACTCAAAATGGTAAATTTGCATGGCAGTCAGGATCGAACTAGGGGACTCTTGATTATAAGTCAGCAATTCTTACCACTGTGCCACAGAAGCTGTTGCATCACCCTTGAACCTTTTGTGAAAGTGTTTATTTTATCTTTGCACTTCAGGCTTTACATATTATATAGTTTATGTCTACATTTTGTCATTTATTACTAAAATATGAAAACGTTTCTGTTTTAACAATGTGTTTACACAGATTATTGTAGAAACGGAACACACATGAAATGCATGTGTTCCAAATAACGCTCTATTATTTCCCCTCTAAAACTCCATTACTTCACTCCCAGATAATGAAGGCTGGAACTGGGAGAACTTTGTGGCTGTTCTGCAGCAGTGTGGGGATGGAATAGTAGGCTGCTTGTCTTGATAGGCATATTTGCAAGACAAAAGACACTGATGGAGAAGTGCGAAGGGATTTAAGGTGGGCCAGATTTACGAGTTTTTTTCGTAGGCCTTGGTAATTCTAGTGTAAATAACCAAGTAAGTGAGAATATGTTAGCTGAAAACATAATGCAATGACAGTTTCCATGTCAGAAAAATGCATTAGAAAATGAGCTGATCCACATGTATGAAGACACTAAGGACAGAAGAATTAGGCAATCCACCTTAATACGTGTCTGTCTCTCTATCTGTGTTTCTGTCTAGTTACTATGTTTTTGTCATTCCAACAGTTGGCACATCCCTAAAATGTTTGCTAATACAATTCATTGCATATGCCATTCCAAGCAGGACTTTCAAAAATTCCTTTATGTCAGTACTATATGAGACATTTCCTAGAAGAGCACAGAGGTTAACTGTATATAGGGTGGTATAATGAAGCAAACTGTGAATCTGTTTTAGGCCACATGAATGAGACACCTATATGACAGACACCCTGAATACCACTATATTTTATGAGGAAGTTAAAAGAGAACTATTGTTAGCATTAATATGATAAAAAAGTGAAAATAACTCCATACTAATAACAGAGGTCTGCAAAATTAAACTCATCTAACATTTATTCACTGTGAATAGTTATTTTTATTTGCATTCATGAATGCATTAAAATATAATTAGAATGTTTCCATCATGTCAAATTTATATACAAAATTAAAATCTAATTAAAATTTAACAAATTACATACTTTATTCATTTTCTAAATCAGTTTAACATTAGTTTTTCATAAATGTGATATCTATATAATATTTTTAAACATATATGTAAAAAAAAAACGTATTCAGTGACCTAAACATAACATCTCCAGTTTTCATCACTTCTTATATTTTTTTAATCCAAAAATTTTGTTTAGTGGCCCATCACTGGTACACTTTTTCCTGCTGTGTCCTTATGCATCATCCAGCAGTAGTCCACTATCATACTGACTTCATTCTTCCAATCCCTGGTACCTTCTTTACATGTCCTTGATATCCTGATGGAATCTTTCAACCTCCTCTTCATTCACCATTTCGTTCACCACTCCAAGATTTTCAGGGACAAATTCCAAATGCGAATCTAAAAAGTGAACTTTGACACTCATGCTGCAGTCCAATTCTTTAAACTTATGTAATATATTTTTTAAAATTTGATAGCCAGCACAGTGGCAAAGAGGAGGCCAGGGTTTGTGTCCTGGATCCTCCCTGCGTGGAGTTGGGATGTTTCCTTGGGTCATAGTCCAGTTTCCTCCCACTGTCCACAGATATGCAGGTTAGCTGAATTGGTGATGTTAAATGGGTACTAGTGTGTGTTTGGTGTGTGTCTGATGTGTGTGCGTTTGCCTTGAGATAGACTGATGCCCTTTTCAGGGTTTCTTTCTGTCTTGCGTGCTAAGATAGCTGGGTTAGGCTCCAGCTCCCGCAACCCTGATCTGTATTAAACGTGTTTGAGAAATGAAATCTATATATATAATTCACTAAGCCGACAGGGCACACAAGACAACCATGGGATATGCACGACATAGCCACGCCCACAAACTCACAGAGACCCGCCCACCAACTCTAAGACCATGGGATACGACGGCAACTCACAGAGCCACGCCCGCCAACTCTAACAGAATGGGACGAGAACGCCTGCCCGCCTGACTGTTACCAGCATTCACTCCAATGCATTCACCACAATGTACTGGAGTGTAAAACCATCGCAGCTTTTAACTCACAAACTGCAACAACTCACCAAACACCGCCACCCTGTCTCTTGAGGCATTCACACTGCCGGAAGACAACCATGGGATACGCAAGACATAGCCACGTCCGTCAACTCACAAATCCCCGCCCACCAACTCTAACACCATGGGATACGATGACAACTCACAGAGACATGCCCACCAACTTTAAGAGCATGGGACGAGAATGCCTGCCCGCCCGCCCGCCTGACTGTTACCAGTGTTCACCGCAATGTACTGGAATGTAAAACCATCACAACTGCTAACTCACAAAAACTGCAACAATTCACCAAACACCAATTCACTAAACCAGTCGACAATAGGCAGGCAAGACGCAAGACAGAGCCACGCCCATAATTCACTAAGGCATGCCACACACACAGGCGGGCGACAGAGATAGACACGCGCGAGAGAGATGTTTCAAATGTTCATTTTTTTCCCTGTGCTTAAAATTCATTAAAAAAGTGTTTCTCAACTGTGACTCCAGAACAACTCAGTACGCAAGCTATATTAAGCGTCACCAACGAAGACTCGCTACACCTTAATGAACAGGTATTGAAACTTATCCCTTCCGACGAAGTAACTTTCACCTGCGTCGTCTCCATCATCACAGACGATCCTGCAGATCAAGTTTCATGCCCCGAAGAATTTCTTAACAGTCATACTCCCACTAGCATGCCTCCGCATAAATTCAAAATTAAAATAGGTTCAGTCGTCATGCTTCTCAGAAACCTCATGCCAGCAAGAAGTCTCTGTGATGGCACTAGGCGGACAGTTACCAGCATTCACCGCAATGTTATTCCCCGGATATCCCTGACCCCATCAGATTCAAATTTGCCTTTTACTTTTACACGCAGACAATTTCCTGTTAGATTTGCCTTTGCAATGACATTTAATAAGGCACAGGGACAAACTATCAAAACGATATGCCTGTATCTGCCAAACCCAGTTTTCAGTCACGGACAATAATATGTTGCTCTCTCCAGAGTTCCATCTTTTCATTCACTCACAGTCGTATCCTCAAACCCACCCCATATGGACAACTGTGTCGTTCAGGAAGTGTTCACCCATCAATAATTATGCAGATTGGCTAGTTTCTTTATAATTTGGATCTTTACTGTTACCTAAAGCTTAGAAATAACCTCTGCATCAGAAATCAGTTTTCTATTATCAGGTTCTGCAAAAATGTCCTCTTTCAATTTAGCCTCAGACAATCCAAGAAACCGCAGGCACGAATACATTACACAGGCTCCATCTTTTGATTGGGCTTTGACAAACTGCTTTAGTAAACCAAGCTTAATTTGAAGCGGTGGTAGCAGCACTTTATCAGGATCCACCAGTTTTGGCCTGATGATATTTCTGGCACTAAGCTGTAGCTTTTTTTCTAGCAGGCCATTCTTTCTGACACCAATGTCAACTCTTGGCTCTGTTATCCCACTCACAGAAAAAACATGGGGATTTTATATGCCTTGATTACTGACCCAGTAAGACAGACAAAAATGTGTTTTGTGAAAAAAAGATATGTGATGGAGAAAAATGGGTTTCACCCAAACATATATAAAGATGACATGGAATAATCAAAACCTGCTGTGATTCAGGATAATTAAAAAACGAATGTTGGCTCCTCTTCTGCATGAAATGATGGTTCCACATGAAAACTTTGTCTCACTACTCTTTTTGTTTTTTTTATCAGAAAGTTACCTTTCTTACTTTATATGAAATAAACTAAGTTGATTGTTACACTTCTGCTTCTGCTCATCAGTACCCTTTTACTTAGCCTATAAATTAAACTTTCTCAAATGTGTTTAGAAAGGATGATGAAAAGCAACCTACTTTTGCTGCATACTATATTTAAAATATCCTTGTAAGCAAACGCCTATTACCTTACACTGCCAAAGTTAACTTTTTCCCTGTTTCCTTCTATTATCTTTTGCACATTTCTCACAGTCAAATTTGGTACAGACCATACTTACAGTCAAAGCTCCTTATGTACTGTATACACTTCTGATCTGTCTGTACTGTTAGGTACTGCTCTGGACTGTACTCCTGGATTTTCCTTCACATGTAATCTGTCACATGTAAACTCCAGTGTCTTATATTATTGGTTAACACCTATAATTTTCAGTTATTTCATAGAAGCAGTAGGGGGATAAAATTGTTAGAATTGTTTATTTTATGTGGAACGGCGGTTATTAAATGAATAACTTTGAATAAGTATGTTGACGTAACCTCAGCTCCATTTTGTTTTTGGATTCTTTTTTGAGTGTCACCAATATGTGTTTATTTGTCCTATACAGCAGCAGAAACAAAAATATGACACCTGTTAGCTTGATGAAGTAAAAAAATAAACAAATAAAAATCCAAGTTCAAAAACATTGAACCTAATCTCAAATTGCATCCAAATGTTATGCCATGTATATATTTTATACTTTGCTTAAAAAATTAGAACATGCTTAATTAAGCCATAGTTAAATTAAGCAGACAAACAAACCAAAAAAAGCAACATTTTCTGCCATTTATATATTTTTAACATTGCTTATGTAGTTTTTCCTAATTTCAAATTTTTAAAGTCTTAACATACTTGTAATGTTCTGTATATACTCGCATATAAGTCGGGTCTTGAAACCTGAAAAATCGACCATAAAATCAGACCCTGACTTATACACCTGTTCAAAAATACAACACTTAATTTTTATTTTTTTTTTTTTACATCTTCTTGCTTCCTCCAATCTCGCACCAGTTTCTCAGACCCATTGAATTTTGTTACAGCTAGCAGTTACCAATTTCTTTCGTCACTTCAACGAATTTTAAGTTAAAACCAGCTTCATATTTTCATTTGATCGTATGCTCCATTGTAGATAAGGAATGCTCTTACCATAAAGGTGTATGAGGGTGTGAGATACAAAAAACATACAACAGTACAAACATTGCTTTGGAATAGTTTGAGTATTACAGTGTGGTCACAAAGGCACAATACATAGGGGGAAAAAATGCAGGGTGCTCCGTGGTTACTCTCTCAAGTGGGCGTTAGCAAATCATAATCTCTTGGATCAATAGCATGAGTTTTCTGCATTTAACTTATACAACCATTTTAAAATACTGGAAATTATACTGGAAAATCAAGCCCCGAGTATATACGATACTTTATTTTGCAACTTTATATTACAAACAATTTATGAGACAATGAGTATGTGGGCAAAAGAGTGATGGGAATGGAAGTACAGAGGAGAAAATGCGAGGAGGCCAAAGCAGAGGTAAAAGAAGATTTGAAAGAAAAGGGTCTGACTGGGGAGGAGATGAAGACTGAGTTCTTTGGAAAAGGTTGTTCAAGCACATCGACCCCACAAAGAGGTGAGAAAAGATGAAGAGGAAGAAGAATATTACAAACAATTTATGACATTTGACCAGGAATGCGATATTTAGCAGTATAATTGCCTTTTTTGATACTTTCAGCCAAGTCTAAATGTCAGACTCTCCACATGCTTACTTTTGTTTTACTAAAAAGAAGCTTTCAATGAAAAAAGCCTGTAATGCATCTTACTGTAAATGAGTTAAGTGCAAATCCCTTCTAAGGATAAAGCTAATTATGATATTGCTTCTTTATTTATATAATCCAAATAATTTGTGTTACCTCAATGATAAAAGTTATGTTATAGACAGCTTGTTACAAATGCAATCCAAATTAAATAAAGTTTGCATTTTTTTTACTTACACCTAGAATGAACTACAACTATTGTAGTTAAACCATTTATTTCTAGAAACCTCTAAATCCAGGTTGTGGGGGAATAGGAACTGACCCAAAATAGCATGCCAGGATAATTTAGGGATTAAACTGAAAAAGAGGATCTTAAGAGAATTCAAACCAGAAACTAAATTTGATATTAGATAAATAATTTTATGAACACACATTTTCAATTGACTGTAACATTATTTAATACCATGCCTCCCTCTCAAGCATCGACAATAAATACAGACATTGCAACTTAGCTCAAGAGTATCTTGCTTTCTTATCATACTGTTTAGATGTCTGTGACCCACAGGGTCTTTTAAAGTCATGGGCTGGAATTGCCTTTCTTTCATGGGTGGCCATTAAGACAGTAATGGAACTCGCCTTAACTTATTGTTCTTCTACTGTGTTTAACTTCCACTGTGAAGGTGGCTTGTGGTAAGCAATCAAGAAACCAATTGATTCTCTCTGTTTGGTGCGATTGCTTGGTTAGTCTGTGCGGTGACCTTCTAACCAGAGCTCATTAAGCAAGGGAGTACAATAATACAGCATGAGAGAAAACAGCATGAGTGGTTTTGTTGAGTTATACTGTACTACTGAGGGAACACTTTGAGAAATAGAAATGGAATCTCAAGATGACATGAACTCATAGTTTTTGGGAGTAAAAACATCAATGCATCCAAAATTCAGATTTCACAATATTAATTTCTTATTGCTCTACCCTTCCATTGTGTGTTAAGGAAAAGATAGCTACTTACTTCAAAAGCTCTTCAGCTAAATACTCTAGTATATTTCCTCGCCCTCCTTAATGGACAAGAAGTGTCTTGCAACTGGTGTTTCTTCTGTTTGTTGCAACAATCATAACAAAAATTCTATTTTTTGAAGTGTAGCAATTCTCTTAATCATACGCTATAAACTGTGATACACAGTTGAATTAAACTATAAGTTTGTAAGAGTATTTAGCATAGATCCATTCAATTTAAAATTACAAGAAGCATTAGCATATTATAAAAAATATTTTTTAAATTATATTAAAGGAAATAACTGCAATATTATGCTGATATCTTAAACTGCTTGCGTGAGTTTATTTTTACTAAATGTATATAAACATAATAGCAAAATATTGGTAAAAAATTAGGTGATTGTGCTAATGAAGGACTTTGATTATTTAAATGACTAGCTTACATTATATTGACAGCAAACCTTTTATTTTGTAACTGCATTAGCAACATACATACACTTTAGTTGACATGTATTCAAACATGTAAAAACACATTAAGGTTTACCTGTTAAAAAGTTACAGATTGTCTCCTTCCTAGAAACATAAAATGTGTCATATATAAAGTGTAGCCACAGGTATCATGATCTATCTAAAATTTAGAACAGTGGGAAATTACCTTATTGTATTAGCAGTTTGCATTTACTAGCATACATATGAAAGAGGTGAACTGACCAACAATAGTGACCTGCTTTATTTTCAAGCTGGCAGACAAACAGTAGCTGGAATTCTCATCATCTTTTATGCAAACATCACATAAAAATGTTGCAGTATTACAGCATTTGATCAATTGTTTACATTGAACATAAACATTTAGCTTAAATTCAACAGTATAGGTGTTTATATATAGGCATCTACCAGCATGCAGTGTCGGAATTACATGAAACATGAAACAGTGTACGCTATGAAACACATTAGAAATACACTAGACAATTTACGACCCCTTTCTTTATAAACCATTCTGAATTTTTGATGCAATTATGAATTAAAGATATTAGACAATTAAAATGAGAGCAATTTCACTGCAGAAGAAAACAAGAAGTAGCTTGTTCAGAATATAAATTAAAAAAAAACAGCAGATTCCAAACACCCCACTCTTAAAGTTAATTATTAATTATAGCATTTGTTTTATAAAGCATGTTTTATAATGAGCATAATTATAAAGTGGTTTAATCAACAATAATACTACATAAAATTAAAATATGTGTTGGTCAGAATAGCAAATTACAAAAATTAAAATTTAAACATAGGATCTATGAAAATTATTTCACAAAGTGAAACTTGAAAAATCCCTTTTGCATTGGTAGACAACAGACCTTAAACAAATTCGCCTTATATAAATCAAAACAAATAGCTCACTGAAATAAATAAATAAAGTGTTTTTTAAAAAACTGATATATTCAAAATTTTTTAATCATTATGATAATACATATCTATAGAGGTGCACAGTGACACAGTGGTTAGAATTGCAGTCTTACTGAATTCTGACTCCCATTTAGCTCCATCCATGGCTGCTTTATTTAGAGTTTGTACGATTCTAACATACTGTTTTGGGTTTACTTAAACAATTCGTGCACATACACTGTTAGTCATACACTGTTAGTCTGCGGTGGGCTGGCGCCATGACTGGGATTTGTTCCTGCCTTGTGCCCTGTGCCTGGCTGGGATTGGCTCCAGCAGACACCTGTGACCCTGGGTTAGGATATAGCGGGTTGGACGACGACTGACTGGCACTGTTAGTTAATTTCATGAAACATGTTGCTTCATTGCTTGATTTTACTTAGCTTGGAAATCACAAAGCTGCTAAATGTTTTAGGTTTTGAATAAATAATCTCTGGTGCAGTAACACATTAACTATTTGATTTTACTTTCTTCATACACCCTCTTTGAAATCCAACAAATCCAGATATTGTTTTTTTTGATTACATTTTAATCTACAATTACATATCATGATTTTGTTTTTAAATATTTGACTACAATGCCCTTTTTATGTTGTATGTTTTACAATAAGCAGGCATGTAAGAATGGAAGTATTAATATGTCTAAAAATGCCACTAAGACATCAAAACAATGACATTAAAAAGCTCTGAACAGGCATCCTTTCTAAACTGAAAAGCAGCTAATTAAGAGTATTCAGGAGCTTGATTCAGACATGTGACCCTGCACAGCCACTGTAAGCACCTGCCTAAGTTAACTAATTCCTATTTAATACAATGTTTTGGTTAAGTTCAAATCTAAGGCCATGCAAACTGGCATTGTTTTGCTTTGCTGAATTGATAGAGGACTGAAATGCACAACAAGCAGAGAGATCACTCAAGGACTACAACGCTTTGAGAGGACACAGTTAATTTACAAGATAAACTTTAACCCTGTGTCAACTTTTTGTCAGTAAAAAGAGTACACGACAAGCTAAAATTGGCAATATTTGGAAAAAACATTGACTAATCAATTAAATTATTGATTGATGAAGAGGCAGTTCACAATAACCAGAGGCTTGGAAAAACTTCAAGCCAAGACCAAAAGCACAAGAGCTGGAAAGGACTATGCCCTCTTGAAGTTCTCAGGTGTCTGAGTCTATTGTGTATCCTCTTGGAAATTATTCTTGAAAATTTAACTGTTTCCTATTAGGAAAGTTAGAACATTATTACAATATGTAAAATCCATATTACTTAATGGTAAATATTTCATGAGAGCATTGTTAAGTCAAGTTATATTTATCTGTTATTGCTCCATCCTGGGTATTATGATGTGTACATTCAAAGATGACTGTCTATAAGTAACTACACAGCAGCAGAAAAAACTGAAAGTAATTCAGCCAATGAGTTTGACAACTTTGTCTATAGGAGTGCTTAAAATTGTGTAGACGCACCTTGATAATGTGAAAGCCCTGTGTGGAAGCCATTAGCTGTAGTAAGTCGGCCAACAGCTCTTCGGGGAGACAGCAAGCGTTTTCCATTATCGGGATTTCATTATATTGGATCAAAATTAAAAGAACACCTTTACTTGAGATAGAGAATGACTGTAACTCAGCAAAGCAACTGAAACATTATAAAAAATGTGTTAAATCGGCTGACACACTGTATATCTACAATTCTATCATATTTATAGTTCTCTAAAATTTACCAACTTGCAGAAGTTACCCCTAAGCATCAACCTCCTTATCTTTTATGTTTGAATTACGTTGAATTCATGTAGCATCTATTTGAAGTAAACTCACCAATATTTAGCACATCATCGTCCTAGTAATGTTCTTTTTAGAATTTCTCCAGGTGGCATATAATTATTGAAAGACTATTCAAAGCTACTTACTTTTGGCAATGCTTGCTAAATAAATAAATCTGAAAGAATCCCACAAACTTTAAAATAAGCATTATGAGAAAGTGGAAAAATAAAGTTTACTCAGTTTATCCATTTTACTATATAAGATATGTCAGGATTTTCAAAGACTGCTTTTCTCCAGAGAAATCTTAGATTATATTTACAACAAATAACCTTTTCCTGTTTAGTACTTATAAAATTTTAAGGTGGGACCAAGATTTAATATCAAGTGCAAGCAACTATCAAATCAGGATATTTGCATAAAGTTAGTGAATCGTAACAAAACAGGAACACACATTCAGAATCAAAGCATATGCTGCACAGAACCCAAAGTATAAACTAATAACAACAACCTTGCTATATGGTTGGGTTAGTAGGAGGAGAATCAAGATAGCTACCACTTAGGAGTTGAAATGGATAGTACACAGACTAGAAAGAGACAGGTAGCTGCCCAACTGGTTGTAGGGCAGCCCAGGTGCATAAACAAACAGAAGTATGGCAACGCATATCTTGCACAAATGTATAAGCAAGAAAAACAATAACAGAAGGCGATCCACATCCAAAATAAAAAAAGGAAAAAGAAATGGAAGAAACAACACAAAATTTTCATCTAAAACCCCATATAAGGTTCAGTGCAACATTGTACTATAATGCAATCCACCAGGACCTGTCCATAATGTTTAGAATTTGGAAGTGTAGGAGCACCTGGGGCTCTTAGATGAAGATCTTGCTATATTGCCTTATGTTCTCTATATGATGGCTGTAACCATGGAACCACATAATGACCAGGAGCCTCATGTATAACGCCGTGCGTAGAACTCACACTATAACATGGCGTAAGCACAAAAGCGGGAATGTGCGTACGCACAGAAAAATCCAGATGCAGGAATCTGTGTGCACGCAAACTTTCACGTTCTTCCACTACATAAATCCCGATCAGCGTGAAAAGTAATGCATGTGCACGCGCCTTCTGTCCCGTCCCAACTCCTCCCAGAATTACGCTTCTTTGAATATGCAAATCAATATAAATAGCCTTCTGTGAAAAGACAATGGGAAAACGTGCTGCTGCTTTGCAGTAAGGAGACTGTGGAAAATTGTGGGTTCGCTTCCCGGTTCCTCCCTGTGTGGATAGCGCTTTGAGTACTGAGAAAAGCGCTATATAAATGTAATGAATTATTATTATTATTATTAAAAGCACGGGGGAAAATATAAGAATTTCAGCAAATACCAAATGGAGGCAAAAGAAAAACGTACTATTTGTTGTTTTAAACAGTGGTATAATCAACAAAATGAAGTTGATTGAGTGACAGAGTGTCGGAGAAACTAGAAAGCTCAAGTTCACAAAGTTGCACAGTGCCTGAAATAAAAAAGAAATCACATATTAAGGTCGCCGTGAAAAGGCGAGTCGTAGCCCACCGTCTGAGTGTCATATGAAAGCTTATTAGGGTACAGACAAAAAAAATAGGCACACAGTGGGAAAAAAGCACGAAATGTCAAATTTAAGCTCGAAATTTCCACTTTAATCACGTAGTTTATTTTGCCATTAAAGCAGAACATCATAATCTTCATCTTAAAATCTTTTAATTTACTAGTTTCTCAAATCCCATTGTAACCAAAGTAGCACGTTAAATGCTTTGTTCTGTATTCGATCTTCTATGTGCTCTATGTGTGTGAATCACTACCTGCTTCTTAAACTGGCTTTCTTTTTCTCTGACAGGACACATAATCCATTACATTTGTGATATTACAGCTCTCTGAAAAATTAAAATACTGAGATGTATACGTGATATCTTTTTCATGATGATAGGAATGAAAGCATGTTATTAAATATGGGAACACGGTGGCGCAGTGCTTGTTCATGTCTCACGCAAGAGGCTTGCTGCGCCATGCGCGACCTTCGATGAAATAATTTATTACAGAAGTACTGTCTCTTTTAAACGCACTAACCTCCAATTCCTGTCCTTACTTTTCTTTCTCCAAATACCCAATCGCCACACAATTAGCTCTGTAATAGACGTGAAGCCATTTGTAAGCTTAGAACGCAGATTCTTCAAAACTTTTAAGGAACATTGAAATATCTTCATAGTACATATTGAATTATTCTATCCATCTATCCTTCCAGTGTTGCGTCAGCACCAGCAAGAATACAACGCAATGCAGGAACAATCCCTGAACTAGCTAGCGCTGCGGCACCGTGTCCTCACATGTTTAATTAATAACAATACAGATTATTTAAATGAAGTTAAAGTTTTATCTGTATAATATAATCAACATATTTTGCTGCATTTAAACTAATATCGTCATCATATGTAAATACGCGCTTTATAAAGTGGCGCAGGTTGTGCAATATTATAACTGTAGTGCAAGTTTACAGTGAGGTAATTGTACTTATAAGTACAAACAGTTCTACAAGGAGCACTTGATGGACTGATTGAGTGCGTTTATAGTTCTTGGGATGAAACATTTTACCAAACCGCGAAGTCCGTACAGGAAAGTCTCTGAAGCGTTTTGCCATGGCTCAGGCAGCGTCTGCTTCATGCTGTATACCGATAATTCTCTTTCCAATCAGCTGCTGCTGTGATTCCCCACTCAGATATAGTGATATAAAAACTCCGAGTGGTGCAGTGAGGGTAATATGGAAAAAGACCATCTGCTGTGGCAACCCTTAATGGGAGCAGCTGAAACAAGAAGAAGATGCAGGGAGAGTAACAACGCTAAAGCAGTTATGGTATTTGAAATACTATGGCTATTCCCTGAACCATTATATTGCTGCAGGTTAATTACAATCAAATGCATTACACTAACAAACAATATGCAGTTAGTTTCAGTGCATTTATAAAGCCGCATCAGGAATGTGGATCTAAGAAACAAAGGGTAATCACACAGGAACAGTAGCACTTCTTTGATGCTGGGTGCCGCCAGTCTGCAAAACCGGGCGGAGAAATTGCGTACGCCAGGGTATGAGGTACCGTGGAAATGTGCGTGGCTTTACGCCAAGTTTAGGTTTTATACATCGCGATCTGAGTGTGGAAACGTTCGTATGCAACATTTCTGTGCGTATGCACCGTTTATACATGAGGCCCCAGGGCTTAAAAATCCCTTCTGGCTATATGGTCATTGAGAGTGTTTGGTAAGTGTTTAACTGGCCTGAGGAAGAAAGGCCAAGATGTAGAGGAGGTGTTTGTGATTATGTTAGAAGAACAGGGAGTGTTACACAAAGTACTTGTGGAAAGTGGACTAACTAATCTGTATTGTAGACATTTGGCCCCTTGTGTATAGGTAGGTCCTTTGGGTAACTAGGTTATGTTTATTAATTTCTGCTATATTCTACTTTGTTTTCTCGCAGAAGTGTTCTAATTTCCCTGAATTATAATACAATTGTTATTTTCATTCATTGGACCTTCTTAGAACTTTTATAAGTTCAAAATTAACTCAAGACCACCCACAACAGTCCATGCCCAAAGATCCTGACAAATATCTTATCATTTTCAAATTTGCCTGCATTTTTAAGTCTATGTTCTAACAAAATTACTACTCCTTCCTTTCAAATCTACCTTTACTCTCAATGGTCTACTGAATTCATAGGTAAATACAATTTCTATCTTGATTTATCACATATAACAAACATTTTATTTTTTTCATATGCATCTAGTGTGTTTTTATCTTTTTACCAGTTTGGTGGAAGTGCTTTATAAAATTATCTATAAATATAAAATGCTAAGGTATGTCTGTTTGTCAAGTGATCATGCACAATCTACTGGAGCTAAAGCTTTGATTTCGGTCATAATGAAAAGCTTATGACTTAATATATTCTGGAAATCCAAAACATTTGAGGTGGCAGCAGTTTCACCAAAGTGACCTACAGATGTGCCTTTCTAATGGCAAAGTTATTGAGGTAGCATCAAGCATATCAAAGAAGACAATTAAGTGGATAATGACCTTGAATGAATAAGTAGACAAGATGCTAAGGCACAGAGACAAGCAAGAAGTAATAATGATATGTTCTGGAAAATCAAAAAAATTAAGATCCATTTTAATGACTGGCAGAAAATGTTATTGTAATAAAAACATATTACATGTTACATATATGTTCAGAATTTATAATCAAGTTTAAGTATTGTGCTTATTGGTCATTGAATATGACAAAGAACTCTGTAATAGAATGAAGAAAAAAGAAGAGCAGCAACATCTCCTAAGAATCCAGCACATTACCGAAGGCGCTTAAGGTAGAGGAATTAAGCACTGGGCATGCAAGACATAATCCATGAGTTAGAATGCATGAATGAGAACAAGACAGCAATGTATACAAACAAATGACCACTACTTAGGACAGTTAAATCACCAATGTGATCATTGTGAGGCTGTATTTTTTCATCTCGAAAACACTGCTAAAACGGCAAAGTTCAGCTTGCTGTGTATTAGCCACCATTTTAGGACTTTTTGTCTGCATTTTTCACTAGCAGAATCAAATTTCTTATGTTGCTGTACATGCTGTGCAACACCAAGGTTAAAGTAAAGGCATGTGTATACATTATATATATATATATATATATATATATATATATATATATATATATATATATATATATATAAATTATGTACATCAAGTAGGGTTGGCACAGTGTAAAAAAGAAAAAAAAATAGGAAAGCAGGTTTTATGCTAAAAAAAATTAGCTTATATACACAATTTTTCAACTATTATGCTTGCCCTGGAGTGACACACACAGATGAATGTTTGGATGATCAAGAGAAGTGAAATGTGTCACAATGGACCTGGAGAGGTACTTGATACTGACAAATCTGCTCTGCTCTCTGAAATGGTTTGAAAATTGCCTTTGCTCTTTGTAAAAAAATGATTATAGCAAAACATACCTGTTGTGATAGTTCTGACTATTCTTTAGCACAATGTTTGCAAATTAGACATTGTTGCTTGTGATGTTATCTTTCATTAATGTATTTTACTAATTTATGTGCTTTGTAGTTTATGTATAATAATTCCATTAATTTGTATTTCATATATTCCACTGTGGGTGGCACGGTGGCGCAGTGGGTAGCGCTGCTGCCTCACATTTGGGAGATCTGGGGACCTGGGTTCACTTCCCGGGTCCTCCCTGCGTGGAGTTTGCATGTTCTCCCTGTGTCTGCTTGGGTTTCCTCCGGGTGCTCCGGTTTCCTCCCACAGTCCAAAAACATGCAGGTTAGGTGGATTGGCGTTTCTAAATTGGCCCTAGTGTGTGCTTGGTGTGTGGGTGTGTTTGTGTGTGTCCTGTGGTGGGTTGGCACCCTGCCCAGGATTGGTTCCCTGCCTTGTGCCCTGTGTTGGCTGGGATTGGCTCCAGCAGACCCCCGTGACCCTGTGTTTGGATTCAGCGGGTTGGAAAATGGATGGTTGGATGGATATTCCACTCTGGGCGGCACGGTGGCGCAGTGGGTAGCGCTGCTGCCTCACATTTGGGAGATCTGGGGACCTGGGTTCACTTCCCGGGTCCTCCCTGCGTGGAGTTTGCATGTTCTCCCTGTGTCTGCGTGGGTTTCCTCCGGGTGCTCCAGTTTCCTCCCACAGTCCAAAGACATGCAGGTTAGGTGGATTGGCGATTCTAAATTGGCCTTGGTGTGTTTGTGTGTGTCCTGCGGTGGGTTGGCACCCTGCCCAGGTTTGGTTCCTGCCTTGTGCCCTGTGTTGGCTGGGATTGGCTCCAGCAGACCCCCATGACCCTGTGTTCGGATTCAGCGGGTTGGAAAATGGATGGATGGATATATTCCACTCTAGTCCATGCTGGTCTAAAAAATAATAGAGAAAAATTAAATGCAAAATTATTTTTAGGTCACCTAGAGGTAGTAGCTGATTAATTACATCAGAAAGCTCAGTAATTAATTAAAGAGCAAAGAGCACAATAGTATCCAGTAGTCACCATCAAAGGTTACTTACTGACTGTTGTTTATGATTCTGCTAACATTTGTACGAAACTCGGCATCTTTCGAAGGCTACCATTAAGAATGTCTGCCTATAACAACATCACAATCAATAAATTCAAAACTAAAAATGATTTTTTTAATGACTAGGGGGAAAACCAGATAGAAACCTAGGACATCTAGACATTATCAAAGTAAAGATGAATACTGGTTTAGCTATTTTCTTTTTAGGGATCACTGTTTCTGCAAACAACCTGCTTTCTTTCATAATATAACTATAAAGCAAAACCTGTTGTTAAAATGTAATCAATTAGCATTATGTTTGACATAGTAGAAGTGTTCAAACAAAAGGGTGAGATGCTATCAAAGATAATCTGTGTATAAATTGTCAGAACGAAAAGGCCATTTTCAGCAAATTACAGCTCTCTAGTGAATATATTTAGTTGTTACCCAGCAACTGGAATGCCTGGAAATCCATATGAAGAAACCACTCAAATCAGATAGGGCCTTCAGAGTCATCGAAATAGCTTACTATAATAGATAATGCATATATATTTAGAGTTGCATGAAAGCCATCATTAGAGGGAATTGTCGCTTTTCATCTTGGACATGTAGATTAAAATGGCAAAAAATAAATAAATAAATGAAAAATAATGCTCTGATCTGAAAAGCTGGATAGGATATGATCTATATGGCTTTTTGACTGCATATAAGAAAGTTTGTAAATATAGTTTTCTTTTGAAAATAAGGATTTCAACTGAAGTCAATCATTTAATAACAACATAATAGTTAAGGTTACCTCTTTGGCCCAATTTATTGGGCCATTAAAGATCAAAATAATACATTTCCTTTTTGACTGTTGGTACGCATATTTTCTTTAGAGTGACATAAATAAATAGTTGTTGAAATGCTAGACAAAGCCAGAAACAGTGTGGAGTATGGCCAGAGCCCTTGCCTGGCCAGGACGCCTCTAAACTGGAAGGAATGGGGGAAAGAGCATATCCAAAGCACTAGGTGGCAGCCCCCCTGGGTTGCAGTGGTACCTCAGACTCCCACAGGGCCCAGTGGGAGCTGGAGTTTGGTGCAGCCGTGGGCACTGCCAGGAAGTGCTGCAGCTGCTGCTGAGCCCTTAATTGCACCCGGAATTGCTGCCAGAACTAGATCAATGAGTACCTGAAGGACTTCCGGGTGCCTTATAAAAGGAGCCAGCAGCCACTACTCTGGGAGCCAGAGTCGGGTGGGAGAAGACGAAGCTTGCCAGAAGGAATGGAGGAAAAGAAAGAAGAAAAGAGAGAAAGAAGTGTGTTTTGTGTACTGTAACTGTGCTGTACATGTGCGAAATGGGGGAAGGTGTTTCCTAGAGGGAAAAGAAAAAAAAAATAAAAGTGTGGGCTTGCACTTGTGTCCCACGTCTGTCTGTGTTGGGTTTGGGTTGCAGTGTGCCCCCCTGGTGGTCCACAACAATAATTATTTAAACTATTAATCAGATTTCATTATTTAAGGGATCATTTTAAATTACTATTCTCAAACAGGTTATGGTTCATGACACGCTTGAAAATCTTTCTTGACTAAAAAGTGAGAACCAAAACTGTCAAATTGGGTCACATTAGGAATGATGCCAGGGAATAGAGAGTCACTTACTGCAATGAATAAATAAGACAGATGGCTCTTCAGCACTTAATTTTGTTGTGTCTGCAACTTGCTGGCCCAATCCAATACTCACTATTTGCAGCGAATTTGGCTTCTGCTACTGTTTCTTTCAGCTGTGCAGCAGTCAAGCTTAAAGATTTTCAAATCGCATGTCTGTCTGTTTATAGCATACCTAAGCTGTAATGATTACAACTTTTTTGATCCTATTTTCTTTGACTACTGTTCACTTGGATAGAACAGCAGTTTCTTGGAACTTTGAATCAACATGTCTGCAGAGTTTCCCTGGGATTGCTACTTTTCCCTCTGCCATCATTTCTTGTCTTGTCGTGCCATGTTTTAATTTGTTCTTCACTTCTGGCACTGTTGAAGGTTGTGCCTTTTCTTTTCAGAGCTTCACTCTCTTTTCAAAGCCTTCTTCCTTATGGCAGACCCCACTCCGACAGGTTTCTGTATTTTGCATAGTTTTTGATATTATTCTGTAAGAAGAGCAGAATTGATAACTCATTTTTAAATACTTTTTTTATTATTTTCCTTTTTTGATATCTCTATGAGCACAATTAAGAATTACTATTTGTCCAAACCAATACTGGAGGAGAGCATATTGCAGATGTTCAAAACAGCTGCATTTTTTTCAGGTTGTATGCACTAGCATGACCTCTCCTCCAGGGCCAATGAATTGTAGTGGAGAGGCTCTAATAAGTGCTGTTCCCAAAGTGCTGCACTATTCTCTCACACACGCACACCCACACACAAACACACACACACACAGAGGATGGCTCTGTCCCTTCTGAGAGCATCGTTCTTTCAGATATGTGTGGCCCCACTATAATTTTTATGCCAAAAATGCTATTGGTGTTCATTAATATAAGTTGAGTAAAATTTGTATGGCAGTGACATACAGCACCATGTCTACTCATAATATCTACAAGCAGTAAGATGTAAATGCAGAAGAGTAGGATGCCCAGTATGGGAAAAATGACTTTTCATCATTCATTTCTCTAATATTTCCTTATTTATTCACAAACAGTCATAAAAAGTAACCCTCTCAAACCTGTTCAATCTAATTCTGCATTGCTGTGGAGATCAAGATCCTATCTTAATAGCATCAGGCTCAAGGCAGGAACTAACCCTGGACAGGGTGCTAGTACATCACTGGATCCTCTCCTTCACATTGTAGTACTCACATAGGAACAATTCACAATCATCAGTTAGCCTAACCTGTATGGAGTTATGTGTGGTCTTGGAAGCAGAACAAGACGACTCGGAGGAAATATGTAAACTCCATATGGACAACATCCAGGCATAGGATTCATCCCCAAGATGATGGATGAAGCTCAAACTACTACACCACAAAAACACAGATATTTACTTTTTTAGTAACTTTTGGATCTATCAAAGATAGTTCAGCAATACCAAGTGCATTTTTTGTAAAGGTCCACAGATCTCCAAGAATTAAATAGGCAGCTAATAAATTTAAGTGGAACATTTATAAAATATAATAAAATGTTCTAATGTTCTGTTGTTCTAAAACTGCAAAATTGAAAATTTTAAACCAGCAATATACAATAGATTAACATCAAATGAAGCAATCTTAATGAAAGATACAATAACACTATAGACCCTACACTTTCAAATGATATGTTTTAAAAATTGTTTTTCTATCTAAAATGCACCTCAAAAAACAAGTTTATTACTAAACCAAAATTAAGCATAGCTTCCACAAACATAAACAAGTTAGAAAATGTATGCATGGCATATGAATTAGCGTTTGGGGACTTAAATAACTGGAATGTTTGTGCATTTTACATTTTTTGGTTGCTTAATCAGTTAATTAGCAAATTTTTGTTTATTAAATATTTTTGTAAAGATAAGTCATATTTGTAAAATACATCCATGTGATAAGAGAGCTCTGGAGAAACACGATTTTTAAATAAATAATTGGGTCCTGGAGGATGCTGGCTCTGAACAGGTGCGAGTGTGTGCATGCAGGGGTCACTTTGGGGTTGATTGGGGTGCTTGGCTGATTGTGCAATCAAGTGCAAATGCAAGTAGGTGAGTCTGGTGCCTCATCACACCTCGGAAAGACAGGAGTGTAGCACCGGCATCCAATTAGGGTTATAAATGGATCCTGCACAATAGGAAGGAAAATCAGATCAAAGACAGAGGAAATCAGAAACAGATCAGGAGAACAGAAGGACGTGAATGAGGGCAGTGTCCATTGCCTGAGCAGAGCCCAAGAGAAAGAGAGAGCAGTCGTTAACTCTGAAACAGTGCTCTATGGGAAGATCATCCCAGCTGATTTATTGGAGGAGCAGGTTTGATGGGTTTTGGGGAAAGTGTTATTCAGTAGACAGCAGGCACAAAAGCTATGCAGTAATCTCAAAGGGAAAAGTTTGAAAATAGGAGAGAATGATCTGTTATTCTCGTGACCCCATCTCTACACTATAAAGTAGCATATTTTGATCTGTTGTTTTAAATGGAGCTCTTAATGTTAATCGAGCAAGTGTCTGAATATTCCCTTAATCAGCTAATAGAAAGATAGTTCATAGCCTTAATAAGGTCTGAGTCAGTTCTACAGTGGTGAATATTTCTTGAATTAAAAATTGTATCAGTATTATAAGCTGAAAGAAATAGCAAAAGCTACTGAAATACAATTTTCTGTAGCATTTTGAAAAAAGGATAATGGGAAGTATTCTGTATTAAGTTCACTTTCTTAAGTAATGGCTCAATGACAGATATTGTAAGAGAATGTACAGGTGGATGTGACACTTGTACAGTTAAGTGCTTCTTTAAAAATTTTTGAGGATACACAATAGGCTCAGTGCTAAGAAGATTTCGTATATAAAGAAGTGAGCATGATGTAATTATGAGGTCATTGTAGAACTGGTGAGCATTTTTGTTTTGCTTTATCAATGGGATGTTTGTGGTCTTGATATATTTTTGGTTTCTGTTGTTTGTTTTGGCTTTGTTTATTGTTGGACATATCTTATAAATTTGGAATGTGCTTTTATTTTTGTTTATGGAAAACCAAAAAGGTAAAAATAGAAAGAAAATTTGAATATTGTTTCTTAAATCAGAGGCATGAAACTCCAAATTAACAGTGTGAAAATGTTGTTTTCTTTAATTTTTAGTTCCAGTGTGTCATCTATTGTCTGATGTGGTGGTATTTTTTGAGATAGTTATTGAAATTGTCATGAATTTTCCATATAAGTCCTGATGGATCCTTTAATTTAATCAAGAGTATAAGAGGTGTTATAAAATTCACTAAGTCAAGAAAATTTGAAAAAGAATGTGCTTCTTTATTCTAGTTTTTGAATACTGGATTTTTTAAATTATATTTTATTTACATTCTTACTAAGTAAAATAATCTTTATTAATATAAATTGATACAATCTTTTGGGATTACATTTTCACCTTATTTAATATGTTTTATATTCTTTAATTTTCAGTGTGTTTTTCATCTTACGTTTTACACTGTTTTGTGTGTATTTTTGGTTAAATGTCTTGCTTATTCAGTATTGTTGTGAATAATTTAATACAATCCACAGGCAATGATTACAACACTGATAGTATGAGCAGTCTTATCATTAGAGGACACAAACTGCTCCTGAATCTGTTTGTGCAAGTGCCAGTGAGACCTATACTGTTTGCTAGAACACAAGATTGGATAAAATTTAATTTACAAAATATACAGTATGTTACTATAATACTACATTCCTTTGCAAAATAGTACGTACTCTATATCATGTCTTAGGCAGAAGATAGCTATATAATATATATAATAAATGTACCTGCTCTATATGTAAATTGTATTATTATTTCTAATAATAGTAACATTCTAAGTCGGTGTTATCACTTTTTCTAGTGCTTTGCAGTCTTGAACTGAGCATGTAATAAGCCAGGATGTTAGTGTATGTAACCATTCTGAGCCAATCAAGTTGGTAAGCATATATGGAGAAAAGTTAATGCATTAGTTAAGTCCTTCTTGACAATAGAAGAGATTTGCTGTCCCCACTTAAGGTCATCAGTAATGGTGACTCCAAGAAATGTAAAGCTAATGACATTCTTCATACCATCCCAACTCCAACTCACTGCAATATGATATTAGCTAAACTGTTAAGTAAAAAAAGTTTAACAAGCACACACACAGACATTCATCAAGCTACTGGAGAAGAATCTAAAGTCAAAATGTCATATTTATGCCTCTAACAGTTTACTTATAAGTACCATTATGAAATCTGGTAGTCATTGTCCTAATTGACAAACAACAAATGGAAGGAGAGCGAGCAGAGGTTGGGAGGGACGGAACAGGTCAGATAATAGCTTAATGGATTTATGTTGTAACAAGACAAAGGTTTGGGGCAGCCACCCATGTACTTGACCTTGGCTGCAAAACAAGCAAAATATTCAGCACAATAATGCACAGAACAGAGTCCAAAACAGAACCGATCAACAGAGGAAGGGAGTGGGTTTTTATAGGGAGGTTGGCGGAAGTGATGTGGTCCTTGGGGCCGGGACAGGAAGTGATGTGGTCCTCGGGGGCGGGACAGGAAGTGACGTTTTTCAGAGCTGAGGCGGAAGTGATGTCTTCGTATTAAGGTGGAATTTCTCGTGTCTGGTCTGCGGGGACAAAATAAGTAGGGTTGAATGCACCCCACCACCCTCCAGTTGGGCATGGAATTCTTTTCTTTTGGTCCCTGTGTATGGCTCCCATGTGCATGTGTGTGACAACGTTTAACTCTAGGGCAGTACAGTTAATGTACTGTGGGGAGGTGACAGCTGTGGGGAATGTTGAGGTGAGAACAAAAATTGGTTGATTGATATTAATCAGTTATTTATCAGTTTTGCTTTTGTCAATACAAGTAATTGATTAGATTATTTGATAAGGCTCACACTTTATTTTCCTTACGTCTCATTATTGGTGGGGTTTCTGGTCAGTTGACTTATATCAAGGTAACTGAAGCACATTTGCTTCAAGAAACAGTATTATATAAATTGTTGATAAAACAAGGATTATAGAACTATGGCAACATGTATATTAATCAACACAGAAAACAGGACACAAGACACTGACAAACATATAACACAGAAGAGGATAGTTTTACAATAACAAGGCTTTAAAATGATGTCTGATTCAGTGTTGAGCTGTGTGCCATTGCAGGATTCAAGTAGAGGACACTTTTTACGTTAGAGCGCACTTTTGGTTTTTGTTACATGGCCTTTTGTCTGTGATGGGGTGTGATGTTACCTTCCTCAGCCTGCGGTTAGGCTGTTTCCTGTGTCCTCTGCAACTTCATAGGGAAACATATTATTCTTTCTGTTAAAAGGGTTCCCTCTTTGAAGTAATACTGCTTCTCATACTGGGCTTTGTCATTGGCACAGATAGTTTTATTTGGAATAGAGGATCTTACAGCTAGTTGAAGGTATCCAACTCCAAGTCTCTATGGCGATTAGCTTCCAGGCTTAAGAAAAAAGTTTTTTGCTCTGAAGAGAGTGGGTGGCTTCTCACCTCAAACAAAGCAGATTGTCAGCTTTTAGATCCTCAAAAGAGACATAAAGAATGAAAGCACCTAGTTTTCAAGAAAGATATACCTTCTCGTGATTACATCAATGCCCCTTCTAGTTATAGATCCATTGGTGGCTTATAGGTGTGTTATTTTGTCTGCTACATCCAGGCCGAGTTCATTTACAAGCCTAAAATGAATGTCCTTTTGGGTGCCTTTTTGTCTGAAGGAGTCTCTACACAGGTGTTAGCTCAACTCTGATTTACACCTTTGTTATCAGATGAATTACAGAGCTGACCTAAAAACTGGCAGAGATTTAGTTCAGCCATTTACTCTAGAAAGCAGATGTGAGTGAAGCTAACTTTCTACATCCCCATTAAATAAGCCGTCCCAACACTCCTTGGGTGCCACTAAACTAATTTGTCCTACACAGTGTGACAGATAGGGGGCGCTTTCGCTTCCTTGAACCCTCGGACACCACGCCAGACATCAGATAACATCCAAAATATTGAATTTATTATTAATAAACAGTGCACAAAGCACCCTCCTCTCCACAATACTCATATAAATCAACAATACTACAATAAACAATCCTCCACTCTCCCAGACGCGTTGCCACCCTTCCACCCAGCTTAGCTCAACCCTGGGATCTCCCACAGTCCTTTATATAGTCCGTGATCCGGAAGTGCTCCTGAACCCCTGTCCATGTGACTTCTTAGCACTTCCGGGTCAGATCCAAAAGTCTTCTTTTCATCCCGGAAGTATGTCATTCCTCCTGTCGCTGTGAATAAGACATACTTCCGGGTTATATGGCACGTAAGAGTCTCTGGGCCTCCCTGCAGCGTCCTCTAGTGGCCCCCATGGTATCCAGCAGGGATGTGGATAAAAACTCCATTGTCCAGGATTCCCTGATGGTCTTCGGGGCACCTCCATGTTGCAGGGAGGGCTCCATCTGGTGGCCTGGGGGTATTGGCCGGGATGAAAGGCCGGCCATATCCCACAACAGCTAATGACTTTAGAAGCAATGCATCAGCAATTCTAACTGTTTCCCGTCCTTGACAGAGAGATTATTATGCCAAGTTATGAACTTGCAGAAATGTTCTTTGCTTTCTGTGACATTTTGAACATGAGCTTTCTTGACGAAATCAAATGTGTCATTTCACATGATCATTTGCCTCTGGTGAATTGGGACATTTTGCTATTTTAATTTTTTTGCTTAAAATAATTTTTCAGTAGCCCTATTAGGGCTTTTAGAAGGCTTCGAACATCAGGAAATATTGAAACAATGTTTCCTTCATTAATAATTTAACCAGAACTCAATAAAATTTTATTATCAATATTTTTAGAGTTTGACTTACCACCATTTTTGTCAGTATATGAAACACTGTTGCTAGGTTCTGGACTTCCTGAAGGCACAATGTGCCATGTTAATGGTGCTACACTTTATAAACCTTTATGAACCATATGTTCAATGCACTGTGATTACAGATTTAAACCTCAAATAGCTTCAGTGCAGAAATCAGAAATCAGTCGCTGCATTTATCATTTATTAGTAGAACAAGAGTGTAAAAAAGGTGCAAAAAGAAAACATTACTAGTGTATTTTAAAAATTAGTCAACAAAAGTCAACTTTTTTCTTTTTAATACTTTTTAAAAATTTGACAGTTTAAAAATAGCTGAATGTTACCGTTTACAATATTTGGTATTGTTATCTGTCTTAAAAATCATCTTGTCCTGTAATGAACAGTGATTATAATCCAAGGTACTATAGGTCAGACAGTTATTCAATGAAACTGACAAGAGTCAATAAACATGATGGAATGATTTCTGGACAGACTCACAGAGTGAATGTCAGAAGGTTACACTTAAGACAGATAATCAGTAAGTCTGAAAATGAGTTCATTTAGTTGTAATAAATTGTGCAGTCACATTTCACTCTTCATTAGCAGCTACGGATTTATAGCCTACAGAAAAGAGAATAATATCCTCATCAAAAATCAGAAGGCCTTTGCCATGCCATGATGAAAGTGATGAAATCTCAGATCTCTTATTTCAGTACTTTGAAATTGTGTCCCTATCACTGAAAAATAAGGATGGACAGAAAGTGACGCTGGACTAATTTTATGTTGACTACAGTGATTCAGAAATAAAGAAAATTATAGGTATAGTGTTTATGGAATCACAGGTCTGCAAAATTAAACTCATAAAAATGCTTTTAATTGTAAATAGTGTAATTGCCACAGGGGTTGGACGAGCATCCCAACCAAAGAAGTTGATGGTTCCTTACCCGGATAGGAGGCTCTGAGCAGACAGATGGGCATCCCAACCAGGGAAAAAGGAAGGAGCCAGGCCCGGAAGTGATGGCTTGAGTGGATGGATGGACAATCCACCAGAAGACACTGCAGGGGATGTGTTATTCCCCCAGAATTCTAGATGGCAACAGCCCTTTGTATCAGTGCCCATTTGGGAGCCAGCAGGGAGATGTAGTCTGGCAACACAGCCCTGCTGGGGACCATGGGTGCCGCATGGGGGTGCAGCAGGGAGATGCGCTCCCAAATAAATGTGACTTCCATTTGACAGGCACCGGAAGTTCACCTGAGTCCTAAATAAAAGGGACTGCATTCCCTTGTTCAGGTAGAGCTGAGAGGATGTAGAGCAACACTCTACTGGAGAAATGGCAGTGCAGTGGTGAGAGCAATATTGGGAAAAGGTATTGTGTTTTGTGGAGAGAGACAACCTGTTTTTGTGCTTATGTTACTTCGTGGAAGAATTGATGAATAAGCCATCCTTTATTTGAACCTGGGCCTCTCTTTTTGATCATGTTTTGGGGTTTGGAGCTCACTGACGCCCCCAGTTTCCATCACAATAGTTACTTTTATTTTCATTAATGAACACAGTAATACATATAATTAGAATGTTTCCATCATATCACATTTAAGTACAAAATTGAAGAGAATTTTAATTAAAATTTAACCAATTACACAACTTACTCATGTATACCATATCATTCTAAATCAATTTAACATGAAAATGTTTAGTCAATCTAATATTTTCAAACAAATATGTAAAGAAAAGAACAATACATATTACTTACATACTTACATATAACTTATCTAGATTTTGTAAATCTTTAATATTTTTTTATCCAAAACTGTTTGGTGGCATGTTGTTTGTACACTTTTTTTTGAAAGTCCACACATTTATCACAGTTTCTTTATAATTTGGATCTTTATTGTTGCTGAAAAAACTTTAGTATTAGTTGTCTGAATGATATTCTAGCCTCTTGTTCCACATTGTTCATTGCACCATCACATTATGTTGTGTTCAACACTTCACTTACCTAGGATGCAATATTTTTGATGAATGATGTAAAGGCAAGATTTGGCCAAGCAATAGAGGTCTTTCAGAAACTCCATTCATTATGGGCTGGCAAATCAATCACACACCTCTGTATGTAGACAATTGTTATCCCCATGGAAATATATACATGGGAGATGTGGAAAAAGTATGGCAAGCATAAGTAAAGGACTTGATACATTTCACCGATGCTGTATTTGTATCTTGGATGCACTACATAACATTGTACAAGAAATATGGAAGAGGTTTGTAGGCCACACTACAACAAAGCATAGCTTTCAGGGCTATGAAATGAGAACCTGAAGGAGAAAAATATCTGCAAAAGAAAGTTGTGCAAAACCTGGCAGAGGACCATCTACAACCTGGTAGAGGACCATCTACAACGATTTACAATATATGGGAATCATCTGGAATGAAGCATCAGACACAGCTAGAGATCGTAACTGGTGGAGACAACTCATCACTCAATGCTCCATGAGGAAAAGGGGAGCTAATGCAATTTCTACCTGTTTTTGTTATGATCACTATGGATTTGCATCATAAGTTGGTCGTAGACTAGAGAAGGGTGTTGCTTTAACTTTATATGGACCTTTGAAAGATCAGTAACAAACATTCAATAACTATCTGGAAAAAAAGAATTCATGAGGCACACCTGAATGAGACTAAGATCATACCAGACTAGCAAGAAGACAAAAATAAAACTGTAGCATGCTGCAGAGAAGCAGGAATGCCAACAGGGACCATGCTCTTAAGTAACAAGGGCAGGCAGAAAACTGAATATGAATTGCAACATTGTTCAAAGCAGCATCAAAAGAGTTAAACCTGAAATAAAAGATTTTTTTATTTCATACCTAACAACTCTGTATTTGCATTTACAGTCTGGCAATTCATATTGTAGATGAACATCCAACTAGGTTATTTTATAGTTTTAAATGATTTTTTAGTTTCTGCAACAAATTTAGAACTCAAATATTGGTACAGGTCACATCCACAGAAAAACAGTGAAGGCTCAGAATGGTTAGACTTTTACAAATGCAAAAATGTGTGTTGTTTACTACATTGATATTTAAGTAGATTTACACAAAATGCTGAATATCATGTAATACATAAAGGTACATTTTTATATATAAACCTGCTATACATAATTTGACTTGAAGATGTTATTTTGCACTGCTGGCCCAGTTCATGGTAAATCGTAAGCTATTGGTCTAGTGCAGAAGTGCCATCTAGGTGAAATGAATTAAACAGAGTGCAGCCCGCAATAACTATTACATCATTTGTGACACACTTACTCAAGAGCATCAATCTCAATACACTCATTCCAAGGTGTTTGTTGCACATCCTAATAAAATGCATTACATTTTTCATTCCAGCCAATGGAGTATACAGCAACCACCATAACCTAATAAAGAAAATATTAAGTAGAAAAAAATAATAGGAAATAAAAAAGAATGATGGAGGAAGTTGAAATCACATTGGAGGCCATTTATTTTTGAGCAGTGGTAAGCACCTGATGGTATGACTAGAGGGGTCTTAAACTTTGGTCCTTGGGGACTAGCTTGTTTTCTTAAAAGCTTTTAATGGAATTTGTTATTTATTTAGAAAATGTATTCCTGCTCTCATTTTGCTGTAGCAATGACGGCAGATCACCAGAATGTTTAGTAAACTTGAATAAGATTATTATTGCCCATATCATTGTTTTTTATTTTCTAAATTTTCCTGTATAAATATTCCTGTAGTAGGTCATAGCATCATTTTATTTGATGCTTCAGTTATATAGCATTTGGTGTAGGATTCTGAATGCCAGTGCTAATGTTTGTGATGCAGCATATTTTATTGCAACATGCTTTACAAAATACATTCTAATAGATGCCACATCACAAGTGTTATCACTAAATATGCTCAACAGACAGTAACTGCCAGATGGACAAAAAGCGGCTTATATTATATAGGTAATAGGTAAAATGCAAGTTTGTTCAAGCTCAGTCTTTATCTTGTATACTGGATAAGATTGAATCATGAAAAGAGGATGCAGAAAATGTACAGATGAATGGGCTCTGCATTCCCTTATTCCCATGGGTGTGTTTTAATTAATAAAACATTTATTTACTATAATAAAAAACACTATTTCTGAGAGAGTATGATGTCTAGGGTATATTTTGTAAGATGGTGTATGCTAGTTATATATACTGTATATACAGTACAGGGTGAGCCAAAATGAAGTACCACATTCCTCAAGGTCATTGCACAAGTTAGAGGCAACCGAGTAGGTCGGGGTGGAGGTCCTTTGATAGGCGATCCCTTGTAGTTTTCAGTCGGCAACATGCCGTGGTCCAGTGCGCACCGTGCTTTCGCTTTCGAAGTGCTCTTCAAAAACAACAAATCCATCAATCCATCAATCGGAAAACAATTCTTCAGTTGAACAATTCTTCAATTTCGACAGACAGGTACAACATTGAACAGAAAATCTTCAGGCCGTCCTCAGACTGTATGAACAACTGAAAACATCAAAGCTATAAGGGCATGAATTTTGCAGTCTCCTAGATGTTCAGCACGCAAACATGCTTCTGCCTTAGACATTTCCAACACGTCTTTGAGGAGGACTTTGCACGAGGACCTTAATTTCCATCCATACAAAATGATGGTAGTGCAGGAACTCACTGAGAGAGACTGGGAGAGCAGTAGAGAGTTCTGCACGAACATTCTGCAAACTGTTCATCGAGATGCCATCGTCATGTGCAGAGACGTGGGACATTTCCATTTAAATGGTTGAGTAAATAAGCAAAACTTTCGCTATTAGGCTGAAACCAACCCTCATGAACTTTATCAGAGACCCCTGCACAGTAAGCATGTTACAGTTTGGTACACCGTTGCAGAATTTGGCATTGTAGGCTCTTACTTTTTGAGTAGGGGGGAGCAACGGTCACCATCGCTTCAGAATGATATATTTGTGCCTCCAACTGGAAGAAATGGGTATGGTGAATGCCTGGTCTCAACAGGATGGAGCAACAGCTCATACGGCTCAGAGATCCATACAAGTTTTGCGGGAGATGTTTCTGGGGAAGCTGATCTTCCTGCACAGCAATTTCAGGTGGCCTTCATGTTCGTCTGATCTCACTCCATACAATTTCGTTTTGTGGGGCTATCTCAAGTCGAAGGAATACACACACCAACCTCAAAACCTTGAAGCCCTCAAGAACACTATTCGCCATGAAATCGGCGGTATTAACCTTGAAATGGCCGAACAAGTCACGTGAGCATTCAGAAATTGACCTGAAGAGTGTATTACTAATGATGGCCACCACCTTGAAGACATCATTTTTAAAACACAGTGAAAGAAATCTATTTTGTATACCCTTTTTTGTTTTGTACTGAAGTGTATTTTATCTTGTAGCATTTTTGTAGAATAAACATTTGAAATGTGGTACTTCTTTTTGGCTCACCCTGTATTAGTCTTTAAGTTTAGATGAAGCAAACTTCATCTTGAAGACATTGTCTCAGTTCGTTAAATTTCTTTGATTAATACAATACTCATCATTTTACCATTGTTTTGGCATTTCTTATATTTGGGCTCTCTGATCTGCATAATGCCTCTGATTGTAATTTCAGTTTACTTGCACCATACGTTAACCCCTGTACTAGGAACTTAGGCATGATATTTGATTGCAACCTCATATTAGATAAACACATAAATAATCTTGATAAGGCTAATTTTTTTAACTGTTGTGACAGAGGTCCTGAGACGTTGTCCCACCGGGACGCTGGAAGAGCCAGTGGACAAGAAAAGGAGCAGTATTTCCTCCAGAATGTCAGAGGGCAGCCTCCCTGGACTGCATGGGGGCCACGGAGCTGGAAACCTCAACCCTGTGCTGGGCTGTTTATGGAACCCTGGATGGCAGCACTTCCGACACACCAGAAAGTGCTTCTGGAAGAAATCCCAGGGGCACCTGGGCTCATCTGACACTTCCGCCACACCAGGAAGTGTCTTCGGACAGAGCACCTGGAGCCCTTCTGGGTTATTATAAAGGGGGCCGCCTCCCTCCAGTAGACGAGCCGGAGTTGAGAGGAAGGAGACGGAGCTTGTGAGGAGGGGAGTACAGGCAAGAGAGAGATAAGAGAAACAGTGTTGGTGCGTTTATACCTTGTGTGAGGAGAAAAGAACAAACGTGTGTTTCGGACATTCTGGTGTCTGTCTGTCTGTGTCCGGGGGCTGACATTCCACACTGTGTTAGTTAACATGAAGCATTTTGTGTGTGTGTTGATCTTGAAAAGGTGCCACATGGTTTTATTTCTTCATGACGAGAACACTGTTGAACACTGGAGTTACCCAGCATTCAATTTCTAATCTAAAACTGTTATGAAACACTGCTGCTAGACTTTTGACCAGCACACAACCTGGTCTGGTACAGGGTTGATTTTAAAGTGGTTTTTAAGTGCCTAAATGGATTAGCACCTTCCTATCTTTCCAAACTTTAACACTTTTATATCCCATCTCACTGACTTATGTCCTCTGAGTCTGATCAGACACTCTTAGAAGTGTTGAGGGCTCAACTAAAGCTTAAGTGAGGACAAGTATGCTTTTGGAACAGCCACTCCTAAGCTCTCAAACAATCAACCTGCTAATGTCAGGTCTGCAACATCTGTGGCCATGAAAATGTATCTTTTCTATCTAGCTTTTAATTAGCACTGTTTCCTTTAATATCATTATTGTGTTGTATGTCTTTTGTTTAATATATCCTGTTTTGAATGTGTCTCCTTTTACTTTTATTTTAATGAGCAGCACTTTGGTCAATGTGGTTTTAATATGCTTTATAAATAAGTTGGAAAATGACTTACTGACTCACTAAAACTGATTTTTTTAACAGTGGCATAATACGGTATATATATAACTAAAAGTATTTAAATCTATTTTATTTTTCTCAGTAAGATATCTATAGCTTTCTACATTATTTTTTCTGGTAAAGCAACTCAGTAAAAAATACCAGGAGGTATTTTATCTTGGTTCAGATCAAATATTATTTTTAGAATGCAGTAGCCTCACTCAAATGCTCAATCAGAATTAAAGAGCTCAAAACATACGTTGCTTTTGTACATTTTTAAGCCTCCTGTCCACCAAAGTAAGCTGCTAAATTATAAAATACAGTATTTTAATCTCTTCTTCCTGCTCTTTAGATTGATGATCTAATCCTGGTACCGTTGCAGCTTCAAAATGAATAAGCTAACATTTTTCTATGGACAAAATCACTCACACAGGAGTAGTCTTACAGAAATTCCTAATGTGAAAAATAATGAAAATATTAATATGAACAACTTAATATATTGCTTGTTTTTGAACCTGTATAAGGAAATACAGCAATATGTGTCAGTAACAGATCAGCTAAAACATGATAAGTAAATTAATGCTATTTCTACCTCATGATTACAGTCATGACATCATCAGTTTGAAAGGACATCATTATTTAATTATTTTACGTCATTACTGGCCCTAATTTGCCCCCATCTCAACTTTTTTTGGAATGTGTTGCTGGCCTGAAATGTGGGAATGGATGTAATGTCTATTAATAAATTAAATGAAGCTGACCAGAAAAAACATGAAAATTTGTGGGTTCATACTGTCTGCAATGAAATAAATGTCAAAATAATTTTAACTATCACTGTTTTTTTTTATTTGCATTTTCCATACCGTCCCAGCTTTTTCTGATTTGGGGTTGTGTGTTAAAAGATGAAACCATTAAACTTTTCTTCAAAATTTGTTGAAAATAGCTAAATATCCTTATATTGTCCATATGTAGTTAAGAGTATGTCTAATAGTATTAATAGATTTTTTGGGCAATATTTCAATTGCAATGTGTTGGAGGACTCCTACAGAAAGGCATGGCTGAAGGTCAAGATAAAGCCCCAGGAATTTCATGTTTCAATTTAACCTGTGTGAAGCAGAGGAGTGGCTGTTCTTCTACTTCTGAAAGTGATTAGAAGACCACCATGCTACCAACAGATTTGTTACTCAATCCTCTCACTACTATGTTGGCTCCAACATATAGCTCCTAGGCTGCTCTACTGAAACACCGGGACAGCCAGCATCATGTATTGCCAGACCCTGAAAGGTACATGTACTGCACAGCATTGACTTTTTACTAGCAGTGCATAGTTTTTCTTCTGTACTTTAATTTCTAAGTATTTGTTGAAGTAATTTTGTCCCAATGCTTTTGATGTGCCACTTGTATGATATCCTTATACCGTAAGCATAGCATCCATGTCTTGCGACTACATTCTTGAACATGATGCAAACTGTAACTCAAACATGAAGCCATTTGGATTGTGGTTCTTGGCATATGATGCCCAGAAATTTAAATTTTCCAACAATTCCACAGTTTTATTCCAGTCTTAAATTGTTACATACTGAACTGTTATTAGATGAAACTAAAGGTGATATTTTTACCTGCCCAAAATATTGTATTTGACGGTTTTAACAAATTAATACATTGTTTTTGTGTATGTGTTTGTCATTTAATTTTTCTTATATTACGTAATGTTTTTAATGTTTAAATAAAAGCATATTTTGATATACAACAAAAATTAGAAAACCTTAAATTGGCGTACTTCCAGCATACTTCTTTTACTTCCAGCACAACTTGCACTAAGTGATTAAAGTATATTTGCAATGACCACACATTCAAAATTTCCAACTAAAACTATGTTTTCAAGGAGTACAATTCATTATTATTATTTGTTATTTGGCTAGTGCCTTTTTCCAAGGCGACTTACAACATTTGATATTCAATCGGTTACAATTCTTTTTTTTCATATTGGAGTACAAGCAGATGAAATGCCTTAATCATGGTCGCAAAGTGTCAGTAGTGGAATTTGAACCAACAACCTCAGGATCTTCAGGATCTGAAATCCAATGTGCAGCCTTAGCCACTGCACCACACTGATGTGCGATTGTATAATTAGATTGTATAATTATATGGTTGAAATTAAATGTTGCTTCTGCTGTTGATTGATTGATTGAGATGCGGTTTGATATTGCACCATTGTAAAAATATAATGCAAATACAAAATTTAAATTGATCTTGCCACCTTTTCTGTGACTAAAGTCCATTTAGTGTTTTATGGTTGATACAGTATATACCATCATTATAGGTGTGTCCTTGTTACTTACTGGATTACTTTGTGTAACATAAATTATACACAGTATAGTAATGCTCTATTACAGCGGTTCTCAGACTGTGGGGTGCGCTCTTGAAGTAACAAAAAAGGGGGCGCGAAGATGTGAAAAAAAGAAAACAAGAATCGAAATTATGAAAAATACATCTATTGAAACCAAAACAAATTAACTTAAACTACATTCTGATACTAGAAAAATAAATACAGAGTTAGATAAATGTTGATAATACTTAAGTAGGTATAATAAAATATGCATCTATGATATATCATTAATTAAAAAAAGAACAAATTGGTATTAGTGGGCTCCTTTAAAAAAAACTTTAGGGGGGCACAATTAAAACTGTTATGAAAACTCAGGTTGCAAATACTTAAAGGTTGAGAAACGCTGCTCTATTAAGATTGAGCATGACCAATGTGTGAATCTCATTTAGACAACTAAAACCTGAAAGTTCTACATTTTGGCTGAACATCATGGTCCCATGGACAAAGAATGGAATAGCCAAATGGTGTTTAGCCAACTTTGTTCCCTTTATAAGGCCAGTATGTACATTGTGAAGTGAGCCCACCTGCAGAAAGTTCAAAGTGGGACCATGTTTGCTGGATTAGTCTCTTTCATGCACCCATCTGCAGCTGCCAGCAATCCATGACAACCACCACAGTGTGCCATTTGGACAACTCTCCCTCTCAATTCACTTGATACGACAGTCGCCCAAACTACATCAGGAGAACCTCTTACTCCACATGCTTCCATGCCATTATCAGAGCAATACAACCTTTGCACAACCACAGGTAAGCACACCTGATTTTAGCTATTTTCTTTCTCTCTAGCAACTGCAAAAAATTAACAATACTCAAATCATGTCAACATGCAAATGAATCTGTGGCACACCTCGCCACAGTCATCTGAGAAAAGACAATCTTCTATGACACAAAACAAGAAGAACTCAAGTAGGAGTCTTCAGAAGGGGACAAGATAGCAGTCATTCATTTTATGACAAACGAAGTTAACCCACCCAACTTTTTACTACCTGCCAGTCATTAAAATGGAGATATCTCTTAATCCTAATTTTATACTACACACTTACGTGGACAGTAATCTAGTTTAGACCATCAATTGCATTATTCCCAGGGTGCTGTTTTGTTTGGAAAACTTCTTAAACAAAGCTCTTCTAAACAGAGTATGGTTAACTGCTCATCTTTCTAAAATGGGTATGAATTCATTGTGTGCAAAAAAGGATTGCTAGCTAGCTATAACTAATTTTTCATAGGATAATTTTGTCTCTTGTGAAATGTTAGATTTAAACAGTCCATTCACTCATATAAAACAGTTCTAGTAAAATGCTGAAATAACACCCAAGTGTGATGTATGTAGTCTTAACAGCTTTGAATCACTTATTTATCCTATTTAAAATGTATGGATTTGAAAGCAGATTTTAAAACATATTATTAAAGAGATTTAGAAATGCTTGAAGTCCTTCAATAAATTTTTAACTATGCGTTTGATTTTGATTAATTGAAAATATTTTGCACTAGGGCATCATCTAAGCATTTAACGTACCTTTTCTATGAAGTGGCATTTCATTTAGTGTTTCCCTATTCAGGTAAAGCTTCTGTTGTTGGAGATTATGTTTACACAAGTTGGTCAATGGTCACATTCACACATGCACAGAATAATTAGATTGTCAATACACGGATTAAGATGATAGCCCATTTAAGCTGTTTAAATGTCTTTGCAATAAGAGCACTTTCCAGGATAATCATGTTTACATGTAAATGATTAATCACTCGATTAAGAAATGAACACAAATTACTTTTCCAGGTAGTAACTGAATGATAATAGACCTCGTTTTAGTCATGCAAGAAGTCAGCATAAATAGAAAAATGCTAATCAAGTTCCAGTGCTGCTAACATAACACAAGAATGACTGGAATAATCAACATATTATAATGCATCTACACTAAGTGACATTATTATCTAATGCCATTTAAATATGCCACTTTTGTGATATCTGCCAAATTGAAAGAATTGCCTTACTCATAATAAAATTGCATTAATATGGCTAGGACATAATGGTAACTCCAGTTTTTCTCTTACATCCTAAAGATGCATGTGTTAGAATAATTAGTGACTCTACACCCTTTATGAGCATGGTTGTGTGCATGAAGCCAACTACTTCCAAAGGTGTTCCTTATGTTGTGCTCAAGGCTGCCCAGATGAGTTACGACAACTTCAAATGGGATTATGTCAGATTGATAATGTATCGATAAATGCTCATGAAGAACTCATTTAATATTAAGCCTTCTGTCAAAAATCTGAATTCTATTTAAAAAAACAAGTTTCAAGTAATTAAAATACATTTTTCAAATTGGCTGGGTTTCAGTGTGTGTGCATGAGCCCTGCGGCTGACTAGGGCCATGTTTATGACTATTTTCTGCCTTTTCACCAAGTGCTCTCAGGGCAGACTGTCCTGAGGCAAGAACTGAAGATTACATTTGCCACATTGAAACCGGTCGTTCATCAGATCAGTTTAAATACATAAGGGTAAACATCACAAGTAAACATAAAGCTCTTTATCAACAACATTTTGCTGTCTGCATGGAAAAACTTAAGCAAGACTTGTATAGATGGTCTACCCTTTATCTCACTTTAGCTGGAATAATTAATAATGTCAAGATGAATATCCTTCCTAAGTTTATTTTTCTATTTCAAAGCATTCCAATATACTGTACATCAATAAATAATTTTTTAAGAAGTCAGATTCAATCATAACCTCATTTATTTGGAATTCAGAACATCTACATATCCAAAAGGTGACCCTACAAAGAATTAAGGCAGAAGGTGGCATGGCTCTACCTAACTTTCAGTTTTATTACTGAGCGGCAAATATACAAGCTATAAAAACCTGGACATGGACACAAATAAATGAACATATGCCGGCTTTGTCCACAATAGAAATAAAATCATGTAGTACTTCTTTAAAGTCCTTGCTTTTTACCCAAATAAATACAAGTTATTGCCAATGTACTAACAACCCAATTGTGTTAACTCAGAATATGGAACCAATGTAGAAAGTACTTCAACACAGAGGAGCTTTTATCTGTGGCACCACTCCACGATACCCACCTTTTCCCACCCTCTCAAATGTAGGCAGCTTTGAATGTCTGGAAAACGTTTTCGCATCCTACGAATAATTACACTCCAGATTTAACTTTTCAGCAACTCATTTCTTTTACTACCTCCAAATTAAAAACTTTGCTAAACAAAAGCCTGTCCAGTTTTCCTCACCTCTCACTTACTTCTATTCCGGAAAAAACATTGATCGGTCTTGAGGACTCAGACAGCACTTCTATAAAAACATTTTAAAGTCCCTCCCTTTCAAAGATGCTTGAGTACAGTGGGAAATTTTGAGTCTGTCACTCAAAATTTCTGAAAAGGAGTGGAAGGTAGAAATGCACAGAATTCACTCAAGCTCCATAAGTGCAAAGCATACAATTATTCAACTCAAAATTATATATCGAGCACATCTGTCTCGTTTAAAATTGTCCAAAATGTTTCCAGGGCAAACGTTGCAATCGAGCTCCAGCCTCATTGGGCCATATGTTTTGGGCACGTACCAAATTATCATAATTTTGGACCAAAATTTTTAAATACCTTTCAGACAGCCTAGATTGTCACAATCTCTCATAATCCATTAACAGTTGTGTTTGGTGGGCTCACAGATGGGCTTAAAGTGAAGAAGGACAAACAAACGGTAATTGCCTTTACTACACTATTTGCACTATGGACTATGGCCAGCAGCTTATCCCGGCCAATACCCCCAAGCCGCCAGGTGGAGCCCTCCCTGCAACGTGGAGATGCCCCGAGTTCCAGCAGGGCATCATGGACCTTGGAGTTTCCCTTCACAGCCCTGCTGGATACCATGGGGACCGCCAGGGGACGCTGCAGGGAGGCTCAGGGACTTCTATTTGCCTTATAACCCGGAAGTACTTCCCAGTCAAGGGGACAGAAGCAATGAGGTACTTCTGGGTTGAAGAAAAGGAGTTTTCACCTGACCTGGAAGTGTTAAGAGTCACATGGACTGAGGGACAGAAACACGTCTGGGTCAAGAAGTATAAAGGAACTATGGGTAACCCCAGCCCAAGCCAGAGTTGGGAGGGAGTGCGACAGAGCTGCTGGGAGGAGTGGAGGAGTTGGTATTGTGTTTGAATATTGATTTATTATTGGAGTGTTGTGGAGTGGAGGTGCTTAGGGCACATTATTATAATAAAAAGTCAAAATATTGGACTTGTATCAGGTGTCTGACGTGTCGTCTGAGGGTTCAAGGGGACGAGAGTGCCCTTATTTGCCACAGTGGCGTAGCTGGCAGGATTCTCTGGCCGTCGGTTTGGCAGAGGACCTTAGTAAAGAAATAATTCTGTATACAGAACCCAAAGACATTGTCACGACACGCGGGGAAACCATTGAAATCCACACTGACCCAAGCCCAACAGACAGCACTGCAACACCGGAAAGCCTCACTAAACATCGGTCCGAGATGGGAAAGAGATCCGGGAAAAAGAATGGGGGTGCCCAAAAGGAGCAGACTACTGATGACGCCGCACGTCTATGGACATACCTAGTGGGAAGCGAAGAAGACAGGGCAATGATCGACGCCGAGAGGAACCGAGCGTTACGGCAGCGGGATGGGTGTCGGACATCGGACACAAAGGACAACCTCTTTGTACACCGGGAACATCATCGGAGTCCGGAGGTATGTGCCACAAAAACGTCCGATTCACCGGGACCTTATTTTAGTTGTTTTGCAGGAGCCTTTATTCTCGCATCTGACAGTGAGTCAAAAACATACTTCCCACCTGAGCAAGATGGCCGTGATGACGAAGGGTCTGGCCGATCTAGGAGTCTGAACTGTGGGATCCTATTCGATACGAATAGTCACGTGGACCATCCCGGGGCAGGCTGGGGAAACCAAAAGGACTACAAATGGTCACCTGATCAAGATGGGGTCCTTTCATTCGCCGAAAGAGGACACATGATCGCTCCCACATGATTGTGGGAATGTGAAGGTCAGCGTCAGTCCATAGGTGAGGTCGTCGTTTCCCCGCTGGGAACCGGGCTCCCTGAAGGGGAAGGGAGAGGCAAGCGAAGCGATGCTAACCACGAATGACGGTAAAGAGGAACGGGATATGACTGAATGGTCCGCCACTAAATTTGAAAAGGCGGATCGCAGTCAGTCGGTAGCGGCGACCCGTACCTCTACCATGCGAAACTCCAATTCCCAGGAGCCTGTGCGAATCCCAACAGAGCACGTGCCAGGACCGGGCGTGCTCATTGGCTCCCAGCCGGAAGGTAAGCCTAGTGATTGCTTGATCCTGCCTCCAGCTGAGATAAAAAATATTATGGACATACGGGAGCTGGAGAAATTGCTTGAGCCCGTATATAGCTTTTTACAGACTCTGGAAAGGATTAAGAAGGACATCAGAGAACTGGGAGTGACGGCCGAAGCGCTCTTGAGAAAGGTAGAGGAATACCTACGGCAGTTTGGTCTGGAGTCTCCCGTATTAGTTGATTCAGGAGTACAGGTGAGTGTTACCGGTACTGTACATAATACAGGGATGCAGAGTGATTCGGGCCCGCGATTAATAAGAAACGGTGCCAAGTAGCTGCGGGCCCTACAAAGGAGTGTGGTGTAATGACCGTGCATCCATTGGAAGGATCGATTGGACCGGAGCAGCTGAATAGTGCTGTCTCCCGGAACGGTGAGATACTAAAGAGAGCGGGGCCAGTTATTTACATGTCAAAGGGGGTGCAGACAGTAAAAGGGCTCTCTCTTTCCCATAGAGAGACCCAAACTGTGGACAAACCCCAGATTAAACAGGGGATCCTAAAAGAGAAATGAGGGTCTCCTGACAAAGTGGAAAAGGGTGCGGAGAGTACAAGGGCGGCTGTGGAACCCTCCTCAGCGAGAAAAGGGGCAGAACCCGAGTTTCCGGACTGTTTCCAGTTCCGCAGAAGGAAAATAGTAGAAGAACAGAGGCAGTGTTATAATTGCCACCAGCCGGGCCATATTTGCTGAAACTGTCCCCGGAGAACGAGGGATAGAGTGTACCATTATTATGATGCTCCCCCTACGTTCTCCAGGGATTACTTTAAACGGAATGATCAAGGTCCGACCGGAACCCCCTCCTGGAATAAGACATCTCTTGTGGGGCTGGACACTTTGAACCATGGTTCTTTGCTGAGGGGGGAATATTGTGGACTATGGCCGGCAGCTTATCCCGGTCAATACCCCCAAGCCGCCAGGTGGAGCCCTCCCTACAACGTGGAGATGCCCCGAGTTCCAGCAGGGCATCATGGACCTTGGAGTTTCCCTTCACAGCCCTGCTGGATACCATGGGGACCACCAGGGGACGCTGCAGGGAGGCCCAGGGACCTCTATTTGCCTTATAACCCGGAAGTACTTCCCAGTCGAGGGGACAGAAGCAACGACATACTTCCGGGTTGAAGAAAAGGAGTTTTCACCTTACCCGGAAGTGTTAAGAGTCACATGGACTGAGGGACAGAAACACTTCCGGGTCAAGAAGTATAAAGGGACTATGGGTAACCCCAGCAGCACGAGCCGGAGTTGGGAGGGAGTGTGACAGAGCTGCTGGGAGGAGTGGGTATTGTGTTTGAATATTGATTTATTATTGGAGTGTTGTGGAGTGCAGGTGCTTAGGGCACATTATTATAATAAAAAGTCAAAATATTGGACTTGTATCAGGTGTCTGACGTGTTGTCTGAGGGTTCAAGGGGACGAGAGCGTCCTTATTTGCCACAGCACGTAGACTTATCTTGCTCAACTGGAAGAATCCTAACCCACCTCTGTTAAGTCAGTGCGTAACTGATGTTATATATTATTTGAAATTTGAAAAAATCTAATTCTCACTTTGAGAATCTGTGTGAAACTTTTTTTAGCAGGATCCTAGCAGAATGCAATCAATAATATTATAGAATAAGCAATTGAATTGTGGAAGCGGATTTTACTCTTCCCTTTTTTATTCTATGTATTTTATTTATTTACTCATTTTTCCTACTATTAAAGTTTTACTTTGTTGGCCTAGCTCTCTTTTTCATGGGTGGGGATTGATTTGATTCTAACCTAGTTTTGTAAAATTTGACTTGCTTATATGGAATGTTTTTTGATTTTAATAAATTCAATAAAAAAAACCGGTCATTCTTAATTTTTTATCCTAACTTGTAGTTCAAAAAACTTTTAGTCCCCCTGCATGGAGAGCGCTTTGAGTAGTGAGAAAATAGCTATTTAAATGTGAAGAGTTATTCTTATTTATTATTACACCTAGTAATAACATTGTTTGTGGATTGGATTCAGTTATAATTTATCTAGATTACATTTACATTACACCTGGCACTATAATGTGCCTCCAATGTCTGCATCGTGTCCGAATGGAGATATTATGTCACCTTTCCTGCTTAAATTTAAATCAGTGTCCACTTACTGAGTTGTTGTATGTGGATAGAAAATGTATTTGCATTTACACTTCCATTAAAAATGTGGTTGGTTTTCATTACTGACCACTTTCTTTTTCTACAATTTTTTTTATAGTCTCGCAAACCTCTGTCTACTACCATTCCTCAATTTACCATCTCTCTTATGTGCTCTTGTTTAGTCAGGCTCATCTTTTAAAACATTTGGTGCTTCACACCAATATGTCCCTTACTCAACAATCTTCTTGCCCATAATCCACGTTATTTTACATGGCCCTTCTATCCCCTTCAACTTCTATAATACATAAAACATGTAGTAGTGATATTCAAGCTGCATCATTAAATACTGCTGCTTCATGTAGGCCATCAAATCTTCATTGTAATTAAAACAAATTGTTACTCCTCTTAAAAAAATTAGGAAATTGACTTAAACAGTTACTTTTCAAATAACATTCTGCCAAAGTGATTAGTGCTGCTACCTCACAGTCCCAGTCAGTATATGTATGAAATTTGCAGTTGCTTATTTCCCCAAATTCAAAATGGAATAACAGTATTAGAACATATCAACAGGAGCACAGATATTTAAAAAATTCTGGAAAGAGCAATTCACTCTTATCTTTGATTATAATAGCTGATAGAATGTGTAAGTTAGTACTGTATGTACTGTGTGCATTTTAAGGACATCCTCCTCACTCCAACCAAACTACCGGTATATCCCCACGCCTTGCAAAACTCCATCCATTCTCCCTAACTCTGACAAAACGACATCCACCCTCTGACAAAACACTCCTCCTTTTATCAAAGCTTAATCCTCCCTCCTATTTTTGCCAAAATGACATCCGTAACTCCCGCAAAACAAACTTCCCTACTCTGAAAAAACACCACTCACTTTCAGCAATCTGAGAAAATGTAATCTTCCCTGTTGTCTCAGATACAAAACATGAAAACTCAAAGAGAAATCTTCAAAAAGGGACAAGGCAGCTGACAATCATCAGTATGATGAAGGCAATTAACTCTCCCAACGTTTTACTACCTGCCAGTCATTAGAACAGAGATATGAATCTGTTAATTTTTATTTTATACTATACCTTCTGCCTTTGCATTTACGTGGAAAGGAATACATTTTAGACTCCCAGAATGCTTTCCTGTTTAAAAGACTTCTTAAATGGAGGTCTTCTAACAAGAGTATAGCTGACTCCTACTTTTGTATTATAGCAGTTGTCTCTGGTGAAATGTTAGATTTCAACAGTACATTCACTCATATAAAACAAATGTAGTAAAATGCCAAAATGACAACCAAGTGTAATGTACAGTACATACTCTGAACAGCTTTGAATCAATTATTTGTCCTGTATTAAATGTACTGATTTGAAAGCTGATTTTATAATGTATTTCTACGGAGATTAATAAACCCCTGAAGTCCAGTCAAGAAATTTTTAACTATGCTATTTGAGTTTTATTAACTGAATATGTATTATATTCGGGCATCAGCTAAACATTTAACATGACTTTTCTAGGAGGTGACATTGTATTTAGCATTTCCCTATTCATGTAAAGCAGATGTTAATGGAGATTTTGTAGGAGATAATTTGGCTTAAGGAGTTACATTTCAGGCAGCACTTTGACACAATGGTTAGTCCTGCTACCTCACAGTCCCAGTCACTACCTCTATGAAATGTGCAAATTCATCCCATGTCTACATTTATTATTTTCTGTTGTATCTTGGTGTTGCTCCTAAATTCCAAATGTGTGGATTTAGGGTTAGCTGGTGAAAATAAGTGAAAATATGCCATTTAGTTTTAGAGTCAGGTGAATTACACAATTTCAGTAAATAGTTAATCGTAATGTCACATACGGTAAAGGGGAATGTGAGTATACTGGGTAACCTCTGCAATTCTGGCATAAAATGCAAACATTTTTACAGCATATATAGGTAATACACTAAATCATATTACCCTAATTTTTTTAGTAGCTAATAAGGTTAATCTATTTATCTATCTTTAAGCCAGGTACTGTTTATTATTATTTATTATTACATATATGGCCATTAATGTATCCAAGTTGACTTACTCGATCAGGCTATGTTAGAATTACAACTAAGCAACTTGTTTAGGGTCACATAATTAGGGAAAGGTGGGAAATTGAACTGGTGGCCTTTTGGTCTAATCTCCAGTGCATTAACCACAATATCACACTTACCTACCAATTAAATTTGATGAACCCAGGCTTAACACCCTATTTGTTTAATATGACCAGAAACAGACTAGACAGGCAGGTGTTCATTGATATTAGCAGGCCGTGTTGACTTAATAAGATATGTATGGATTTTAAAATGCCTTTCTTTACATACCACTTCTGATCCTAAGCTTTTTCTCGTTTTCAAGGACTGAAAGAATTTAAATTCTTGCCAGAACAATGAGACATAATGATGATCAATCTCATTTAACAGCTCTGTCTAAAGTGTACTTTCCCTCACTTGCTTTTCCTCTTGAATATGATTAGGATAAATCTGCTCAGAAGTACGTGAACATTATGCAACAGATATCCATAGAAAATACACAAGCCCAAGAGATGGCAGAGGAAAAAAATAAGAAACAAAAAACAAACTGATTAGTCACTGCAGAGCTTTTTACAATAAAGCTTTTATGTAATACAGCTTCATATGGCTTAATATCTTTCCAAAAAAGGGACTTGAGCATTTACAATAAATATAGAACATTTTACATGATCATGGTTCTTACATTGTTTTGCTATTCATTATTTCCATTATGTATTAAAAATATATCAAACAAATCTTTAGCATACCTATATTTGCAAATAAAAGAAAGGAGTGTATCGTCAGCACATATTTAGCCATCAGGTTAAGGAAATTATTTATTTACAGTGTTAAATTATGCAGATAACTTTGCTTTGATAATATATCATCAAATGCACTGAAGACAATTATTCCTTAAATGTTTATCTGACTGTTGTCTAAAACCCCTGCAGCCCAAAGATGATGGCAAAAGTAAAAAAAAAAAAGAAAAAAGTCAAGTCAAAGTCAAAATAAACCATATACAAGTATACAGAGAGATTAAATGATGAAGCTCAGGGCTCACTGTGTGCACATAATACAAATTAGACAAACAGACACAACTATTGATGGGGCCTTAGATATCAAGTATCTGAAATGGCTTTATATTTATTTATACTTTCTCAATTGCTTGATCACTGATGAAAACAAAAATTTGTTGTCTTACAAGGTACACATTTCACATTTAGGTTTTACTACGTTTTTGAGATGGCCGTTGTAGCAGTAGGGGGCGCTAGAGCTCCCTTGAACCCTCAGGTACAACGGCAGCCATAAGGTAAAAGTATAATTATTATTTATTAAATAATAATAGTGTGCACCAAGCACTCTACACTCCACACTATAGATATAAATACTAATATTCTCAGTACAATTACTAATCACAATACCAATCCTCCTCTCCCAGACACTTCGCCACCCTACCTCCCAGCTCAGCTCAGTATCTGGGCTTTCCCAGAGTCCTTTTATACTCTCTGACCCGGAGGTGTTCCTGCCCAACAGTCCACAAGTCTTTATTACTTCCGGGTCAGGGTAAAAGTCCTTTTCTTCAACCTGAAAGTACGTCATTTCTCCTGTTCATGTGACCAGGATGTACTTCCAGATTATAGGGCACGTAGAGTCCAACAGCCTCCCTACAGCGACTCCCGGTGGTCCCCAAGGTATCCAGCAGGGTTGTGCATAGAAACTACAAAGTCCATGAGGCCCTGCTGGAATTGGGGGTACATCCATGCTGTTGGGAGAGCTCCTGCTGGCGGCCTGGGGGTGAGGGCCAGAAACTTTAGCCGGCCATCCATCACACTCTTTAAAAATGATGGTGAATGTCATGAATTGGTGACTTTAGTCAGTTATTTCACGAGAGATCATTTATACCAGGTTTGATGTATGCACACACACACCAATAGTGTAATACAGTGACTACACAAAGCAGAAATCTTGGTATTTCCTAAATATCAATTGTTCTTGCTTTAGCGGGTCCACACCTTCATAGTAGCTGTGCATTGTTCTTGATTTAGCAGGTGCTGAAGATGAACTATAAGTTAACTACCATAAAACTGGTAAAAGAAATATTATTCTCCTAAGACTTTTTTTTTTTAATAAAGCCAGTAATCAGGCAGGAGGAAGCTTGCCCATGCATCTTTAATCTATCTTCATGATGAGGGCACACTCCATCACAGCCGCCTGCTAAGGGATGGCCCTGAGCAGGGGCTACCACAGAATGGTTACAGAATAAAGTCAGAGAGACATATTTATAGACAATTGAATGTACATAGCAGAGCTGAATTAATGCTTACATAACATTTGACATTTACTCTGATTGGTTCATTAGCTTACACATCCAAATACATACTGAAAATAAAAGTCTCATTTCACTACAGTTTTGTCCTTTGCAATTCTTTCCAATACTTCTTGAGTTCAACTGTTATTCTTTTATGGAGCTTCTGTGTATGTAACAACAACCAAGTCTTACAGGGTACATGGCATGCAGCCACACCTTCAATGCATCACCTAGAGCCTTCTTGTTCTTTGTTGTTCACTCGACCTTTATTTGGTTTCCTGATATGCCTGAATAAGCTTGGACTATATTTATTAACCCTTTATGTTACTTCTAAATGCTATACTTCATGTGAAAGCATACTAAAACATTTCATACCCAATAACTATATTACCTCTTGATAACTATGTGACCCACTGATTGCTGTATTTTTTTCCACACAGGTTCACAGCTTTAAAGTGGTCAGTGGTCAAAATGTAAAAAGTTGCAAAATTACATTTTCTAATACAGACTGGTGTCTTAGATTTTAGGAGCTGTGGCGAGATCCTGAAAATATGAAAAGTTATGTGTGGGTTTTCTTAATAATAATAATAATACATTTTATTTATATAGCGCCTTTCCCATGCTCAAGGCACTTACAGAATATAATAAAGAACGGCAGAATATACAGTATATAGCATTGTACAAACCAGATAAATAAATAAAGAAGATTAAGACAGTAAATTCTGAAAAAAACAGACAACATAATTGATGGTCTAGCACACACATACAGGTTACATTGGCATCTTGACAGAGATGTAAACTGAGAGAAAGGTAATAAAGTCAAGTAGAGCTAAAAGCCTTCCTGAACAGATGAGTTTTGAGTTGTTTTTTAAAGGAATTCATGGAGTCAGCTGACCTGATTAATTTTGGTAGGTCATTCCAGAGTCTGGGCGCTATACAGCTGAAGGCCCTGTCACCCATGGAGTGTAGATTAGTGAGGGGCACAACAAGATTACCAGAATCAGAGGACCTTAGTGGGCGGGCAGGCACATAGTGATGGAGGAGGTCACTGATGTAGTTTGGTGCGAGGTTATTTAAAGCTTTGTAGGTTATTAGTAGGATTTTATATTCGATTCTGTAGGACACAGGGAGCCAGTGAAGACGGAGCAGGATGGGTGTGATGTGCTCGCTGCTGCTGGTTCGAGTAAGGACTCTTGCAGCTGAGTTTTGAATAAGCTGGAGCTGTGATATAAGATTAGAAGGGGCACCTGCCAGTAGGGAATTACAATAATCGATGCGGGATGTGATAAAAGCATGGACAAGTTTCTCAGCATTAGAGAAGGAGAGGAAGGAGCGAACACGGGATATGTTACGGAGGTGAAAGTAAGAAAGTTTCTTAATGTGATTTATGTGGGTGGAATAAGTGAGGGAGGAATCAAAAATGACACCAAGATTTTTTACAGTAGAGGCAGGTCTGATGAGATCACTGCCAAGATGGACTGGGAAGGAGCTCATTTTTATTAAGTTGCATTTTAGTCCCAATTTGCAGGAGTTCAGTTTTATTGCAATTTAATTTTAAAGAGTTCTGCTCCATCCAGGTTTTAATTTCACTAAGGCAGGTTGTGAGCTGAGAAAGCTCTGATGAAGTTCCACTTTTAACATTGAAGTAGAGCTGGGTATCATCTGCATAAAAATGATAACCCAATCCATAACTACGGATAATATGGCCAAGGGGAAGCATATAAATACAGAAAAGCAGAGGACCAAGGACAGAGCCCTGAGGGACTCCTTGTGTGACTGGCACGGAGTTGGATCTGCTGTTGCCAAGACTAACAAACTCTTGCCTATCACTCAGATAGGACTTGAACCACTGGAGGGCAGTGCCAGAGATACCCAGCATGTTCTCCATTCTGGACAGTAGGATGTCATGTCTGACTATGTCAAATGCTGCACTGAGGTCTAACAGAATTAATATGCTAGTTTGTCCAGAGTCTGCTGCCATAAGCAAATCATTGGTTACCCGTAGCAGAGCAGTTTCACAGCTGTGCCGCGCCCTGAATCCAGACTGAAAGGGTTCCATCAAATTATTAGAGGTTAGGTAATTGGTGAGTTGGGAAGCTACAACACGCTCAAGAACTTTTGACAGGAAAGGTAAGTGGGAAATAGGCCGGAAATTGTTAAGATTGTCAGCATCAAGGCCAGACTTTTTTAACATTGGGGTTACAGAAGCAATTTTAAAAGTGAGTGGCACGGAGCCAGTGTCAAGGGATGAGTTTATTATTGTTGTAACAGTCGGGATTATGGCACGAAGGCAGGATTTAAGTAGTGTGGTGGGGATGGGGTCCAGTACACAAGTAGTCGGCCTCATCTTACAAAGCAGGTTATTAACAAACGCAGAGGTGACTGGCGAGAACTTAGAGAAGGAGCTGGATGAAGTGGGAAAACAGGGAGAGATATAAACAGATGATATATTTATGTTAGTTGAATTATTTAGATCTTTAATTTTGTTACGGAAAAAGTGGAGGAATTCCTCACAGACTTCAGTAGAAGAGGTAGTTGGACCAGATGCGGGTTCAAGTAGTTTATTAACTACAGAGAACAAAACCCTTGGGTTATCATGGCCACTTTCTATTATTCTGCCATAATGGGTGTTCTTGGCAGAAGTTAGTGCTTCTCTGTTGAAAGCCGCTAGGTACCCTGTAAATGCCGTGTAATATTTATTTATCATCCTTAGAGGAGCAATGTATAAATAATGAAAAAAGTAAAAAAATGTGTGTGAATACATATAAGGCCATCTGTGTTATTAAAGAAGAGTAAAAGCATGGTCAAACCTATCAAGTACAACATATCAGACACACTAAAATTACATTAGTTTACTTCTTGGGCAAACAAATCATAGAGGATGCAATTTCAAAGATGTCCACAAAGCACTAACCTGTTACGATTTATGACATTTAAAAGTGTATTACTATGTAGTTACATTTTTCTATCAGCTTATGAAAGTGGTTTTGGGGTTTTTGATTAGCTGATTTAAGTGCCTTTATTATATTATTTCTTGGATGTTTATTTAGCAATGATATATTTTTTTTCATTTCATTAAATGTTTACAACACCTTTTCTTTATGGTAAGTGCTGCAATTTTGTATGACCAAGACATGACAGTTGTAAGATAATTCTTTTTTGAAATACTTAAGAATTCTAAGCTCTTAAGTTCATTGAGCTAGCACTTTTGCTTAAGCTTCAGAGTAAGTGACAGGAAACTATCATATAACCATGCCACAGATTGTCTTAATATTCCATATATGGGATGCTTCTATGTGATTCCCATGTGGTTATGAGTTATATGTTAACTCTATGAAGACCAGAAAAACCTCTCATTAACAAAAAAACTTAGCACAGCTCCTTTTGCAGAATAGACTAGGTAAGGGCTGTGTGCTGTGCCCCCTTAATATAGCTTGGCTAAATAAAATCTTTTTTTATACCTTGCTGGGGTTTGAAGAACTTTTGAATACAAGAGCTGATGTGAAGGTTTCCCTGACATAGTCTGTTGCTAGGGGGCGTGGCTACAACCAGCGCATCATGAATGCGACACTATGAAAGCTATCACTTAAGGATAAGCATCATTCAAGATTGGATATAGCAGCATGTGTCTTAATGGTATTTGGTTCTGTAAATTTTAGCATTTCCCTTTAGACTTTGAGTTTTTTGGTATTTAGGTTTTGGTGACAACATTTAGACTTCTTACTTTTGACTCTTTTCTGACTATTAAAACTTAATGATTCATCTTCTGGTTTGCATAAAAATACCATGTCTGCTCAGTAAACTTCTGACTAAACATAACCCACCTTGATGACAGGAATTGTTAAATGAGATGGCTGATGCATGATTTTAGGTTAGCATTATTCACTATTATCAGCGTGAAGCTAACAGCGAAGCATAGATCTCTTAATTTAAGCTCCACTTTATAATAAATAGATACAGGGATTCTTGACTGGTCAACTCTAAGTCTGCTGGAGTTGGGAAATGTATCTAACAGCTTCACTTTGAACACCAGCGTAGGCCTACCCCAGGGCTGTGTCCTTAACTCAGTTTTGTTTTTCCTCTTTACACACTACTTTGTTGCCAGGTATTGTGGTTCAAAACCCATATATCCCTATCATGAAGTAAGACAGGAGACATTATTATAAGTTTAAATAAAATTCTATTGTTTTAATACAAATTAGTGTTAACAAAGCTAGAAATTTTGTACATAAAGTTTATGACAACGGTAATTTTTAGCTCATTTGCCAAGGAAAAAACTCTCACAGCCCAGGGGGGATCTTCCCCTTCAATTTAAGCTACATAGAGAATAAAGGAACTGATTATTTATAGTTGTTTAACTGTTTAACCTAGACAGGAGAGGATGCTAACTTTCTCACATTTCTTTTAAATACATTATTGGTCCTCTGGGAGCAGAACTAATAAATTTTCTTCATTCATACATGATTGTTTATAAGCTTAACATGCATCACAGATAAATTAATGGAAGCAATTATTAGGGGACAGATTGAGCAGCACAAGTTAAGAACAAGTGTATTACTAAAAACTCTAAAATCACTAGGACAGCATTTTTTCACCTAAGAAACATAGCAAAAGTTAGACCTCTTATATCATCGAAAGATGCAGAGAAATTAGTTCATGCGTTTGTTTTCAGTCGGCTAGATTACTGTAACGCACTCCTCTCAGGACTACCCAAAAAAGACATCAATCGTTTGCAACTAGTGCAGAATGCAGCTGCTAGAATCCTTACCAGGAAAAGAAAATCCGAACACATTTCTCCAGTTTTGATTTCACTACACTGGTTACCTGTGTCATTCAGAATTGACTTTAAAATTCTGCTTATGGTTTATAAAGCTTTAAATAATCTCGCCCCGGCTTATATATCGGAATGTCTGACACCTTATATTCCAAATCGTAACCTCAGATCCTCAACTGAGTGTCTCCTTAGAATTCCAAGAGCAAAACTTAAAAGAAGTGGTGAGGCGGCCTTCTGCTGTTATGCACCTAAAATCTGGAATAGCCTGCCAGTAGGAATTCGCCAGGCTAATACAGTGGAGCACTTTAAAAAACTACTGAAAACACATTATTTTAACATGGCCTTCTCATAACTTCACTGTAATTTAATCCTGATACTCTGTATATCTAATTCATTATAATAACTATTCATTCAAAATCTGTACTAACCCCTACTCTCTCTTCTGTTTCCTTTTCCGGTGTCCTGTTGGTGGTGGCGTGCGCCACCACCATCTACCCAAAGCACCATGATGTTCCAACAATGATGGATGGATTAAAAGCCAGAAGTCTGTATGACCATCAGCATCAAGTGACTCCGTGAAAAACCCGAACTACAAAGAGGACTATTTCATTTATGTTAGGTAGAATGCCCAAAGGGGACTGGGCGGTCTCGTGGCCTGGAACCCCTACAGATTTTATTTTTTTCTCCAGCCTTCTGGAGTTTTTTTTTATTTTTTCTGTCCACCCTGGCCATCGGACCTTACTCCTTTCTATGTTAACTAATGTTGTCTTATTTTAATTTCTTATTTTGTCTTTTATTTTTCTTCTCTTCATTATGTAAAGCACTTTGAGCTACTTTTTGTATGAAAATGTGCTATATAAATAAATGTTGTTGTTGTAAAAATGATAACATGGGTTCAGACAGGCACTAATGTGCTGGAATTCTATGAGGAAGCTACAAAAGCATATGATACAATACAATACAATTTATTTTTGTATAGCCCAAAATCACAAAAGAAGTGCTGCAATGGGCTTTAACAGGTCCTGTTTCTTGTCAGCCCCCCAGCCTTGACTCTCTAAGAAAACAAGGAAAAACTCCCAAAAAAACCCTTGTAGGGAAAAAATGGAAGAAACCTTGGAAAAGGCAGTTCAAAAAGAGACCCCTTTACAGGTAGGCTGGGTGTGCAGTGGGTGTCAAAAAGAAGGGGATCAATACAATACAATACACAGAACAGAACAAATCCTCAATACAGTATAAAAAATAAAAAAATTACAAGTATGGAGCTGAATTTAACAGTAGATGATATCACATAATATGATACTGATTCTATCTCTTTCAGGTCACACCTCTTCGGAGTTGCAGCAAGTGGAAGCAGCGGAAGCACAGAGCAGCGGCGTCTCCCACAGGTACGTAGCCCTTCGCAAACACCCGAGTACCTGCAATGCAGTGTTCACTGGATGTTCAAACTGTTCTTTATACAGCCTCTAGTTAATCCAAAATGCTGCTGCAAGAATTATTACAAGAACAAGAAAATATGAACACATAACTTCAGTTCTTAAGTCCTTACACTGGCTCCGGTTAAGTTTAGGGCAGATTTGAAAATCCTCCTTTTAACATAAAAAGTATTATTTTTACAAAGCTATTTTTAATAAGCATTAATGATATGATATATGATAAGAAATACGATAAATTATAAGAATATAAACAACAAACTGGTAAAGTTTGCATATAATATCAAAAAAGATGGACGGACACATAAAACATAAGGCGCTAAATTGTTGCAGAGGTGGGACTTGGACAACATATGGGCTTGAGCAGTCATGTGTGGCAGTTGAAGTTTAATCTACGTAAATTTAGAGTGTTACACATAGAAATGTTAGATGTAAGTATGCATTTCCCCCTTATGAGATGGTGTAAAGTGTACAGAAGCCATCAAGAAGGTTTGTAAGATATTAGGTGGTACAACAAGCTATGTGAAGTACAAGTCAAAGGAGGTTATGCTTAAGCTATAGAACACACTATTGAGGCCTCACCTGGAGTACTGTGTACAGTTTTCTTCTTCATATTACAAACAAGACATAGATGCACTGGAGAAATTCCAGAGGAGAGAGACAAGGTGGCTTTTGGGAACGAGATGTATAAACTATGAAGAGAAACAATATTAAATGAAATATTGAAGGAAAACCTTTTCAGTTTAAGCAAATGGAAGATTAAGAGGTGACATGACTGAAGTGTTTTACATTATTAGGGGAATCAGTACAATAGATACCAGCAGTTACTTTAAAGTACAATTTTCAACAAGGACACGGGGACATAGTTGGAAACTTGTTAAGGGCAAATTTCACACAAATGTTAGAAAGTTTTTCTTCACACAGAGAACAACAAAAACATGGAATAAGTTATCAAGTAGTTTGGTGGATAGTAGGGCTTTAGTGACATTCGAAATCCAACTTGATGTTATTTTGGAGAAATAGGTGAATAGGACTGGTGAGTTTGCTGGGCTGAAAGGCTTGTTTCCTTTACAATTATTCTAATGTTTTCCAGACCAGTTGAGCTCTTCTTGTACAGCATTTTCAAGATTTTCAAAAATTGGTATTGGTACCATCAAAAAGCTACAGTTCAGAGTAGGCCGTGTTTACCATCTAAATATTAGTTGTACTTGAAATAGTTGAAATTGCACTATAAGATATAATTACTATAATTTGAACTAAAACGTATTGCATTTGGAACCCATATTTTACTTGAAATATGTCAATTAGTTTCTGTTTTTGTGAAGGAAAATTCATAAGTTATGAACTCTTCGTACAATAACGGAACAGAAATGACATAAGAGCAAGAGACCTCACTTTGTGGTACTTTCTCAGGTGAGAACGAGACTGCGATAACTCAGTTTAACAATCTTTCCAATTTGATTGGTACCTTTTTTTAAGTCATGTTAAAATAATGGTTAGAATTGTTTTTATTAACACTGTATCTTGACATGTCTTTTTAGAGTGTCTTTGTTTGTAGCTCTGTAGTAGCTAGTTGCTTTATAAATTTCTGCAATATCTGTCCTCTATCAGTAAGCTACAATATAAATTCAGCACACATGGTTTTTCTGTTTAAAATAAGCTTAATGGCATACTGTATGTTTTAATTTGATGTCTTCTCTTCAGCAAACATCAAGATAAGTACTCATTGTGATTTCCCACAAACTTCCAGCTAGGGCTTGAGATCATTTCCTTCTAAGAAATACATAAAAAACTATTGTGTATTCTGTCATTAGGGACATTTTGAACTCCTCCAGATTGACTGCAATATACAGTACAAGTGGATTTCAATCTTTTCTAGTCATGCCTTCCACTATTCTCATATCTCCACTCTACAATAAGCATCTATCACCATCACCTTAATTGAAAATGAACAAGCAACAAGAATGCTGTAGCTTACATGAAAATGACCATGCCGTCTTCTTCTTGTATAGAACATGTGTCACTGTTCCTTTCTCTTTCCCCTAAATACTTTTAATTTTCAATGTTGACTTTTAAGACTTTAATATTTCATATAATTTACCACGTGCACTTCTTTCTTGGTTTACATACGGTTTGGAAAACAGAGTATTGTATTGATAAAGTAAATATTTTTAACCTAAAGAGCAATTCTTTGCTTTCAATGTTGCTAACAATAATATGACTTCAGTCAAGTTCATATTATAAATTAATTTCAACTGTAGTATTTATTACTTAAAGGATGTGGAATAGAAAAGAACAGTATCCATCCATCAATTATCCAACCCGCTATATCCTAACTACAGGGTCAAGGGTGTCTGCTGGAGCCAATCCCAGCCAACACACGGCGCAAGGCAGGAAACAAACCCTGGGCAGGGCGCCAACCCTCCGCAGAAAGAACAGTATATAATTGTTTTAATATTTTAGTAAGCATTAATGTTTTGTATTTTGTAAAAAGGTAAATTAAATATTTATTAATATACAATATTCACATAACAATATGTCAGCATTTTTAAATTTTTTGTGTGTATGATACATAGGCATATAAAATGACTTTCTGAAAAAGATCATTTTAAAATACAGTTTTCTTTATCATCTATGCATATTGTCAAAACACAGTGCTACACTTTTTTAACTTTGGTTTAATAAGACTAAAAATATGAAACAGTACAATTTTTTCCTAAAATTTGGATGCTTGCAAAATAGTGACTAGTTTTTCCAGTTTATACCCATCCAAGGATATATATGATATATTATTATGATAAATTCACAAATGTACATTTGTTCCTGACACAGTGTAAGAGACGACAAAAAAATTCTAACCTATATTTGCACAATACCATGGTGCCATTAAATGAGAAAAAACAGCCTGCTTATATATTATGGACATTTTAAACAGGCTCAGGTTAATAATGGAAGCCTTATTTTTGATCTTAATCACAGTATTTGTTAGTTAGCTGTGGCTTTGAACAGTCCATGATAAGACAGTGGCCATAAGTTACCTTGCATACCAGTAGCACACACCTCCCTCAATTCATCATGTTAGGAACAGATCTAGTTAAGGTGAGTCGATCGATCAATGTCTTGGCAGGCCCTGCAAGGTCTGACATTATACATTATAAATAGATTAAACATAGTTCAGCTTCATATTACATCTCCACAATCAAATATGTATGAGGAATATTATGCATCTCTAAATTATTTTTCACCGTGACCCCACTCCCCTCATTCATTTAGATTCTCACTGACTAAGTAATAGAGATTCTCAACAATCAGGCTCAGCCTCTCCAAGTATAATATTTTTAATTTCTGTCAAGTTATGCTAGAAATAAGCATCTACCCAAAGTCTAGTACCAAAGGCTGTGTGTAATAGCAAGGAATTAATCAGATACTGTATTTAACATAGAGAATTGTAAGGACTTCCATACAGCTCAGTCTCTGCAACATACAGTATAACAAATCACAAAAAGTGCAAACACTTCCCATTCTATCTTCCGTACACACATGCTCACATTAGATGTAAGAGATAGAGTATCATGACTTTTCCATTCAATACTGTGGGACAAATTGCCAAAATTTATACTTACACAGGTTATTTAGTCATGATTTGTATTTTTAAAAGCTGATAAATTGCTGAAGCTTGACTTTTAGTACTGTAACATTAGAACATTTAGTAGTGATGTCCGACTGTCTTGTCAAGGACAATAAGGATAGGAAAAAGAATGGTCAACCTGTTTTTGTCAAAAATTTTAGCAAATAATGTTCAAATCATGTCAATTACCCATTTTGATTTTCACTTAATATTTAAGTTTTTTTTTAGTTTATTTTAAAAGCTGTATTCCATCTAGGCAGGTGGTCCAATAGGGTATCCTTTGAAATATAAGTTGCAAAGTATATGAAATACTATAATATACAATAAAGTTTATTTTTTAGATACATACAATTCTAATGACTTTCAGGACTTATGAATGAACATTCTCCACAGGCAGTTAATCAAACATTACTTCATTAAAGATTTATGTAAGGCTAAGTAGAAAGGGGACTGCTGTCACTATTTTGGGGTGTGTGGGGGTGTGGAAGACAGGGAATATATAAACAGTGCCATTAAACACACTAGTGAACTGGCATGCCTGGAAGAAAGAACCCTAACTGCCAGGCAGTGAAAAGACAGGCAGTGCAAGGACACAACATAAAGGCCGAGTAGGATCAGGTGAAATGTTTCTGTGGAGAGGAGTCTCCATTCAAAATTATTAGCAAAAATGCAGTGAGCGTCTGCTGTAGAGTGGACAGGCAACATTGAAAAACAACTATGTGTGGCTGACTATTCACTTTTGCATTTAGTATTCAATGCAGAATTCTGTATTTCAGATTATTTTTATGTGTAGGCACACTTTGATGCATTTCAGTATTTCCTCCTGGAACTGAAAATCCACTTTATAATCCACATGATACTGCACTAGTTATAAAAACACAGCTCTTTCACTCTTTATATTTCTCAAATTCATTTACTTATTAAGAATGGAAATCCTAAACTTCACCTATAATACAGATTGGATATATGTGCAGCTAAAGTAAAGGCAAATTAAAATATATTTCCTAGTTTTTGTGAACAGTAAAGTAGGAATGATAAGAAGCTGTATTATGTGGATATTGTAACAGAAAAGAGAAACAAAAGTGTTTGAAACAGCATGCTTGTTACACTAGGGCATCCTGACTTAATTTGTACCTGCATATTTAAATCAGAAAATTAAATCATAATAGGGGGCTTACCCCCTGCTCGCTTCGCTCGTCAATCCCCCTTTTCTGCCCTATGCTCCAGCCACTTCGCATCTCTGCCACTCGGTTTGTGAAGAGGGAGGCTGAACACACCCCAAGGAGACGCGGTCTCTCCTCCGAAACCCCCCTCTTAAATGGTGATACAATGGAAAACAAATACAGTTTTTTTTTTTTTAAACTTCCTCTTTGCTCGATCAGCTGCTGGCTTGCTGCTGCAGTGCCATGTGATCTGCATCTCGTACAGCGCTTTGAACATTTAAAAGCCTGTACAGCAGCTGTCCTACTCTTTGTCTTTTATTTCCAGCCCCTGGCGTGGTTAAATCTCTTGGCACAAAGTCTCGTCTTGCGGGACGTGAGTTCTTGATATTTTTTAGTTTATACAGTAATCCCTCCTCCATCGCGGGGGTTGCGTTCCAGAGCTACCCGCAAAATAAGAAAATCCGCAAAGTAGAAACCATATGTTTATATGGTTATTTTTATATTGTCATGCTTGGGTCACAGATTTGCGCAGAAACACAGGAGGTTGTAGAGAGACAGGAACGTTATTCAAACACTGCAAACAAACATTTGTCTCTTTTTCAAAAGTTTAAACTGTGCTCCATGACAAGACAGAGATGACAGTTCTGTCTCACAATTAAAAGAATGCAAACATATCTTCCTTTTCAAAGGAGTGCGCGTCAGGAGAGAGAGAGAGAGAGAGAGAGAACAAAGCAAGCAGTCAAAAATCAATAGGGCTGTTTGGCTTTTAAGTATGCGAAGCACCGCCGGTACAAAGCTGTTGAAGGCGGCAGCTCACACCCCCTCCGTCAGGAGCAGGGAGAGAGAGAGAGAGAGAGACAGAGAAAAACAAACTGAAAAATCAATACGTGCCCTTTGAGCTTTTAAGTATGCGAAGCACCGTGCAGCATGTCGCTTCACGAAGCAGCTGCACACAGAAGGTAGCAACGTGAAGATAATCTTTCAGCATTTTTAGACGAGCGTCCGTATCGTCTAGGTGTGCGAACAGCCCCCCTGCTCACACCCCCTACGTCAGGATCAGAGAAAATCAGCGCAAGAGAAAGAGAAAAGTACGTTGGGTAGCTTCTCAGCCATCTGCCAATAGCGTCCCTTGTATGAAATCAACTGGGCAAACCAACTGAGGAAGCATGTACCAGAAATTAAAAGACCCATTGTCCTCAGAAATCTGCGAACCAGCAAAAAATCTGCGATATATATTTAAATATGCTTACATATAAAAACCACGATAGAGTGAAGCCGCGAAAGGCGAAGCGCGATATAGCGAGGGATCACTGTAATTTAAAAACAAAATAAGAATCTGAAAATCGAACAACATCACATTAAAGTTCGATAAATTCTGAAAAGAATGATACCAAACATATATATATATATGTAGGTTTTAAAATAAGCCCGATTTAAAGCGTGACAAAAAACGTGACATAAAAACGTGACATAAAATCGTTGCACAAAATCATTGCACTTTTAGGCTTAGGATTTTATATATACCTGTATATAGAGTAGATATAACACTTTTTTTACTTTATATTTTGATCTGTGATAACAGTTTACATATAAGAAGTATTATTTCTTTTAACTAGGCATTTATCCATGACTCTAATAATTAAATAATTTGGGACCTTCTGCAAGGGTTGGGTGTTCTGGACTATTCCATTATATACTGTTTACTGATTGGTGTGATTGAAATATGTAAATGAGCCCAGCTATCAGTGCATGCTCCAACTAAAAATCTGGAATATGTTACCAATAGACATACTCCTAGATAACACTTTAGATCACTTTAAAAAAACTCCTAGAAACCCACTTTTTTAATTTGCCCTTTTCAAAACTACATTTTGGATCTACCTTCAATAATCAAGGTATGCATAGAATTATCATACTTTTTGAAAAATCTGAAATCATTGTTAATCTTTAGTTATCTCTGTTTTTTTATCCTGATTCTTCTGTACTGGTGTTCTATGCTGCCACCAACACCTGATCAAAGTCCTGTGCAGCCACCTCTCGTATTTGAATGTTTGAATGCAAGCGGGATAATAAATTAAAAAATTATTATTTGTAAATAATTTAAATAAATAAATATATAAAAGAACTACTTAAGAACATTTATGTTAGGCAGAATGCCCAGTAGGGACTATGAGATCTTATGACTTGGAACCTCTACAGGTTTATTACTTTTTTTTTTTTTTTAGTTTTTTTTCTGCCCTCCCTGGCCAACTGATCTTATTATTCTTTAGAATGCCATCATAATAAACTAAAGGAAAAATTATACATAGAACCAATCTATTATTTATATTTACAGTATGTGATTTATCTTGCATTAAAAGCTATACATTAAAAATGGTAAATAAAGCAATGAAAGAAATTTAAAATTATCATCAAATTAATATGAATTGAATTACAGTCAGTGATAGAAAGATCGAATTGAATTTTTTCTGCATTAACACTTCACAGCACTATTGTGTGTTTCTAAGCCACATTACAACATTTCTATGTGGAAATGTAGTAATGTGAAAACTGAAGTGATATAGTTATTCTTCCTATCTTTAGTTATTATCCTTTGTGCTGTGTTTTATATCAGATAAGTAACCCAATGACTTAACCAAAGTAACATTACATTATTATGTTCTTTTGGCTGTTCCTGTTAGGGGTCGCCACAGCAGATCATCATTTCCTGTATCATCCTGTCTTCTGCATCTTGCTCTGTTACACCCACAACCTGCATGTCTTTTCTGACCACATCCATAAACTTCCTCTTTTCCTCTTACCTGGCAGCTCCATCCTTAGCATCCTTTTATCAATATACCCAACATCTCTCCTCTGCACATGTCCAAACCAATGTAATCTTGCCTCTCTGACTTTGTCTCCAAACCATCTAATCTGAGCTGACCCTCTAATGTACTCATTACTCCTGTACATCCTTGTCACACCCAGTGCAAATCTTAGCATCTTTAACTCTGCCACCTCTAACTCTGTCTTCCGTTTTTTGGACAGTGTGACCATCTCCAACTCATATAACATAGGTGGGTTTCACTACCATCCTGTAGACCTTCTTTTTCACTCTTGCTGGTACCCATTTGTCACAAATCCCTCCCGACACTCTTCTTCATCCACTACACCCTGCCTGTACTCTCTTCTTCACCTCTCTTCCACAATCCCTGTTACTCTGTACTGTTCATCCTTGGTATTTAGGATGTACTCGCACTAGGCACGTTTGTTCCATACCATGCTCCAGTGCGATTGTTCTCCCTCTATACTTAACGTTCTGGGCCCAGGCACACTTTCATCACGACCATGCGACTTCATGTAAAGCCAAAACCAGATCTGAATATGTAGTGATAGCATGCATGTCAAAATGATTTTACTAGTTTTTTGGTTGTTTTGGAGTTGTGTAGGGCAGGATAACGCTTTACCCTCTTACAGATGTATTGAGTGTGCAGCACAGTGTTTTTCTGTTAATCATGCTGCACGTACAAGAAGATTCTTACGGTGACAAATGATGTTAAGGGTGGACTTTGCAACTTTTCTGCAATTCACACTCATGTGTAAGGTGAGATTAAAAACCTGCTGTAAACTCAAGATATTCAATGAAATGAGAATTGCATCATTAAAAAAATGTCTGTTTTCCATGCTTGTAGACGTTTAGCAATCACACTGTTGGCAAATGCTACTGAACCATGCTTGGGCCCACCTCTTTCAAGCGGGCCAGGGCATTGTACGGTTGGTCTGGCATGGAGCAATCACACTAGTCCAACGAACTATACTTTGCGGGGTTACATGCGGACAAACATGCTCAAGCATGGAATGAATTGCCAGTGTGAGTACACCCTTAAACTCATCCACCTTCACCAACTCTACTCCCTGCATCCTCACCTCTCCTCTGGCCTCCCTCTCATTTACACACATGTATTCTGTCTTGCTCCTACTAACCGTCATTCCTCTCCTCTCTAGTGCATATCTCCACCTCTCCAGGGTCTCCTCAACCTTTTCCGTACTATCGCTATAGATCACAATGTCATCAACAAACAGTCCATGGGGACTCCTGTCTAATCTTGTCTGTCAACCTATCCATCGCCATTACAAATAAGAAACGGCTCAGAGCCTATCCCTGATGTAATCGCACCTCTACCACGAATGCATCCATCACTCATACTGCAGACCTCACCACTGTCACACTTACCTCGTACATATCCTGCACAATTCTTATATACTTCTCTGCCACTCCTGACTTCCACATACAATACCACAATTCCTCTCTAGACACCATGTCATATGCTTTCTCCAGATCCACAAAGATGCAATGCAACTCCTTCTGGCCTTCTCTATATTTCTCCATCAACATCCTCAGAGCAACCATTGATTCTGTGGTGCTCTTTTCTGTCATGAAACCATACTGCTGCTCACTAATCATCACCTCCCTTCTTAACCTAGCTTCCATTACTTTATCCCCATTATTTCATGCTGTGACTCATCAATTGTATCCCCCTGTAGTTACTACAACTCTACAAATCCCCTTTATTCTTTAAAATCAGTACCAGTAAACTTCTTTTCCACTCTTCAAGCATCCTTTCACTTTCCAGGATCTCATTAAACAATCTGATTAAAAACTCAACTTCCATCTCTCCTAAACAACTCCATGCATCCACAGGTATGTCATCTGGACCAATGCCCTTCCCATTCTTCATCCTCTTTATAGCTGTTCCTACTTCCTCCTTGCTAATCTGTTGCATTTCCTGATTCACTATCTCCACATCATCCAACCTTCTCTCTCACTCTGTTCATTCATCAGAATCTCAAAGTACTCTTTCCATCTGCTCAACACACTCTCCTCATTTGTGAGTATGTTTCCATCTTTATCCTTTATCACCCAAACCTGCTTCTTTCCAAACTCTCTCCCCCTGTCTAGCCAATTGGTACAGATCCTTTTGTCCCTCCTAAGTGTCCAACCTCTCATACAGCTCATCGTACACCTTTTCTTTAACCTTCGACACCTCTCTCTTCACCTTACGCCTTATTGCCATGTATTCCTGTCTACTTTCTGCATCTCTCTGACTATCCCATTTCTTCTTTTCCATCCCCTTCCTCTGTATACTCTCCTGTACTATGCCATTCCACCACCAGGTTTTATTTTCCTCCTTCCTCTGTCTAGATGTCACACCAAGCAACCTTCTTGCTGTAATCCTAACTACTTCTGCTGTAGTTGCCCAGCTGTCTGGTAACTGTTAAATGCCACCCAGTGTCTGTCTTACCTCCTCCTTGAACTCAACCTTGCAGTCTTCCTTTTTCAGATTCCACCATTTGATTGTTGGCTCTCTCCTTACTCTCCTCTTCTTCTTGATCTCCAATGTCATCCTACAGACCACCATCCTATGCTCATCTCCTCTGTTCACTTCGCCAACATATCCATTGAAATCTGTTCCAATCACAACTCTTTCTCCCTTGAGTACACTCTCCACCACTTCATCCAATTTACTCCAAAAATCTTCTTTCTCTGCGGTGGGCTGGTGCCCTGCATGGGGATTTGTTCCTGCCTTGCGCCCTGTGTTGGCTGGGATTGGCTCCAGCTGACCCCCGTGACCCTGTGTTAGGATATACTGTAGCGGGTTGGATAATGACTGACTGAATCTTTTTTCTCATCCACCACACACCCACTGTGCTAAACATATGCACTAACAACATTCATCATCACACCTTCAATTTACTGCTTCGTAACCATCACACTGACACTCTCTTCATTTCCAAAACACTCTAGACATACTGTTTCTTCAAAATAAACTCTACCCCATTTCTCCTCCCATCCACACCATGATAGAACAATCCACCGTGCCTTACTTCCCTTCCATTTAGTCTCTTGCACGCACAATGTGTCAACCTTCCTTCTCTCCATCACATCAGCTAATTCCCCTTACCAGTGATACTGCCAACATTCAAACTTCCAACACTCTGTTTACCTTCCTCCTCTCCACCTGCCTCTGGATACGCCTCCCCCGTCTTCTTCTCCATCTTTGGCCAACAGTAGCCCAATTTCCTCCAGCACCCAGCCACAAGGGACGCACAAACCAGCGTGTTTCTTCATGCTGGTCCCAAGCCTGGATAAATGGGGAGAGTTACATCAGGAAGGGCATCCGGCATAAAATTTTGCCTGATCAATATGCGGACAACAATACATTTTGGATCGGTCAAGGCCTGGGTTAACAACGGCCGCCACCAGTACAATAATTGATTCTGCTTCATACAAAGGAGTTGCATATTGTATATCACTAAACTGTTTTAATTTTACTGCCAAAGAAAGATTTTAAAGTTTAGAAATACAATAGCTAAAAGTTAGATTTTTATTATTGTACTACTGAGAAGTAATACCCATTGTGCAGGTCAGCTGAACTGAACTTTTCAAATTTCAGTACTGTTTTGATATCTGCAAAATCACATCCCATTGGAAAAATACTTATTTTTTTCTAAATTTAATAACATATAATTTTCACCCATCATTCACAGTTATATTGCTTAAGTGATGAAGTATCATAAAAGCACTGCATTATTTGCTACTTCAGAGGTAATTAGTATATCATTTACAACAAAAGTAACTTTTGCTTTCTGTGCCATGACTATGGTGAATGCTATAATTCATAATGGTTCTACTTAAAATATAAATGAAATTGCTACATTTTTTTTTTCTAAAAAACATTTGAGTCTATAGAATTAATAAATATTTATCAGTTGTCACTTTGAAGGGATCATTGACAATTAAGTATTAAATATGCCAAATTTAGTTTTTATACATCTCGAAGTGAGCATGGAAATGGGCATATGCACTGTTTATACATGAGGCCCCTCATGTCCAACAAACCTTTAATTCTGAACTTCGGTGGGTTTATGCTAAATGAAAGCATATTGGCATAATTACTTAATTACACTGATCAACAATGACTTTATCACAAAACAAGTTAGGGATGTTTTAAAAGTACTTTTTTAATGTTGATTTAATATTTTCTGAGTATAACCCCTTGTTAAGTTTAATTAAGGATTAAAATAGAGATACTAAGAGAAAAAGTAAAGTACCAAGAAAGGAAAAATGGAGGCTGTCACTCATGTGCACTTGGGATACACTTTAAAGTCTGATCTGATTGTAATTCCACTCTGAGTTGAGGATTGCAATGTTGCCTAATGCTTCTCCTCCTACAGATTCGATGACCAGCAGGTCCAATAATGTCACTTCTGGGTCATGGTCCTTTGGCCCTGCCCCTTCCATTCTGGCTTCTTCTTAAAGAGCTGAATCAAGTTCTGCTATAAATGCCAAAATAAGCTAAAACATAAACAAATACAGTAGCTTACTAACAATAAATATCACATTGAGTAATCAGACACTTAATATATTATATTCAATTAATTATTTATAACACCTGTTTTAAATATATATGCAAAATGTATATGTTATGGCCAAAACCTGGAGTTCGGCCAGTTCCCAAATTAGCCGGCCATTTTGCATTTTGGCCAAGAGTTGTGGCCAAAATCCAAATTACTAGAAATGACCAGGGTATATGGTACTTTGGCCGGCCATTTCAGGAAATGGCGAGAACTACCTGGTCAAAATTCAATGTGCTGATGTAAGACTGTCCGCTCAAGGTGCAAAGATGCTTAAAAATTTCAGATGCAGATTCAGAAGTGAATTTTCCATTCTGCACTAGAAACTGCTCAAGGCAGGTCTTGTTCAGAAAGCTACTTATATACCTAATCTTAATTACTGTTAAACAACCAAGTGACGTCCGTGTGAAACAACCAAGTGGCATCTGCTTTCTTAACAAGAGCCACCATGGCTACACTCGATGCAATTGCACTACTAAGTGTGCAACAAATCGCTGCTCATGCTTCTTTTTCTTCGGACTTTGGCCGATCGCCCCATGCTATTTCGCAAACTGGCTGGCCAAATCCCAAAAGCAAGGAAAAGATCAGACATTGGCTGGTCAATTTATAGCAACATTGGCCATTTCCCGATTTGGCTGGACACTTCCTACTTTGGCCGATTTCGGGTTTTGGCTGTAACATATATATTATATGCAACAAAAAATATATATCCACTAGGTACAAATGTTATATTCCACAAAAAATATATCTATACAAGTAATTAAACAACAAATTATAAATATAGCAACATATAATGTTTAATTAAACCCGGGGAACAAGATAGTAATTATATACCAAAAACAAAAACGTGCGCAAAATCAAGACATATTAAACAAAATGTGATCAAAAAGTTTATCGTACAAGTAACATAAAATCAACATCAAATGAACAATAAACAATGTGAGCCACACCAATATACAATATAATGTCTAAAGTAATAAAGATGTATAGATTTTTCTGAAGTATTTCAAAGATTCACTTCATCTTCAGGGCCGAGGTACCAAATAAGTAACTTGAAAAGAGTGATATAATCAACCACTGAACATATACTAATCCCATTATATACTATAAAATTTAAAAAGATAACTACCTGTTATACAAGAACAAGTGCTCACTGATGTAGGTTTACCAGTGAGTTAATTCTCCCAAAATAACAACGTACAAAAATAAAATCAAATAAAAATAAAATGGTAATCAAAGATTCAACCAAAGTATAAATATAGTGGTACCTCTGGTCATGACCATAATTCGTTCCAAAACTCTGGACGCAACCCAACTGGTCGCGGCCCAAACGTAATTTCCCCATAAGATTGTATGTAAATACAATTAATATGTTCCAGACCGTATGAACTGTATGTAAATATATACTGTATTGTTTAAGCACAAAAATAGTTAATTATACCATAGAATGCACAGTGTAATAGTAAACTAAATGTAAAAACATTGAATAACACTGAGAAAACCTTGAACAACACAGAAAACGTTTATTGTAAGAGTATGCACTAGGCCCTTTCGAACTGCTCACTGTAAACACTTTTTTAATGAGTTTTAGGCACAGGGAAAACAATTAAATGCCACTTCTCTTGCAAAACTTTTCAAACCATCCTCTACTGGCTTTAAATTCCTCACCTTCGCCACTCAAAAAAGGATTTTTTTTCAGTACATCGCCATGAATCTTCCTGGCATTCTTGCATATGATCGCCTCACTTACGCTATCCCCTGCAAGTTGCTTTTCGTTCAACCACACTAGCAACAGTTTTTCCACCTCTTCCAGCACTTGAGGCCTCTGCTTGGTTAACATTGTAACTCCTTTTGCAACCATCACCTGCTTTGTTAGGTCCTGTATATGCAAACAAAAGAAAATGGGAAACAGAGAATGGGAAATCATTGGTGCGTATTGGTCTCACTCTCTTGCTCGATCTCCTGATCACTGCCAATAAAATCCAATTCTGAAAAATCAAGAGTCCGACTCCGCGATAATGCGCAAAACATCGTCTGCCAAGTGTTTTCTTTTCTGCACTTGCTTCGCTCCCTTTTCACATGTCGATGCCATCTTGCCATTGTTTACATTTCGCAACTCACGCACACGCAAGGTTTAGTTACCGAGTCAACGAGTCTAGCATTCCTCCAAGCACAGAGGGAATGCCTGTGACGTGACAGTTAGATTTGTCGCCATTAACAGCTGATTGTCGCCCCCTATCCCTGGATGTCGACTTTTGTCGACATTCGCCTTCAACCCTTCCTGTCGACAAAAGTCGACATCCGCCCTAAAAGAGTTAAGGCAGAAGGGCAGTCCGCGTCTCAAAGGCCAGCACGCGCGCGCTAGCTGCTAGACTTTTTATAGAAATTATGCGGGGCAGGAGACGCCAATTTTTGAAGACGTGTTCATGTCATCGTGTACCCGTGGAGGGATGACGTTGAACAGTTTAATTGGTCGGCGTGAGGGCACCGAATACAAAAAGGAATTACGGCCTCTAGAGGGGGTTCTTCTGACTAGATCTTGCTAGAGGAAGGTACTTGGTAGAACAGCTATTTGAATTTTCCAAACACTACTGCTTGTGCCGTGATTATTGTAAATATTCTTTTTTTTCTTGTATATATAAATATTTCTGGATTAACTTTGGTGGAAATATTTATTGGGTTGTGGGTATTGATGCACTGTTTATTTTTGTATATGCACTTTTTTTTTCTGTATTTTGAATATTTTTGGGTGAATCATGTATTATACACTGTTTGGAGGAGCAGCTTCCTGACTTGGATCACTGTGGAGGAAAACAGCTTCACATTTTGCTTTTGTGTATATATATATATATATACACAGTATATATATACTGTATATGGGTTTCACTAGTTTGTGTGTATTTTACTTTTTCATTTGGGACTTTCAGGCAGCACTGTAAATACTGCATATAGTCATTTCTGGGCTACATTTAATTACTGTTTTTGTGTGTCCTTTGCGGTATTGGACAGTGTATTGATATATATAAAAGGACTTTATTTTTTTTTCTTTAAGTGCACCTATAAATAAAGCCACTTTATTTTTCAAAAAACCCAACCCTTTTTGTGTCCGTGTCTCCCTGTCTTACACCATCATCCTGGTCACGCTCGGTCCCACATACTAGACACCTAGAGTGTAGGCTGGTGATTCCAATTCCCACTACACGGGCTGTTATAAGCAGGCGCGTGCACGTGCGTTACTTTTCACGCTGACTGTGATTTATGGAGCAGAAGAACGTGGAAGTTGGCATTCGCACAGATTTATGCATCTGGATTTTTTTGTGTGTAAGCAGATTTCCGCTCTTGTGCTTACGTCATGTTATAGTGCGAATTTTACGCACGGCGTTATGCATGAGGCCCCAAGTCTTCAAACAATTCTGTAACACAGCTAACTATGAATTTCCACCTGGGTCATATTAAAAACACTTTGTACCTTTGTAGTTCCCAGTAATATACACCATGCACCAGAGATTTTATTTTTTTGCTACAACATAAAGATGACCTTTATTTAGTTACTTAACTCTATTTTCAATACAAAACTTTAAAGCCATCTGAATTAAAATTTATAATATATTTTATAGTATATTTTAATTAAAATAATTAAGTGGCAAATCTAATCAGTTTTGTATTTGATTTGGTTTTCAAGCAGACTTCCTATAAACAATTAGAAGATTAATCTATATTTGAAGCTTAGTGCTATACATACAAAGCATTACTGATATCATAAACCATATATCATGGACATATTTTTATATTGTTCTTTATTTATAATTTTGATATGAAAGGACAAAATCAATATTAGTCATATATCTATTGTATATGTAAAAGGGGCATCATATTTTAAGCCATCTCTTAAAATATATTGCCAAATATCCAGCATAGTCAGATGTGTAAGGCTGAGTGAAACAGATGTAGTTTAGAGTGCTATGGATCATGTAATTAATCTGGCATTTCATTGCAGAATAACATTATGAAGCAATGAAGTGTCCTTGATAAATCCAGTATATAAAATTGGCTTAATTTCCTTACCTACCATAACTTTTGTTTACTGCTTAATTAAAGTGTAATAAATGACTCAGTATAAAACATTAGAATAAGAAAGGAACATATTTTAATAACTTCCCGATATGCAAGAAAAGTCATGTTACACATACACACACGCACACACACAGAATGCACAAATATTTTCAGAAATAAGACATACACTTCATCTAAGTTATTAGGGCTAGCAGACATTTATACCATCTAATCTCTTCCTCTGTAGTGTTTTACACTAGCTATTGTAGAGGTGACTAAAGCATTAGCAAAGCATACGAAACAACCATTTCCCCAAAAGCAGACTCTAAGTCCTCCATGGAAATTCCTAGGACAACAAAGTGATATTCAGTGTGTGCCAAGTACGTTTCCCTCTGAAGTTGTCCCGGGGGCTATGTCAGTAGTTGTACACCCTCATTTAACATCTCTGGGGATCGAAAACTCCTCCAAGATTCTTCATGAGTGATAACAACCTTGTTCTTTCCTATACAGGAATCAAATTTCCTTGACTTTTTTTCATGAGTCAGTTGTTTTGGTAACTACCCAACATTTATGAGAATAAGTGAAGATGGAAACTTAGACTAAGCATTAGGGCTTTACCAGTCCACTTAGCTTCAACCTAAGCATGTGTGCCCTGTAGGCAATGCTGCCACTGATGCATTAGTTCAAATACTAAAAACAACAAAAGCAAAAATACCTATTACCATGATGTAGGGGTGTTTGAGTATGTTCTGCTAGATTTATTTTCATGTTTTCTCCTTTTTTGTTTATATTATGATGTCTGAAGCTTTGTGAAATTATTAATTTTTTTAAGTCGCTGACCACAAAAGCTTAGGTAAATGAAGCAAAACCTTGCAGACCTCTAAGGTTTTAGATAGTGTGTTTTAATGAGCGTAGTATTGAGGCCTAGTTTTAATGTTTAGTGCCATGTGCTTTTATTCCTTTTTGTCAGTATAAAGGCCAGAAGACATGTTGTGCCATTTTCACTTGTGCTAAATGAGTTGTAACAAAAAAAAATGAATTGATATAAGAAGTCAGAAGACTCAGTGGTTCATTAAGCAGTATGCAGGGTGAGATTAGTAGCCTATGAAGGCAGGTTGTGTTGTGGAAAAACTTTCCTCTGTTTTCAAAGAAGACATTCTCATAGAGCAGATGAAAATGCAGAACAATTCTTTATTTGTACACAGGTATACACAAATGTTTCAGTCCATGGGGTGAGCAATCAAAAAAAAATAATTCAATCCGTTTTGTACTTTCCTATTGCCATTACCTTATCTAATACATCACATCATCTGACTCCTAATATGTAGAATTTTATTATCTTAGCCAATCAACTACTGCCACCAGTAACTTCATATACATGTCAATTCTTCCATCATTCATAACATCGCTTCATTAATAGGGGTGTCCTGTGGGTTTTCCCATTGATCTTATCGCTTCATAATAGGGGTGTTTGGGCGTTCTCACTAGTTTGTCCTTGATTTTTAAGGGAGTGTTAATGACACATTTACTTCATTTTAACCTTAGCAACCATCATGGTCACTCCTCTGAGATGAGGCAATACCCTCACATGCCCAGGCTTTAAGCTGCATTTTGTTAACCTTTTAGTTACTTTCAGCCCTCTTCCTTATGCTTTAAATAATCCATTGTTACGGCTTCATTTAAGTATATGCTTATATTAAATTGTAAAAATGACCATGTTTTGATTAAAAATATTTGATTAAAATTCTACAGTCAACACTTCAAATAATTTTGTCCAACAATTATTATCCAACCTGATTGACACACCACCTTAATCAAAACTATTAATCATATTTTATTTAGTTGTGATCCAGCTGTGTGCTGGGTTTATTTTTTAATCAATTGTAAGTAACTTTTTAATTTACAATTTGTTTAATTCCCTGACAATATTAGTGTTGGGTAAACCACTGATCTGAGCAACAGCAACTTTAAAAATCGTCCACCCTTGTATGGACTCTTGATGTATTATTTAATCTGAGTTCTTTGTTACTCCCATAAATGTTCTGGACATATTCTGAAGATGGATTTTGGAGTTCTCCAAGAAGCTGATTTCAAATTTACAATTTACCAATATTTTCCAAATCTGAGTGTGTGTAACATAACTTCCAACTGCATCCAGTTTCACTTCTCAGTGTTAATTTACTTAATTTGAAAAAAAAAATTGTAATGGCTAAGTTGTCTATGTCAAGGAAGACAGACTACAGTATAAGCCTACCGTGAAGATTCAGTTAAGTTAGTAGGATAATACAGTGGTGTGTATGGTCAGCTGCAGGTGATGTGTACTATCTAAGTCCCACGGGGTCAAAATATTGCTTATTATATTCTGTTTCTGTAAAAATCAAAATTAGATTGATTACACTGACAAACTGGAATATAGAAATATTAAGTAGTTATAATACATAATCGTTAGGATTTATAGTGTTGCTTCTATTTCTGCACTTATATTTTCATTTGAGAATGTTACTATTTTGAAGATGTTTCTGTATCGCTATTCACTAATGTCATTTTGATAATGGGTTACACATTTTGTGTAATTTTTAATGGCTGTGGCCATACTGTTGTTACAGTACAGGCTCCTGGTTGTTACATACCACGTTACATCCAGACTTGCGATGAGTTATAACATTGTGATGATGATACTTAAAATGACTACACACTTCCATTCAAGTTTTTGAATTTGAATGTGAAATTCGTCTGTGCTTTTAACTAGTCAAATGGGATAAGAGAGTTTGGACTTTTCATGTTTCTTAGTCAAAGGTTTCTGACAAAGGTCTAAGTGTTGGTAAATTTGATTAATTGTTTTTTCTGTTTTAAACCCTGTTTGATGGTGACTTAATTTTTCTCTCATCTCCTGGTTAATTTCTTTAACTTTGCTTTCAGGCATGCCATATGTCATCTTGGAGGTATAAGAAAAAAACACATAAAATTAAAAATAAAAGAAATAAAGTACCTCGTTTTATGGATAATGTTTGCTCTATGAAAAGTAACATTTAATCTGTTAATTTTTGCTTCTGCTATTTGTGTCTTAATACTTATTTATATCACAGCAATTAATCAATATTAGTACATTTTTCAGTTGCCTGCAATTTGAAGTTAATTAAATTATGATGTCTTAATAATTATTTAAAATATTAATTGTTTTGTTTAATTGAATCATTTAAGGATTATACTAAACAGGAAAATTTATTTAGTACAACTGCAGCAATGTATGCTTACAATCAAGGACAAAATTAGCCAATTAAAAAATAAACTTATACATATTCTACTATTGATTCAAATGCATATTTAACTAAAAGTTACATATTTATTAATAAACTGGAAAATACACATTTTACAAAGATATGGGGTAGAATTGTAAAGCTGTCATAAAAGATATTGTTAGGAATTGGCCCAAGGGTTAATACCACGAGTCTGCTGTACCTTGTTCTGAACCAAACATGACAACCTCTGCAGAAAAATAAAACCACTCAAAAGTGTTTTAAGCTTTTTGAAAGCTGTAACAAAAACATGTCAAAAAGAATAGTAAACAAAAAAGATGACATTAAACATGGCATTTCTTCCTTTTTGCAGCACATCTATGACAACCAGAAGATCCGAAAATGACACAAAATAGCCAACTCTTATTTTTTTAATGTACCTGGTTGGACATAGGCAGCAGATGGAAAAAAGAAGAATGCTACAGGTAATATATATACAGTATATAAAAACAGCTCTCTTCTTGAAATACAAACACAAAAAGGTGTAAAAAAGAGAAAATATATTCTTTCTCTGGGGTTAAAGATCTGAATAATAATTTCCAGGGGTAGGGCACTGACTAAAGAAACACATAGTAATGCAAAGTAAGCAAAATAATTAGAAACATAAACTTCCAACAATACACTTTTATAACCTGATAATTCTACTGCAGGATCACAAATTTTCAATTTATCTGAAGCAATGTAGGCTTTTGATTATTTCTGAGCACACTCACATACAAACACTCACATTCACTCTATAGATGTAATGTGGGAGAAAACCTACTCAGTCTATAGAAAAATGTGAAAGCATCTCACAGACAATAACAGCCATGACCCCTGTATCTGCGAGGAAGTAGTGCAAAAGAATACACCTTTGTGCTTCCCATTTTTAATACAGTACAGTATATAGTGACAGGTGCATCTTTGAATTCCGTTGTAAACAAGTACATTCTTCCTTGCCAGTCACAACGATGTGCCAGCTCATCAGCTAACACTAAAAGGGAATGGGACTTAAGTTTATTCTTGATTTTGCTTCTAGGACAGATACTGAAATCAGGCCCAGAGTTAAGGATGCTCTCTACATTCCTAGGGCTTCCAATTCAGAGCCTTTTAGCCTCTTTTTACCCAAACCACCATGTATAAGTGTTTTGTTTATTCCTCTGAAGTGTTCCTCTGTTCTGTCTTTAATGCCCCTGTCATGTGAATCTTTCTCAACCTTCTCAGCCTTAATCCAATGGCTGAATCATTTTGCACCATGATTAAAGGAAGGAGCATTAGGCTGTGAAGTTGCAGGTCCTTGGACTTGCAATCTTCTCTATCTTACAGATAATATCATAGATAGGATTTAGCCGATAGTAAAATCTTCCTTATTATAAACACTGTTGTACTGTATCTAAGACAAGATCCTGTCACAGAAGATTCAATAATGCATGAAATTATGAAAATTATGCACTGTGATATATTTCTCACTACAGTATGAAGTTGAAAGCTGTAAAGGAAATCCTATAAATGCATGTTGTAGATACGGTAAATCTTTAAGAGCTACAGTATACTGTGTTCTAACAATACTTTATCTTAGTACACCAATCTGGTAAAAAATATTTATAAACATAGGTGTATTTAGATAAACACAAAAGAATATACTAATCTGGTACAAATTATCAAAATACTTTTTAAAATATCAGTATTATTAAGATTAGCACAAAAGAAAGGGTGTTTTTTTACAATGACATGTAGAGAGTCTCTCTATTGTCTAGTGTGGTTTGCTTTTATGTATGATTCTATTCAAGTCCTTCAAATGACCTTTGTCATCTTAAATGACCCTTCTGTTACCCAATTGTATCATTGTTGAATCCACCATCAACCTCTTAAACTATTTATGCCTCACTGATGTAAGTTTATAGACATTAATGGTGTTTGACCACACATTATATGACTCATACTTCAGAATTCTATACAGTAAATCCAGTATGAGTATATGTTCTTAACAGTACTCTATTTGCTATTTTATAACACAGCATGTAACAGTATACATACCAAGTCTGATAAATTAACAGTAAAAAATAATAAAACAGAGCTAGCTATGTGTTATTTAATTAGTGTTTAGAGTTGACAAAGACTTAGACATGAATGAAATTTGCTCCCACTGTAAAGTGCACAGTTATGAAAACCTGTCAGAGTTAAGTTATTGTCACGCTCTCCAGAAGAATGTGAGATTGAAAATAACGTCATATATGCCTTTCATCTATTGGCTCTTCAGCCATCTCCATTCACCATTGTGCACATCACACAGCAGGTAACAGTACCACACATGCGACATTCCGTGAATGAATGCTTATCTCACTGAAATAGGGTTACCAGATGTCTCATATTTGGTGTCCCCATTTATTTTTAAAATATCCCCATTTGTTCTGTATTTTAAACCTAATTCATTTCTCATTTTATCGACAGAACAGCTTACAGGATGTTATAGAAAGAGCACTTTGGGGCATACATCCTTCAATACATTAAAAAAAATCAGCAATCATAGCAACTCTGTTCAAAAAAGGAAATATCAGACTAATCAGATGTTCTGTATTTATGAAACAAAGCTTATGAATGATTGGTTCTAAGACAGCTTGCTTCAGTTACATGCTTAATCTGTCAGTATGACTACACATTTGTGTTTTTTTAACAAAGTGGTTCAGAGAAATTTAAAATTTCTGAAAAAGATGTATTTGGTCCTGAGAACAACAAAATGATATGCCAGACATGTGGAGGTAGACATTCTATTTCTTGTGGAAGTGAGAGAGGGGTTAGGAGCATGCACTGCGCCCACCACACGTCAAACCAACTCAGGATGCAGATTAGGACCCAAGTGCAGCCATGCAACGGGTGACACCTCAGCACCACACTTGTTCAGATTGAGTGGAACTAGTGTGAGGTTTTTTTTTTTATAGTGGCTGGAGTGCCAATTCTCCCAGGAAGATGAAGAGATAATTACTCGATACTAAAAAAAGTAAAGATGCTGGAAAGATAAGATAGATAGATAGATAGATAGATAGATAGATAGATAGATAGATAGATAGATAGATAGATAGATAGATAGATAGATAGATAGATAGATAGATAGATAAGTGCCCAGTCGGGCAGAACTTGAATTTATGCAAGCATAAAGGCTGTTCAAATATCATTCAGCATTATAAATAAAATAAGATTTGAGAGATTTCATAGGGATTTCCAATTCCAATGACTTATCATATGTGTAACAACAAGTGGTTGTAGATAGCATTGTAACATAGCAATACGTCCCCAGTAAGTGAATAAAGTGTTTAAAGCAGTGTTTCCCAACCTCAGTCCTAAGGGCACACTGTGGCTGCAGGTTTTTGTTCCAGCCAGATTCCTAATCAGTGACAACACATGATAACACGGATCTCATTTAATTAGCTGGTATTATTTATCTTTTATTCTACATTCAGAAAAGCACAGCTGCATGATTTTTACATTTATAAGACATTTAGAAATATTTCTGCTTTTGCTATAGATTTAAATGCTTAACTATCTTTTGTTGATTTCATTATATTTTGCCCTTTCTTTGTACAGTTTTTCCCCTTCATTGTATCTTATTAATGACAATTAAAAATGAGCAGAGCAGACACGCTGACAAACAAGACTGAATAATCAAAGGCTGCAACTACTTTAACATCAGACCCACTAATTAGTAAATAATGGATTAATTAAACAATTAGAACTCCTAGAAAAGTAGAATGAAGATCAAGATGAAAATATTGTGAAAAAGAAAAAAATACATTATTCCCATATAACTGCTTGGTACATTTTAATAAATATATAAATATACATATACTGTATATATATATATATATATATATATATATATATATATATATATATATATATATATATATATATATATATATATATATCAAACTTAGTTTTTTAATTTCTATATTGTTCCCAAAACGCAGAACTTGGGAAATAACGCATCACTTAATTAGCCCAGGGGGGTATTTTCTGTACGTCGCTTAAATCATCCGAGATCAGATGCCTCATCTTGGATGAGTTAATGCCAGTGAAACTCGTCCGGGATAAGTCGGTTTTTCAAACGCAGCCGTGTAGTAGATTAGTCTAGCTGGATCTAATCATCTGAGATGAATGCGCATGCCCGTGCTGATTGAAAATCCCATATATACTGTATTGAGTCTAGAAAACATGATCAGCAAGTCTTTGATAGGCTGTAACAAAATAATGAAAGAACGGGTGCATTTTTTTTTTCACACAAGCGGAGCAAGACCTTTCATTCAAAGGACTTAAAGAATTTCAAGATTTAATATGCACAAGGGGTAACACTGCAAAAGCAGCCCAAACCAGAAAAGACGGCTGGCAAAAAGTGGCCAACAAATTAAATGCGTGTGCATTGTACTTACTGAAAGCAGCGTTTCATTTCCTATGTGTCAGATTAATTATTATTTAATATGTCATAATTCCAGATCAAACGTGAACACAAGGAGAACACGGGAACAGGTTAAAGTGAAGTACAAGAATATACTTCAAACTGGTAAATATTGGTATATAACTATATAAAGAATTGATGACATAAAGAATCATATATAGTGTAAAGAACATAAATTTTAAAGCTAATAAGAAGGCAGACAAGCAAAAAACAGGTGGAGGTCCACGCGGTCCAGACCTAACCCCTGCAGAAGAGTTGGTTCTCCAGCAAAATGCCCATCGCCCTGTTTCTGAGTGCATTTCATGGGGAATCTCCTCCTCAGAACCAGTGGTAGGATGCAGTGGTCACTTCATGTCAGGTAAAGGATGGTCATTGCATTATGGGTATGTTCCATAAAGCTCTCTTTTTTTGTTGGGTCAGTTGCAGGGAATGTCATATCCCTAGAACCTGTGTCTGACCAAAGAGATATTGACGAAGGTCAAATATTTGATGAAGACACTGTGTCTGATTATTCATCAGGAGAAGAGGTACATTTTCCAAGTAATGTTTGATCAAACTCCATTGTGATCAGTCCCATGTGTCCCAATCACATTTGGAAATCCTGGATAATGAGATTGTTAGGCTGATTGTGAGATTCTTTATGGAACTGTGGGTGTTTTTACCTGTGTATTACCTACCTGCAATGGCATGAAACACCTCTTTTGTCTGCACACGCAGGTGTCCAGGAAACACAATGAAAACCCGAAGGAAATCTTTCAGAGCCAAACAGACTTTACGAATTGCCTGGCAAACTGCACTTTTAGATAGATTTTCTGCATCGCCTACAGTATATAAAAAAAGTGCCGCTTGCAAAAAACCTCAAAGCAATGCATACTGTCTGTGTGGTTGTGAGAGCCCGACTTCGCCGAGTTTGACTTCGAATATAAGGTCCTAATAAATTTTTCAGGTACAATATTCCCCCTCGGCTAGAGCGGTATCTTTCGAAAAGAATTTCCTCCGGGAGCAATAAAGGATCTTGGCAATCGCGCAAACCCCTCTCTATATGAAATTCTCTTCTTATAATTTGCGTACCGATATCAATTGGTCGCTCATTCATGAACGGCGAAGTCATGACTGAATGAATTCCACACATGGACACTGATTAAGTGTGTGAGCTAATCCTTGTTTACATAAAACAAACCTGCTCCGAGCAGGTTTGAGGATTAGGATGTGTTGCTATGACAACACTTCCAGCAAGAGTTTCGAAAAACCGACAGATCCAGGATCACGCCAAATCGTCAACAATTACATCCGGCTAAACGAGTAATCCACGTATGAAAATACCCCCCAGGAGTCCAATTAAAAACAGAAGCTGGTTGGAACAAAAACCTGCAGCCACAGTGTGCCCCCAGGACTGAGGTTGGGAAACACTGGTTTAAAGTACACGGTAAAGTCCCTTATCACATGACTGACTTTAGAGACTCTGTTTGTTTGGTTTTACTCTTTAGAGTTGTCATGTGTATAAGCAGTGTAAACATGTTTGATTATAGCATTGTAAAACTGCCATATTCCTAGTCCCTATTCCCCAGTAACCCCAGTTCCCCCGAGGGGTGTATTCTTTCAGGGAGAATCTGTTTGTTCTACATTGAGAATTTCATCTTTCTCAGGTAATTTACTTGTGGGTAGTATACATCTTGGAAAGATTAATTTAATAATTAGTTCACCCTTAAATTTTAATTGGATAGTCAACTAAATAATTTACATATGCAATTATATAAATTTTAGGAACAGGGAAGACTCAACTTAACTCAACATGAATTCCTGAGTGCTTGTATTCTTATTTTGGGAGAAACATTACGCTTGATCAACATGATCAAGGCATTTAAAAGGTCACATAGCCTTTTTCTTTCAAGGCTACGTAAGTCCGGTTTCATTTTTTTGTCAATGTATGGCATGAAATGTAGTACAGAAATGAACTTGTTTAGTATTCTCTGCACAAATGCATGTGTTGCAGTTTTTTTCTTTCTAGAGTGATGACCACATTGTACACCAAGACAATCTCACCAATGCATTATAGAATCTGAATCCCTTATATAGTATTAAGTGTTTATATGATTGTCTGACATATTACTCTTTTAAATTGTTCCTCCACACTGTGTGTTATGTCAGAAAAACCTTATGGAACATTATCTCTTTATGTTTAATTTTTCCCTGCTTGTTTACAGTCTCACAAGTCTGTAAAGTTGCTTATCAGGCCAGTGTTTCATAGCTTGAGGATTAACCTTCTTTCTTAGTCTCTTGACATTTTAGGATAATAAAAAATAAATAATGTATACCACTCCAATTACCTCTACAGCTGTTGTTTAGAGTAGTACTCTAATAAACTGACTCCATTAATTCTTTTTTTTAATAATTTTATTGATTTTATTGAAATCACACAAAATTCCATACAAATAGATCAATTTTACAAAAATAGGATTGAAAACAAATCAACCCCCACCCCTGAGAAAGAGAGCATGGGCAGCGGAATAAAACTTAAAGCTAGTAAAAATGAGTAAATAGATGAATTAATTAGTGAATAAAGATAAATGGAGAAGAAAAAGAAATGGGAAGAGAATCTGCTTCCTCAGTGCTTTAAGAGCTTATTCTAAAATGTTATTGATTAGATCCTGCCAGGTTTTGAAAAATTTCTGCACAGATCCTCTAAGTGAGAATTTAATTTTTTCCAATTTCAAATAATATAAAACATCATTTTCCCACTGACTTTAAGAAGGAGTTAAGATTCTTTTAGTTTAGCAAGATAAGTCTATGTGCCAATAGTATCTATCTATCTATCTATCTATCTATCTATCTATCTATCTATCTATCTATCTATCTATCTATCTATCTATCTATCTAGTGTAGTTAAGGCAATCACAGTTTGTTTGTCCTTCTCCACTTTAAGCCCATCTGGAAGAACACCAAACAAAGCTGTTAATGGGTTAGGAGGGATTGTGACACCAAGGCTGTCTGAAAGGCATTTAAGAATTGTGGTCCAGAATGATGTTAATTTGGTGCAGGTCCAGAACATATAGCCCAATGAGGCTGGAGCTCGATTGCAACATTCGCAGGTTGGATCTTGTCCTGGAAACATTTCGGACAATTTTAAACGAGACAGATGTGCTCAATATATAATTTTGAGTTGAATAATTTTATGCTTTGCGCATATGGAGCTCGAGTGAATTCTCTGCATTGCTACCTTCCACTCCTTTTCTGACATGCTGAGTGAGAGATCCTTTTCCCATTGTCCACTTGGATCTTTGAAAAGGAGGGACTGTAAAATGGTTTTATATATTGCAGAAATGCTGTCTGAGTGCTGAAGACTGATCAATGTTTTTTCCGGAATAGAAGTAGGTGAGAGGTGAGGAAAATTGGGCAGGCTTTGTTTAGCAAAGTTTCTAATTTAGAGGTAGTGAAAGAAATGAGTTGCTGGAAAGTTAAATCTGGACTCCATTAATTCTAAATACGATCTCTATTGTTTTATCAAGGGTATAGGCTCATTAATTAACAATTAGCAGGTTCTATTTTAATCTCATTTCTTGTAGATTCAAGTCACATTTTCACCTTTATAGTCACAAGGCAACCTCTTCTATTTGTAGAGATTACTGAAATAAGTTAACTAACCATTCACAAGTAACACTTTTAATTTCCTTTAGCACTAATTGTGAAATTCTGTCAGGACTTGAAATTTAGTTTGTCGTTAATGCACCTGGGGTCAGCACCACACATGACTCTATTTTAAAACTATTAAATACAGGACTCAATTTGACTTTTTATGTGAAAGCATTCTGTTTATGTCTGGTTTCTTCGAAAAGTGAATGTTTCAATATTTAATTGATTTAATAGCTTTGTATTACTGATTTTTAATGTGATAGTGCAGTGGTTAGTACTGTGACCCAACAAGACCATAATGCAGAGAGTGGAATTTGCACATTATGTTTTCTGGAGGTGAAACTGTAAAATGAAACAGCTTAATAGAAAAGTTTGAACTATTTCACAAGATGGGAGTGCTCATCACCATTGCAGACCTATTTTGTGTTTTTGCATGATCATTGTGCAGCAAAGTAATTATTCAGCTTTGGAGTTACTTGATTATGTGTATATTAACTGAATGGCATACAAATGTAGGAATTATAACAGACAGAAAGACTTTGACACATACAGGTTGCTTGTCAATCTTGCCATTGCAAAAACCTTAGATTAAGGCATACTACTTACAAAACGTAAACTGATGGGTGCATCCTCAACATCAATTTAATTTTTCCTCTGAAAAAGGTAGAAGGGGATTCTTTATTGTCTCTCACTCTAAATGTTCTTAAGAGCAAGGTTTAATATTAATTGGCACTATCAAAAGGTTACAAGATTTGCTCCTGTTTCCAAAACCATGTTTCATACCACTTTATATTCTTGATTGTGACCAACTTCAGCATCATCATTAATACATTTTGCTTGAACAGTTGTCCCTCCATATTGACTGGTTCTACATCCAAAGATTCTACCAACTGAGGATTGAAAATATTTAAAATACTTAAGAGCTTAAGACACTGAAGCCACATGATCTGTGTTCATACCCTGCCGTAGACTCCCACCTTAGGGATTGAATAAAATGGCTCATAGGAGTAAACTTACAGCTCCTATATGGCAGCCCATCACTCTACTCAAACTAAGCACCTTTGCTCTACTGTGTAGATCAATCAACCACATTCTCTGACAATCACCTCATTTATAAAAAGGATAGCTCTCTCTTGCTTACCTCTTCTACCTTGGCTTCTGAGCACTACCAATTGGCAATTTAGAAAATGGTTTCTATCTTTACACTTCCCGCAGTACTGCATCTCTTAAACAAAACACAGAAGACATAAACATATTCTGGAACATGAAGCACTCTAACAAAAACAACTAAACAATCAATAACCAAAAAGTTAAATTTAAATCAGTCTTCCTTAAGCTGTTGCCCCCCCACCCCATTTCAATAATACAGTCCATCCATCAGCCTGCAGACACCAGGCCAGGGCATTGGCTTTAAACTTACATAAGGATACCTATTGTATATGCGATGCATGCTCATGCACAAAGCTACACAAGCTAGAAACAGAACTTGGACACCCACAGACTGCCTGTAATTGAGCAGTTCACTTTTTTTAAATATTAAAGTTTCAACCGATTAAACTGTTATTATTGACGGGGAGATGTGCATGTACAGCTGCAAGCACTGACCCACATTTCTTTAAACAAAAGCCGTTCATTTTGGCAGTCCCAACTATAAGGCACTGTGAGGACCATGTGATCACATTGTGCATTTGCTTCTGTGAAAAAAGTGGCTCATAAAAAAGCATTTAGGAGGTGAAAGCAATCCATCAAAGGCTAAGGGGGATCATAAAGTGCTATGTCCCAATGAGAAAATAAGTCTTAGATCTTTTGAAAAGTGGCATGTTGTGCACTGAAATCATTTTTCCCTAGAAAATACAGTATAACAACTATTTGTGTTACATTTAGATTGTATTAGGTATTATAAGTAATCGAGAGATCACTTAAGTTATACTGTAGGATATGTGAATGTTATGTTCAAATACTATACCATTTTATTTAAGTGACTTGAGTATCCATGGATTTTTGTATATGTGGCCCTTGAACCAATCCTCCACAGACATGGAGGTTTGATTGTATATCCTATTAATTTCTGCTTGAATTTTTTTATACAAACATGCAATCTCAATCTCCATTTGTCACTGGTGTGACTGTGTAATTTACATGATTAACATAATTAATATGAATATGTTGTTCACTGCATTGTAAATGAAGACAGTCTTTTCTGGTTTCTTCCATGTGATAAAAACAAGTTATGTATGTATTTGCTTTTTTTCACTATAACATATGTGTTCATCTGATTCAAAGTGCCCATCTATTTAATTTAGCTAATTTCTAATAATTTCAACTTCATACTTCAACCTGAATATATATCAATGTAGAATACACATTTGCTGATTCTTCTATCTTTCTTGGCCACATCAGACAACCCAAAATCACTCACCAAGTCATAAGCGCTTTCAATATGAACCACTAGACAAAGACCCCGTTTTGACAACGTAAGATGAAACGGGCACGAGTGCAATAGTAATAAGTATAAGCACCACAAACCTGATATAGGTGTATTGAATGAATGCGTAATTAGGCCTGGAGCTGTAGTCGAAATCGCCTTTCAGGCCTCTAGAGCTTTAATCGAAGTCGCCTTTCTCTTTGAATTTTCGTGGCCGTAAAAACGCTGCCTGCCACAATGTCGTCGGTCTCGTAAGGTTTTTCGGGCAGCTACGCAGAAGGCGACTGCGCATTCGGCTTCGGACGTGCGCAGAAGGCAACTGCGCATTCGGCTTCGGACAGACGTGAGTGAGTGAGTGAGTGAGTAGACAGGCGAATTATATATAAGATAAGGGGTTGCCTTCCTACAAGTCTTCCTGCATCTTCACCTACAAAACAAATGCATACATTTGGAGATTTATAGCAAATATGTAATTTTATGCCTCTGACTATCAGTATGGACTGTCCATAACTGAACAAGTAAGGAAACAACTGAGAGAGCTACACACAGGAAAAGCTGTGGACCACGTGGACCATAGTAGGTATGGTGTGGGGGTACTGGTCACTGGAAGAAGGTGGCAGTGGGAGGGAAAAATTTATTGGTTATAGCGTTATCCACATCCTCTTCTAGCACCAGAGCCCTGGATTGCCTGAGTCCAGTAATTATACTTAGCTCATTCCAAACATTTTTCATGTTACTCTGAGTTTGTTTTCTATTATAGCTTTAGTACTAGGGTGTTGTACCGTGTTAGCCATTATGAATGTAGTGAAAAGTCAAGCAAAATGACACCTTTTATCGGATATATATATATATATATAGCTTTGTAAACTTCCTTTCCTTAACTCACATTTTACTTCAGCACTTGCTATGCATGGTCCAGAGCCTCTTTGTCATCAGATATGAATGTACTGTTTTTCTCATTCAGGAGACTTATTAGCTCCTTAAGAATCCAAGGTTTGAAGTTTGTAAAGCAATGCAATGTCTTTGAGGATACTATTACGTCAACACAAAAATTAGTATATTCTGTGATGCAGTCACTGAGTTCCTCTGTAATTTGGAAGCAGTCATTTACAGTCATTTCAACCTCCAGGCTACACTTCCTCACTATACTCAGTGGTAGCTGGTAAAGAAAAAAGTGCACTAAACTACACTTAATTCAAGTGCACTTTCCATATTAAAAGTGTCCTAGTTTCAACCACTAATTTTGTACTTAGTGTGCTAATGATATAATATTAGTGTAACTAAATATATACTTAAACACAACTAAATGTTTTTGAATTTGCTATTTTGAGACACCATTAAAATGTGCTTAAATATGCTTAAGTACACTTTTTAAAATTATTTCTGTACTTTCATAAATGTACTTTGTTTCCATTTGGAGTATATTTGAATCGGCCTGTCAGATACTTGTTAATACACTTATATATAGGAAATAGATTTATATTTCAAACAAAATAAGAGGATAATACATCGAAAACATACTAGTGACATATTTTAAATGTATTTACAACTCAAAAATAGCACACTTTTGGTATATTATGGATGCACACTTAGTGTACTTCAATATACTTTTTTTCCCAGGTCTCTGCAAATAAGTGTAAGAAAGTGCAGCAAAGTGCTTTGCAGTTTATGCTTGGTACATAAGGAACAAATAACAATCAAAACAGTTGCTCTGTCATAACACTTCACTGGGATTTGAATTACATTTTCGATCATTCAAACTGACTGCAACAAACACTTGTGTCCTGTGACAGATAGGGGGCGCTATCGCTCCCTTGAACCCTTGGACAATACGGCAGACATCAGATAAAAGTCCAATAGTTCACTTTATTATAATAATAATGTGCACCAAGCACCCTCCACTCCACAATACTCATAAATCACTACACAATACTATAAACAATAACAATCCTCCACTCCCAGACACGTTGCTACCCATCCACCCAGCTCAGCTCAACTCTGGGATCTCCCAGAGTCCTTTATATAGTCCGTGACCGGGAAGTGTTTGTCCCTCAGTCTATGTGATTTTCTACCTCTTCCGGGTCAAGTAAAAACTTCTCCTTTTCTTCATTCTGGAAGTACGTCATTTCCTCTGTCCATGTGCCTGGGACGTACTTCCGGGATGTAGTGAAAATAACAGTTCCTGGGCCTCCCTGCAGCGACTCCTGGAGGCCCCCATGGTATCCAGCAGGGCTGTATATTAAAACTGCATTGTTCATGATTCCCTGCTGGCATTCGGGGCAACTCCATTCTGCAGGGAGGGCTCCATCTGGCGGCCTGGGGGTGTTGGCCGGGATGAATGATCAGCCATATCTCATAGTCCAAATGGACCTCTATGGGAAATTATCACAAAAAATTGAAGGCTATACACTGTAAAAAATTATATGTTCATACACCTTATTTAGCTTATCTTGCTGCTTTGACTCAGTTAATTTATGTAAACAAGAATTGTAAACTTTTTCAACTTGCTATCATTTTTTGAAACAAGTAATCAATACAGTACATTGTATTGTATAATTCTAATAATTTGCTAAAACTAAAAAGCTTTAGTTTTAGCAACGATAATAATATATGTACAGTATTTCCAATATGCCTTAATATAAAGTATCTATCTATCTATCTATCTATCTATCTATCTAAACTACTTTAATAAATTAAATAAAAAATGAGATAATTTTGGTCTGGTTTAATTGAAGAAGTTTTATTTTTAAAACAAGTACAATATAAAACATTAAAACAAATTAAGGACACACTAGCCTTACTTATAAAGTGAAGTGTGCCTGTAAAGCTTTGACACATTAGATATCCACATTCTAAAATATGATATTTCCATCATGCAAATTCTGCAGTTAGAATAAAGTTTGCCTTGATTCAAAAGAGCTTAAAACTGACCAGTACAAGTGTGGGTTGTAAACGTAATGTTCAAGTTACTGTCCCCCCAGCTAGAGAAAACAAGATTACAAAAATATTGCATTTGTTATTTACCACCTTAGAAACAGTGTTCAAACAAAAAGTTCAGGCTATTGCTCTAAAACCAATGTGTTATATATGTATACAAAAAACAAATACAACTAAAACTTTGTTGTATTTAGTGCATGCTAACAAAAATCAGTATCCCTCAAACTGGGGGAAAAATAATTGTAAACAATTTCCTATAAGACAGTTATTGTTACCCAACTCAGCTGAAGTATTGCAGATCACTTACTGTAAATTGAATAAGAAAAAATAAAAATGTTTTACAAAATCAGATGGCTCAGGTCAATTCAAAACCATCCGATAACTTGTTCTTGAGTGAGCAAGAATCAATCTCAATGACCAAGAACAGACACTGAATCACCTCAAAGGTGTATGTTAGTTCTTTTGGGTAGTTCATACTTAAGGTATACAGCAGCCCAATCAAGTTCAGAAACGCATTTGGTACATCACCAAGATGGCAAAGTACAACTTGCTCTTTAATCACAAGAACAATATCTCTGTAAGCAGCTGGGAGGAGTTCTGAAGTATCTCCCACAATTACCAGGATTTCAGATGTCATAGTGCTTGATGATGTCTTCTTCAGGTCCATTGGGCAGAATTGGAAAAAATAAGCAAAATACATTATTATATTATACACATATGCACAAATACCATATACATTCTGTAACACATTTACACAATCCCCACACTTATGACATTTATTACATTGTCCTGCAAAGCACTGTTAAACATACCTCACATATTTTGAAGAATTTAGAAGGATTCTCATGTACCATGGCAGACCCCCTTTTTGGTTTGATATCTAAATGGGTAAACAAATGAAAATGACAGATATGGGCAGAATCAGCATGACAAGTATATTCAAAGGTGGATGACTACCGTATTTTTCGCACCATAAGACGCACTTTTTTTTCCCCAAAAGAAGGTTGGAAATGTCTGTGCGTCTTATGGAGTGAATATTGTGTCACAGACCATGATGTGTATTACCTGACAAAAGTCGACATCCAGGGGTAGAGGGCGACAACACTCACTGTTACGTTACAGGCGTTCCCTCTGTGCTTGGAGGAATGTTAGACTCATTGACTCGGCATCTAATCCTTGCGTGTGCGTGAGTTGCGAAATGTAAACAAATGTAAGCAAAGGCATGATGGCATCGACATCTCACGAGGGAGTGAAGCGAGTGCAGAAAACAAAATACTCAGCAAATGATGTTTTGCGCATTATCACTGAGTCGGACTCTGATTTTTCAGAATCTGATTTTGTTGAGAGTGATCAGGAGATCAAACAAGAGAGTGAGGAACTGGCATCAGCTGATCGGGACACCAGCCGATGCTGCCCCAGGTGAGCATATTCATGCAGCCGATGCACCTATGGCAAGGTTCGTGTGGGAGGCATACCTAGACATTGATCCGTGGGAGCCAAACTGGCTACTGGACTTCACAAGACAGTATGGCTTGCTGTTGGACTCAACAGATTACCAGCCGCTGGACTACTTCAGGCTGTTCTTTCCTGAAGCTGCCTTTCAGCTACTGTCAGACGAGACAAACAGGTATGCAGAGAAATTTTTTGAATCGAGGGCTGTGCTTGCACCGCATTCTCGTTTTTCAAACTGGAAACCCACAACAAAACACGAGATGAAGGGCTTTGTGGCATTACAAATATAGATGGTACTAGACTGGCAATATAACTTCAGGGAGCATTGGTCCAAACGTGCTTTGTCCCCTGGTGGCTTTGGACAGGTTATGCCGCGTGATGATAGTGTGAAAACATAAAAAGATGTAATTGAACAAAATGCATGTGTGTATAGAAAATAGGACAGAGTGATGAAACTTGTTTGTGTTTGGCGTGCGTGACAAAAAGCATGTATACTTTCTGGAAGTTTCTTTTGATGATGTGTGTGACAAGAAAATATACCTTTAGGGTAATGACTTTACAAAAACTGGAAAAGTACAATGAGTCAGGATGCTATTTTTTGCTTACATGGTCAACGATCAGGAGATTAGAAAGGTATAAAAGAACAAGGACATCTGCGCTCGAGGCAGATGAAGCGCGGTGTCCTGGGACTGTGTTTCTCTGACATTTTACCCTTGCCTGGTATGTATTAATAAAAGGTTTTGACTAATTTTAATTTTCTTCTCTGTCTTCAGTCACAAAAAGTGTCCACAGTTTTTGGCGCCCGGACGTGGGGCAAGAGACGGCCGGTCGACTCCTCCAGCGAGACCATTTCAGTGATCCGTCTTAACAGCGGACTGCCGTTAACTTGAGATATCCGGCAGCAGAGCATGCAGCTCCGGCAAAAGTTAGGACTGCCCTGTCCTGAAGCAGTTCTTGCGTGAGGAGCCCCTGGTCTCCTCTTTGCTACATCCACGGTGACTGAACGGATTTCCAGACAGAGCTTGCACACTTCCAGGCTGGGGTAAGCACCGGGGGATTTCCGAATATTTTTTATTTTCTAAATAACGGGAGGGCGAGTTTCCTGTTGACCGTCTAGTCATACTCATATCTCAACGGGTTGCTTAAGGTGATGGAGACTTGAACCGAATCGGACACGAAGTCACCTGAGCTGGAATCCGGGGATGTGAGCGGACAGGCTAACGGGACGAGTAACGGGGTGGTATGGAAATAAACCGAAAAGAGCACAGATTACAGGATTGCTGTTAGGAACGGAATGATACGTAGCGCTATGGAAGATATGTAGCTATGGAAGATATGTAGCGCTATGGGAAAATAAATAAATCTACATACGGAATAAGCAACAAAACCGTGTTCTCCTGGGAACTGGATCAGGACCGATAGTTAGGTGTCTCCCCTTGAAACTAAGAAGGGAACAGTTTAGGTTTAGTGAGTGGCACACTTAATGCCTCGCTGATTCATACGTACAAGGGATTAGGCGAATCAGTATATAGTTGGAAAATTAAATACAGAACCCGGGAGAGCAAGGGGATATAATGGGAATTTATAACAGTAAGCCTGTTAATCGCCGCACAGGGGGATCAAAATCATTAATGCTGGAAGGATTATTTTCGGAGGATCAACAGACGCCCCGTAAAAATGGGTCTCCTAGAAAATTAATAGAAAAGAAGACAGGTTTAGATTTCAAGAAGGCATGTAAGAAACGGAATAGACAGAGTGGTGGGCGTTGGCCAATAGAGGGGGACAGGAGATGTAAATAATAGTGGACCGTATTGAATCGATAGAAATTTAGAAGCAGTACCCCTTTTTTCCTATTATTTTTTTTCCCCCTCCTCAGAACCGACCTCAGACACCTCTATTATCCCCTCCTCTTTTCCCCATTCCGATTGCCCCCCCCCTGCACTACAACTAGCAGAAGTTTCCCCTGATGAATCCCCAGGCACAGATCACTATGACTCACCCTGTACTACACAAACCCCCGTCTCTAAATGCACTCGAAGTCACAAACCAGCTCCAACTTTTTTTTTTCTCTTCTGATCTTCCACATTCACTTACTTGCCCTTTAATAGAAGTTCCCAATCCCCATTATAACCCTGCCCATCCAGCTGGACCCCAAAATCCCACAACAGTTATGATAAATCGGAATTGGGACATCCAAGAACTAAAAGATGTCGTGAATGCACTTCCAGATCCAAAGGAAGTAGGAGGACTAAATTTGTTGAACAACTTGATCAGTTAGATAGCATGTATAAGCCTAATGCTGCTGAATGGACCCAGGTACTTCGTCGAAAGTTTGGGACCACATGGGCCACTGTTAGCAGGGGTGTCCGCAATGACATTCCATGGGTATGGAACCCAGCTTTAACTCGAGGACAGGGGATAGGTGGAGAAGGCGAATTTATTTCTGCTGCAAAACAAAAGAGAGACGAAACAGTTGATGAATGGGCACATAGGATTCAAGACCTGATGGCTAATCACTCGGGCTTGGGAAATGCTGATGACCGCACCCGAGCTGCAGTTCCACCTTTTGTTTCCGGTTTGCACTTTGATATACAAAACAAGGTCCGCACTTCCTGTATTGAGTGGGAAAGTGCCACGTTTGATGAAGTCAAACGACATGCTGAACAGGCCGAATCGAACTCTCATGCCAAATTATTGGCAGCACAGATGAACTATTATACCAGGAATGCTCCTGACCAAGGTCGAGGATATGGCTTTAGAGGAAGGGGACGAGGACGAGGAAGAGGACGAGGTGGTTTTAGAGCTCCTCCTGTTGACCACACTAAGAATCCTTTTATTCCCTCTCCCTTTAATCCCAATGTTAATTCCTACTCTTGTTACGCCTGTGGTGAAACTGGACATTTTCGTCGGGAGTGCCCTCACAGACAGCAACAGCCCCCACCTCCCCTTATTCCACCTGTTTCCTCTGACACCCCTGACTGGCCATAGGAAAACGCTGGGACCTCCAGCCACTCTTTTCAACTACCTTTGCTCACCCATAATTCAGAGACTGATCCTTTACTGACATTGTTCGTTGATGGCACTGAGACTGTTTTCTTAATCGACACTGGTGCCACTCGCTTGCTGGCAAAGGTCCCTACCTCGAACAAAACTGTTACTGTGCTTACTGCTTCTGGACAACCTCACCTTCTTCAAGTTCAAGTCCAGTCACGTCCTGGCGGACATACCTTGTTCAACCCCAAGTTGTTGTGTCAAATTACCCCTTACCCCAAACCCTCTTTTAGATATTTCCCTACACACCATTCTCCTCAAAGCCCTACATTTTTTTTTTCTCCCTTGTCTTTTTCCCAATTTACAGGCCCCTGACATTTTACACTGTACTGCCCAATACTTCCCTATAGAAGTAGACACCACCTGACTAGAATCTTTCCTTACTTCTGGTATTTGCCCCGAAACCCTTCACATCTACTGTGTTTTTATTTCATCCACAAAGGCAGCTGCTTCTGTTCATTTTACATGCTCACAGCACATATATTATCTTGGCAAAATAGTGCCTCATATTTTTCCTTAGCTAAATCACACACTGTTAAATGGGGGGAAATAGGACCATGGGTGGAAAAATGCCTTAAAAGAACAGACTGGTTACAAGTTACTCCGGGTATTTTTGATACTCCTGACCATTTAATAACTAAAGTAGTGTTTCAAAGGATAGCCCATTGTGAGCCTCTGGTGATCCACCCGAAATCCTCCTTCCGCCCGCACCGTGCCCAATATCCTTTGTCTCCCGAAGCAGAGGCTGGCATCTCCGCCGTACATCCCGATCTCGTCAAACGCGGTACCGCCGATGGACATGGACCGTCATGCCTCAGGGATACAGAGAAGCCCTTTGTGTTTCTGGTTAAGCTCTTGCCCAAAATTTAGAAGGCGTCTGGCCGGAAAAAGGTAGTACATTGATACAGTATGTAGATGGAAATAATATGTAGCGCTACGGAAAGAAGATTGTACAATAGATACTCAGAAATTGTTGCTGTTTCTGGGGGAAAATGGCCATAAAGTTTCTAAGGTTAAGCTGCAGCTAAACAAAACAACAGGTTATGTCTGTTTTAGGTATTCTGGGCTACTACAGACAGTGGGTTCTAAATTTTACTGAAAGAGCACAGCCGTTGCAACAACTGGCTGAGAAGGCTCTGTAACCTCAAAACTACTCTTTTATCTGCGCCCGCGCTAGGTTTGCCTGATCATTCTCGTCCATTCACTTTGTTCGTGGACGAAAAGCAGGGATTTATGAATTCAGTACTGACGCAACAACATGGAGATAAACAAAGACCGGTGACTTATTTTTTCTAAAACAAAACTGGATCCAGTGGCCGCAGCATTTCCTCCGTGTCTTCGTGCTGTGGCTGCAACAACAGAAGCTGTATTAGCAAGCACGGATGTAGTTCTCATGAAATTTCTTCTGTCCTTTTCTTTTTTCTTGTGAGTTAATATTCTCTGTGACTGTAGATGTTTGTTTGTCCTGAAGAGTTGAACTTGCTTTTCTTCAGAGTCCATTTGTTTCTGTTTCCTTTGCTGCATTGTTTCCAAATATAGTGTAAATATAGAATAATACTGGGGTGAAGTGTGTTGAAAATGGTATGGGTGATTTTTTGTGTTATAGAGTGTATTAAAAGGGATCCCTATGAGTATCAGAATGTACTCTGTACTTTGTCAAATCTTACAATTGAAAAATGGAGCGCCCTCAACCAGTTACACAGTGGTCCAAGGGGACCGCCTGCTGGTAGCAAATCAAATTTCATAAAGCTAAGTGCACAAAACAGCTGAACTCGTAGCTTTTATACCCTTCTAATCTCCTGATCGTTGACTATGTAAGTAAAAAATAGCATCAAGCTGTTCATGTATGCCTTCAATAGCGTCTTTGGTGAAGTTAAGGAAACGTTGCTGGTTATAATAAAGATAATTAATCCAGTCTACATTCTTATTAATAGTAATTTGGGGTATGATAGATTCAAAACCAGCTGCGACTTGATCCCTAGCTTTAAATCTGTCTGGGACACCCCTAGGGACTCCAATAGCATCTATGTATACTCCAGGGCCATGTAAGGAGATATCAGTAGGCGTATGGAAAAGGGAGCGGGTATGTCGGAAATAAAAAGGAGGTGTGAAATAATATGGGGAGTGAGAGGGAGGTAAGGATAGGAGTCTAAAAGGCATAACTAATTGGATTGGAGCACAGGTACCAGACCAGTTAGGGGGAAGGGTGGCAAATAATTTGGACCTACTACACATCCACCAAATATCTGATCTAGGAGTGGTTTGGGAGAGAAGAAAGGAAGACAGAACGGTGTTCAGAGAAAAGTTAACCTGAAAAGTTTGAGAACAGAAAGAAAATGGTAATTCTCCCACCCATGTCGTTCCATAAGATTTGAAACATGTATAATTTCCTTCGTGAGTTTGAAACATAGGGGTATCCATGTGACGGGTGGGGGGGAAAAAGAATAGATAGATTAGAACACTTTGAACTAGAGAGGGGTTTCTTAGAAGTAGTGAATAAATACAGAAGGCAGGGCAACCCCACGGGGTCAGAAATGTTAGATAATGGGAAAGGGACTGTAGCTAAATGGGGACGGGCTGCAGCGCACGCATAACAATGAGAACGATTAACTTGCTTAGCTGAATAGAGAACCCACTGCAACCATCTATTCTGATCCCCATAACCAGTTTCTACTGAAAAAGTGGATGAAAGGGTGGAAATATTCATAATCTTAACAGGAGAAAAATCTGAACCAAAAGTTGAGGAGATGGGTGTGTATGCCAGAGAATGAGGGGTGTTAGTAACAGGATCGTCAATCTTAATTAGAAATCTTCCCAAAGGGTCTGTTCCAGATACATATGCCCCTAATACATAAATACCTGAGTCATGCAAAGAGGGGTTCTTCAAAGTAATGATCAAGGGGTTACAATGGTTGTCAGCACATTCATGAGAGGCATGTCCTTTTATGATAGAAAACCGATTTTTTAAACCGTATTTTTGAGCCTCAAAAGGTTGATAACCCCAGTCCTCAGTTCCAGTGTTAGCAAAAACCCATTGCCAGTTGTCGCAGTCACTTCCCCTCATACACACGTATTTGTCAGATCCGGTCCACTGGGCTTGTCGACCAGTTCCACAGTTGATAATAGAGCAGAAATCAAACTGCACTGATGTGGTAATTCCCAACGGGAAAGTCAAGGTGACCAGGGCAGTAGACAAGGGAAAAGAAAAACATAGTAGCACAGCAATCAAGGGTGCCATCTCTTGCAATGTGAGGCGTGAATCCAGGCAGGCAGTCCTTCAACTTTCACGGCGTGTGGTGTGGATAGAAGAATTTGGAATGGTCCTCTCCACCTAGGCTGATGCCAGTGTTTCCTCCGAGTATCTCGAACCAGGATCCAGGTGCCCAAAGGAATTGGTAAATCCTTGGAAAGGGGACTGGTCCTCCAGGCTTGATTAACCTGCTGGTGGATTTCCTTCAACGAGGTTCGCAAACCTGCAAGACTAGAGAGAAGATCATTGTCCACAGTATGCAAATTCACATTTCCTACAACCATGCCAACGGGCATGGGACGTCCGGTCAGAATCTCAAAAGGCGATAATCCCAGTTGTCGGGGTGTCCGTCCCCTTAGTCCCATTAAAGCTAAGGGTAGTGCATCCGGCCATGATAAATTAGTTTGTTCACAAATTTTTGCGAGTTTAGCTTTTAAAGTGCCATTACATCGTTCTACGATGCCTCCGCTTTGAGGATGGTATTTACAATAATGGTGCACATTAATTTGGAGCCAGGTGGTTAATTCATTTATAACTGAGTTCACAAAATGAGTGCCATTATCTGTTTGTAACTTTTGAGGGATACCCCATCTTGGAATAATCTCTTTAATTAGTGCTTTAGCTACTGTTTTGGCATCGTTGTGTTTAGAAGGGAAAGCCTCTACCCATCGGGAGAACACATCGACAATCACAAGACAATATCGGTACCCTTTAGACGGGGTTAGTTCAATGAAATCCATTTGGAGGTGTTCAAACGGACCCATTGGATTAGGGGTAACGGCGGGACTTACCTGAGTACCTTTTCCCACATTAAACTTTTGACATATTGCACAGCGTCTGCAAAATTGCTCCGCATATGTAAAGAAACCTACAGCTTCCCAATGTTTTTCAACATCTCGAACCATGGCATCTTTTCCTGCGTGATCAAGGCCATGGGCGATTTTTGCCATTCCCGGAAATGAGGCTTTTGGGAGAAAAGGTTTGTTAGTATGTTTATGAGTCCAGACTCCATCAGAGAGGGACCCTTCTTTGGACCATTTTCTCCTTTCGATATCCGTGGCTGCACTCTGTAAAGAAATAATTTGATTATCAGGATCCTGGTCATTTCTCTGTTGGAATAAAGAAATTGGTGTGTTATTATATGCAGCCTCTTTAGCAAAGTGGTCAGCTAATTCATTCCCTTTGCTAACAGGATCCTGTTTTCCTGTGTGAGCTTGACATTTAACAATTGCTAGCTTCGATGGTTTGGTTATAGCTTCTAAAAGGGATTCGATCAATTTCTGATGTTGGTTAGGTTTGCCAGTACTGGTCTTAAATCCCCTTAGTTTCCATAATGCTCCATGATCATGGCAGACTCCAAAAGCATACCTGGAATCTGTATAAATTGTTACGATCTTCCCTTCGGACAGCTGACATGCTCGAGTGAGTGCTACGAGTTCAGCTGCTTGTGCACTTAAGCTTGATGAAATTCGATTTGCTTCCAGCAGGCGGTCCCCTTGGACCACTGCGTAACTAGTTGAGGGTGCTCCATTTTTCAATCGCAAGGAACATCCATCCACAAAATCATTTCTCCAGTTTCTAAAGGTGTTTCCTGTAGATCTACTCTAGGTTTTACAACTTTTGCTATTTCGTTATGGCAATTATGTGGTTCTCCTTCGTTGTTAGTTGGGAGAAGAGTGGCTGGATTTAAAGTGGAGCATCTTTCAATTGTAACATTTGACAAAGTACAAAGTACATTCTGATAGTGTATTGCCCTAGCAGTAGTGAGATGTGAAGTCTTGGCTTGTACTAGGATAGAATGTACAGCGTGAGGCACTTTAACTGTTAGGGGGCTCATGAGAACTACATCCGTGCTTGCTAATACAGCTCTGTTGTTGCAGCCACAGCACGAAGACACGGAGGAAGCGCTGCGGGCCACTGGATCCAGTTTTTTAGAAAAATAAGCCACCGGTCTTTGTTTATCTCCATGTTGTTGCGTCAGTACTGCATTCATAAATCCCTGCTTTTCGTCCACGAACAAAGTGAATGGACGAGAATGATCAGTGTGTTATAGAGTGTATTAAAGGGATCCCTATGAGTATCAGAATGTACTCTGTACTTTGTCAAATGTTACAATTGAAAAATGGAGCACCCTCAACCAGTTACGCAGTGGTCCAAGGGGACCGCCTGCTGGAAGCAAATCAAATTTCATCAAGCTAAGTGCACAAAACAGCTGAACTCGTAGCACTCACTCAAGCATGTCAGCTGTCCGAAGGGAAGATCGTAACAATTTATACAGATTCCAGGTATGCTTTTGGAGTCTGCCATGATCATGGAACATTATGGAAACTAAGGGAATTTAAGACCAGTCCTGGAGAGCTCTAACTAAAAACTGAAAAAGATAATTATCGATTTGTGTGATTGGTTTAGCGCAAATGAATTGTCTCCACTTTTGTTTAAGGCTTGTAAATATACAAAAGTATTTTTCCTTTTAAACCCTGATCAAGTTTGAAGGGAAAATGCTCTTTTAATAATATTACATGAGAAGGGAGACAAGTTTTTGGCGATAAGCGGAATGTGTCTAATTGTGATATGAATGTGTGTCTAATTGTGATATGAATGTGTGTCTAATTGTAATATGAATGGAAGTTGTATATTTTAGGTACTATAAAGGAAGAGCATGGTGATGCAGTGGTCAGCACACTTGATACGAATAAAGGTTCAAGCACGTATGTTTTCCTTGTTAATAATAAGCATGAAGGAAAAGACGCGTTTAAGTATGTTGCATAGATAACTTTTAAGCACAACTTAAGACCAGTACTGGCAAACCCATCCAACATCAGAAATTGATCGAATCCCTTTTAGAAGTTATAACCAAACCATCGGAGCTAGCGATTGTTAAATGTCAAGCTCACACAGGAAAACAGGATCCTGCTAGCAAAGGGAATGATTTAGCTGACCACTTTGCTAAAGAGGCTGCATATATAACACACCAATTTCTTTATTCCAACAGAGAAATGACCAGGACCCTGATAATTAAATTATTTCTTTACAGAATGCAGCCACGGATATCGAAAGGAGAAAATGGTCCAAAGAAGGGTCCCTCTCTGATGGAGTCTGGACCTCATAAACACACTAACAAACCTTTTCTCCCAATGATTTTCTCTCTAGTCTTGCAGGTTTGCGAACCTCGTTGAAGGAAATCCACCAGCAGGTTGATCAAGCCTGGAGGACCAGCCCCCTTTCCAAGGATTTACCAATTCCTTTGGGCACCTGGATCCTGGTTCGAGATACTCGGAGGAAAACACTGGCATCAGCCTAGGTGGAGAGGATCATTCCAAATTCTTCTATCCACACCACACGCCGTGAAAGTTGAAGGACTGCCTGCCTGGATTCACGCCTCACATTGCAAGAGATGGCACCCTTGATTGCTGTGCTACTAATGTTTTTCTTTCCCTTGTCTACTGCCCTGGTCACCTTGACTTTCCCGTTAGGAATCACCACATCAGTGCAGTTTGATTTCTGCTCTATTATCAACTGTGGGACTGGTCGACAAGCCCAGTGGACCGGATCTGACAAATACGTGTGTATGAGGGAAGTGACTGCGACAACTGGCAATGGGTTTTTGCTAACACTGGAACTGAGAACTGGGGTTATCAACCTTTTGAGGCCCAAAAATACGGTTTGAAAAATCGGTTTTCTATCATAAAAGGACATGCCTCTCATTGTATGTGCTGACAACCATTGTAACTCAGGTATTTATGTATTAGGGGTATATGTATCTGGAACAGACCCTTTAGGGAGATTTCTAATTAAGATTGACGATCCTGTTACTAACACCACCTCATTCTCTGGCACACACACCCATCTCCCCAACTTTTGGTTCAGATTTTTCTCCTGTTAAGATTATGGTTGCAGTGGGTTCTCTATTCAGCTAAGCAAGTTAATCGTTCTCATTGTTAAGGAAATTATACATGTTTCAAATCTTATGGAACGACATGGGTAGGAGAATTTCCATTTTCTTTCTGTTCTCAAACTTTTCAGGTTAACTTTTCTCTGAACACCGTTCTGTCTTCCTTCTTCTCTCCCAAACCACTCCTAGATCAGATATTTGGTGGATGTGTCGTAGGTCCAAATTATTTGCCACCTTTCCCCCTAATTGGTCTGGTACCTGTGCTCCAATCCAATTAGTTATGCCTTTTAGACTTCTATCCTTACCTCCCTCTCCTTACATGGCCCTGGAGTATACATAGATGCTATTGGAGTCCCTAGGGGTGTCCCAGACAGATTTAAAGCTAGGGATCAAGTCGCAGCCGGTTTTGAATCTATCATACCCCAAATTACTATCAATAAGAATGTAGACTGGATAATTACCTTTATTATAAACAACAACGTTTCCTTAACTTCACCAAAGACGCTATTGAAGGCATACATGAACAGCTTGATCGTACTTCTCTGATGACTTGGCAAATCGTCTAGCCCTGGACATGTTACTTGCCGAAAAGGGAGGTGTTTGTGCTATGTTTGGTGATGCTTGTTGTACATATATTCCAAATAATACCGCGCCAGATGGATCAATACTCGTGCATTGGCAGGCCTTACTGCTCTCTCTAAAAGAACTTTCCACTAATTCTGCCATTATAAATCCCAGGGATCAGTGGTTTGGCATCCTCCTTCGGATCCTGGGGACAATGGATAAGATCTGTTTTCATTTTTTTTTGGTTGTGACATTTTGTCTTCTCCTCCTGGTTGGTTGTTGTATTATCCCTTTGTTTCGCTATATAATATCTAAGTACTTTACCGCCTCTATGGAAAGGCATATGTGCTACATGATGAGCACATGTCTCGTATAGCTTCTTCCATTTTCTCTCCCCCTTCCCCTTCATCAACCATTTCAAGATAGAATTATATAGGCCCACATCATTTTTGTTCAAAAAGGGAGGAGTGTGAAAACATAAAAAGATGTAATTGAACAAAATGCATGTGTGTATAGAAAATAGGACAGAGTGATGAAACTTGTTTGTGTTTGGCGTGCGTGACAAAAAGCATGTATACTTTCTGGAAGTTTCTTTGATGATGTGTGTGACAAGAAAATATACCTTTAGGGTAATGACTTTACAAAAACTGGAAAAGTACAATGAGTCAGGATGCTATTTTTTGCTACATGGTCAACGATCAGGAGATTAGAAAGGTATAAAAGAACAAGGACATCTGCGCTCGAGGCAGATGAAGCGCGGTGTCCTGGGACTGTGTTTCTCTGACATTTTACCCTTGCCTGGTATGTATTAATAAAAGGTTTTGACTAATTTTAATTTTCTTCTCTGTCTTCAGTCACAAAAAGTGTCCACAATAGTTACGTGCTCCTGCAAAGTGATTGTGAGCAACTGAGCTTCATAAATTCTGACACTAGCGATGAGGAGTTCTTGGGGTTTCCATAAAACTAGAAGAGTGCTTGAACCTTAAAGTCTCTCCTTATTTGTTAATGACAGTGATGATGTTTCTTAATACCGCTGTTGAACTTACATGGTTGAAATATTATTCTGCTATATTTTATTAAACATATTAGTACACCATTTGGTTCAGAATATTTTTTTTGTTGTTTTCCTCTTCTAAACCTAGGGGCGTCTAATGGTCAGGTGCGTCTTATGGTGCAAAAAATACGGTATATAGAATTATTAGTTAAACAATTAAAACTAGAATTCCTGAAGACTACGAAAAAACTCGTAATCCTGGCCCACCTTAAATCCCTTCGCACCTCTCCATCAGCAGCTTTTGTTTTGTAAATGTGTCAATCAGCACAAGCAGCAAGCAGCCTGCTATCCCACCCCACCACTGCCACAGAAAGGGAAAAAAAGCTCTCTAACCTCAGCCTTGTTTATCTGGGAGTGAGTACCGGGAGCTGTACAGGGTAAATAATATATCTTTATTTGGAACACATGCATTTCACATCTGTTCTGTGTCTACAAAGATCTGTGTAAGCGTAGTATGACAGGAAATGCAAGAAATGTTGAACACATACCTAAAAGACACATTTTTTCATGTTTTAGTACTAACGACAAAATTTTGACATACTGTTTATAATGTTTGAAGACTGAAGTCCAAATATCAAATAAACACTTTCACAAAAGGTACAAGTATAACAAAACAAGTGCGGTTTTATTCAAGACTATAACTGAAGAAAAAGAAATCTGGTTAGTGTACTTCATTGACTCCACTTTGTTGGTAGTACAGCGGTAAGAACTACTGACCCATAATCAACAGGTCGCAGGTTCGATCCTAGCCGTTTACCATAATAAACGTTTTGAGTAGCGAGCTGCTCTTATTGTTACTGTTATACAATAAAAGCATACATCTGATTTGAGTCTGTAACAGCCGGTGTAAATATATGGTACTTGTAAAGGTTAGCGTTTTTTTTTTTTTATTGAGTTTTATTCTCTCAGTCATGTTCACGCTCCCCCTGATCTGACACTACTGTTTTCAAATAAAGATGTGTTATAACAGAGGTGAACTCAGATGAGGATGAGGGTTCCACATCGGAAAAAGAGAACAGAAGCCCTCCCCACAAGAAATGTCCACTCACATATAACAGCAATGCAGCTGCACCAGGTGTAAAGGCGAAAGATGGCACTTTTTGAATGCAGCAACAGGTCGGGCGTCATTCTGCCAGTCAGTCTGCTCCACACCTGTCCTTCAACGAATCAGCACGGCTTACAGAGCGTGGCAAGGTATCGTGCAAAGTCCAGTTTATGATTATGTTTTGTGATGGTCTTTATATAAAAAACATTTATATGTTACTTATATACAGTAAAAGCCAGATTGAATGTTATTTATCTTGATTTATTTACTTATCTTCCTACAGCATAAAGTCACAAGTAAACTGCAGAGCTTCCTCTGTTTGATCAATACGGGCATGCTCACAAATTACATGTATACTGAAGTGACTTTAGCTGCAGGTGGAAGCTGCGCGCAACTGTTATTACGGTTCTGTCTTTGTCCAGAAACAGTTTCATAAGCTTTATGACCTTAGTCTTAAAAAGTCTTTCTCCTTTACGGCGACTGAGATCTTTTCCTGAATAAGATCAAACACATTTGCGTAGGGTGCGACAGGAGCTTCCACCTGCAGCTAAAGTCACTGCCAGGCAATTTACAAAACAAAACTGAAACTCACACCCTTGTCAAGGTTCTGAAGCAGAGCAGTCTTAAACCTTCATAACAGTTTGATCTGTACAACTGCAGGAGTTTTGTTAGATGCCTGACAAGACCACTGTAAAATGAGTTGCTGAGGTTCATTGACATCAGCCAGGTGCATTCCATGGCAATCTGTGACACATCAGAATACAACATATTAGTGTTTTCCATAACTTCTGAAAGAACAATCAATGAACAAATTACATAAAACTGTTAGTTTGCTATGGAATTTTAAATTGAATTATATCAATAGGGGTGGCACGGTAGTGCAGTGGTAGCGCTGCTGCCTCGCAGTAAGAAGACCCGGGCTCGCTTCCCGGGTCCTCCCTGCGTGGAGTTTTCATGTTCTCCCCGTGTCTGCATGGGTTTCCTCCGGGTGCTGTGGTTTCCTCCCACAGTCCAAAGACATGAATGTTAGGTGGATTGGCGATTCTAAATTGGCCCTAGTGTGTGCTTGATGGGTGGGTGTGTGTGTGTGTGTGTGTGTGTGTGTCCTGTGGTGGGTTGGCACCCTGCCCGGGATTGGTTTCTGCCTTGCGCCCTGTGTTGGCTGGAATTGGCTCCAGCAGACCCCCGTGACCCTGTGTTCGGATTCAGCAGGTTGGAAAATGGATGGATGGACGGATTATATCAATAGACCACATTAATCTACAAACAGTCAAAAAAAATAGTCTTTCTGTGAAAAGAGATGGCTATTTGGCGGTACAAGTGCTAGCAGGTTCAACATAAACTAGATGTGCAAGCTTTGTCCTCTTCCACCTGACTACAGCTCTCCGAATGGAATGAGGTGGCCCCTTTTATGTTGCACCCGGATGTGCTCCAGGTGCGCCCTGATGAACCTCTTGCAGCACTTCCTGGTGTGGTGGAATTGCTGCATGGGCACCCGGAAGCACTCCAGATGCATTTGGTTCCTTTTCCAGCAGCACTTCCTGGTGTGGCGGAAGTGCTGCCATCCAGGGCTCTGGGATCATCCAGGCACCCTTTGGCAGTGGCCACGGACCCCAATAGGGTTGAGCTTCTAAGCTCCCCAGTCCATGACCCTGGTGTAATCCAGGGGGGCTGCACTCTTGCGCACCAGGGAAGATATTGCCCCTCTCTCAGTCCTTCCCTTCTCCAGGTGTCCCGGTGGGGCAAGGTCCCTGGTTGTCTGCTACACTGTATACTAGGGCCGTGGTTTTCAGCCCTTTTGGCAAGTGAACAAGTTTTTAATGTGAATGTTTTTTTCAGACCGGTGGACCTTGACTGTCCTTCCTTCTACTTTTTAGAGGTGCGCGGCACTCATTTGAATGATGATCAACCGACTTTCCAGGTTTGGGTCCCCTTTGGAGGTTTGTGTTGATTTAATGGAGTGGCAGGCTGATCCACAGACTGGCACAATTTTTCTACAGACCGTATGAAAACATGGTACTAGCAAAGGTTTCCACTGGTTAAAAATGTATATATAAGTGATAACATGGCAGACATAAGGTGTTGTAAGTGTAAAAGCTGGAGACTGCTATTTTCAACTTACCAGAGTCCAGCGTCAGTTCGTTTGTGGCTCGAGTGACCTCTGTAGCATAGCAGAGAAATGCTCGATATGTAGAAATCACACAGGGATTGTCACCCCAGTTGGTGGACTATTTGCTAATTCTTTTAATGACACAACAGTGAACATACAGTGCTGACCTACACCAAACACTTCTCTTCAATTCTACATCTACCCTCACTAATTGCTCCTCCTTCCTTTATTTAAATAATTCAATTCACTTTATTAACACTCTCCCTAACATGAACTACTGCTTATATACTGCTGCTTATATAGGCATTGTAAAAAGAAGTTCCAACAGTTGTAACTAATAGACTTGACACAGGTATCGTTAGAGACAAAAAACTTTTTTATTTTAATACGGTCTAATATGCAGTTCTATGATTAATTGTTGCGGAGGTATTAAAAATATGTTTGAGCATATCGTTGAGTCTATAACTGTCCTAAACCCAGCTTACTTCAGCTGGTTGGGCTGGTTTCAGAGGGTTTGGATATTTATCTGTCTTGTGTTTGCTGCGTTTTTTATATGGGATTGTTCAATTAAATAAAAACAAAGTTTAATCAAAATAGCAAATGGTATTTACTTACTTGAGAGTGAATAAACCGTTGCAATTGACCGCCAAAAATCAAATATGGACGCTTTTCTCTTCTGAACAATTGAATCTTCCCCCTCCTCTTTCTGAACACTGACACATTGAGCACATGTTCATTTAAAAAATTATTTTAAGTTTTGCATTTCTGTACCACTTTTTTGAGTTACAGTGTTCGCACAACAGGATTTTTTCAAATACACAAGGCTAAGTTCACATTCACTTTTTACAGTATATAGAATGAAAGGGCTAACTCTCTAAATGAAAATTCATTAAATTGAACTTCAATTTAAAGCTTTTAAAGTGCACTATTAAGTAACACTGACAATACACTTCCGTTTAATGTACTAAATATCAACTTAAGTATTAGTGCTAGTAAGTGCACTTACTTTAAGTAAACTAAAGTATTACTCAGGTAAAAATGTATTTGTAATTAGTCCATTTCTAGTGCATTTTCTTGAAAATCCACTGAAAATGAGCTTGACAATAGTGTGTGAAAGTACACTAAACTTGACATTATGTTTAAAGCATACCTAGCACAGTATTAACTAATGCACTAATAGCACATTTCTATATATTTTAGAGATGGTATACTTTGGCTCAGTACACTTAATATCAATTTAAGTGCAAATTAGCGTATTTAGATTATGAACCCTGAAGTACTACTGAGGAACAAACGTGCTAGGAATTTTCTTTCTGACATTAAAGTACATTTTTAGTACAATTAAATATATTTAATTTTTACATGGGGTAAAAGTTTCTGTTTAATGCCAGGCATGTAAATGGGAATAAGATAAATGAGGTGGTGGTCAGATCTACCCAAAGGTGCCAGAAGTTTATAATTAAAGGTATCTTTAATATTTGAATAGATCAGGTCCAGCTTGTTATTTCATTAATTGGAACATGACACAAACTGATGGAAGTTTGTTATTGTTCCTTCCAAAGTCACATGGTTAAAGTCACCACATATTCAGTCAGAATCAGAATAAGTTATCATTCTGTTATCAAAGTGTTGGTGACACTGAATCATTTCTGTTGCTGAGTCCCCATTTGCAAAGGGAGGAATAAAAACAATTATAAGGATGATGTAACTTATCTTCTTGGACAAATAATATGCATGAATTCCAACAGACAAAATTTCAATGTCTGAATTACAAACTGCTACAAACTGTAACAACTCATTTCACATAGATGACCAATCCCCCTCTTGTCTTTTTTCTATACTGCACTGGGTCTCTGTCTGATTAAATAAGATTACATTAAATTTACATATGGATCTACTTATGAATTATGAGGATCCCTAAAACAGAAAAAATCAATTAGTATTAATAAACTCCTCTAAGGACCAAGAAGAGAAAAAAAATACATTATTCCAGCAATCTCTCACCAGTTGTTCAATTAGTTTTAATCCATTTCATAGCGACAAATCAGATATAAACACTTCTATTAGTATGAACAGCAGTAGCTGCGTTCCTCATATGCACCATAGGTATAGTCACACGCAGGAATCACAGCACCCATATAAAGCCTAATCAAAGTATTGTGATGACACACCACTTTGCAGAATGCTGGCTAATTGCTACAATGAAGTGAATGCTCATAAAAAATAAATATTTGTCTAATATATAATACCAGTAACGGCACTTGACTTGAGCATTCATAGTTTTCATACTCTTTCTCTGTACATTTAGCATTCATTTACTCAGGGGTCGATGTACCAGCTCTTCTTTTCTCCACCCTTGCAGCCCACTTCTTCTCTTCTTTTGTTGGCATTTTTTCGCGTTAAAAGTTCAAAGTTTATTGTCATGTGCACAGTAAGGAAATGCGTTTACCAGTACAATGAAATTCTTTCTTTGCTGTCCACACCAAATGCCAAAACCAATGTATAAAGATAAACATAAATAATAAGTAGCAGATAGATAATAAGTAACAGAGATAGCATAAAGTATAAAAACAGAGTAAAAGTATAAAGTGTAATTGTGCAGGTTGGTATGTGATGGACAAGTCAAATACAGTTGTGGTTGTGTGAGGTAGATAGAATGAGATGAACCATGGTTATAAACTCCAGTCAGTTATTTAGGGGTCTAATGGCCTTGGGAAAGAAAGAGTTCTTTAGCCTGGAAGTCCTTCATAATTCTATACCTCCTGCCTGAGGGTAGAAGTGTGAACACTTCGTGTTGGGGGTGGGTGGGGTCCCTGAGGTTCAAGGCAGTTCTCCTTTGGGCTCTGCAGTTGTGGATGCTCAGCAGAGAGGGCAGTGGGGTCCTGGTGATCTTCTCAGCAGTCTTTACCACTCTCTGCAGGTGTTTGCAGTCCATAGCAGTAGTGTTGCCATACCATACAGTGATGCCGCTGGTCAAGATGCTCTCAAAAATGCAGCTGTAAAAGTTGCCGAGGATCTTAGTCGACATACTAAACTTAATCAGCCTCCTCAGAAAGTACAGCCGCTGTTGAGTCCTTTTGACCATCTGTGTGGTGTTAAGTGTCCAAGTGAGGTCCTCACTAATATAGACACCCAGGTATTTAATGCTGCTCACCCTCTCCACTTCAAGCGCTCAGATGAACAGTGGCCAGTGAGGTCTCCTCTCCTTCCTCATGCCCACTATCATCTCCTTCATCTTGTCTGTGTTGAGGGTAAGGTTGTTGTCCTCACACCATAACGCCAGTGCTTTGTGTACCTGACCTGAAGAGACCATTGGGGGAAGGGAGGGGGGTTGGGTGGTCCAGGCGTGTGTGTGCCTCCACTCTGTGCTGTTGCTGGATGTCTCAAAGCAGGTGTAGAAAGTGTTGAGATCATCCTGCAGACTTTGTGTGGTGCTGATTGTGCTGGTGGTGGTCCTGTAGTCTGTGATGTGCTGTAGGCCCTGCCACATTCGGCCAGAGTCAGCAGTAGAATAGAAGCCCTCCAGCTTCTCCCTATAGTGACTCTTGGCTGCTGTGATGGCTTTACTTAGTCCGTACTTCACAGCTTTGTACTCCGTTTCAGTGCCTGATCTAAATGCAAGAGAGCGGGCACACAGCATTTGGCGTACCTGACTGTTTATCCAGCGCTTCTGGTTGGGGAACTTCCTGACTGGTGTTGTGGGCACGATGTTGCAAATACAGTTGCTAATGTACCCAGTCACGTACTCAAGATAGTCCTGCATGCTGATAGAAGAGTCCTCCAGAGTGGCTGCAACCCTAAACACATCCCGGTCTATCTGAGCAAAACAGTCCTGCAGGGTGCTCTCAGTCTCTGGGGTCCAAAGTTTAACTTGCTTGATAATAGGGTTTGTTTGTTTCAGCCTTTGTCTGTAGGCTGCGTACAGGAACAGAGAGATGTGGTCTGAGTGTCCGAAGTGGGGTTGGGGTGCAGCCCTGTATGCACCGCGTATGTTACTGTAAACATGATCCAGTGTGTTCTTCTCTCAGGTGGGAATATTCATGTGTTGGTGGTATTTAGGAAGTACAGTCCGTAAATTGCACTGATTAAAGTTGCCAGCTGTGATAAAAACAGCATCGGGATGAGCCGTCTCTAAGGCACTGATGACGTCATGGAGTTTGCCGAGTGCTGCCGCGGAGTTAGCTCGTGGGGGGATGTAAACAACGGCCAAAAACACAGCACTAAATTCCCTCAGTAGATAATAGGGATGGCATTTCAGCAGTAAAAACTCCCCATCTTGTGAGCAGTGCTTATAAACAGTCCGTATGTCTCCACACCACGAGTTGTTAATAAACACAAACAGTCTGCGGTGCGGTCTCCTCAGTGCACGGAGTGAGTATGTAGCTGAATGGCGCATTCTGGGACTTTGTCTGAAAGCCAGGTCTTGGTGAAAATTAGAGTGCAGTACTCTCTTATTTCCCTCTGCGCTGTAATCCTGGCTCTTACTTCATCCAGTTTGTTTGGTCACTTGAGCCCGGTGCTATGGGGTGTTCCTGGGAGTGGTTGTGGTATTGGCTGCTGGAGCAAACAATGAATTGTAGCTCAGATGGTATAAAACCAGTTAATTCCAGGGGACTGTATGAGTTAGCAATGTCCAGCAATGCCTGTCTGCTGTATGATAGTAGTGGAAAGCATTTGTGCACAGTAGAGAAAGTGAAAAACAACAACACAAAACAAAACAAAAAACAGCATGGAGTGGAGCGAGCAAACATGTCTGCCACGGAGATTGCCATGTTAAACAACTCATTAAGTCAGTGTTTTTGTTGCAATTACTTAGATTTTCTTTAATTTTTCACTTAAGCTGGCACTTAAGTCTTTCAATCTGTCTTAAGAATGATTTAAGATATGAAGAGGTAGGGGAAGTGATGGCGAAGGTGGTAAGGATGAGAATGGCGCCCGTACACATGTGCTGCATGGCCGCCTTGCTGGCCGCTGCCAAGAGCTGATTCTACAATACAATAAAATAAAAAGAAGAGGAATATCCTTGGAGGTCAACCATCACCCTGAACGTGGATAGTAGACGTCACGTAGTATATGTGTACCTAATTTCAGGTCAATAGGTCAAATGGTTTGTTTTCTATAGGTGATTTAAAATCCTGGACAGACAAACGGACAGCCATGGTAGCGTATTATATAAGAAGAAAATTCTAGTGTGTGTCTTTTCCCTTCGAGCAAACTGATTGGTCAGTTTGACTTTGGTGGCACAGCCAAATGTGATTGAGACAGGGAGTGCTATGCAAGAGTTGATGATGCACACATGGATACCAAGGAAAGTCGGAATGCTGAGAGTTGCCTTCAAACACAGGGAGTTTTCACAAGAACACAAATTATTTTTTTACAGTGGGAAATTAAGGCTAGTCTACCATTGGTGGTAATTAAAATGACAGAAGCAAGGATTGCAATCGAGAGAGGAATTGCCGCTCAAGATAGTTTGAGACACATGATGATAATGGAGAAAGGCACAGGTTGACCACTAATGGTAAAGCATTGTTTTTTAATTATTCTGTTGCCTGTCTTCAGCAGGTAACATACCTAGTAACTATCATTAATAAATAAAGAAAAAAAGAAAGAATACCCCACTAAATAAATACAATCCTATTATTTACATTTGATAGTCACTTTAGGTAGAAGTGAGGCTACAGCACCATGATGTATGCTTTACTTGTTATTAACTTCTGTACCATTCCATGTTCAATATCTAAGATCTAGGTTATATTCAAAATATCATCCGTATTCATTGTTTTCTTTGGGTAATTTAATGGTGTAGAAAGCAAAAAATATCATTTTATATGCAGTGATGCTACTGGTCCTTTTCTCATTCTCATTCTCATTCCCTGTAGCTTAATGTTCAGAATTACTGCACAGAATCGACTCTATTTGATACTGTGTGTATTCCTGTTATTTACAATGTGTTGATGATAAACGCAATAAAAATAGGTAAACATGGTAACAAGCTAGATAAAGTGTAGCGCATTTCAGTGCTATGCCCATTAATGAAATGCGGTAGCCTTTCTCATATTTTTTCCTGGTTCAATTAATAGTACTGCAATTTAAAATTCAATTACAGAAATGTCATTCCATTACCTTCTATTGTAAATGTCGCCTGTCACAAGAGATGCAAATGTTTAGGTTTAGCATTCGTTTTATTTTTTACAGTAATGTTTAGTTAACATTAGACCTGACATTGCTGAGATACTGGATTAGCAAAGTTTTTTTCTGAATTCTTACAAAAAAAAATACCCCACAAAGGCCATGTGAATGTTTTTGATTTCAAAATGTGCAATAGCTATCAGATCTTATATAAATTATAGCAATAATTATTTAATTTTATTTTTAGTAATAATGCATACAGTTAAAACAAAAGTTGGTAGGGAACAGTATGTATGAGTAGTCCCATCAGTTAATTGATAGTATTAAAAAGGTGACATTTAATTTTCACATAGTGAGAAATTTAAAAAGTTTACTTTTCAATTGTATGAAAAAAGTTTATTTTTCACTAAATGTGAGTTACATATTTCAAAGAAAAAATACATTTGTATATTAGAGTTTGAAATGCATATGAATAAAAATGCATCTATGTGTTTGAATGCCCAGTGTCAGATGCCACATGTTTTGCACAGAATTAGCATAACCAAACTTAAAAAGTAACAAATAGTAGGTATATGATAAAAAAGACCTTTTTTTATTATTTTTCAGTCAGTGTTTTACACAGGATCTTAGTAGCGAAAACCATCCAGAGGCACATTATAAAGAAAACAATATTTTAATACAATACAGTCAGACACAATTACAAGATAGTTGGTAGTAAATGTAGTAAAAAAAAAAAAGTCCAGTAGAAACAAATTGAAAGATAAATCCATATCTAATTCTGATTCCAGGTAGAGCTTGCAAAATCCCTCACCTTTAGCCAGATTCATAAACCAATGAACGTCACATCAATAGCAGTCAATTTTCAAAGCAGAAGATGATAGACGACACAGTAAAGACTGTATTGTGCTGTACTACAGTGCCAGGTATGGTCTACCACTGCACACAAAAAGGGTCACTGCATGGCAGAGACAGGCCCCTTACAAGAATCCACCTTAATAAAACAATGTGTCTAGGTGTCTATCCGTGTGTCCATCCAGTTGCTATGTCTCTCTCATTCCAAAAGATTGTGTATCACAAACATTAACAATGCTTTTATGAAGTAATATCCTATATCAAATGGCATATAACAGAGACACATGCATTACATGGTGTACTGCAACCGTTAATGCTGAAGTCTATGTTGATTATTTAGATTTCAACCCATCTTACCACAGCTAGTAGGTTTATAATCTTACTGTTGAGAATGTTGAGATACTTGTAATATTAACATAATACAAACAGACCATTCTCACTCACTTGACCGCAAAAGGGAGTTAAAATAGAAGGGAGTTTAGGTTGCAGTTGAAAGAATGTTGTATTAAGTTTTTGGGAAAAAATAGTGTAAAAACATAAGTCACACATATTCAAATAACAGATCTAATGTGTGTTCTGAGATTTTTCAGGTAAGGTTGTTATACTCATTAATCGTATTACCAAAGAATGGTGACGTGTTGTATGCTGCTTAGCACATATAATTAAGAATTTCACTATACATGTATAATGTACGTAGAATTGTCAGGTGGTTACTATGGTTGCCTACTGAGGGTGATGGAGTGCCATGGGAGTGATTAAACCAGAGGAATGGAAGTATGATCACAGCAAAGGGCACATGTCATAATGTAATAATACACTGTGCATCCCCCTGCTGTGAAAGTTGCCTATTCTCTAAGTGTGTTCTGGTTGACAGATGCAAGATAATAGACCCAAAAATCCCAGAGGATAATTCTGAGGTTGTTATGAAGACGACCACTAAAATTCACTCTGGATGAAACCTAAACATAGTTATCCTACTATTAACTTTGGAATGAGGAGCTATATAAAGCCATGGGTTTAAACAGAAAACAGAGAGAAGGTCATTAATTTTGAGAAAGTGGTACAGGAGGTGAAAGATAGCACTAATTTTTTGGTATGCTAGTAGGAAGTGGACTGTCAACCTTGCTATTCTGACAGGAAAATATTGGTTGGGAAGGCCCAGAGAGGAAATAGAATTATTATTTTCTGTTTGCATTGTGCACTTCTTTTGTTAATTGTGTTATCTATATTCTTTGTTTATAATAAAATACCCCGTTTGGCCTCATATTCATTCATTTTGGCTTTAGGCATAGCCCATGAAAGCACCGTCTTGTTCAAAATGAGCTTAAGAGCTTAATGAACATACAAGTAAAGCATTTACATACATCATAAACATATTTAATCCCAACCCATTATGGCATACAATGCATGGTTTACAATGCAACTCGCTATATTCAGCAGCACAAAACATATATAGGTCTCCACCACTTCTTTCTTTTAAATTTCAATTGCTTATAAAAATGCTTTTTTATAATGTGATTAACTTCTTCTTTTGAAATTTTGGAAGAACTTTAAAAACATATTTTTTGCCATAAATCAATGTGCAATTCAAATGATGTAAACTTTAGAAAAGGATGTGTTCAGCTGATCTTGAGAAGTATACAAATTCAGAAAATCGGCAGAAAAAATACTTCTGCTGTAATCCTCCCCAGCCCTAAAAATTAGTATGGCAAATTGGCAAGTTTATCATAGCCTTCCTTCCTTCTAAGTGCAAAATTCTAGCTTAAGTGATTTTTCTTGTTTCCTCCAACATCTAGTTTGTGTTTTAATTTTGAATTGACTCTGTATGAGTGGATTTGGGTATATGACAGAGTGCTTCCTGTGCAAGAATCTTTTTCCATTTAGGTTTGATTCAAATTCTTGGCAGTTCTCTCTCTATAAAGACTGGAAACACATAGATAGGGCTAACCTCACAATAATAGAAAACCTTTTTATTTCCAATATATCTTTTGTAAGCTGCATTTAATATAGATGTTTTGATGTCTTGTTGGGTTTAATTTTCTTTGGTAATGACAAATGTGTTCTGAGATTGTTCAAGTAAAATAGACAGATTTTTCATGGTAAGATAGTTATACGTACTGATTATGGCACTGGAGAATGGTGATATGTTGCATGTTGGTTAGCACATGCAAGAAAGAGATTCACTGTACTCTGTACATGTGACAATAATGTCCCTACTTGTTCTTGTCTAGTGCCTGATGCTATCACAAAATACTCTGACTCCCTGCTGCCAAGTATGAGAAAAAGTGAGCTCAGAAAAAGAATGAATTAATCAGTAGTAAATTAGTTATGACTCAGGGTTTTTGGATGTTGTGGATTTCATTTTTGAGCTCTTTTTTGTAATTATCCACTTTTTATTTTTAGGTATTTTTATGCCATCATTTTATGTATTTTTCCATGGTGACAACTGTATTGTTATTGTCAACGTTGCTCCATTGCTGGAGCAAGAGAAATGTGCCTCACTTTACTTTTACTATTATTGCCCAGACATTATTTAGGATGGCAGAGCTCTAGTCTTGACATTCATAATTTATTTTTAGTAAAAAAAAAAGTATGTGGCATTAACTAGCAATTAAACCACTTTATGAAGTAAGACTTTGTGTATGATTTTTGAAGCTGGCTTGGTTTAATATTTTGGCTTTGGTATTTTGTGTCTTTTTTTTTTTGGCAGAGACCTCTACAAGTGTTTTGACTCTGAGTTTGTCTTCTCATCTTTTATTCAAATTTTTCTTGCTAAATTTCACTCTAGAAGAACAAAATTAAAGTTGGTTGTTAATGGAACATAAAAGAAAGTAGAACAACCTGGCCTCTCATAAGACAATAATATATGATACTGTACAATAAATGATGCTGTGAACAATATTTATATCTTTAGATTAGACTGAACATTTTAATCAGACCTCAAAGTAACAGTGCAAGTTACTACATCCGAGTGTCAACTGGATGATAACATGCATACAAGATCGCAAGATCACCCCCCCCCCACCCCCCCAGAAGGGAGTGGGTTAGGGTTGATTTCACCCTACAGTATTTTTAGTCGACCAATGGGAAACATGTGAAAATTGCTCCAGCTGTTCGGAAGTGATGTTGGAACATACATACATGCACACATTGACTTATTCCTGAGCTTTCAGCTCCTGCCAGGAGCCGTCATCAGAGGATAATGATTAGACATACAAGAGTCAAAGGCAATGTATAGCAAAATTAGGTAGGGGGCGTAAAGAGGTGGGGTTAGGAGGGTGTTGGTCGTAAAGTTTTATTTATTACGAGGAATGTTCTTCTTCTTAAGTTTGCATATACTGAGTTCATGTCCAAATGTCTGTTAATGGTGAAACGAAAATGAAACCCTTGGGAAAAAAAATCCCACATTAAGAAATAAATTTTTTACATGAAATCATGTGTGCCATAATTATATATATATATATATATATATATATATATATATATATATATATATATATATATATATATATATAATATAAATGTCTACGCGTGGAAGTGTGTGTATGTGTGCATGGAAGTGAGAGGTGGAGTGAGGGTAAGGGTCTCCACCTCCAAGGAAACAGAAACTCACTTAGCCGCTAATATACAAGCAAGGCCAGCACATCGACAAAATGAAACCTCCGAAGAAAGTCACTCACTTAGCCACTTATACAGAAGCGAGGCAAACACATTGGCAAAACAGTATCCCTTTTACTTTTCCTCCTGCTGCTAATACACAAGTGAGGCGAGCACGTTGGCAAAACGAATCCTCCTGGGAGAGTGATGCCAAGAGTTCCTTTCAATTACCTGACATATGTACATTTCAATTTTTTTTTTTTGACAATTTCAATAGTTTCTAGAACCCTGGGCTTTTTATAACACGGACTTACACAACTAGTATATATATAACATTTACTTATCGGGAGTTGACTAGACACCAGCTCTTTGTGACCTTGTACTGGACAAGCACATCACAAGATAAATGGATAAATAGATGTTGTAAAGTAATATAAAGGAAATTCTTTCATTTGCAGCAGTGAAAGGTAATTCAGTGTTACTTGGGTCTAATACTTTTTGAGTTTGCCAAAAGATACTTAATAATAATAATGATAATAATTGCATATTTCTGTATGTTGCAGAAAATGCCAGATGTACAAAAATGCTATCTGCTGTGTCTGTTCTAACCGTAATTGAGTGCAACTGATCAAATATCTTTTTCCCATTCCAAGTTGTGCAGGAAATCCAGCCACTCCCGATTCGACCATGTAATGCTTCCATGGTGTCCTGGGGCACTTCCTGGGTTTTTCCTCCCAGTGAACTATGCCTGATGCACTGACTTATGAGGTACAAATCACCTAACATCTGTGGATGTCCAAACAAACCATCTCTGCTGATTCCACTCAATCCAGAGGAGTAGCTGCTTTATTCTGAGGTCGCTGTGAAATTCATCTTCCCATTACAGGGAATGAGCCCCACAAATTTCATGAGTCTATAATATTTTTACATTATTCCACAAAACCTGTGATCCTTTTACAACATAGCCAGTATGGCTGTATTAGAATGTTATTTCAATGAGATGCTAAATTCATAGTCTCACTACCTTAAAAAGACTAATGAAGTCAGTAAGAATAGATATAGTTCATTAGAAAATTTGTAAGCAAGCTACCTTTCTTATTCTGCTATACATTAATACTACATATTGATGTAGCATATAAACTGTATTATTTTCATTGATAAAATTATAAGACCTGCAATTCAGTTGTTTAGAAAAAAATGAACATATATGTTTCATAATTTTAACTGGTAAAAATGTTTCACTGTGAAAAAATTCTTAACTGTTACCAGAATAAGGCAACTCCCCCTCCCAACCCTCCAATGTTAATTATTTGCCTACACAATGCAGAACACCCCTTTCATTTTTTCTGGCAGCATACCACTTTATTTTGCACACCAGTTCTTTTCAGGCTCTTAATCTCCCTGTCTTTTCTCTATATGTTATAAATGGCTCATATCTCAGCTGCTTGTAAGCCATTACTTTCAAAAGGAGCCGAGAGCACGAGCCGCTTGTTCTTTTGCATTTATATATGGATTTTTCTTTGTTTACTAAATGTGATCCTCATGCACTCTATCATATCCGCAGGAATTTGTTTCGCCTGAAGCTCATCTATTTTATGTCATTTGTGGGACATGGTGATTTATAACTAAAAGCGTAAATCTCTTCTTTATTTTGTTGAACTGTCTAGAAGTAATGAGAATGTGTGATAGGTCTGATGGGCAAATTAGACTCCTAATTTGTCATGTCTGAAATTATCTGACTTTGTAAATCAGTGCTCATTGTTTTGAACAGCTACAGTTACACGGTTGTAACATAAAAATCCAACTATATAAAGCATCTTATTTGAAGGATGCAATTCACAAATACCTTGAGATTCTCACTGTGTCTTTTCAAGAAGTCATTGCATTAGTGAGCAGAAAAAGACCTGAGTGGGTCACTTTATGAAATATGCATACCAATGAGAAAGAAGAGAAGGAAAAGAAAAGCATGGACAATCACAACAGAGGAATAGTTTTGAGAAGAAACCAAGAAGAAAAATAATGTTTTGAGCTGAGTTTGTTGAGCAAAACAGTAAGTGTAAGTGGCATTCTTTTTCTTATATGACTGGCTATTATAGCTAGAAAGGCATGGGACATTTGTCTGCTATCTATAGAGTACATGGTGCTTAAAGCCAAAACATCTCAGAGACCCATTCTCCTAAAAGGAAAAAATGCACAAAGGCAGAAAAATGAGAATCCAAAGCCTCTAAGAACATTTATTGGAACCATGACCTGTGTAATGTGGAACAACATACCAAGCAGTGTGCTTATCTACCACAGATGCCCATGAGATCAATGAAAACAGGTGGCATACTTCAGAGTTCTCTTTAGAACACTAATTATGTAAAAGAAATTAATCCAAAATTGGTGTGGCCACATTTGGATTGCAGATATTACAAGTGTGGTTTGTACAAATTAGGATTAATCTCATGCTACATAAATTATGCATTTTCTGATCAAAAGACAAAGTAAATATTTTAGTAGCACTGCATGAAGAAAACATTAAAGGGACAGAACAGTTTTTTATTTTCCTCTTGAGACACTTTAGATAGTTGCTTCATCTAAGCACCCCCTAAAGCATTAGTATTCTCCTTGTAGAAGATCAATCTGTACATCAATTTGAAATGTAACTCATAAGCAAGTTTTAAGGTTTGTCTGCTATGACTTTTTCAACTTATTCTTTAAAGCACAAGATTATTTTGTGATATTCAGTACATTCAGAAGCTATGTTTTTGAGAAGGTGACATTTTAGATGTATAAAAAATTACCAAGATTTTTTCATAAAGTAGATGCAAAAATTTTCAAATAAAAGCACAAAGTGTAAGGATTGTCTGCTTATGTTATTCTTCTTTTTATACAGTTGTCTGCAAAACCTTAAAAGATGACGAACATCTGACTGCTGTTTATAAATAAAATGGTTGCTAAAGCCAAAATGTAAAAGAGATCCACACCTCCTTACAAGGTGCACAATAATCATGCTTTGCAGGAAACTAGGATTGAAGAAGAGTACTGTCAAAAGAATCAGCATAATAAGCAAACACCCAGATATTCTTTAGGAAATATACTACCTGACCTCTGACTTAATATGAATCAATGATTTTCTAGATTTTTCAGGTGTCTAGCAATATGAAAAAAGTATGACATCAAGGGTTTCAGTAGTAATACATGAAAAGACAAGAATGCCTATAATGAGTCACTTAAAGCAAGTGTTCAATTATGGAAATGTCATACAGATCAATAAGTCATGCAAATAACTATACAGATTCCTACTATAGCAGAAGAAAAAGTAAGTTTGGGCCTTTTGGAGTCATCAATTTTCTTTTATTGGGGAAAAGTCATTTCTAGATAAAGCCCAAATGTTCTTCACATTTCTCATCATATTAGGTGTTTCAAACGTTTGCAATGTATGACAAAAACCATCGGATTGGTAGCTTGGGATCTCTAGCTTCAGTTGAGACACACACACACACACACACACAAGAATAGGTTGTGGCGCATTAAAGTTAATTTGCTGAATTACCTGATCCCATTTTTTTTTCAAAAATCTTGGTGTGCTCAAGTTGCTGCCTGTTGATACCTTGCTGCATCACTACATATTGGGAATGATATTTCATTACTCTAGCACCTTACCTTTGCAACTATGCATTCTTACAATGTTCTTATTGTGTTGATGTATTTTAAGGTGTGTCTAGAAGAAGTTAGGTCATGCATTATACTGAATTTTCACTGGTCCTCCTTTTCAAATGCTTCCTGCCTTTAATCCTGTCTATCCTGCTTCTGAACACCTATTACTGTATGTAAGCAGCCATGTGATAATGGTGGGTAAATAATAAAAAACTGCACATCCTTTTAATTCAATTTTTTACTATCAATTATGAATTGATGAGTTTAGTATATTTTTGAGATTTTTACCATCTTTTGGATTTTACCTTTTTGTGTTTAGGTTTCAGTGTTATGTCTGTTTTTCCCTCCCTTTGACCCATTGGCACAAGTTTGATTTTAACCAAAGGTCAATACAGTACAGTCCTTAATTTTTTTTTCTAGCTCTGACCACCTCTTGTATTTTAGTTTCCTAACTCTCTAATTCCTCATATAAGAACAGTACCCGCCTACAAAATGCAATAGCCCTGCTATTACTGGGAGGCTGACATTCTGCATGGCAAAATGCTGCCCTAGTGCATTGTGTGTGTGTATATATATATATATATACTGTATACATACAGTGCATCCGGAAAGTATTCACAGTGCATCACTTTTTCCACATTTTGTTATGTTACAGCCTTATTCCAAAATGGATTAAATTCATTTTTTTCCTCAGAATTCTACATACAACACCCCATAATGACAACGTGAAAAAAGTTTACTTGAGATTTTTGCAAATTTATTAAAAATAAAACAATTGAGAAAGCACATGTACATAAGTATTCACAGCCTTTGCCATGAAGCTCAAAATTGAGCTCAGGTGCATCCTGTTTCCCCTGATCATCCTTGAGATGTTTCATCAGCTTAATTGGAGTCCTCCTGTGGTAAATTCAGTTGATTGGACATGATTTGGAAAGGCACACACCTGTCTATATAAGGTCCCACAGTTGACAGTTCATGTCAGAGCACAAACCAAGCATGAAGTCAAAGGAATTGTCTATAGACCTCCGAGACAGGATTGTCTCCAGGCATCAATCTGGGGAAGGTTACAGAAACATTTCTGCTGCTTTGAAGGGCCCAATGAGCACAATGGCCTCCATCATCCGTAAGTGGAAGACGTTCGAAACCACCAGGACTCTTCCTAGAGCTGGCCAGCCATCTAAACTGAGCGATCGGGGGAGAAGGGCCTTCGTCAGGGAGGTGACCAAGAACCCAATGGTCACTCTATCAGAGCTCCAGAGGTCCTCTGTGGAAAGAGGAGAACCTTCCAGAAGGAAAACCATCTCTGCAGCAATCCACCAATCAGGCCTGTATGGTAGAGTGGCCAGACGGAAGCCACTCCTTAGTAAAAGGCACATGGCAGCCCGCCTGGAGTTTGCCAAAAGGCACCTGAAGGACTCTCAGACCATGAGAAAGAAAATTCTCTGGTCTGATGAGGCAAAGATTGAACTCTTTGGTGTGAATGCCAGGCGTCATGTTTGGATGAAACCAGGCACCGCTCATCACCAGGCCAATACCATCCCTACAGTGAAGCATGTTCATGGCAGCATCATGCTGTGGGGATGTTTTTCAGTGGCAGGGACTGGGAGACTAGTCAGGATAAAGGGAAAGACTGCAGTAATGTACAGAGACATCCTGGATGAAAACCTGCTCCAGAGTGCTCTTGACCTCAGACTGGGGCGACGGTTCATCTTTCAGCAGGACAACGACCTTAAGGACACAGCCAAGATTTCAAAGGAGTGGCTTCAGGACAACTCTGTGAATGTCCTTGAGTGGCCCAGCCAGAGCCCAGACTTGAATCCGATTGAACATCTCTGGAGAGATCTTAAAATGGCTGTGCACTGACGCTTCCCATCCAACCTGATGGAGGTTGAGAGGTTCCAGTCGGGATGCCTGGAAGGACCGGGAGGCAGTTCATATGTCCCCCGGGCCACGAGGGGGCAACCATCCTGGATACGGAGGGAACCACAAGGACTGAGCCAGGAGGCGTCGTGGAGCCCGGGAAACCTGCACTTCTGCCACACCTGGAAAGGTGGAGGAAGAACCTTCCAGGTTAATTGTTTATAACCTTATAGTTCTTAGATGGCCTGAATTTTCTGAAATGCCTAATACAGATCTTGTAAAAAATACCTGAGTATCTCCGGAAACACCCTGTGCCATCACACTTCATTTTATTATGCCACCAATCAAATCCAGGATATTACATGACAATTAACTCTTGCCTAGTAATGGCATACATCTGAACGCTTACATGTAACGTTAAGAGATTGTAAGGCAGTTCCAATTATGTCACAAAACCAAAAAGGTATCTTTGGAAACTTGGTGTACAACAAAAATGAGAACCTGATGTCTATAACATCTCAGGTAATTAAATTCTGTCTCACCACTTTGAGCTTTTGTCTAAAACCCAAACATATTTTCCTAGCAAACAACATGGATGCTTCTTCATTGTTTCCATTTTGGATTTAAATGTTTTTTTTGCTTATATATTTTTGCTTCTGTTTAGCTTTGTCTGTCTACTGAACTTATTTCAGTAGATTACATTTTGTTTATTCTCACACTATTTCATTCTCCAATTTTTAGGAACCTTCATCACCTTATCTTGTCAAAATTGTCCTAAAGTTCAATTTTGACATTGTACATTTCTTCTCAAAGGCTGCTTTTATCACTTCTCAGTAATCTTTTTGTACTTTCTAGCCAATGGTAAAGCATTGTTGTTGATATATCTTAGAAGATACTGTAAGCAGATAGGTTAAAGGAAATATAAAAATGTCAGAGATTGTTCAACAAACTGAATTTGCTTTGAAGACATTATTTGGAAGCATATATTCAGGATGTCTTTAGTACCATTTTGTTTTGTAGGCAATTCACTGTCATAATCTTCTTTATTTATCTGGTATGTCCAATACTATATACTGTATACCCTGCCATTCTTTCTTATATTCTGTAAGTGCCTTGAGCATGGGAAAGGCACTATATAAATAAAATGTATTATTATTTTTTATTATTATTATTCTTATTATAAACTTTCCCCTAATGTATTCCCCTCACCAGCTACTGTTTACATCTCACCAGTCTCTCATTCACATGTTATTAAATTTCCTTTATCATTCCAGATCTAATACCTGCTCCCTAGAATCTTTGCTTATGCCTTACATGTTTGCATGATTCACTGATTTTCTGCCTTCACCACACTCCTAAGGTGTCTGTTAAGGTCTGCTCATTTCTTGCATACTTCATACTTTGAATGTTTTTATCATATAGATATTTAAAAGATATTTTATCATCTCCAACCTTTATCCGTACTCTTGAATTAATAGTTGCTTCTGACCATATTCAGTATTGAACAAATAGCCTACCATTAGTACTGTTCCACTATGGATTCTCACTTCAGGAGCTCTAAACCTGCTGTTGTCAGAATTGTGAGCAATCAGCACAATGTAGATTACAGTTCTCCCTCTGTACCACAACATCTGGAACTAACTGCTGCATTTGAAATTATTGATCATAATATCCTCCTGAAAAATCTAAAAAATCATGCCTGTCTGAAAGATAATATTCTGAGATGTAGTTCTTCCTTTCTATCCATCCATCCATCCATTCTCCAACCCGCTGAATCTGAACACAGGGTCACGGGGGTCTGCTGGAGCCAATCCCAGCCAACACAGGGCACAAGGCAGGAACCAATCCCGGGCAGGGTGCCAACCCACCGCAGTCTTCCTTTCTAGCTGCATAGAATTATTTGACATTTCTAAATAATCTAGAATGCAACAGACCATCACTAATTGCATTTCCCATGGTTTTATCCTTTGGCCACTCTTTCATTAAATAACCCTAAGCCTATATGATGTCATGTTGTTTTCTTATTTGTCAGCTGGACATGTACAGTATGATGAAAACACCTTTTCCTAGATAAAAATGTTTTCTTGATACTAAACAAATGCTGACTCTGCATGCATATGTTAAGGGTGTTTGCAAATGTTCTCTAACACCTCTCGTAACATAAGTGGATTATTCTTGTAGACCTAATAATTCTCAGTAAGTCTCTGATCTTTGAAATGATACCAGTGTCCTCAGAATCTTTCTTGGCAGTGACCTGACCATTCAAACTCATATCTTATTTCATGTTATCAAAAGCTCACTTTAACATCTACCGTACAAAACTTGACCAAGTTTGATTGTACCTCTCTACAGCCAGATAACTCATCTAGACCAGCTTCTTGTCATATCATTAGAATAAAATTGGGACGCCAATTATTTCAAAGTCTCTGTTATAACTTTGCACTCTGAACATTCTTCTTCTTCTAAATCTTTTCCCACTTTCATGTGGGATCTCTGTATTGGGCCAGCCTCCTCCACTGTTTTATACATTCTCACCTGATACCTATTTCTTCCTTAGATCCCCTTACACACATTCAATCCTTTTTCTCTTTTGGTCATCCTCTTCTCTCAACCCAAGCCAGACACTGGCATTTTTGCTGTTCCAGCACCCCATTAGGCATTAGTAGGTAAATCATCATCCATCTCTGTGTTTTTTCTCTCCGGAATTAATTTCCTAAGTCTGCTGGAGTAGCTCCATTTATTTTATTGACTGAAAACCCATGTGTTCTATTTATTTTTAAACTATTATTCTTTAATTTACAAATATGACTGTCACTGCCACACTGTATACTGTACTAACTTGGTAGCTTTGAAATCTCCACTCAATCTTTAAACTTAAAACTGTACAGTTACTTAACCTATGGTTTATGCCATGTATTGAACACTTACACTTACATTTGAAGCCACTCTTGTTATCTGTCAGTGCTGCATTTTTTGTTTCACTTTCAGTGTTTATTATACTGAATAGTAGACATATTTAATGTTTTATATAACTCACATATTCTCTGCAAAGCACCTTGTAATGGTGTCTGCTGGTAATGATTCTGTCTGATTTAAATTTTTGTATTAAAGATCTATTGTTCGGTGTCCTTGAGCGTTTAGAAAGTCGCCTACAAATAAATAAAATGTATTATTATATAAAGCAATTGACTGACTAATGCATTTAATTAAATTCATTCATGCTTACAAAATATTTGGAGACTTTTAAACCACCTTAGTTAAAATGTACCTTTCTAGGTTAATTATTGGTTGCACATTAGCACTGTTATACACTGCTAGCCATTAAAATTGCAAAACCGGGAAAAAAGTGTCCTAATGGTCTAAACCTGCATGATGGATAGGTTTACAAGTGAAACAAAAATACAAATGATGTGTGTGAGTTACACTCCCTAGACTCTCCCAAATTGAAGACCCGCCTCTCCCCTTCAGTCATTTGCAGTTTAAAAGCATAGAAGCATGGGCATATGCCTGTTTACTATGAACACTACCTGTCTTGTAAGTGACTGTTTGTTTCTTTGTTTTTTGCATATTTCAAGCATTTGACTGGATAACGGATGCATGGATTATGCAAACATTTTTTACATAATCTGAAAGTAAACAAAACAAAATACAAAATTAATCAAACTGTCATCAACTAAGCCAACATGCCAGGTTTAAAAAGTAGAAATTGTCTATTGGTTCATAAATATTCCTAGAATTGCCATAGATGAAATTGTTATATGTAAAACATTAATCAACATTTTGTCTTTACTTGGGATTTAACTTATTGCATAGAGGGTACTGACCTTAAATCTTTAGCATTTTTATATGTTCATATAAAAATACAGTATTTTGTTTTTACTGTTTTTTTTTTAACTTGGCAGTACCAAATGAACATTGTCAGTAGACAGTGCTGCAGTTCTGAACATGATTAACTGTTACATTAAGACATGTAATGTCTTAATTTAATCAACAATATGTGCTTTGTGAGCTGTGCATTCATTATGAAGAAATGAAGTAAAAATTGCTAATTTCTCTGCAGGCTGATAAAACTGTACTACAGGTTTCTCCCTGCCATTCTGCACAATACGTTCTTCAGATTGGCTACAGTTAGAACAATAGCTTATCTAGCCTGGCAATTGTTAATTCGGTAAGAAACTTTTTTTTTACAAACTGCTTTTCATGCATTTAAAGTCATTAATGCTGTCATCTCTAAGAAAGCAAGGGACAAATGCAGCAAGGAAGCACACAGCCATGTATGATTGCTGCCATAGTTCTTCAATCAGTTGAATGTGTTTTTTGTTTGGCTTCATGCAGGTTTTCTCTTTGTTTTTCATTTTTATTTTGTCCTGTATGGCTTGTTTCACAGTGCTCAAAATTGACACAATGTTGTTATTTTAATAAAGGACTTGGACAAGTGTATCGGTATGTTGGATGACATTCTTCTTTTGATCTTTCTTAGATAGACCACAATGTGTGATTTTCATGATATCAGTAGTTTCATGATATTAGAGTTTTCTTCATTTATTTTTTATTCTACTTATTCTTTTTAGCTAAATTGAGCATATTTATTTTTAAATATTTATTTTTATTATCATTCTGGGTTCATGTGCTCATCAAGAGCTAGTTTTTATTGGAAGGCACTCATGTTTGGTCACAAAGGCATTTCATAATATCTTTTTCACATTTTGGACTCTAGACCAGGGGTGCCCAATACGTTGATCGCGATCAACCGGTAGATCGGAAAGATAGTGCAGGTAGATCGCGTTGCATTCAAAAAAAATTTTTTTAAAACGTTAGTCTATATATCCTCCCTATGGCATTTTCCACTTGATTGACATACAGGGCGGCCAGTCTGAGATCTCTTTTCTTCTAACACACTGGTCATATCGCACGCACAATCAAACGCATGAGCTACTGCAAAATTCCAGCTGTGATCTAGTTAGACTTCTAATTTATATCGACTAAAGAAGGGATTTAAAAAAAATTTGTTTGGGGAGGGTATGGGCTGGATGTGGAATTGGAAGAAGATTTTTTTTCTCACAATGTCACAATTGAAGTGTGTTTGTCTGATCTGTCAATCTATCATTGCTATTCCAAAGAAGGAAAATGTGGAAAGGCACTTTCGAACTGTTCATAAAAATTACGAAACTGACTTCCTTCCGAAAAGCGATCTGAGAAAGAGAAAGGAGAGGGAACTAAAATCGCAGTTAATCAGACAGCTGTAATTTTTCACTCGGCTGAATTCAAAAGCAAAGGCTGACACATCAAAGCATCGTTCCGGGTGAGTCACTCGATCATTAAGCATAAGAAGTCCTTCCAAGATGGGGGGATGATAAAAGAGATCTTCGTTGGGACAGATTGCTAGGGAGAAATTCCTGCTGAGATTTCAAGACCCCTGGCCGGAGAAAAAGGAGTTTCTCCTTGTCATTAAACATGCAGAATACAAGCAACTTAATAACGATCAATGGCCTCTAGACTTGGCATTTATTTTCCAATCTGACCAACATGTTGAATGAGCTTAATTTACAGCTGCAAGGAAAAGAGAACTCCATGGTTAATATGATTAGCTCAGTTAATGTTTTCAAACGAAAACATTTCGTCCAACATCTGTCCTCAAAGCAGCAGCGCCTTGATTTGGGGAACATCCAAAACGTTGCGTCAGAGCTGGAGACGCAATGGAAGGCGTGTGTGCAACTTAACAGCATACGCTACACAGAGTAGATTGAAAATTGCCTGTCAGACTTTGACAGACGGTTTCAAGACTCAGCTTTACTTGAGCCAATCGCTACATTTACGTGCTATCTATTTAGGGAAGATGTTGAGGGTGACTCACCCACATTAAAAATTGCAACACTGTTTCACCTAAAACTCCTCTACAGTGGAGGATGAGATTTTGACACTACATGATGACATTCAGCTGAAGTCTGGGGCTCTTGGACAGATTTATAACTTACTCACAGAGGAAAAGTACCCAAACATGAGGAAATGTGCTACCTCCTTGACTGCATTATTCGGCTCTACTTATTTATGCGAGTCAGCCTTTTCCCACATGAAGGTTATTAAATCCAAATACTGTAGTGACCATAAATGTATTGAATTGTTATTGTGCCATAAAGGTTATCCAGTTATGCAAGGTACGACAATATATATTTTATGTATAAAGTATACTCATATATAGCATTTTTAATGTAGGTAGATCATTTTGACCTGGTCATTTTTAAAGTAGCTCACAAGCCAAAAAAGTGTGGGCACCCCTGCTCTAGACTATCAATGCTGCTTTTTAGGGATTTTGAATTACACGCCATCTTTGTAATTTCTGAGCCTTTGGATCAGTGATTTCTTGAATTTGTGTCATAGCATCCCTTGAGTCTTATTAGTTTTCATTTTTTTACTTACTTTATGTATTTCCATAATTTATATGTTTTTTATTATGGTGGTGATGTCACCTTATTACCTATTTGTATTTTGCTTTTGGATAATCAGTGCCCTTCTGCAACCATTCTGAATATCCGTGGCCATGTTGTTCATGGTTGTTATGCTAATATCCAGTCATGTGATGTAGAGATCATGTGTCATGTGTGCCATCTCACTTCATATATGCTTCTGGATAGTTTCCAGCTTCCTTGTGTTTAAACCTTTCTAAACAAAGCTTTGCTATAGTGTGAGTTTTCATGGAGTTTTCTAGTGCTCGACAGGTTTGGCTATCCCTTGTCTGTCCCCTAATGGTTCTTGCCCATTCCTTTTTCAATTTTTAAAATTCTAAGATTAATTTCTCATTTAGTGTTTTGCCACATGGTATCTTTTACAAATCATTACTGCTACATCTATTAACCACGTAACTCAATTGGCCATTCTTGTGCTTCTCTCCAGATCATTTACTTATTTTGACACTTGATAAAAAAATTAATAATAATAATCTATTTACAGTACAGTAGTGCAGTAGGATGCATTAGCAAGGGAAGTTGCTGCAGCTATGGGTTTCAGAAAATATTTAAAAAGCAGTGGATGTTGCTTCTGCCTCAGAACTTTAGAAGCCTGTGTTTTTTATCATTCCTCTGGTTCACTTCCTTCTATCAAAGATGTACATGTTAGGTAACATGGAAAGTGATGGTAGGTAGAGGTGGTGCTCTATCCAACAGGGGAGTCTCCTCCCAACAGCAACCTCTAGCAGCACCCAAGGACCCCACCAGGGCTGCACTCCAGAACTGCAAATCCAATACAGCTCAGCAGGTGTCTAAATTGGAGCTACACGAGAAGGATGCTTCTACCCAGTTTACAGGGAGAACACACATGTCCTGGGAGGCAGTCACCCCCCCCCCCCCTTTAAAATATATCCTCCAAAATGTATCCCAGCCAAGATGCTGATTCACCATTATTTTCCTTCCATTATGAGTGCCTCTCAGCCAGAATGCCAGCCGTACATTGTCTTTCATCAAAATGCAATGGTTAAATATTGTTATATATCAGTAACAGCATCCAAAGCCTTAAAAATAAGATTTTCAGAATAAAAGATGATTATAGCTTGGTTGGCCATTCCTTAATTGATATAAAAATACCCTTTTCTTTCTGCATGCCTATAACAAATTCCAAAATCTTTCCTCCATTGGGAGTTTCAGATTTAGGCCATTCGTGTTTAGCTTTGAGAAAATTTTTAAACATGGATCCTAGAAGAAAGTAATTGCCTTAAGCTGCAAAGGATTAAGGACAGGTTCCCTTTTGTAAATTAAACAGTCTTATGGGGTAAAACAGAAATTAAAACATCCAGTGCTTACCATGCAATTGCAAATGCCCCAAAAAGGTCAAAAAGAGGAAGGGAATCATCATATCCCTGGCCCAAAAGAAAGCAAAACCTTTAAGACAGAGTTTAGACAGAGATAATGTCATTAACCAAATGAAACCTTGAAAAATGAATCCAAATAAAAATAATCAAAAAATATTGGAAAAATAGTGTTAAAGTAAAATATAAAAGGACTAAGCAAACCAGTGACAACCAGCACAAGACCAAAATGCACACTCCAGAAATCCAAATCCAAATTTCCAAATACAAAATCCTAAATTCAAAACCAGAAAGAGGTATGAGTAAATGGACAAAACACCACAAACAACAAAATGGATTAGAAACACAAGTAACAGTTACTTAGTGCTACTAAATAGTAGTGGTGACACAAAACTTTTAATATAGCCCTCTGGATGATGTAAAGCATGAATATTTACAGAACCTGGATCATGTTGTCTAAGCAGGGGTCTTGCTATGCCCAAATCACAAAAATTAAACAGCTCACAACAGAAATCCCCTCAAATATGTCTAAAATAAAAAATTAAAAGAAGGCAATCAACAACAATACAATTAACAAATATAAAAGTGACCCATGGCAATTTAGAAAAAGGAACAAAATTAATAAATAAAACTTTTATAAAAATAAAGCCATGACCCACACTTAATCATGACGGCCAATCAGTCTGAGACAGCATTTAATTATACTACTGAGAAAAGCACTATATAAATGTAATGAATTATTATTATTATTACTATTGTAATAATTATCATCATAATAAAATGTTCAGCTTAAATCAGGGGTGTTTAACTCAAAGCCCATGATTCAGACCTAGCCCTTGGACCTTTTTTTTAAAGAGATATTCAAAACATGTTAAATATAGCCCTCGATGACCATTAGTTTCCTGAAAGACTCAATTAACTCTGCATTTCATATACAGATTGTCTCACTTTTATCTGTGCATCATAGCACACTGTAGCTAACCTGTGGTGAGAATGGAAACTGGCTGCTCGTAATGATCCGAAAAGAAAAAGTGAAGACAGCAACATGCCACACCATAAAGAACTATGGTGTTTTAACCTGATGCCATATACAGTATGTGACAGCTGCCATTCTGCTCACTTTTTAGAGGTGAGTAGAGTTAGAGTTGGACAATGCTTACCTGACTGCTTTCACTGGTCTACATGATTCTTTTGTCTTTTCCTCTAACTTGATTGTCATATGCGGATAGCAAGTATGTTTGCAAATTTTCAGTTGTGTTCAATGTGATCTGTCAAACCCTGAATGTGGTGGATGTCCTGCACATCTCCTGCGTTTACACCTATTTTTTTATGTGGTCAACTGCCATGTGATTGTGATGCATATGTAAACATATACTTTGCTTTAGCTAGAAATTCTTGCCTGTCGATCTCACTCAAGCTTATATGCTGATCTCATTTTTTCACTCAATGCTGATTTTAGCTTATGTCTGCTGGAAACCTTCCTAATCCACTGTGAAGTCCAAGAACATGAATGCTGATAAAGATAGGAGACAGTTTCAAGATTGACATGAGATAGAACATGTGATTTGTGGTGAACAAAGAGGTAACATTATGTCTTGTTTGTAAAGAAAATTTTGCTGTTGTTGTTTTTTGATATATTCTGGCTGACCTTGAGTATGTAAAGTGTTATTTTTTGGAGTTTGATAAAATTTGGTTTCACATCAACACAAAGTCATAACGAAAATCTGTCTTTTGTACTAATCATTTAAGAATCTATAAAAATTTGAATAACACTGGTGGATTAAGAAGTTATGCAATTTTCTTAATATAAAACATTCTTCATTATAACATTTTGTCAAGCTGTAAATCTCTTGTTTTTTTAAAATTATCCTACTGTAGTTGATCATGTATTTTTACATTTTAGCTATAAAAGCAGAAACTTACATATAAAAATATTTTAACTCAATGCCTTTAACTGCTGATATACTGTATTTGGATAAGCATGACTGAAACAATGAATTACACTAATTGGATTGTGGCATCATTCAGCAGTATTAACAGCATCCACCCATGGTATAATCATCCTGTGCTCAGCTGAACAGAAAATAGCAATATTACAGTGTTGAGCTCCAAAGCCTAGTGGAGTATCATTTAGTTGTTCACACCCTGCTTCTTAATTAGGATTGTATATATCAACAACAGCTTGGGAAAATGCAGTGTGTTTACTTGAAAGTAGAGGCTGACATAAAGTTTACCTTTAAACAGCCAAATTGCTGAATGATAATGACATTTAAAATTCTGCAAAGATCCACAGATGTTACTTCCAATAAATCACTTTTTTTCAAACTATTTTTCTTAACCTTATTTTGATTATGGTAAAAACTTAAACAACAAATTGGGCTGTAAACATTAATTACAGTAAAGAACTTAAACCTTATTATGTTTAACTGAAAATTGTATCACATTTTTTTTGTTTACCTCCTCTATACTCTTACAATGGACAATCAGCATCTTGTCTGAGAATGAAAGGAGAAAATGAAATTTTCCTTTTACTATTTAAACTGTAAAAAATGGCCTCTAAAAGGAGCTATAGCTACACTTCATCACCCATTAGGGAAGAGGATGATGTTTGGAAGGTCACTAGCATTGAACTATATCGTTCTCTGTCTCTTTCCTTTATCCTGTTAATCCAGAGCAGTCAATTAGAAAAAAGTGTACTTCTTACATGCACGACACTGACACAAACAACTATGTTTATGTTTACAGTTCAAACCATCTTAACCGGCCACCTCGGGACTGGACCCATGGCTGGTTGCCGTTTTGGCCGGTTAATCCAACGCATACCTATTTTCATGTAGAAAAATATTTCTAAGGTATGTACTGTACCTCTTCGACGTTCCTGAAGAAACCATATCCACAAGGCTTCATCCACGATTTCGCACACAGGTTTTTTTCTCGTACAACGACTGGACAGTGTGGTGTAGCAGGTCCACAGCTCAAGTCAAAAAGGCCACTTTTTAAATAAATAATCGCCGCACTTGCTGGGGAATTCATGATGCGAGCGATCCTAGCTTAAGTGCACAGGTGAGGAGTCGTCCGCATCTGTAATTGTTCCCGGGAACTGCTAATTGCCACATCTGATCCACGTCCCCGTGATAAATAGAAGCGCGAGGCTGCTAGGGGGAGAACAGAAAAGAACGGGAGGTTAATGGAGAAGGAAGCAGACAGAGGAAAGCCGGTGCAGGAGAGAGAGAGAGAGAGAGAGCAAAAGCAGATTCGTTGGAGCAAAGGCAGGCAGCCGGGAGGTGAACCCCTGCAGATGAGTGTTTGGCCAACACTCGGTGGGGCTGAAGAAAGCGGTTGCTCCAGCTGAGCGATCACGGAGCTGGAGTGACTAGTATTGAAGACGACTGGCCATCGAAAGGCAGCGGCAGTCATGGAGGCTTTGGGCTGGTTTAGCCCCAGCGTGAGCTCCCTGGCCGCTGGGTAAAGAACCCAAGTCTCGGTCCAGATGGAGCCCGACGTAGCCAGGGATCGGAGGGCTACCGGACCAGTGTGGAAGGCAGCTGCACCTGCAGGTAGGGCAACTCCCTTGTTGCGAAGCCCGATGGGAGAAGCAGAGGAGCCACCAGGTAGAAAGAAGGCACCGTGGAAAATTCATAAAGGAATATGTAAACGGAAATCTCTCGGAAAGTAGGAGCCCTCTCACATTCCAGGAAAGAAGGAAGTGCATACATATAATATAAAGAACAACTCAGGATTAAAAAATTTTTTTTAAATTTTATTTTAACAGGCCGGTTAATCCGTCGGCCGGTTAATGTAAGGCCAGTTAAGAGGAATTGTACTGTATATGCAAAAAAAGTTGATAGCATGCATTATTGGTGATTTCTTTTCCCAACAGACACCCTCCCTCAAGCTACCAAAATTTCCTCCATATGGAACATGAACATGCACACACAGATTAATAACAAAAAACAAAAATTAATTGCACTTCAGTTATATAATAGCGGAATGTCCAGTTCTATTGTTTTAGGTACAGTGGTCTTGAAATTGGAGAATAAACAGCATATTTGTCTGTCTGAAGCAGTGCTGTCCCAATAAAAACAAAACCAGTTCAGCTCACCAAACGAGGTCAACCCAAGAACACTCACGCCCTACAGAAGCCCAAATGCTTTTCTCTATAGTTGTTCATCCGTTTAACTGTCTTCTGAATAGAATAGCATCCCTGGGTTCAGTTCGTCTTGGTTTCTTTCATTAGCTCTGATAGCTTTTTCCTTGTTGATGCTGATTTCAAGCTGTCATTTTTTTAAACTTAATTTCATGTTGCAGTCATCTTTTAATGATTATTTCTTGTGCACACTCTAGTGTCAATTTCACACTCTCAGTTTTGCTTGTTGATTTCATGCATTCAAGTTCGACGAGGGTGGCATGGTGGCGCAGAGCTAGTGCTACTGCTTGGAGTTAAAGAACCCAGAAATCACTCCCTGGAGGACTTCGTCTTCATTCTATACTCTCACTTTTATTGTTCATTTCACACGCTGAATTTGCACCCCTGCAGATGAGTGTTTGGCCAACACTCGGTGGGGCTGAAGAAAGCAGTCACTCCAGGTGAGCTGCCACGTGACAAAAACATCTGAAATGTCATTGTATTTTTTACGCATGAATCAATAGAATATTAAAGAAAAGAGACGAAAAAAATATGATTGATGTGTTCATTATTTCAGCATATTCTTTGCACAGGTGATTCCTGGGCTGGAATTTTATGTAAGCAGTTCGGTCCTGTGCATGAGGCAAGTGACACTGAAGTACGTAATGAAATGAGATTTACTATTCACTTTACTCTCCTGCCACAGATGTCAATGCCAACAAAGTCAGCCTCAGACTTACATATGCTCAGAAACATTCTTTGTGTAACCTGTGGCAAGTTTATTGCGACTTTGTGTAAGAGTTGGCGTAGATGCTTTTCCCTGCGTAAGCCCATTTTAGATATCACGTCGCAGGAGGTCCCTTCAAAGGGCATGCTGATTTCGAGCTGTCATTTCTTAAACTTCACTTTATGGTGTCACTTTTTATTCTTGATTTCATGCTGCAAGCATCTTTTAATTATCATTTCACATGCACACTCTATTGTTAATTTCTTCAATTCAAGTTTGCCGAGGGTGGCACAGAGCTAGCACTGCAGTCTGGCATTAAAGAGCCCTGTGTTTGCGTTCTGGAGAACTTTGTCTTCATTTTACACTCTCACTTTTTATTCTTCATTTTGCATTCTGGGTTTTTAATGTTAGTTTCAAGCTGTCACATTTTCTTCATTCCACACTGTCATCTTTTAGTGTTCATTTCATGCATTCACTTTCTGTTCATTTTACCATTTCCTGCATGTCTCCTCGATCTTTCTTGTTCTCTGGATGAATTTTGTGAGGCTTTTCTCCATGCACTTTTTTGGCTCATACATCCTCTAGATGCACCACATTGTCTCTGCCTTTGCCCAATCTCACCTAAGAGGAATTCAGTGACATTCGGCTTAATATTCTGATGATTGGCTGTTTGGCTCATGTCACCTACCCATTAATTGCATTATTTATGTCTCAAATACGTCATGTTATTATAATATGAGTAGTCCTGTCATATGTGAGCAAGTGCAATACACATAGCAGAAATTCTTCACATTACTAAACTTACAGTTGAAATGCAAGCTATCCTTCCCATTAAAGGGTAACACCATTTGCATTACTTGAAGGATATTTAGGAGGGTAATTAAATGGGGCTCATGTCTAGAGGCAAGTTGAGGACAACGAGAATGTATAAAATTCACCCAGACAACAATTGGGTGTGGGATTTGCACTATCAGCCAGGTGGCAAACACATCTGGTGTGTCATTGTACATTTTATACAAGAATCAATAGATCATAAAAGAATCAAGACAAATACAGAGTAGTGAAATGTAAGAAATAAGTAAGAAAAGTTTCAACAGTGATTGTACGTTTTCAATCATCATTAAGAGATATCAGAAGTAAATTAAATAACCACCAATTTGAAAAAGACAGGAACACCATGCAAGATGAACAATTTAAACCCTTAAACAAACAGACGTATTTATTGTTTCACTCAATACAAGCAAACGCCATCCATCCTCCTGAGGGACCAAACTTCATTCAGAATCTTCTTCTCACATTCTGTTGCTGAAAACTCCAATCTTCTGGTAATCATGCCATTACTATTTAAATCTCCTCAGCAATATGGTGGGACTACTGACTCTGCTAGTACATACCCTAGTGGTGTAGATACTGCTGGAAAAATGATGATATAATATTGGGCTATTATAAGAGGTGGGAGTTAATAAAAAAGTATGAAAAATCCAAGCTAGGTGAACACATTAACAGTGACAAATGTTTGCTTATATTCTGAATTAAGGTAGTTAAAACAGACAACTATCCACATCTCAATTACCCACTGATAATTAGCAACAAATGATATTAGATTACTTAACCTTAGGGTAAACTTTTTCAGCAAGACCAGGATTACACCTCCCACTGTTTTGTTCATGTCATCTTGTAAAGAACATGTTTATAGCAGTGACAGCACCAGAATATAGTCATCATTGTAATACCTTCCTGCCATTACTGTTGACACCCCTTGTCCCACTTGTTGATAGTGATTAGTCATTTTATTTTGTTTGGTTTTGGCAATATTTATATGTGGTCATTGAAAGAAATGCAATGCGCATGTGAAATATAATGAGTTTAGTTTGATTTTAGTTAAGGCGCATTCAGTGTGCAATCGAAAAGACACAATTAAAATGCAATATGGCTTTGTAATGTGTTTCAAATTGGCACAAATACTTTGTGTCATATTGAAAAAACAATGAATCATTTAAATAATGTATTTTTAACTACAACATCAAAAATTGTGCAAAAATTAAATGCATTTAATTTTAATTTTAACTTAATTGCATTTAATTTTAGTGTGGATGATCTTTCATACACAGTTGAACAGGGGCCTCATGCATAACGGAGTAGAATTCACAGTAAAACATGGCGTAAGGACAAAAGTGTAAATGTTCGTATGCATAAAAAAATCCAGATGCATAAATCTGTACGTTCGTCAACTTCCATGTTCTTCCTCTCCATAAATTCCAGTCAGCGTGAAAAATAACGCACGTGCATGCGCCTGCTGCCACTCCCCAAACTTCTCCCAGAATTACGCCTCTTTGAATATGCAAATTAATATAAATAGCCCTTAAGCTTTGCATTCTGTGAAAAGGCAATGGCAAAAGCACGGGGGGAAATAGAAGAATTTCAGCGAATACCAAGTGGAATATTTGGTAAGGACCATTTCACTTTAAAGCTAAAAACATTCCTGTGAAATTTTAGCCAGTTACTTATCACTAAGCCTTATTCCAGTATTAATGTAATGGGAGTTTTCAGTGCCTAAAATGTTATATACACGTGCACCCTTCACATATATGCTATTTATTTCAAATTCAATGCTGTCCTTTAAATTGGAATTGTATTGTTTATTGAGGGAATGTGGGTGGTGTTAAATGCACAATCAAAGGGAGTGTCCAAAGGGCTCTGTTCAGTTGTAAGGATTTGGGTGATGTATAGTCTCTGTCACTCTTATTTCTTTAGAATGGAGAAGACCTCTGCTGGATGATGGTGTTAATTTTGGGAACAGCTTTGGAAGGAGGAGGACTGGAAAACAGAAAGTCAAGAATACTAGAACCTTAAGGGCAACGGGAAAGATATATAAGTCCAATATTTTGTTTGTTATCCAATATTTTTTCCTCCAAATTAAACAGGGTCTCCCATGAGAACCCTAACCATTTATCTGCTTTCTTGAATCTTGTTTTACAATTGTTCAGATGCACGCTTCAGAATTATTACATATTTGTTTTATTGTTTATTTCTTTCCAGAATATTCATTCTCCTTCAATAATTCCTTTTACATTTTGTTCTTTAATAAATGAACTGACAAACAATATTTACATCACAAGCTATAGCACCATCCTCTTAGCATTCTTTTATTTTTTAATAATAGGACTTGAAATATTGAAGTTTGAAATACTGAAAACTGCACATTATACATATTGAAAAAAAATCTGCTGTGAATGTTTATGCAAACGGTTTTTAAAATGACAGTCTTCAGTGTCACCATTTCAGTTCATATAGAAGGAAAAACAGTTGTAGTATGTTTTTTTAGTGATAAAAGCTGCTTAAAACATAAAAAGAAAGCAATATCCACACATATGGTCATATAGTAAGTATAAAATTTTGAAACTTATTTGTAATGACTTAAATTACTCTTATCAGATAAAAAAAAGTCACCAAAGTGTCCAAACTTAGGATGCCACACTTGATAAAGGAAATACTATGAAACTGTTATTGGAGTAGACAGTTGCAGTGAAGTGTGACAAGTAAAACCAGCCAGAAAACAAGAAATGGCATTTGGTCTCTAAAAAAAGACTTAAAAGCAACAAATATTTTTTTTAAATCCAAATAATATAATTTAAAATGTTTCATTAAAGTATCTGTTGACATTTAACAAAGCACTACCATCACTGTAAATATATGCTTAAGTATGCTAGTATGAAAATACCATCTGGTATGTATGTGTGTATATTATTTATATATATGCTATATATATATATATATATATGCTATATATATATATATATATATATATATATATAGATATATATAGTATATATATATTTGTGTGTGTGTGTACGCGCATGTGTGTGTGTGTTTATAGAAGCATTTCTGGCTTCATAAATTGCAACATACCTTCTTGGATAAACAGCATAAGGCATTAAAAATTACAGCTTAAAGAGAAATGTTATCCAAGACTGAAACAAGTAACATGAATAGAAGAATTATTTTACACTATGATAACCCTTTTTTTTTGTGAGTTCTCCAGTATAACAGATTTTACCTTAGTGCTGTCGCAGTTTATTGTCTTCAGTGAGGTTTGGCAGCCTGAACAATTAATTGGGTCAAATGCAGATTTGATTAAATTTAGTATTAAAATAATGCAACTAGAGTAAATTTATTGTTTAATATGTGCAAAATAATTTATGTTTCTTACTTTTGCATAAATTACCCTGCTGTGCTTATTTAACCCCTAATTAACTGCAAGCAGCAGTTCTCAAAACACCATCAAAAAAGAGACCTTTCTGAAGACTAGTCAGAGACTTTGTTGATAATCTATACTGTATGTTGTGCTATGACTTTGGTTCATTCAATTTCTGATGTGTAGAATTTCCTTTTCTCATGAGTAAGATTGGTCTATATATTTTAAACATACACATATTTCTATGTGTATATGTATAACATAATGCGTGCTTGCAGTGAGTGAGTAAGCAATTCCATCAGATTAATTTAATATATTTAATAGTTTGTAACATTTCCATATTTACTTCACTTCACTACCATCAGATGCAGATATTACAACTGTTGTCCATAAATTGTGTTTCTAAGATGTTTCTATGTTTTACCATATTGGTAATATTTTAAATCCTTGCAAATGTGACGTGTATAGTATGTAAAAGGGTGAATGCAAATAATATCTTGAAGCAATCAAAGCTGAAATAACCATGGGGGAAAAAGATATTTTTGTAATCTGGGGAAAAAATTAAATTAAGAATGAGCATATAGGATGTGTCAATGTTTTCACAACATGGCAAACATGAATCTCTAGAGGCTTTTCATAAGTTGATGTAAAACAATTTTTAGATCTTCTGTAGGTTAAAAAAAATGTCATGGCAATTTGGGTGAAGTATTGAATGTGCTGAGGAAGACCATAAAGCAGCAAATGTTTACAGGGCTTTCTTTTGATCAGAGACTCTGAAATACACAAGAGGATTTCTGAGAGTGAGTAAAAAAAATCCAATGAATGCAGAGAAAATATATTAAAAAATCTTATTAGAAGATTTCCTGTTATAATCAAATGATAATCAAAATTATTTATTCACTATTGGACAATGCAGACTTGTGAGAAAGTAAACCTGGTCCTTGAAAAAATAAGTAAGAGGCATTGCAACTTGTAAGTTTACAAGGTTTAAGAATATTTAAAAATATTGTTGTTAATTCTAAACTACAATCATCTGAGCAAGAAACATACACAAAAGCAGCTTAGCCAGAGATGTATTGCTGTAAAACATACGCTTAGAGGGAACTGCAACTGTTTGAAATGGGAGGGGTAACATGATTGAATGACAAAAGTCCGAACACCCAATTAAGATTGTGACCACTTGTTCTGACACAGACTTATACTGGTTGGACTGTCATTCACCTTCAACCACTCAACATTAAAGTTAGTTTCTTTCTAACATCACAAATACATGCGATAAACAGTACAATTGAAGATTTTTGTTTCTATATACATATACAGTGCTTTATAGGTTACAACCATTATTATTATTTTTTCATTTTCATTTGATTTGATATTCTTTATTAATACCAGAGGACAAATTGTCCTTTCACATGACTTTTTGGAGGTCAGAGTGCAGGGTCAGCCATTGTACAGCACACCTGGAGGAATTTTCAGGTTAAAGGCCTTGCTCAAGGGCCCAATGGAGTAGGATCCCTTCTGGCAGTAACATGATTTGAACCAGCAACCTTCCAGAGACTAGCATAGATCCTTAGCCTCAGTTATTACTGACTGTTCAGTGACCATATGACCTGTGGGGAGAAACCAATTCTGAACTATTGTTGCCCCTGCCAGTGACCCTGTACCATTTGCCAGATGGACAGAGTGAGAAGAGAAACAGTGCAGGATGTCCGAGACCTTTAATTATACTCTTTGGTTTTCTTAGGTAGAGAGTGCTGTATATATCTTAAACAGATATTCTGTGCCACCTTCATCAACCTCTGGTGGGCTTTACAATCTTAAACCAAACAGATGTCATACCAGCATGTGATTCAGCCAGTGAGTATGTATACTTGTACAGGCTTACAGGTATGACAACAGAAGGAGAAATACAAAAATTTACTACAGACGACTGAGGAAGTAGAGGTATTGATGTTGAAATTTGACAAGTGCTGATAGGTGGTGTGTCCACTTCAGTTCATCAGTGATGGCCCCTCCAAAAAACTTAAAGATGCCCATACTTTCAACAGCATTTCTCCTAATACAGAAGAAAGTGTGTTCTGCCTTCTGCTTCCTGAAGTCTGTAAATAACAAAGTCATATGCATATGCATAGGGATTTGGAGATGCACACCAATTATATTTCTAACAATATGGACATGATGCTGCAAACACAAATAAAATAAAAAATTAATTAACACACAAAATATTACCAAAAAAATATGAGGAAACCACACAAAAATAAATCAAAAACTTACAAAGCCACCTCCTCGATGTATGTTCTCTGAACAAATCTAGAAAAAAAAGAATTACCTCTCACTAACACTTGGCAAAAGATTTGTTTAATATCCATAAACCTGCTTGCTATACTTAGTATGGCGCCATCTTAAGTGAGGTTGCTGTGATGATGTCATTTGTCATTCACCTGGCATGCTTGTTTTGGCAACAGGACTTATTGTCAGTAACAACATGGCCATTCGCATGCAAAAAAAAAACACAACATGGTGACTTCATCAAACTAACAAATTATTAACATCATAAAAATGTAGAAGTACAAAATAAGCACAGAAATAGAATTAAAACCCCAGAATTATACCACTGGAAGGTCAAGTATTATTATGATTGAAGCTCCAGGGACTACCTTTGATCTGTATGAACCCAGAACAGCTTTTCATCTTAAAGAGTTGAATGTCTTGTCCCTACATTGAAATGTCAAGGAAAGGCCTACCAAAGAACATAGGAATCCATATAAGACTGAAAAAGGCAAATGTAACTCTCAGGTATCAAAGATCTTGATTTTGTCACCATTATTGAGTGATGTCATTATTGAGGTTCTAGAGAGACATGTTTTTTTTTTTTGGCTTGTAAACTGATCACTGTCTCACCTTCCTAGCTGAAAGTAGTGTGTTTGAAATGTTTTCTTTCCTCAATGACCATCTCTGCTTAAGTTCAAAATAAGCTATTGTTTTCAACTAATTTACAACAGGGATATCCTATCCTGGTTTTGGAAGACCAGGATGACTGCACAGTTTTGCCCAAACCAGTTAGTTAATTTAGCATCAGTCTTTGCTATTAATAGAATTTCTTATTTAATCACTTGGCTCACTCCAGCTTTCTGGCTGTAATTATTAATAGTGGCACTTTAATTTCATTTTTAAATTGAGCAAAGTTGCTCATAGCAGAAATGGATTTTAGTTGAAAAGAATGTAATCATTTTTTACTTTGATATTAATTCACCAATTTTATAGGAATTCTTAATTTTTAATTGTTTTTTTTTCTCTTAATTAGTAGGCAATTAATGTTGGAAAAAAACTAGTACTTCTCTAAGAAAAAATACAATCTTCTCCTCTTTCTTGCTAATCTTTTCTACATTCACATCAAATGTCAACTAATTATCAGTGATTATCACCAAACACTTGTACTGCTTCAGCTACAGCCCTTTTACTTGTCTTTAAAGACTGAAGAGAAGGAGGGAAACATCACAAATCTAATATCAAATCCTTTATTTTGAGATATTTAGTTGTAACTGGGAATAATCATATCCCTTAGCCAAATTATCAACAGCAGAATAAATAGAACAGGAGATATACAGCAACCTTGAAGTGACCCAGTAGATGACTTTAGAACAATAAAAAACATAGCTAAAATGTTAGGTTGGGTGGTATTAAAAGTAGGTGCAAAAGCAAAAGACAGTAATCTGCTGTGGGTTTTGGAACCTTCCAAGTGCTCATACAGAAGATGCATAAGTGTAACTGTAGTGTCCTCCACCCTCTCTTTGCACTGTATGTAAACTGGAGAGGGTCCAAATAGGCATTAATTTTGCTTGCCAGCTCTTTCAGTCAGCTTCTCCAATGATTTTATAATATGAGAAGCACAAGTGGGTAGTAACGAGTTATATTTACTCTGTTACATTTACTTGAGTAACCTTTTAAAACAATTTTACTTCCTTTGGTCTCGTCCGTTGCGGGAGATGGACGTCTGAAGCTGAGCTCCGTTAGCAGCAGTGTTTTATTTCTTATTTTCCCCGAGGTATCCTGTATTTATCCAACCTAAGGGTTCTATTACAGTATATGCAAGCATATATAAACAACAGAAAAGAAACTTAAAGTTACATCCAAGCCTAGACAGGCTAGTCCAAGTTCAAGTTCAAGGTACGGCCTATCAGCGACTGACCTGGAACAGACAGGTGAAAGCCCAGACTCCTCTGGACCACGGTCCGCTGCATCGTCTCCAGTTGAGAGCGAAAATGGGAGCAAATGTGCAAGTGATGCAGGTCATGAAAGCTCGCTGATTGGAGAAGATCACTTGAAACTGGAAAAGGCCTTGCAGTCTGCACTTTCACCTACTCCTCACGAGCCGAGAACATCAATTGTAATAGAGCCCGCCACTTCACCTACAGTGCACAAAAGCAGAAATGATCTGTCCGAACTAAAAGTGATGATCGCTGAGCTCAAGCAAGAGATAAAGAATGATATAAAGAAATAAATAAATAGTATGCTCAAGACAAACGAGAGGATAAGTGAGAAGACAAGTGAGAAGCTGCGGCGAGAGCTGCAAGAGCTGCAGCAGGATAATAAAGACTCGGAGAAACCCGTATATAATAGCTTTGAGGCGGCCTTTAATTGTATGCTGGAAAAAATTGAGGAGCACATTCAGGAAAATATGTCTAAACTGAGCACATCTGCCAATCAGCTGGAGCAAGTTAAGTAGACATTCACGATTCATATTGAAACAGCTGAATATCTAGCATCCACCGCTAATGGAAAAGCAACATCTGCGAATTCCGAATGCAAAAAACTCAGAGACAGACTTGCTGCTCTGGAAGATGAATGCAGAAGGAATAATATTAGAATTGAAGGTCTACCTGAGAATCGCGAAAGTCCAGACCCAGTGAAATTTGTAGCTGAACTATTCTCCAAAATAATTGGAGAGGACTTTAAATCAGACACCGAGATAGCTGCAGCTTATCGCATACAGGGATTGAACAACTCTAAGAACAGGACCTTTATTGTGCGCTTCGAGAAGTTACAATCTAAGTTAAATGTAAAGTCACTTCTTGGAGAGAAACAAGAGATTATGTCTGAAAATAACCTAATTCGTATTTTCCCTGACTTCTCACCCTCAACTGCTACTAAGCGTGCATCTTTTTATAATATTAAACAGCGCTTACGAAGAGCCGATATCACATACAGCCTCTTGTATCCTGCCAAACCGAAAGTGGAGATTCAAGGCAAACATTACATATTTACCAGTAGAGAGGAAGCAGATAAAGAGTTAAGAAAGCTGATCCCAACACTCTCCTGAAATAAGACCGTGAGTCGCACCCTGTCATGGCATCGTAAAGAAGATATCACCGGCTGTCTGATCCACTTGCAATGACAATGGTACCGTAAATATACATCCTTTTCCCTTCTCGGTCACTATTTGTTTTTATTTTAATTACAGTTATACACGTTTATGTATGTGTGGAAGAAATTAAATTAGTAACTCTTTTCTTTCTTTTTATTTACTATTCTAAAGGAGACTGTTTAACACCATTCCCTGGGTTTACTATCTTAACATTTCAAGAATGTTGAAGATTTTGTCTTTTTTTTTTCTTTTTTTTATAGTTTATGCTTATAGTAGATATCTCTATTTTATTTCACATACACTGCTGCTGGGGGCTTGTTTTGTTTTGGACGTGCTCGGTCTCTAGGTATGTCAGAGGACTGGGACTTTGTGAAGTGTGGTTCAGCCTCACCTGGGGAGGCAAAGCGGGGTGAGGGGGGATTACTAGGGAGGGAGAGAAAGAGAGGAAGCTATCTGCAATCTATTCTTTTAATCCTTCTAATTATAATTATCAACGTAACAACACACTGCATGGCAATAACCCCTGGGAAAATTTGAAATTAAGGTCAAAGCAGTCTCACTTTTGGTTAAGACTACAAAATGACATCAAAAATTAAGAATCAGTGTCTCCAAGACGGGACAGTTAATTTTATGAGCTGGAATGTTAAAGGCCTGAACCACGAATTAAAAAGAAAGAAAGTATTCTTTCACCCAACAGGTTTAAACGCTAAAATAGTATTTTTACAGGAGACCCACTTATTGAGCAACCAGTTCCAGCTACAAAAAGACTGGACACGCCAAATGTTCCATTCCAGCTTTACAAAAAAAACTAGAGGTGTGGGAATTCTCATACATAGAACAGTCTCATTTGTAGTATCAGATGTTGTACCTGATCCTGAAGGGAGATACATTATTGTTATGGGTAATTTATTTAATTGTAAAGTGATTTTGATAAATGTTTATGCTTCCAATGTGGACGATAGGGAATTCATCCAAAATGTATTTGCATCCATTCCCAATGTGAACACTCATAAAATTATAATGGCTGGGGATTTTAATTGTGTTTTAAATCCAGACCTAGATAGGTCTCCTGCCACAGGGGCGATGACACCTAACACTGCAAAGATAATTATACAGTTTGTAACTGACCACAACTTATCAGACCCCTGGAGATTTCTAAACCCAAATTCAAGAACACATTCCTTCTCACCAGTGCATCATTGCTACTCAAGAATTGATTATTTTTTTGTAGATAACCATTTCTTGCCTACGATTAAATCCTGAAAGTACGACGCTATTGTTATTTCCGACCATGCCCCTCTGATCCTGGAGATAAAATCATTATGCCCCACATACTCATCTCGCAGATGGTGTCTTAACCCACTTTTATTAGCAGACGAGAACTTTACAGAATTTATATTAAAACAAATCAGTTTTTTTCTAGAGACAAATCTATCCTCAGAGGTCTCTGCAGGGACACTCTGGGAAACCCTGAAGGCCTTCTTAAGAGGACAGATTATATCATATGTTTCCCACAGAAATAAACTGGAAAGCAAGCAGGTATCAAAGCTAACCAACAAAATTACTAGAATAGATGAAGAACACGCCAGGTGTCCAAGTGAGGCTCTTCATAGGAAAAGGCAGGCTCTGCATTCAGAGCTCAACCTCTTAACAACTAAAGAAACTGAACAACTCATTTTTAAATCAAGACATCATTACTATGAGCATGGAGAGAAAGCTAATAAGTTCTTAGCTCAACAAATCCACAAGCAAGAAGTTCACAATGCAATCCCAGCAATTACCAACAAAACGAATACATAATCATTGACCATAAAAATATAATGCACACATTTAGAGACTACTATAAATCCCCTTATATTCTGAGTTTAAAGAAGACAAGACACAATCTACTGCATTTCTGGATGCATTACAGATACCACAAATAGATACTCTTAGTGCAGAGGAGTTGGATAAACCTCTAGCGCTACCAGAATTACTAGATGCTATAAAGTCACTTCAGAGTGGGAAAGCAGCAGGCCCCGATGGCTACACTGCCGAATTTTATAAGAAGTTCTCCACTCAGCTAGCTCCTATTCTATTAGCAACATTAACAGAAGCTAGAGACAATAAAATTCTACCTCAAACTTTTCGTCAAGCATCAATCACCGTCTTTCCTAAACAAAATAAGGATGTATTACAATGTGCATCATACAGACCAATTTCACTTCTGAATAATAATGTTAAAATACACTCCAAAGTCCTAGCTAGAAGGATGGAGAAAGTGCTGCCTTCAGTAATATCACAAGATCAAACTGGATTTATTAAAGGCCGACATTTAGCGTCCAATCTTCGATGCCTGTTTAATGTAATATACTCACCCACAAAGTCAAATATCCCAGAGATTTTATTATCCTTGGATGCAGAAAAAGCATTTGATATGATTGAATGGAACTACCTTTTCGCTACATTGGAGAAATATGGGTTTGGCCCAAACATTTGTGCATGGATTAAACTACTGTATACCAATCCAGAAGCTTCAGTTTGTATTAACAACATTTATTCAGACTACTTTAAACTAGAACGTGGTACCAGACAAGGATGCCCCTTGTCACCACTACCTTTTGCAATCGCCATTGAGCCACTGGCAGTTCACTTTCTAAATGCTTATGAGATAAAGGGGATTATCAGAGAAGGACTTGAACAGAAAATTTCTTTATATGCAGAAGATATGGTATTGTATATATCAGACCCACAAAATACTATGCCTACAATCCTAACAGAATTCCAAAAGATTTCTGGTCTCAGAATTAATTTGACTAAAAGTGTGCTCTTTCCAGTGAGTTCTCAAGCACACAATATTAGAATAGACACCTTCCCTTTTATCATCGCAGATCAGTTCAAATATCTAGGGGTAAACATCACAAGTAAGCATAAAGCTCTTTATCAACAAAATTTTGCTGTCTGTATGGAAAAAATCAAGCAAGACTTGCATAGATGGTCAACCCTTCATCTCACTTTAGCTGGAAGAATTAACATTGTTAAGATGAATATCCTCCCTAAGCTTCTCTTTTTATTTCAAAATATTCCAATATACATCAATAAATCGTTCTTTAAGAAATTAGATTCAACCATAACCACATTTATTTGGAATTCAAAACATCCACGTATCCAAAGAGCGACCCTACAAAGGCCAAAGGCAGAAGGTGGCATGGCTCTGCCTAACTTTCAAATTTACTACTGGGCAGCAAACATACAGCATATAAAAACCTGGACATTGACACAAATAGATGAACATATGCAGGCTTGGTCTGCAATAGAAATAGAATCCTGCAGTTCATCTTTATATTCCTTGCCTTGCGCCCCAATAAATGCAAATTATCGCCAATATACTAATAACCCAATAGTGCTTCACTCACTCATAATATGGAACCAATGTAGGAAACATTTTAATATAGAGAATCTTTTATCGGTGGCACCATTGCACGAGAACCACCTTTTTCAACCATCGCAAACATATGCAGTTTTTAATGTCTTGAAAACATTTGAGATTAAATCACTTAGAGATCTGTACATAGACAACGTCTTTGCATCCTATGAACAATTACATTCTAAATTTAACTTTCCAGCAACACATTTCTTTCACTATCTTCAAATTAGAAACTTTGTTAAACAGAACCTGCCCAATTTCCCTCATCTCCCACCTCCATCTATGCTGGAAAAAATACTCATCAGTTTCAAGGACTTAGACAGAATCTCTGCAATATATAAAACCATTTTACGGTCCCTCTCTTTCAAAGATCCAAGAGGACAGTGGGAAAAGGATCTCTCCCTCAACATATCAGAATACGAGTGGAAGGTAACAATGCAGAGAATTCACTCAAGCTCCATATGTGCAAAGCATACAATTATTCAACTAAAAATTATATATTGAGCACATCTGTTTCGCTTAAAATTATTGGGTTGATTTGTTTTCAATCCTATTCTTGTAAAATTGATGTATCTGTATGGAATGTTGTGTAATTTCGACAAAATCAATAAAAATTAAAAAAAAAATTGTACTTCTAAGAGTAGTTTTACTGCACCATACCTTTTTAATTTTACTGGAGTACATTTGTGAAGAAGGAATGCTACTCTTACTCCACTACATTGGGCAACACTAGAACCATTACTTTTTTTCCATTATACAGTAATCCCTCCTCCATCGCGGGGGTTGTGTTCCAGAGTCACCTGCGAAATAAGAAAATCCGCGAAGTAGAAACCGTATGTTTATATGGTTATTTTTATATAGTCATGCTTGGGTCACAGAATTGCGCAGAAACACAGGAGGTTGTAGAGAGACAGGAACGTTATTCAAACACTGCAAACAAACATTTGTCTCTTTTTCAAAAGTTTAAACTGTGCTCCATGACAAGACAGAGATGACAGTTCCGTCTCACAATTAAAAGAATGCAAACATATCTTCCTCTTCAAAGGAGTGCGTGTCAGGAGCAGTGACTGTCACAGAGATAGAGAGAAAAGTAAACATATCAATAGGGCTGTTTGGCTTTTAAGTATGCGAAGCACCGCGGCACAAAGCTGTTGAAGGCGGCAGCTCACACCCCCTCCGTCAGGAGCAGACAAAGAGAGAGAGAGAGAGAGACAGAGTTTGTTTTTCAATCAAAAATCAATACATGCCCTTCGAGCTTTTAAGTATGCGAAGCACTGTGCAGCATGTCGTTTCAGGAAGCAGCTGCACAAAAGATAGCAACGTGAAGATAATCTTTCAGCATTTTTAGACGAGCGTCCGTATCGTCTAGGTGTGCGCACAGCCCCCCTGCTCAATCCCCCTACGTCAGGATCAGAGAAAGTCAGCGCAAGAGAGAGAGACAGAAAGTAAGCTGGGTAGCTTCTCAGTCATCTGCCAATAGCGTCCCTTGTATGAAATCAACTGGGCAAACCAACTGAGGATGCATGTACCAGAAATTAAAAGACCCATTGTCCGCAGAAATCCGCGAACCAGCAAAAAATCCGCGATATATATTTAAATATGCTTACATATAAAATCCGCGATGGAGTGAAGCCGCGAAAGGCGAAGCGCGATATAGCGAGGGATTACTGTATACACTATATTTTTACTAGAGAGAAGTCACCAGTGGATCTACTGCATGACTGTTTCACCAATCAGATGTAGCAACAATAATCACATGACTCCATTTCACCAATCAGACGTGTCATGCAGTCACATGACCACACACAAACTTCCTGCATCTGCAGCCTGTGAGAGACTTTTAGTCATGCGGAGCTCCTGTTCACTGCTAAACGGTCACAGCTTCACTGCAAGAACCTTGAGAGCCAACGCCTGCTGAAGCCTAACCATCACTTCACTGAGTAAAGAACAAGCACATTTTAAACAAGCACATTTTAACCAAACATGCACAGACACAGACAGTCATGGTAAAGTGAGACTTCTTGTACCTGCACAAGCTGCCTTGTTCTAATGTTATTTTCTATCAGCTGTGGTATTTGGAGGGCAAGTGTGTGACAATACCAGTCCCCTAAAGACTCTTTTCCTTTCTCCTTTCCTTTGATTCCCCCTTACTTTTTTGTGCTGACCTGTATATATACACTCCCGTCTCCGTGGGCCTTAATCACACTCTGCAGAAAGCCAATGAAGCAATTGAGAACAATCGCACCCGCACGTGCAGGTGTGACTCGCACCAACTACTTCATTAACTCCCCTTGGTCGTGCAAGTGCGCCTACGAAGAGGGACACGGCTTTATGGATTTGAAACTGGCCTTTTATTTTTTTGAAGCTGCGGACCCGCTACACCTCAAAGTGAATATACAGTATTATACTGTCAGTGTACAGTATATTTTGTCACTGTAAGTAGTTTGCACTGTTCACACATACATGTTACCTACTGTAGGTATTGGCTTCAAAAGCTTTGTTGTGAAAAACTGAGATTTGGAACTGTTGTGTTATTTGTGCCTCTTTATTTTATAAAGATGTTATTTATTTGTACTCATTTTTTATTTTATTATTTGGAAATAGCAGAATTTGCACCTTATTTTATATTTTTGTCTGTCTTATTACAACATTTCTAAAAAATAAATCATTTATTATGTTCAAACAGTTACTCAGTACTTCAGTAGTCTTTTCACCAAATACTTTTTTACTCTTACTTGAGAAATTTTTTGGATGACTACTTTTTACTTCTACTTGAGTAATATTATTTTGAAGTAACGCTACTGTTACTTGAGTACAATTTTTGGCTACTCTACCCACCTCTGATGAGAAGTTAAAGAAACCAGTCTAAAGTTATTAAGCACTTTTAAATGTACAGTTTTGGCAACTGGAATAACATGAACCTGTTTCCAATGTTTGATTATGCTACAGTAATAATCATAAATACAGTATATGATGCCCTAAGTCCTTATATATAAATGAGTTTGTTTCATGGTACTGGCCCTACCTCTTAAATACCAATTGTACTTCATTTTGTAGAATTGCTTTTTGTAAATTGTGTAATTTTTTTTTTAGTTACATAACGGTATTTAAAATGTGTAGATGTGATTCTGGATTTGCTGCTCTTATGTAATCAGTCTACATCTTTTGGGGCTGCTGTATTAATTTTACTATTTTTCACTTTTTTCTTGTTCATCTTGACTTGGTGGTTGAGGTAATAGGATGGAAACAAGAACTGATTTTCAGGAGGAGATTTTTTTTGTGAGAGTAGAACATATTTCTGAAACCCATTTACCATATAAATGAGTATATGTTCCCACTTTATTTCCTTTCCCTACAGGTTCTATAATAGACTTATAGAAGCAAAGTCTAACCTTTTGATCCTTTCTTTGAATGAACAATTTCCAAAATACCAGGAATGCTGCCTCATTTTGCTGTGACAATGGAAGGTATGAACTCTCCACTTTCAGGAGACACATTTTAAACAAAAGAATATTTTATGAACAACCAAGATATTTGTTTCAGTTGCTCTATCAGTTGTGCCACCCACCTAAACCTGTTAATTATTAAATGTCAAAATCTAAATATTAAGTAATCAGATATGTAGGTAACAAAGTAAGTAGCATGCCATATCTTTTATTTGAATTAGGTGGCAAACAAACTGTTTTAATAACCATTCAACATACCCTTGCTTATCCCAAAACAATTATGCATATATTTATCATATTTATCTATTTTATGAAACATTGTCTCTTGCAAATTTTTAACGAAAGCAACACCATAAATACCAAACATGAAAATCTCATACTGACCTTTAAGTATTTTGACACTCTTGATATCTTTTTGCTGTGAAACATTCTGACCTGTCATTGTTTACACGTCTTAAACAGCTATTATCATACACTGATAATTTCTGTATTATCTATATCTATTATTTCTTATTTATTTATTATATATTACATATCTTTTGACTATATTTATGTATCTAGAGTGCAAATACCATACATTACATCAATGTTCATATTGCTAACTACAGTACACGTCAATATTGGTGCTACTTCTTTGTCTTGTCTTTGCACAATGTCTAGTCTTCTTTATGTTTTTATTTTAAATTTAAATTTTAATTCTATTTTTATTACTTGCACTCCATGTTGTTACACTGTGGACCCTGAGCTTCGCAATTTTGTCTATCTGTATATGGTTGAGATGACAATAAAGTTCACTTTGACTTTGATGATTGGAAATATAAAAAAAATCATTATAGTCATAATTTCTTTTTAAAAAGGACTCCATTAAAATCCAAAAATGTAAACATAATGATTAAGAAGTAAAAATTAATAAAACTATACCTTTGCACATATAGAATTACATTCACTCAGAAACACTTTCAAGATACACAACACAACCTACATTTGTTACTATTCTGGTATGAGTAATATTTGCTTCTCATTCTTACAATTCAGCCTGAAGTGATTATTGTAACTGGGTTATCTTCAGAGAATTCATTATTAAGCATTCTGAAATGAGTCAAATTTCCAGTTTAAAATGGAACATCATATTCAATCCCACTGAAATTAACTTTAAAAAATGCACCAACATCGCTTTGCTATGAACTGGCCTGTCTTCATTTGTACAAATCTGAAATAGTCATTTCACAATACTTAAAATTACAAGTCCATGTGCAAGATCACAGTCTATTTAGCTTTTAACAGAAAACAGAACAGAAAACTATTTTTCTTTTGACCTAAAAGTGGTGCTTAAAAATCAAATGTACATTTAGAAAGTATAACCTATTTTCTTATAATACATTAAGAATGAATTTAATTATGTGTCAAAAATAAAAATTACAGCAGTGCAGTCAGAGAAAGTAGCCTTTCCTATCAAATCAACATTACTTCTCAAAATTAAACTAATCTACCCTTCCCAAAATCCATCAAGAAAGCATGGAATGCCAAAAAAAGTTAGCTTAAATTCTTTGAGGCTGATTATTCATGCAGCTGAAATGGTTAAAGGATAATATTTTGATATATTTTCCTAGATATTACCACTCATTGATGCTTACTGAGAGATTAATTGGGGATTCCCACTAGTTATACTGCTGTCACAAAAATGAATATATTATGTGAATTAAACATCTTGTACATGATAATTGGGATGCTTTATTGTATAGCATGCACACGATATATCTAAACATATCTCAAAGAATAGTAACCAGCCAAAGCCACATTTTATTCCTGCATTAATGGCTGAAACAGAACAACTTTATTTTATAGAGCACCTTTCTACTAATCAGCGCCATCCCAAGGTTCTTTGGAAGTGTTCAGCAGAACTGTAATTTTTTTGGAGTAGAGTCATTGGTAAAGACTGAATTGGTAAGTTTGTGGTATAAACTTAGTACTTTCACCACTATCCTGTGGAAGGTTTAGTATGAAGACAAGAACACTTATAAGAACAGTCTAAATCTGAATACTGTCAAATTGCTGTCAGAAGTATGAATAGCAGAAAAGTTCAAGAACATCTGTTTCATGGTGAAGTAAGCTTTTCTATATTATGAATGTGCTATACCAGGGAACACCACTACCAGATATTTCTTGGTAACACTTTAGTTTAGATACTGCAAAAATGCATCTATTGCCATTCCTTTGTTAAGGTCTCATATGTAACAAGACCTTAATAAAGACTTCTTTTGGACTTAATGGCACAACGCATCAGTAAAGGTCATTCAACTCATTGCAGTGTAGCATATTAATAGCCTTTGATACTCTGATAAAATTAAATGTGAATATGAATAATTCACAGGTCTTATAATAAGGTATGCATTATTAAGAAAAATCTGTCTCACTTAAGCCATCTCTGACCATTCCGAAGTAAAGCTCCTTTAGTAGGCCAAATTACAGAGATGGTTAAACTTTACTGAGGCTTGACTGACACTTAAGAAAGACATCACATTTCACATGTGTTGGCATCTATGCATTGGCTCCCTATGAAATACAAGATGGATTTGAAAATTTTATTTTTATTGTGTTCAAAGCCTTACATGGATAGGCTTCCACCTATCTTGCTGAACCTACTCATCCACTAGTCTCTCCGATCCTCTAATCCAGTGGTCCCCAACCTTTTTGACAGCAAGGACCACTTTATTAGATGCAAATTTTTCCATGCACCAGTCGTCTGGTTGGGGGGGGGGGGGCAGTTTTATACACAATTTACATAACATTTCTATTACAGTAATCCCTCCTCCATCGCGGGGGTTGCGTTCCAGAGCCACCCGCGAAATAAGAAAATCCGCGAAGTAGAAACCATATGTTTATATGGTTATTTTTATATTGTCATGCTTGGGTCACAGATTTGCGCAGAAACACAGGAGGTTGTAGAGAGACAGGAACGTTATTCAAACACTGCAAACAAACATTTGTCTCTTTTTCAAAAGTTTAAACTGTGCTCCATGACAAGACAGAGATGACAGTTCAGTCTCACAGTTAAAAGAATGCAAACATATCTTCCTCTTCAAAGGAGCAAACAAATCAATAGTGCTGTTTGGCTTTTAAGTATGCGAAGCACCACGGCACAAAGCTGTTGAAGGCGGCAGCTCACACCCCCTCCATCAGGAGCAGAGAGAGAGAGAGAGACAGATAAAAAAATCAATACGTGCCCTTCGTGCTTTTAAGTATGCGAAGCACCGTGCAGCATGTCGTTTCAGTAAGCAGCTGCACAAAAGATAGCAACGTGAAGATAATCTTTCAGCATTTTTAGATGAGCGTCCGTATCGTCTAGGTTTGCGAACAGCCCCCCTGCTCAATCCCCCTACGTCAGGATCAGAGAAGCACAGCGCAAGAGAGGGAGAAAAGTAAGTTGGGTAGCTTCTCAGCCATCTGCCAATAGCGTCCCTTGTATGAAATCAACTGGGCAAACCAACTGAGGAAGCATGTACCAGAAATTAAAAGACCTATTGTCCGCAGAAATCCGCGAACCAGCAAAAAATCTGCGATATATATTTAAATATGCTTACATATAAAATCCGCGATGGAGTGAAGCCGCGAAAGGCGAAGCGCGATATAGCGAGGGATTACTGTATTATGAAAGTTATTAAGCAGTTCGCATACGTTTGCAATCTAAGATTTTTCTTCTTTTTTTGCATATAACAAAGACATATGCTTTACATTTGCCAATCCAACAGATTGCACATCACAAACATTAACACTGCAATCTTTTTTTCGTGTCTGACTTTTCTATAGGAGGGTGACAATGAGTTAAATTCCAATGTTGACAAGCAATAAGCAAAAGGAATCAATGAAAACCACAGACAACAAAAACAGCAAAAAAAAAAAAAAACAGTACGAGGAAAGTTCGAAGAAAGAGATTTTTTTACAATGTTTCTGTTTGGGGATCGTTGTGCAAACGTGCACAACTGAGCTGCGACCACAGATCTAAGTGCTCTGTGGATGATTCGTTCAGGCATTTCAAGGTCACTTCGTTGTAATGAAAGCATCTGTTGAATGTACTTCATAGTAACGTGATTTCTATAGACTCATGTCATATGGGGAAACTGTCGGGACCATAAAAATACTTTGTTGTAATACTCTCTCACCTCGGTCTCTCTCCTCTCTCTGCACCACTTCAAAGCCCCGCCCGCCAAGCGTTCTGAAAAGTCTGAGTGAGTCACCGTTGCCGGCACTTCTCTCGCGGCCCGGCTGTCAGACGGCTGCGGACCGGTAGTGGACCGCGGACCGGGGGTTGGGGACCCCTGCTCTAATCAATTATTGAGGTCTGTTCCACATTTGAAGGTGTAAGAGTGATCGTGTTTTTGGCTAAGGATCAACCTGCAACTCTCAGCAAGATCAGCTCCCACAAATGATTATTTTAAATCACAGTTAAAAATGTTTATTCACTTGCTGTTAGGTTGAATTGACAGCCTAACTTAATGTTGCAGCTTTAACTTTGTTGTTTTACTTTGTACATGTATGTGTAGTTTTATGGTTCTTAACTTCCAGGCATTGCTCTTAGCTGTTGGTTACTTTGGCATTTGTTTTTTATGCTTTTATTCTTGGGTATTATGTTTTTTTGTATTTTTTTTGTCTGTTATTGATTTTACTGTGGTAAAGCTCTTAATGGCAGCTTTTAGTTGTTTTAAATGTTTTATATAAATAAATTTGACTTGACTTTGAAGTGGTTTTAGGCCGAAGAAGACAATTTTAATATATAAAGACTTATCAGACAACAGTATAACATAAGTAATAACTATGTTTTTGCAGTACCTAAAGTGTTACCCAATTATTTTTAAAGTTTAAATATCAAAACCAAAGATGAATAATTAAAATGTATTTTGTTTAAGAATTCAGAGTAATAAGTATTATGCTCAAAATGAACAAGTTTAATTTTAAATATAGCCAATTCAAGTGGCAAGGAACGGTGTACCATCTAATTTGCCTATTGCACTGTTTAGTCACTTATAAAGAGGAAACATCCATCTGTTGTCCTAACCTGCTTATCAAGATCAAGGTCATGGGGAAGCTGGAAATTATCTCAGTAGCATAGAGTTCAAGACAAGAACAATCCCCACAATCTAACCACACCAATTCACCGAACTGCATAACTCTGAAGTGTGGGTGGAGGCTGAAGCACCTAGAGGAAGTTCACAAGAACATGGGGAGTACATGCAAACTCCATGCAGGGACCACCAGGACACAAACCCTGGTCTCCTTGTTGTCACTGTGCCACCGTGCTGCCCTTAAAGAGGGTGGAATAAAACATTAAAAAAATTAGTTGGTATTTGGTAGTTGGAAATAGACAGATTTCAAATGGTCATTGTGCATGTGTCAGAATTATTCTCTGGAATAATAGTAACACAATAATAATAATAATAATAATAATGCATTTAATTTATATAGCACCTTTTCCATGCTCAAGGTGCTTCACAGTCTCAGAAAAAAGCAGGGTGTATGTAAAACTGGGTATAAATATTTGCTGCATATAACATAAATACAAATACAGGATATACAAAGGCTTAGAAATGGCTGCTGTTGCTATTTTTACACTGTATACAAAGCTAGGGCATTGTGCATGTTTAAAAATATAACAAGAGTAAGTTTTAATAATGATATAATACTAGGGGGCTTTGCCCCCTGCTTGCTTCGCTCTCCAACCCCTCCGGCCTGCCCTACATCCAGCCACTTCGCGTCTCTGCTGCTAGCATTGTGAAGAGGGTGGCTGAAGGCACCTCAAGGAGATGCGGTCGCTCCTCCGAAACCCTCTCTTAAATGGTGATACAATGGGAAACAAATACATTTTTTTTACCTCCTATTTGCTCGATCAGCTGCTGGCTTGCTGCTGCTGCCGCTGCTGTGCCACATGGTCTGCATCTCACGCGGCACCTCAAACATATAAAAGCCTGTACAGCAGCTGTCCTTTTGTCTCACTGCCTTGTCTCTCTTCTCCCCCCAGACATCCTCTGCATACTTCTGTCATTTCACCTATGTCCATATATTCAATCTCTTTTCGCTTTTACCTTTTCATCAGTATCACATTGAATTTTGATTCCATGTTTGGAATTGCATCGTGACAACACAACATATAACTGCCCGTGAGTGAATATCGTTTCTTTCTCTCTACACGAAGTGTGTCTGACAATAGCATACACACAAATGAGAAATGATTGAACCATGTGCGTGGTTGTAAATGTTTTAGATGTGGGCAGGACTTTTCCAAATCTCTGCATAAAGTCTTGTTTCATGTGGCTTGAAATTTTCTCTTGCGGGATTTCTCTTTCATCCATCCATCCATTATCCAACCCGCTATATCCTAACTACAGGGTCACGGGGGTCTGCTGGAGCCAATCCCAGCCAACACATGGCACAAGGCAGGAAACAAACCCCGGGCAGGGCGCCAGCCCACCGCAGGGCACGCACACACACACACACACCCAGCCATAAACCAAGCACACACTAGGGACAATTTAGAATCACCAATGCACCTAACCTGCATGTCTTTGGACTGTGGGAGGAAACCAGAGTACCCAGAGGAAACCCACACAGACACGGGGAGAACATGCAAACTCTACGCAGGGAGGTCCTGGGAAGAGAACCCAAGTCTCCTAACTGCAATGCAGCAGCGCTACCCACAGTGCCACCGTGCCGCCCATTTCTCTTTCACCAAACAACAAATCTTTTAATTCTCATGGATAGGCCTCTTCATTGGGAAGAAACACTACTTTTCCCTGATAGCAACACGAATTAGACGATGTACAAGTCTCTGACTTAAAGTTTAAATCCGAACAATATATTCAATCTCTTTTCGCTCTTGTGTTATTTCACCGAGTAATAATTTACGTTTGTTTGCGCTAATGCAATCTTTACTATCATTTTTTTGAGACTCTCAAATTTTTGTACTTCTATTATCTCTAACCTGCTCTGCATGTGTATTGCACCAACGTTTTTTAATTCTTTACGACGTTCTACTTTGTCATCTACTCTTTGTCATTTATTTCTGGTGTGGGTAAATCTCTTGGCACAAAGTCTCATCTTGTGGAACGTGAAAGTGTCTCTCTGAGAAAGTCAGGACTCGTCTCTCTTCCCAACATTATTATAATAGAGAGATGTCTTAACTCTTTTTGAAATATTGTGTTGATTGTACTTTGGATTGGATTATGTTCCTGTATTGTACTGTGATCTTTATAGCATTGTGTATCTCATTTTTTCAATCATACATTAAATTGATATTTATGAAGTTAATTTAAAAATGATCAAAACAGTAAAAATATAAGCAAGATTGTAAAGTTATACAAATTAAACAGAAATTGCAAACATTTGAACCATTACAAATTCACTTAATAACTACTCCTGAAATGAATTACTCAGTGATTTACTATAGCTAGGTTTAATCTGAAACACTTTTAACACACTGAAATATCTGTCGGCGTAATGTTGTAAGTGGTAATTGTTGGCAGTATTTCACAAATATCAATAAAACTTATTTCCTTTCTATGTTACTGGATAAATATTTTGTTGATATTTTGTTGATACTTGCAATATTGCAACAAACAGGAAATTTGGTGTCACATGACAGACTTTTTCATAATATGCCTATAACAAATCATATCCGCAGATTTCCTTAATATGCGATCTCATTTTCAAAAAATCAGATAGCCACATATTTTCTTGGGCATTCATTAAAAGCCACTATTAATTTCATTTAGGCTAATGTGTGCATGGCTTGTCTAGGTGTTCATAAAATGTAGGGTGTCTTGAAATTGTTCTACATGAATACAGCTGCATCATGTGCACTTCCAGGAGTATCAACATAAACATCTTGGAATTAAACACCTGAAGAATTATAGATGGCTGTCACTTATGGTTACTGTAATCAAGAAACTGCACTGTACACTTGTGGCAAAAGCTGTGCCAAAGAATTGCATTATGCAATCATATTTGCCTGTGCAGTATTTGGTAACTTAATGTACCTGTGCATCTCTTTCTCTCGAATGACTGCATCACACTGTAAAGACAGGGATGGATGATGGTCTTACTGACCCCAATTGTCTCTCCCACAATTCTGTACTTGTGACAAGTGGCCAATGCAGTTTCAGGCTGAAACTGGTGGTCAATGGTTACCTAGTAGGCTGACAAATGATAATATGAAAATGCCCTGCATTTTAAATGTTGAACTTGACATTCTGAAATGTTATAGCCATAGGAGTCTAGTACAGTCATCCAGAACATACTTTTGGTTTATGACTCATTAAAAGGCAGTTTCTTGTAAGTCTATCATGTGAGCAATTGCTTTATTTTACCACTGTTGCTTTTGGCTGTTATTACATGGAGCGGCTGCTGCTTCACCACCTAAGGCCACAGGTCCGTCACGCCCTTAACCCTCTGCAGTTTGCATACCAGGAGACGGTGGGAGTGGAGGATGCCATCATCTACATGCTACACCGATCCCTCTCCCACTTGGACAGAGGCAGTGGTGCTGTAAGAATTATGTTTCTGGACTTCTCTAGTGCCTTCAACGCCATCCAACCCTCTGCTCCTTAGGGACAAGCTGACAGAGATGGGAGTAGATTCATACCCGGTGGCATGGATCGTGGACTATCTTACAGACAGACCTCAGTATGTGTGTCTCGGGGACTGCAGGTCTGACATTGTGGTCAGCAACACAGGAGCGCCGCAGGGGACTGTACTTTGTCCGATCCTGTTCAGCCTATATACATCGGACTTCCAATACAATTTGGAGTCCTGTCACATGCAAAAGTTCGCTGACGACACTGCTATTGTGGGCTGCATCAGGAATGGGCAGGAAGAGGAGTATAGGAACTTAATCAAGGACTTTGTTAAATGGTGCGACTCAAACCACCTACACCTGAACACCAGCAAAACCAAGGAGCTGGTGGTGGATATTAGGAGTGCCAGGCCCCTCATGGACCCCGTGATCATCAGAGGTGACTGTGTGCAGATGGTGCAAACCTATAAATACCTGGAAGTGCAGCTGGATGATAAATTGGACTGGACTGCCAATACTGATGCTCTGTGTAAGAAAGGACAGAGCCGGCTATACTTCCTTAGAAGGCTGGCGTCCTTCAACATCTGCAATAAAATGCTGCAGATGTTCTATCAGACGGTTGTGGTGAGTGCCCTCTTACACGCGGTGGTGTGCTGGGGAAGCAGCATAAAGAAGAGGGACACCTCACGCCTGGACAAACTGGTGAGGAAGGCAGGCTCTATTGTAGGCATGGAGCTGGACAGTTTGACATCCGTGGCAGAGCGACGGGCACTGAGCAGGCTCCTGTCAATAATGGAGAATCCACTGCATCCACTAAACAGTATCATCTCCAGGTAGAGGAGCAGCTTCAGCAACAGACTGCTGTCAATGTCCTGCTCCACTGACAGACTGAGGAGATCGTTCCTCCCCTTCACTATGCGACTCTTCAATTCCACCTGGGGAGGTAAATGTTAAAATTATACAAAGTTATTGTCTGTCTTTATACCTGCATTGTTATCACTCTTTAATTTAATATTGTTCTTTATCAGTATGCTGCTGCTGGAGTATGTGAATTTCCCCTTGGGATTAATAAAGTATCTATCTATCTATCTATCTATCTATCTATCTATCTATCTATCTATCTATCTATCTATCTATCTATCTATCTATCTATCTATCTATCTATCTATCTATCTACATGCCTTTATTGTCATTATATTATGTATAACGAAACTACAGTGGAGCTACTCTTATCAGATGCAATGAAAAAAAAACAGTTGAACATTTATACAAATAACAGTAAAAGATTAAGTTTTTCCAATCATGTGTTGTCCAATTTTGGTGAGTTTGTGTGAATTGTAGCCTCAGTTGCCTGTTCTTAGCTGACGAGAGTGGCACACAGTGTGATTTCCTACTGCTGTAACCCATCTGCTTCAAGGTTCCACATGTTGTGTGTTCTCTCTTCTGCATACCTCATTTGTAATGAGTTAAGTTACTGCTGTGTTTGTATCACCTTGAACCAGACTGGCCATTCTCCTCTGACCTCTGGTATCAACAAGGCATTTTCACCCAGAGAATTGATGCTCACTGGATATTTTCCCTTTTTCAGGCCATTCTCTGTAAACCCTAGAGATGGTTGTGTGTGAAAATCCCAGTAGATCAGCAGTTTCTGAAATAGTCAAACTAGCCAATCTGGCACCAACAACCATGCCACATTTAAAGTCATTTAAATCAGCTTTCTTCCTCATTCTGATGCTCGGCTTGCATTGCAGCACGTCATCTTGACAATGTCTACATGTCTAAATGCATTGAGCTGCTGCCATATGATTGGCTGATTAGATATTTGTGTTAACAAGCAGTTGACCAGGTGAACCTATAAAGTGGCTGGTGAGTGAATATAATTCACATGTGAATTAATATCCCCAATGAAGATATATATAAAATGTGAGCAAACAGAATATGGTCCATCTTTTCTCCACTATTACCAGTCCAAGGCTAATGTTTACTATTTTTTCTTTTAAAATTAAATGTTTACATTTCAGAGCATAATACTTTTTACTAAAGCACTTTGCTACCTTTACTGCATTTTTTGGGTGAATAAACTTGCTCCTATGTCTGAATAAGTCATATCATAAACAGTAAAAACTTTTTCAGTTGATTTATTTTATTCAGGTTAACTGATTTTTAATGATTTTTAATTTGAATCATTGATTTACTCAAAAGGAAATTGCTTGTACACGATACATCTCTGATTATGAAAGTTTGCGTACAAGTACATTTCATTTTCATTGTGCAACCAATTCTGCCTATAAAAGTGCTTCTCAGGATGTAGCGCTCCCCAGGCATGCAGGCACCTTGTCACATTATTAAGAAATGCTAATTTTACACTGCTGGTTAAGTTAAAGGCTGTGTCATCATGATCTCCTCAGTTATACATTAATTTCAATACATGCCAGAAATTAAATGTACTTTTTGAGTGTTTGAGAAGATCTAAAATTAAAATTTCTCAAAACCATGTGTATATATTAACAATTCAGTTCAAGTTCATTATTTTAATTATGTTATCAAAAAAAAAAAAGTAACACACTTGTGCTTAACAATAGTTATTTCTACACCACCAGTTTTAGATATCTGGCTAAAGTAAAGGTATGAAAAGCTGTTTATAAGTTGATTTTCAATTATTGATTGCAAAGAAAAATGCCATAGTGGTTGAGAGAAATAAGGGACCACAGCTGTTCATTGCCATTGCTGTTTCGGTCTGCACAATATTCAAGTTTTATTCTTTTTACACAGAACCACAGCATACATTATATGTATTTATATGGTTTAAAAAGACGTCTTTTATCTGTACAGCGCCAGAGGGATACTAAGCATTATTTTCATGCCAATAGCAATAAAATTAAACCTAACCCAGCCACAGGGGATGCACAAAGCAGTGTGTTTCTTCATGCCGGTCCCAAGCCCGGATATATGGGGAGGGTTACGTTAGGAAGGGCATCCGGTGTAAAATGTTGCCAAATCAATATGCAGACAACAATACAAATTTCCATACCGGATCAGTTGTGCCCCGGGTTAACAACGACCGCCACCAGTACTGTTAGTCAACCGGGTGCTGGCGGAAATTGGGCTACTGTTGGCCGAAGAAGAAGAAGAGGGGGGAGACGTGTCCAGAGGCAGGAGGAGAGGAAGAAGGTAAAGAGAGTGGAACTGAGTGTAGGAACTTTGAATGTTGGCAGTATGACTGGTAAGGGGAGAGAGTTAGCAGATATTGTGGAGACAAGGAAGGCTGATATATTGTGCGTGCAAGAGACTAAATGGAAGGGGAGTAAGGCCAGGTGGATCGGAGGTGGATTCAAATTGTTCTATCATGGTGTGGATAGGAGGAGAAATGGAGTAGGGGTTATTCTGAAGGAGCAGTATGTCAAGAGTGTTTTGGAGGTTAAAAGACTGTCAGACAGAGTAATGATTATAAAGCTGAAAATTGGAGGTGTGATGATGAATGTTTTTAGTGAATTGCCCCGCAAGTTGGGTGTGCAATGGATGAGAAAGACGATGTCAAGGAGAAGAATGAAGAAGGTCAGAGGATAGTGGATTTTGCCAAAAGGATGGACATGGCTGTGGTGAATACGTATTTTAAGAAGAGGGAGGAACTTAGGGTGACGTACAAGAGTGGAGGAAGATGCACACAGGTAGATTACATCCTATGCAGAAGAGTCAATCTGAAGGAGATTGAAGACTGCAAAGTGGTGGCAGGGGAATGTGTAGCTAAGCAGCATAGGATGGTGCTCTGTAGGATGACGTTGGAGATCAAGAAGAGGAAGAGAGTGAGGGTAGAGCAAGGATCAAATGGTGGAATTTGAAAAGGGAAGACTGCAAGGTTCAGTTTAGGGAGAAGGTGAGACAGGCACTGGGTGGTAGTAAAGAATTACCATACAGTTGGGAAACTACAGCAGATATAATAAGGGTGACAGCAAGAAGGGTGCTTGGCGTGACATCTGGGCAGAGAAAGGAGGAAAAGGAAGCCTGGTGGTGGAATGGGGAAGTACAGGAGAATATACAGAGGAAGAGGATGGCAAAGAAGAAGTAGGATAGTCAGAGAGATGCAGAAAGTAGACAAGAGTACAAGGAGATAAGGCACAAGGTGAAGAGAGAGGTGGTGAAGGCTAAAGAAAAGGCATATGATGAGCTGTATGAGATGTTGGACACTAAAGAGGGAGAAAAGGACCTGTACCGATTGACTAGACAGAGGGACCGAGCTGAGAAAGATGTGCAGCAGGTTAGGGTAATAAAGGATAAAGAAGGAAACATACTCACAAGCTAGGAGAGTGTGCTGAGCAGATGGAAAGAGTACTTTGAGTGGCTGATGAATGAAGAGAACGAGCGAGAGAAGAGGTTGGATGATGTGGAGATAGTGAATCAGGAAGTGCAACAGATTAGCAAGGAGGAAGTAAGGACAACTATGAAGAGGATGAAGAATGGAAAAGCCGTTGGTCCAGATGACATACCTGTGGAAGGATGGAGCTGTTTAGGAGAGATGGCAGTGGAGTTTTTAACCAGATTGCTTAATGGAATCTTGGAAAGTGAGAGGATGCCTGAGGAGTGGAGAAGAAGTGTACTGGTGTTAATATTTAAGAATAAGGGGGATGTGCAGAGCTGTAGTAACTACAGGGGGATAAAATTGATGAGCCATAGCATGAAGTTATGAGAAAGAGTAGTGGAAGCTAGGTTAAGAAGTGAGATGATGATTAGTGAGCAACAGTATGGTTTCATGCCAAGTAAGAGTACCACAGACGAGATGTTTGCTCTGAGGGTGTTGATAGAGAAGTATAGAGAAGGCCAGAAGGAGTTGCATCACATCTTTCTGGACCTGGAGAAAGCATATGACAGGGTGCCTAGAGAGGAGTTGCGGTATTGTATGAGGAAGTCGGGAGTGGCAGAGAAGTATGTAAGAGTTGTACAGGATATGTACGAGGGAAGTGTGACAGAGGTGATGTTTGTAGTAGGAGTGATGGATGCATTCAAGGTGGAGGTGGGATTACATCAGGGATCAACACTGAGCCCTTTCTTATTTGCAGTGGTGATGGACAGGTTGACAGACAAGATTAGACAGGAGTCCCCGTGGACTATGATGTTTGCTGACATTGTGATCTGTAGCGATAGTAGGGAGCAGGTTGAGGAGACCCTAGAGAGGTGGAGATATGTCCTAGAGAGGAGAAAAATTAAGGTCAGTATGAACAAGGCAGAATACATGTGTGTAAATGAGAGGGAGGTCAATGGAATGGTGAGGATGCAAGGAGTAGAGGTGGCGAAGGTGGATGAGTTTAAATACTTGGGATCAACAGTACAGAGTAATGGGGATTGTGGAAGAGAGGTGAAAAAGAGAGTGCAGGCAGGGTGGAATGGGTGGAGAAGAGTGTCAGGAGTGATTTGTGACAGACGGATATCAGCAAGAGTGAAAGGGAAGGTGTACAGGATGGTAGTGAGACCAGCTATGTTATATGGGTTGGAGACGGTGGCACTGACCATAAAGCAGGAAACAGAGCTGGAGGTAGCAGAGTTAAAGATGCTAAGATTTGCACTGGGTGTGACGAGGATGGATAGGATTAGAAATGAGTACATTGGAAGGTCAGCTCAAGTTGGACGGATGAGAGACAAAGTCAGAGAGATTGGGTTGATTTGGACATGTGCAGAGGAAAGATGCTGAGTATATTGGGAGAAGGATGCTAAGGATAGAGCTGCCAGGCAAGAGAAAAAGAGGAAGGCCTAAGAGAAAGTGTATGGATGTGGTGAGAGAGGACATGCAGGTGATGGGTGTAACAGAACAAGATACGGAGGACAGAAACATATGGAAGAAGATGATCCGCTGTGGCGACTCCTAACAGGAGCAGCCGAAAGAAGAAGAAGAGCAATAAAATTAAAATTAAGTCAGAAGCTAGGCTGAACAGTTCAATCAAATTGTATGGTACAGTATATTTATTTGAATTAATTCATAGATAAGGCTTATAAGTGACCAATTAAGTTTATTACCAAATCCATGGGCTAGGTTCACTGCTTTTTGGCTAAGAATCCTTAAAATATTCAATAATTACGTAAATGCCACTGCTATATGCACAAACAATATGCTGTTATACATAACATGTATATAAACAAAATAGGGGAACAAAACTCAAGCCTACATTGGTCACGGAATATTATCACTTAAAAACAATTAAACACCATCTGTTAATCATATTCTACACAAGAGGGTATTGTAGACATTTTTAAAATGAAAAATATTTTGTGCTCATTTTAAGAATTAAGATTTTCTTCTCAACATCTACACATTGCATCGCTGCACCACATATTCTTTTGAGGATAATAAAGCAGGATGAGGAATTACATTTTATAACAATGTACAGTACATTAACCAGTGGGAGTGACACCTAAAAAGGAACTAATACTCCTAATATTATGTAATTTTTTCATTGTGATACACTTTTACTCCACTCATGTAGCCTTTTTTAAAATTTTCTACCAACTGCTTGACATGACAAAAATGTAAAAGACCAGACTATAGAATAGGAGAGGAATAGTTTCTGAAGGTTTGCATAGTTATTCGTTTTAATAAAAAAAAAAATAGTACTGCAGTATGTTCACATAATGGACTATCAGGAAAACAGATACCTGCTAAATAAAGCTTGGTTGTCTTCTTTGCCTTTTGATTATAATTTATTTAACATTTAAAGAGGCATACTATTTATTTATTTTATTTATCTATCTCACTATTTATGTATTTATTTATTTAAAGAGCTGTTGAAAAAGCCAAATTTCCCCCTGGGGACAAATAAAGCTCTATCTATCTATCTATCTATCTATCTATCTATCTATCTATCTATCTATCTATCTATCTATCTATCTATCTATCTATCTATCTATCTATCTATCTGTTGGTGGTATTAAATTGCAGGAGTTCTAGTCAACATAACACAATTCCAGAGGTTAAGTAAAACACAGGAAATCACAGACAATAGCAAAAGGCAGCCAGAAAGAAAAATAGATGAGGCCACTAACAATAAACTGCATAATTTACAGAAGGACTCTGTATATCACAACAGAAGAATTTGTGGAAACTTAAACTTGAACAAGTGGATAGCTAAGTACAACCGAGTATAAAATTAGTCCAGGAAAGAAAGAGAACACATTTTATTTTAAAATATTCTGACACAGCAAGGTGATTAGCTGAGACAGTGCGAAAAAAAAAAAAAAACAGCAGTCCAGAATAATTATTAGTTAATGAATTGAAGCAGTCAACAGCAGAAAGATCTCTTAAATGAATCCCTAAATGTGACTGTGAAAAATATGCTGTATCTTTCAGCAGGTGACCAGTTTACAAAACAGCATTGGCATATATTCATTTCCAGTTTTGTAGATAAATGGGATATTTTTGCCTAAGAGAAAAATTGTCCTAAAAAGTGTTATTTCCTGGCAAAATATCCCCCTAAGATTCAAAATGAAAATAAATAGGCACAGCAAATAAAAATAGCTCTAAAACTATATAACAAACATCTGCTGTACTGGAATTAGAAGATGCGATTAGTACAGAATTTTCTGTCTTGGGGCTTGGCAAATAAAATATATTTTTGCCAGTAATGTCTTCTGAAGGAGATTGCCTGCTATTAATACTTGTGCCTCTGTGTTTTTAAACACATCTTTGATATTTGTTCTTCAGAATTGTGTGCATGGTAGTTTGTGGAAATTAAGTAAGATAAAATTATACAGACTTACGTGATGTTTTCAGGGTTTCCACAGCAAAATTTTGCTCAGCGCTTCTTACCTTTGATTCAGATTTATTATAAATATTTTTCCTATTTCAATAGGTAACTTGTTTTAACAAATTCATGTTAACATTACCAGGTAAGAATGATAGCACTCAGGCTTGCATTAGTTCCTATAGAGAATGAAAATTCACTAAAAGAATATTACAAATATGTTATTGGTCTTGTTAGGTTGTTTGGGGTTCAAAACTCCAAACGTTCTCACACTTCTGAAATAAAGATGCTAAAATGGTTCTAAAGAGCGATGACATAGGGGAAACCATTTTTGGTTTCAAAAAGACCCATAAACATTAAGTTTCCAGAAACAGATTCCATATAGTAAATAACCATGAAAAGTTACAGATTTGTGAAATACCAATGGGTTTATGATTTTAAAAGGACTCTTGCTGCACACAATCACACTCTCAATTCCAGGTTTACTTAATCTGTTAGTGTCCAGCTAGGTAGTCTACTATACATTAAAAGCAGAGAACCAACTTCATATGCAAAAAATCCCCAGAACGAAATTGTGCTTTGTCAACCAATACAGTAATCCCTCCTCCATCGCGGGGGTTGCGTTCCAGAGCCACCCACGAAATAAGAAAATCCGCGAAGTGGAAATCATATGTTTATATGGTTATTTTTATATTGTCATGCTTGGGTCACAGATTTGCACAGAAACACAGGAGGTTGTAGAGAGACAGGAACGTTATTCAAACACTGCAAACAAACATTTGTCTCTTTTTCTAAAGTTTAAACTGTGCTCCATGACAAGACAGAGATGACAGTTCCGTCTCACAATTAAAAGAATGCAAACATATCTTCCTCTTCAAAGGAGTGCGAGTCAGGAGCAGATAATGTCAGAGAGATAGAGAAAAGCAAACAAATCAATAGGGCTGTTTGGCTTTTAAGTATGCGAAGCACCGCGGCACAAAGCTGTTGAAGGCGGCAGCTCACACCCCCTCCGTCAGGAGCAGAGAAAGAGAGAGATAGAGAGAGACAGAGTTTGTTTTTCAATCAAAAATCAATACGTGCCCTTCGAGCTTTTAAGTATGCGAAGCACCGTGCAGCATGTCGCTTCAGGAAGCAGCTGCACAGAAGATAGCAACGTGAAGATAATCTTTCAGCATTTTTAGACGAGCGTCCGTATAGTCTAGGTGTGCAAACAGCCCCCCTGCTCAATCCCCCTACGTCAGGATCAGAGAAAGTCAGCGCAAGAGAGAGAGAGAGAAAAGTAAGTTGGGTAGCTTCTCAGCCATCTGCCAATAGCGTCCCTTGTATGAAATCAACTGGGCAAACCAACTGAGGAAGCATGTGCCAGAAATTAAAAGACCCATTGTCCGCAGAAATCCGCGAACCAGCAAAAAATCCGCGATATATATTTAAATATGCTTACATATAAAATCTGCGATGGAGTGAAGCCGCGAAAGGCGAAGTGCGATATAGCAAGGGATTACTGTAGCTCTACAAGGAACCGTATAACCCAGTAAAGAACCATAAAGTGCCATTAAAGAATAATTATTTTCTAGAGTGTAGGATGGCAGAGTTTTGATGTGTCCCCGCTATTCAATATGGCATTCTCCTTACAACTTGCATTAATCTTCAAGAGAGACCCTTTTGTGCGAAACACCAATGAGAAATATGCTCTCTATGATCTGCAATAATATGTATAGAGATTTCCTTCAAGCTATCCCTGATATTGAGACTGTACAATGTCTGATTTAGCTAGGTCACTTTTGTGTCTGTCCTGGGGTGTAGGTTTGAGCGTTTAGGCCAGAGACTAAACAATGGTAAATCTCATGGGAGAATATGAAATTGATAACAGTGGAGTCAGAAGAAAAATTAAACAGGAGAGGAATTAAGAGATATTGCTATCAAGGAACCATTATGACAGTTTCACCAAATTCATTACTGTTATGTATATGAAAAAGGATACCAAGAGGAACAGTGACAAAAAAGTATCTATCTTAAATTTCATCTTGTAATGTCAGACATTTAATCTTACAGTATACTGTGAAGATTTCATTATGTTTCCTGTTTATGATAAAGAAGCAAAATGTATCTACAGCAGAAATGCATATGATTTATTATGATTAGTAGGAATAGAAAGGATAAACTTAAAAACAATATGTGATAGTTTATTAATTAAAAACTAAAATTAAAGCACAAATTGCCCAAGAGAAACAATCAACACACAAAAGAAAAAATACTCCAGATGGAAAAAGCAAGTTAAATACTGCTTATATTCTAATTATAACAAAATTCCCAAACAACATAATTGTTAGAGTTTTGTAAAAATACAGAATTAACTCTTTAAAAACATATTAAATATCCATCCATCCATTATACAACCCGCTATATCCTAGCTACAGGGTCACGGGGGTCTGCTGGAGCCAATCCCAGCCAACACAGGGCGTAAGGCAGGAAACAAACCCCTGGCAGGGCGCAAGCCCACCCATATTAAATATTTAGTTTTTAAATTCTGAAATACTTTGTTTTGAAGGAACTCTAATTAAAATAAACACATAAAGGGGATTGTTAGGGAGGTGTACCTTAAACAGAGAGAGAACTTTAAAATCAAAAAGTAAAATGTAATACAGACTGGGCTTTTCAAAGGCCTTAAATGGGTTTAGCATGATCAAACAGCAACCCCCCTGTGTAATTGAGAGGCCATGTCCCACTGGGTTCTATTAACAAAACAAAGTTATTAAAAATTAAAATGGTTAGTAACAGATCATTCAAAAAATGAAACAACTAACAAATATTAAGGTAACATACTTAATATCATTGGTTAAAGATACAAGTGGGAAGAAATAATTAAAAAGTGAAAGACTGCAAAAAAACCACAGATAGAGTTGCAGTGTGACCTTGTTATTTTTGTTTTTAATAGTTACGATCACACCAAATAATGCAGCTATAATGTATTGCAGTTCATTATGCCGAAAATTAGCATCGGGTATTACAGTCATTTTATATTTATTGCCTAAGGCAACTAAAGAAGGCCCCCACGTCATAATATCATAGGGGTGTGGTCACTTGGTGTGACAGATTTGACCATGTTGTGGACAAGTGATGTCACTGGGACATGTGTTAGCAGTAAATTTGGAATACTATATAAGCTGACTTGGAGGAAGGTATAGTCAGGGATGTGTTCCCCCTTTTGTTGTGAATACTGCAACAGAAAATAATCAAAGAAATACAAAACACAATAAAAGACCAGATCAGGGGCCTCATGTATAACGCTGTGTGTAGAATTCACACTAAAACATGGCGTACGGACAAAATCAGAAATGGGCGTGCACACAAAAAAATCCAGATGCATTAATCTGTGTGTACCCCAACTTCCTCATTCTTCCGCTACATAAATCCTGATCAGCATGAAATGTAACACACGTGCACACGCCTGCTGCCACTCCCAAACTCCTCCCAGAATTACGCATCTTTCAATATGCAAATCAATATAAATAGCCCCTTAAGTTCAGCATTCTGTTAAAAGGCAATGGCAAAAGCATGGGGAAAAAAGAAGAATTTTAGCGAATACCAAGTGGAGGCAAGGAAAAACATATTATTTGTTGGTTTAAGCAGTGGTATAAAAAAACAAAAAACAACAAAGGAAGTTGATTGAGTGACACAGAGTGGCAGAGAAACTTGAAATTTCAAGTTAAGAAAGTCCCAGAGTGCCTGAAATAAAAAAGAACTGGTCAGATATCAAAGTCAGCATGAAACAGGCAAGTCATAGTCCACTATCTGAGTGTCAGATAAAAGGATATTAGGGTACAGAGAAAAGAAAAAAATAGGTACATAGTGGAAAAAAAAGGTTGAAATGTCAACTTTAATCTCGAAATTTCCTCTTTAATCATGAAGTTTATTTTGTCAGTAAAGTAGAACGTCATAAACTGCATCTTAAAATTGTTTAATTTACTAGATTCTCAAATACCATCATAACTAAAGCAGCACATTAAATGCTTCATATTCTGTGTGTTCTTCTAGGTACTCTATGTGTGTGAAACACTATGTGCTTCTTAAATGGGCTTCCTCTTATGCCGAAAGGACATGGAATACAATACATTCATGATATTACAGCTCTCTGAACAATTTAAATACTAAGATGTATACTTGATATTTTCATGATGATATTGAAGCATGTATTAAACATGAGGACACGGTGGCGCAGGAATACCTGTGAGCTGCCACCCTGTCCAAAGATTGTTTCTGCCTCCTGCAAGATGCTTGCTGTGCCGTGCGCGACCCTCAATGAAATAATTTATTGCAGCGGTACTATTTCTTTCAAATGTACTAATCCCTAATTCCTGTCCTTCCTTTTCTTTCTCCAAGTAACCAGTCACCACACAATAAGCTCTGTAATAAATGTCAAGCCATCTGTAAGCTTAGAATGCTGATTCTTTAAAACTTTTAAGGAACACGGAAATGTCTTCGTAGTACATGCTTAATTATTCCATCCATCTGTCCATCCAGGGTCATGCCAGTCCCAGCAAGGCGGTAACAATCCCTGAATGGGGTGCCAGCTCATCACTACCGCAGCACCACCATGCCCACACGTTTACTTATTAACTATACATTATTTAAATGAAGTTAAAAATTTATCTGTATAATGTAATATACATTCTTTACTGCATTTCACCTTAAAAATGATATCAAGAGCTCCAAGAAGATAGCGCTTGGAAATCTAAATCGACTTAGAAGCCAGTCGTCATCATATGTAAATACGCGCTTTCTTCTATTGAATTTAATTAAATTTCTTTATTGTTATTGTATAGTACAATGAGATTAAATATGCAAATTCCCTATAAACTTATTTTCCTATAAAATGGTAAAATAACAGTAATAATAATAATATGATAAAAATGAAACATATACAATATGAAAGCATAAGTACAATATACATGTACATATAGTGCAGATAGTGCAAAAGTTCATAAAGTTGCTCAGGTTGTGAAATATTAAAACTGTAGTGCAAGTTTACAGTGATGTGATTGTACTTATAAGTGCAAACAGTTCTGCCAGTAGCAGTTGATGGACTGATTGAATGTGTTTAGAGCACTTAGGATGAAACTGTTTCTGAACCACGAGGTCCTTACAGGAAAGGCTGTGAAGCATTTGCCGTATGGGTGAAGTTCAAATAGACTGTGTGCATGGCTGAGGTAGTGTATGCTAGATGCTGTATCCTGATAATCCTCTTTCCGATCAGCTGCTGTAGAGCTGTGATTCCACACTCAGATACAGTGGGTTGAAATACTCTGAGTGGTGCAATGAGAGTAACAATACTAAAGCAGCTATGATATTTGGAATAGTTTGGCCATTCCGTGTACCTTTATATTGTTACAGGTTGATTACAATCAGATGCCTTAAACTAATAAACGATATGCAGTTAATTTCAGTGTATTTGATAAAACCGCGTCAGGGATGTGAATCTAAACAAAAAAAGGGAAACCACACAGGAATAGTAGCTCTGCTTTGACGCTGGGTACTGCCAGTTTGCAAAACCGAGCTGAAAACTTGCATACACAATGGACTGAGCTGGTGTGAGAATGTGCATGGCTTTATGCCAAGTTTAGTTTTTATACATTGAGATGTGAGCATGAAAACAGGCTTACGCAACATTTTTGTGTGTACGCACCATTTATATATGAGGCCCCAGGACCTTACTAGTCTTCCTCAAAATGGGCTACATCCCAGGGAGTCAGACACAAAGTCAAGAGGCAGACTTTAAGGCCTGCACACACACAAAATGAGACATTGGCTTTAAAAGTGCAAAAATATTTTAAATGTCCTAAATACACAAAAATGCTCTTGAAGGTAGAAGGTAAACCATAAAACCTCTGCTTTTGGAAGACAAGGGAAACAATGAATCTTTAGAAATTAACTGAACCACAAAATGGCAATACAGGAAAAATAACAAAAAGAAGGCAAAATGAGTATGCCTAAAATGCAACCCAAGGCTAATGAATCCAAATCTGCAAACAAATAGTCATAATCCAGGAGCTATAAGCAAAATCCAGTAAACCAAGGATCAAAAATGATACTCGCAAAAGAGATGCACTTCATAATAATCACAATGAATCTCTGCTGGAACAATATCATGAAGCTCAATATAAAGGCTGAGGCCAGTGCCATATTAGTCAGGAATAAACTGGCTGAAACATAACACTAAAAACATTTTCAATTCTATCTTAAAATCAATTAGTAATTTACCAGTCGTTCCCAAAACCCAGTAAGTAAAGTATAGCAGAACAGATTCTTCAATATATATATGCTCCATACTCAACATGTCAATCACCAAGTCCTTCTTAAACTTGCTAACTGTTGTGACAACTGCAGGGGTCGGCAGTGTTTTCCAGACATATTAAATTGACATCATGATAATTTAAAATACTCTTTTTATATTTTTATTGATTTTAATTAGAAACAGATAACATTCCATACAGTCAAGACAAATTTAACAAATCAAAGCAAAATTCGACCCTCACCAAAGAGAAAGGAGCCAGCAAACACTGCTACTCTATAAAAGGAGCAAGAAAAGAAGGGTATCATTTTCCCCAAAATGGAAGCTTATTCTAAAATGTTATTGATTAGATCTTGCCATATTTTAAAAAAGTTTTGAACAGATCCTCTAAGTGAGAATATGATTTTTTTTCTAGTTTCAAGTAGTATAGAACATCACTTACCCACTGACTTAAGAGTGGTGGGGTGGGATTCTTCCAGTTGAGCAAGATAAGCCTACATAGTGTAGTAAAGGAAATTACAGCGTGTTTGTCCTTCTCCACTTCAAAGCTGTCTGGGAGTACACCAAACACAGCAAAGGTTTTTGTCCAAAATGTTGCTAATTTGGTGCACACCCAGAACATAGGGCCCAGTGAGGCTGGAGCTAGATTGCAATGTTCACAGGTTGAATCTTGCCCTTGAAAAATTTTGGATAATTTTAAATTATAGATAAATGTGCTAAATAAAAGATGTTAAGTTGAATGACTGAATGCTTTGCACATATGGAGCTTGAGTGTATTCTATGCATGACTGCCTTCCACTTCTTTCCTAAAATATTAAGTGACGAAGCTTTTCCCCAAAGTACTCTGGGGTCTTTGAAAGGAATAGACTTTAAAAAGCTATTATAAATTTGAAAAATATGACCAGACCACTCTCTTTACGACCAAAACTGGTCGTTGATTAATAAGTGATTCTCCTGTAAAAATACTATCTTGGCATTTAGACAAAGTAAAATACTAAGATGTATACTTCAGTAGATGTGTGTTCATGATGAAATGCAGTAGTGGAATTATATAAATTATTAAGTTCATTGATACTTTCAAATTTTATGGTTGATTATCTATCTATCTATCTATTATCTATCTATCTATCTATCTATCTATCTATCTATCTATCTATCTATCTATCTATCTATCTATCTATCTGTCTGTCTCTAATATATATATGTCATTTAAAAATGCTGAAGAATCCATATTCTAAGCTTGAGGCTAGTATCCATCCATCCATTATCCAACCTACTATATCCTAACTACAGGGTCACAGGGGTCTGTTGGAGCCAATCCCAGCCAACACAGGGCACAAGGCAGGAAACAAACCCCAGGCAGGGTGCCAGCCCACCGCAGGACGCTTGTATTACAGTGTGTTTTCTGTATTGCAATTGGACATGGAGAAAAGTGGGATCAAAGTAAAGGATGAACGTTTGAGGAGAGATGGTACAGCTGCCATAAGCAAAACTTCCTCAGATTAATATTTTTTGAATTTTATGGCTGTCACCAACCACCAGAAAGAACCTTGTTCATATCCTCAGCCACTTCTTGCCTAGTTACACCTACTATAAACATTCTCAACTTTGAATATAAAGCTGATATTTAATAACCAATGACTTTTTTAAGAATATTGAGGCAAAGTGTTCTGGGAGTAGCCACAAGGCCTTCATTAGAGACAAGTAGTGGGCTGCTACGTAACAGTGAATTTGTGTGTATCTCTTTACTCCTGTAACTAACTTGTAGACAGCGCCCACAGCAGATCAACAAATCTGCATAATATTGGTGTACGGTTAAATATGATTCCACTGTCTTCACAAGTCACAGTTTGACATCAGATTTTCACCTCATCACCTCATTCTGCCTGTAATGATTGTGTGTTCAAGGCTCCAGTGGATTGTTGATACATACCCTCTAATGAAGAACAAGAATAATGAATGGAGGTTAGATATGTCAAAACTGCTAATTGTTGAAAATTGGAAACCTACTTTGTCAGTTTTAAAATGTTTGTTCTTTGAATATTTTGTTTTGTTTATGAGAAATCTGTAAATGGAAATATATTGAGCTGTAGCACAGTGGTGCAGTAGTAGCATTGCTTCCTCATAGTTAGGAGACTGGGGATGGGTCCCAGCTCCTTAGTACATGGAGTTTGCTTTATCTCCCCGTTTCTGTGACGGTTTCCTCCAAGTACCCTTGTTTCCTCTAACTGTCCAAAGACATGCAGGTTAGGTAAACTGGCTACATTAAATTGGCACGTGTGTGTGTGCTCGTCCTGTGATGGACTTGTGCTGTGTCCAGGGTTTGTTCCTGCTTTGTACCCTATGCCAGCTGGGATAGGCTCAAGCACTCCCCGTGGATTAACACTAGAATTACCAGAGTCTACGAAAAACTCGTAGATCCGGCCTACCTTAAAACCATTCGCACCTCTCCACCAGCGTCCTTTGTCCTCTAAATGTGCAGATAAAAACAAGCTGCAAGCAGCTGGCTATTCCATCCCCCCACCGACTTAGAATGTGCACGAGCATCTCCCAGCTCATGCCTTGATTGATTATCTGGGAGTGAAGTGGAGTTTTAGAGTGGAAATAATAGATCGTTATTTGGAACACATGCATTTCATGTGTGTTCCGTTTCTACAGTAATCTGTGTAAACACATTGTTAAAACAGAATCTTTTTCATATTTTAGTAATAAATGTTACAAAATGTAGGCATAAACTATAGAATGTGTGGAGCAGCATAAAGTCCAAACATCAAATAAACACTTTCACAAAAGGTTCAAGAACAACACTTTTAACAATACAACAGCTTCTGTGGCATAGCGGTAAGATTTTCTATCTCAGAGCGCAGCAGGCTTACTGTCCTTCAAAGATCTGAGTTCGATTCCCCATAGAGGAGAAAGTGCTCTTTTTTTTTTTCTTTTTAACCTCAAATGGACATAAAATTTATAAATTGGTATGTACTGTCAGTTAATGAGATCATTATATTTTCATGTGGGATGCTCCTTTTAAAATATTTTTTAACAATTGAGACTGCAATTAACATGAACAAGTCTTCTTATAACTGTTATTTTTAAGATCCATAACACACAGACAGACAGAGCACTGCGTAATAGACAGACAGGCAGAAAAGTCACTAGATAATTCAGCATGAGCAGGAACACTCAATAAAACTGAATAAAAAAAATCAAGTGATGGTGAGATACGAAGAAGGCAGATTCGCCAGCGTTTGTGTGTCAGCTTTAATCCGTCCAGATGAGAGAATGTCCAGTTCCATTGTCTCAAAACTCCACTCACATCTCCAGTTATTCTGTTTCAAATGAAAAATAACAGCTGTTCAGAACACCTCCCATTCTTCACTTGTCTGTCTACCCTACTGGTCAGTGCTGTTCTCCATGTGCCCCACCAATCCCTTTTTCTGGTTCATTAAATTCCCAGGACACTTTGCCACAATATCTCTGAAAATCATGGATGTTTTATGTTTAATGATTACATCCATCAACTCAGGGACATGCCCATTCCAGCTAGCATCGAGGCAAAAATGATCCCAGGATCGGGCATCAGCACATCACAGGGTGAATACAAGCACACACATACACTAGTGTCATTTTAGCATCACCAAATCCCCAAATCTGTATGTCTTTGGAAGCAAACAAGAGAACATTGTGGAAACCCACCAGGAAAACATGCATACTCCAGGCAGGGAACACCAGGGAAATAACTCCCTATGAGGCAGCAGCGCTACTGCCCCACCACCGTGCCGCGCCCACATGTGTTGTTATTAACAGTTTTAATTATTTAAATGAAGTTAACGATTTATCTGTAAAATGTAACGTACATGCTTCAACACACTTCATCATGAAAGTGACATTAACTATAAATCTAAGGATTATAAATGTGCAGAGTTGGATTATCATAAATTTAATGTGTTCTGTGTGGCAATCACTGCTTGCCGCTGCTGTCAGTGCAGGAGGAAGTCCCAGAAGCACGCAGCAATTAACAAGTGGGATGGTTTTAAGATGACGTTTACAACGTTCTGCTTTAATAACTAAATAAACATTTCACTGTGTCCCTAATTTTTTTTTACCTCTGTGGCTCATTCTACATTCTGATGCAGTTATAAAAAAAAAAGGCACAGAAGATGGTACGTGAGACATTTGAAATGTATCACGTCATTATGATGGGGAATATACGACAATTATATTGCCTATGCGAGAAAGAGATGAAGAAAAGCACCACGAATACATTTGTATGTCAGCATTTAAGTTTGATGATTTTCTTCTCCGCATCAAACCATTCATCAAACATTGAAGCCCTCACATTCATCCATCCTGTAGGATCTGCAAAGTGGCTTGCTCTCACATGTTCATAATAAACAGAGACTCTGACGTCATGTTCCAACTTGAACACCCTGCACCCCCCAATTTTTTGCTGGTACTGCAACTCGCGCACACATCATGTTAATTTCTGAGGACATGCACAGAAGATGCACGCTGGGAACACATGGCAGCCATGATGCGTTCTAAATGTGAAGTATAAACCGGCCCTTAGACATTGCCAAGCCTAAGAACTAAACATTTACTTAAACTTGATGATATGGTGTTATACAGGTGTTACACAGGTCATGCAATTCAAAAGCCACAAACTTTGCTTTTTGAAAGTAACACTTAAAAGTAAGACTTACAATGTTGATTTTAAAGGTAAATTTACATATTATTTGCTGTTGTATCATTATTTGCAATAAGTAGCTGTATATCTTCACATACATAAAGGTGGATTTTTATGTTGAGAGTAGTTATTGTACAGTTATTCTTTTGGCTCCTCCCATTAGGGGTTGCCACAGTGGATCATCTTCTTCCATATCTTTCTGTCCTCTGCATCTTGCTCTGTTACACCCATCACCTGCATGTCCTCTCTAACCACATCCATAAACCTTCTCAAAGGCCTTCCTCATTTTCTCTTTCCTGGCAGCTCTACCGTTAACATCCTTTTCCCAATATACCCAGCTCTCTTCTGTACATGTCCAAACCAACGCAATCTCGCCTCTCTGACTTTGTTTCCCAACCATCCAACCTGAGCTGACCCTCTAATGTCCTCATTTCTAATCCTATCCATCCTCGTCACACCCAGTGCAAATCTTAGCATCTTTAACTCTGCCACCTTCAGCTCTGTCTCCTGCTGTCTGGTCAGTGCCACCGTCTCCAACCCATATAACATAGGTGGTCTCACTACTGTCCTGTAGACCTTCCCTTTTACTCTGGAAAATGGAAAGTTTATGTAAAGACAAGTTTGACATAAATAGGCAAAAGTGTTCCATCCTTCCAGAATGAATGCTTGTATAATAAGCTTCTCTTGGGACTTGCAGCGAAGTTGTGAGCCGGTACCACGACCCACGACGTAAAAACGGTTTGTGAAGCTACACAGGAACAGAGAAAGTCTTAGCCAAGCTAGTCGACAGAGGAGCCTCTTGGGGGTCTGAAGGTAAGGGTATCTTTCTTCTGGAGTACACCTCCAACAGTTATTTTTGGTAATACAGAACGCATTGTAACAGTGATTTAAAATTAAAGGTGTGCAGCTCGTTTTTTTCATAGTAAAAGAGAATGTGCATTATATCTTGATAGGCATTGTTAGTTCTTGAGAACCATCAGAGTAAACAAACAACATATAGTACTGACTATTATGAAATAGTATACTGCAGTAATAGCTCAGTTCACAGTAGTAATACATGTAACACCAAACCAGAAAATGAATAGTTGAAAGGACTTTAGAAGGGCTGGAGGGTAGAATGCTTGGCTTTACTATTTGCACACATTACATGGTTTATCTGATTCCTAGTAAGGAAATTGTCTGTAAAGGAAATTAATAATGGCCTATTGTATTTGTAGCAGCAGAGACAGTGGACAAAATAAACCTTATGGTGTTTTGAACTATGCTGCCTTAAAGTACAAGTAATGTTTGGTACATAGTTCTTGTGATTTATTACATTAAAATGTGATGATATTTACATTTTATTTTTATTATGCATTACATTTTTTCCATACTTTATATATATAAAGAAAAAAAAAACAATACACACATTCATTCTGCAGTAGTGACTTGTTCTGGGTTCAGATTTGGAAGTCCTTGATAGGTTACAAGTTTCTGTAATGTGCAGTATACAGGCTTCAAAGCTCCAGAGTCCATCTGAAAATGTAGCTAAACCAACCTGAAATTGACATGAGGGGCATGTAATGTGGGAGTTAACATATCATCACTCAAGGGGAATGTCTCCAGAAGGCAAAGTGGGGGGTTGAGGTGAGGTGTGCGAATCTGTTAGAGGCTAAAAACTGTCCTGTTTGCAGCTGGATAGATATTGATTAAGAGGGGATTTGGGAAATGCACGAAAATGTAGCTTGTACATTACAAATATGCGTCACAGAGTAACTCATTAATCTATACGATTAACTCTTTTTGGTAAATGCAACCCAAAATGTATATTCTTCTGATTTTCCTTGGTTGAATAGCCAGATACTAAAGTTTTAATATTGTGTTTATTATTTTTAAGCACTTTTTAAGAGTGCCTCAGTGCAATGTTTTGCCCCTTATATTTGTGCTCTACTTTTTATTTAAGTCTGTTGCCTAATCAAGTTTCTCTTTATTGTTGTGGTGGTGTAGTGCTCATTTAGGAGACAGTTAAGTAGGCAGGTGCTTTGGGAAAACTTCTATCTATTTAGCATGACCTACTGCTGAATCCATACAAAATATCTCTTTATTGTCATGGATAAATGTCTTAATTTGTCAGACATCAGGTAATACCCTTGAAGCTGCTTAAATCTGCTGAGCTAAGTTTTAAAATTAGAAATACATAACAGAAAGTATTATTATTCAAAGCAAGACTGAAGTCAAACAATACAAGGATTTCTGCTATGAATATAATCAGGAGAAAAATAATAAAATGTGTTAAATCAAGGAAATCTGTACTTTGTAGCATACAGTGAAGTCAATATTGTAAGATGAAAGTAGGATTGATTAACTAAAAATATGAAAATGTAGTTATTTTTTGTTAAAAAGTGCTCTTAATTTTGATCTTTTTTGTTGTAACAATGATATAAAAGGTTTGGATGCTAATTAAAAAATAATTGCTATAGATGCATTCAGTTAATTTAACTCTTGTGTTGACTATATAATTTTTTTCATAATGATTGTGAAATGCAGCACACACATTTAACAGTCCAGCTTCGTCATACAGTGTTACAGTTTTACATTGTGAAATATAGAAAAATTCCTTTTTATAGAATACGATAATAATAATAATTTTTTGCATTTATATAGCGCTTTTCTCACTACTCAAAGCGCTCAGCAATTGCAGGTTAAGGGCCTTGCTTAAGGGCCCAACAGAGCAGAGTCCCTATTGGCATTGACGGGATTCGAACTGGCAACCTTCCGATTGCCAGTGCAGATCTCTAGCCTCAGAGCCACCACTCCACCACTATGGTGTTCATATTATGGTTGCAAAGGCAAATTTTGAAAAAATTCTTTTCTTTTACCTTAGTTAAGGTGAGATATGAAAGGTCCCTTAGTAAGCAAAGGAGCCAAACAATAATAAAAATGGTTTTCAAGGGAATGTATACTGAAAACCATCAAGAAACACACAGTCTTTAATCTTAAACTCTTTCTAAAATGAGTACTTGTGTGCTAAAGGCAAGTGGCTTTAGCTGGAACGGGAACTAATGATCCTTTTGGTATCATTCAGAGTTTAACCACTTTGCCACATAGTGGAGACAGCTTTGATGAACAGAGCCTTAGTTTAAGCCAATGCATGGGGGATTTGAATGTTGCAGGGATGTAATAACTGGCCCAGTTCAGTGGTTGCTCTTATTAAACAAGAAAATATTTAGTGGGTGACATCTGTTTTATTTTTTTCCCTTTTAGTGTCTATCGCAGTAGATGTAATAACAAGCTTTAAATTAAATATCTTTTCTCCGCAGCCCAACAGTTCCATCTGCTGTTACAGATTTAGTGAAAGTATGAGAGTCTTGTTGAGCTTAAGAAGAAAAGAGGATTTCAAGAAAATAACTTGCTTTGTTCAATGAGGAGTTCATGCAAAACCCTTTCATCTCAGTACAGACATACGCAGTCTTTCTCAATCTATCCTCCTTGGCAGACATCCCAGAAGAGTTCTTGTTTTTTCTTTATTTTTGTAAGTGTGTATGACTGGAGCAATGCACATTTTTTGCCATTTTTGCTCTTTTTTTCAAGGTCAACTGCTCATAAAACATTTGAGTTCACAGTCAAGTTCAACTTTAAACAAATTTCATCAGTTTTATATCATCAATATCAATGGGAATTTCAAGAGCAGAAACCAATGCATATTTAACAGACACTCACTTATAGCACAGCAGATTCATGAGGCAGCATAGAGAGTAAACAGTGCCTAGTTCTCATGGGGAAATTTGTTCTGCATTAGACAATTCTGTTTTAAATGCATTTTGATAAGTTACATTGACACTTAGTGACATCTGCTATTTGGGTCCAGTTGTCACTTTTTTATAATGAACAGAAGAGTTAAATACTGTCACGCACGAGCGATTAGGGAGCAGCTGAGCGACCCGGTCCGTTGCATAAAACACCCCGCTAGGGAGCTACGATGGTGTACTAACCTTTGTTTTCTTAATTCCTCAGAAAGGCAGAAGCAGCGGAGCCGTAAAGAGCGCCCGGAACGGTCTCACAAGCGCACACTTCCGGGTGCAGTTCTAAACAAAGACGAGCCTTGATGACGCCATGCCCAGAAACCACTGCAACGCCTCCCAACATTCCTCCTGTCTTATTTCCTGTCCCGTCAATATAAAATGTCCGTGTTACCTATTGTATCTGGCGAAAGTTGATTTAATGAACTGTTTTGACCTGGAAAACCGTACCATTCAGTATACGGGGCTCACAACCCCAACCCTTAATCTCTTGTGTTTGTCTTCTTTTGACAGTGGCGTAGTCGGCAGGAGGATAGTAAATACTCTTAACGTCCGAGAAAATGACTGAAGGACAGGACCTGAACGCGGTCCTCAACACCCTCGTCGCGGAGCTGCAGGCGGTGAAACTGGACGCAGCCGTGACGAAGGCCGAGCTCTCTGATACGAGGAGGCGGCTGGCGGCAGCAGAAGCAGTAAGACCGGAGCCGGCGAGACCTCCTCTCCCTTCAATGGTGGCCCTGATGGCCGATGATGACATTGAGTCATATTTGAGTGTTTTTGAGCGTACCGCCAGCCGTAATCAGTGGCCGCGGGCTGAGTGGGCGTCCCTCTTGGCACCGTACCTGAAGGGGCCCGCGCAGCGTGCTTATCATGACCTTCCCGAGGAGGAAGCCGCCCAATATGACCTCCTGAAGGCCGAGATATACCTAAGATACGGTGTGACCTCTGGCCAGCAGGCACGCGCCTGGCGGCACTGGAGATTTGACCCCGCACTCCCAGCTAGAGCCCAGGCTTTCGAGTACTGGGGTAAGCTAGGGCGCTGGCTACGGCCAGACAGGAACCAGGCTCGCCAGGTGGTTGAGCAAGTGGCTTGTGAGGGTTTGATTCATGCAATGCCGGACTATCTCGCCCAGCAGGTCCGGAGGCACCCGTTTAAAGACATGAATGGCCTTCTGGAGGTTTTGGAGCGACAACTGGCGGTGACCCAACTCGGGGGATCTGATGGCTCCAGTCGGGGGTCTCGACAGGGACGGCCCGTTGCCTCCGAGCCCTATCGCCGCCCCGCTGAGGCTCTGGTCAGGCCAAAAGAGCGTAAACTCGCGCTCCCGCGCTGTTTCAAGTGTGGGGAGCCGGGACATTTGCTGCCAGCCTGCCCCCTCAATCAGGAACCCATGGACTGCACTTGGACCCGGGAAGAAAGGTACTGTGCACTGTCTAATCCCCTCGCGGTTACTAATACGGGGGTGGTGTTGTTTAATGGACACTCGGTGGTTGTTGCTCGCCGTTATGTTTTACCGCGACAATGGCTACCCCAACATTTGGGGGTAAAATGTGTGCACGGGAAGACCCGCTCTTACCGGTCCGCAATGTGTTTCATCTCCTGGGAGGGGACTCTAAAACGAATGATGGTGGCCGTTATGCCAGAGCCCCCTTTCTCAGTAATATTGGGACGGGATTGGTCTAACAAAATAAGCGGTAAGACTATCACCACTCCAAAAGCCAAACCGGGTCTAGTTATGGTGGGTCGGGAGGCCCTCCCAGCTGCTCTCACGCCGTGCACCTCGGCGAATGTTGATGACGTGGACTGCTCGGGGGGGGCCCTCTTCGGCGCCGGACCTCGGACGGGAAGTAACCCCGGGCGAAGTTCCGCTGCAGTCGAGTGCTCCCTCGGATCCAATAGTGGATACACTCAGCGGGTTAGACATACAATATCGCTCTACCCCTGCGTCATTCAAAAGGGAACAATGGAATGATGATTCCCTGAAGTTCGCCAGGAATGCTATAGTGTCCGCTGACGACATATCGTCTATGGCTTCCACACCACATGGGCCGTACTTTGTGTTAGACAATGACTTGTTGTATCGAGTGGCCGAGCATGACGGTGAGGTAAGGAAGTTGTTGTTAGTACCGAAGACTTACCGGCGGGAGGTCTGCGAACTAGCTCACGCCCACCTCCTAGGCGCCCATCTCGGGGCCGAAAAAACACTGGAGAGGGTAACGCTTCGGTTTTACTGGCCCGGGATCAAGGAGGAGGTCCGACGTTTTTGTCAATCCTGCCCGGTTTGTCAATTACGACAGATTCCTCGGAGGGACCGCGCTCCTCTAGTCCCGATTCCCCTTATTGATATACCCTTTGAGCGGATCGGTGTCGATCTGGTAGGACCCCTGGAAACCTCGGTACGTGGTTTTAAATATATTTTGGTAATGGTAGACTACGCAACTCGATACCCTGAAGCAGTTCCCTTGCGAGCTGCTAATACAAAAAACATCGCACGGGAATTGGTAGACTTATTCTCCCGAGTGGGTATACCCAAAGAAATTCTCACGGATCAGGGTACCCCATTCACCTCGGAAACATTCAGGGAAGTTGCCAAATTACTCCGGGTTAAGCATCTGAAGACATCCGTTTATCATCCCCAAACGGATGGACTAGTTGAGCGCTTCAATCAGACATTGAAGCAGATGCTCCGCAAGGTAGTCAGAGAGGATGGTAGAAACTGGGACCAGCTTTTACCACTCGTACTTTTCGCATACAGGGAAGTACCCCAAGCCTCCACAGGGTTTCCCCCCTTTGAATTGTTGTATGGACGCCAACCCCGGGGATTATTGGATATACTAAAAGAGGGATGGGAAGGGGAGGCCCATCCGTCCACCAATGTCTTAGAATATATCGCGCAATTTCGCGATAGATTGGAGAAAATTAGGCCGTTACTAAAGGATCACATGGCCAGGGCTGAAGCAGCGCAGGTCCGGAATTACAACCGAAACTCTTTGTTGCGTGAATTCCGGCCTGGAGATCGCGTGATGGTGCTCGTGCCCACCTCCCACTCAAAACTGTTAGGCCATTGGCAGGGCCCATATGAAGTGAAGGAGAGAAAAGGGCTCGTCGACTATTTGGTGAGCCAGCCGAATCGTCGACCGAGGGAGAGAGTTTATCACATCAATCTTCTGAAACCGTGGAGAGACCGGGAACCGGACCCTCCTCCCGGTCCTACTCTCGCCCTATTCTCTGAAATTATGCCCCTTAACTTCGGCTCCAATTTGGTGCCCCACCAGCGACAGGAGCTCGAAAGAGCCATCTTGTCTGTCCCGGAGGTGGTCAGCGAGACACCTGGCAGGACCTCGCTGATTGAGCATGATATTGTGACCGACCCTGGGGTGGTTGTCAGGGAACGGCCCTATCGTCTCCCTGAGGCGAAACGTGCTGAGGTGGAGCTAGAGGTTCAACGGATGTTGGACATGGACATCATCGAGGAGAGCCATAGCCCTTGGTCTAGTCCTATCGTCCTCGTTTCCAAGCCGGACGGTTCGTGGAGGTTTTGCAACGACTTCAGGCGCCTCAACCAGGTCTCGAAGTTCAATGCATATCCCATGCCCCGGGTGGATGAGCTCCTAGAGAGACTGGGGACGGCCCGCTATCTGACTACCCTTGACATGACAAAGGGGTATTGGCAAATTCCCTTAACGTCATCCGCAAAAGAAAAAACGGCTTTCAGTACCCCTAGCGGTCACTGGCACTATAAGGTGCTCCCATTTGGATTGCACGGGGCACCAGCAACATTTCAGCGTCTGGTTGATCGAGTGCTACGGCCCCACCACTTCTATTGTGCCGCCTACCTGGATGACGTGGTTATCTATTCCGGCACCTGGGAGGACCATGTAGTGCAGGTTTATACGGTTCTCCTGTCACTAGCGAAGGCTGGGCTTCGTATCAATCCTCGGAAGTGTTACTTTGGGATGAACGAAACCCGCTATTTAGGCTACCTGGTGGGAGGGGGATTAGTTAAACCACAGTGTACCAAACTTAAAGACATCTTGGAATGGCCCCGTCCGATGGTCAAGAAGCAGGTGCAAGCCTTCCTGGGGTTAGCAGGGTACTACCGCCGGTTTGTACCCCACTTCTCTGAGAGGGCAGCATCCTTGACGGATCTTACAAAGAAGCGGGCTCCTGTTACTGTGGTGTGGACCGAGGAAGCAGACCATGCATTTCGTGACTTAAAACGAGCCCTTACCTCTGCACCGATATTGCGTACTCCTGACTTTTCTCTACCCTTTCTTCTCCAGACCGATGCTTCGGGCACAGGTTTGGGTACCGTGTTGAGCCAAAGCATCGATGGTGTTGAGCATCCTGTGCTGTATCTGAGCCGGAAACTGCTGGACCGGGAGACCAGGTATGCTGCGGTGGAGCAGGAGGCCTTGGCGATTAAATGGGCAGTAACCCACCTGCGGTATTACCTGTTGGGACGGGAATTCACTTTGATAACGGACCATGCCGCCCTCCAGTGGATGGCCCTGCATCGTGACTCGAATCCTCGTGTCACCAGGTGGTTTTTGGACCTGCAGCCGTTCAAGTTTTCTGTCGTTTATCGTCGGGGCTCCCTGCAGGCCAACGCGGATGCTCTCTCCCGCGTTCACGACCTCTCGGTTCGGGTCGCCCGACCCGGTGGGTCTGGGCTAACGGGGGGGTTCTGTCACGCACGAGCGATTAGGGAGCAGCTGAGCGACCCGGTCCGTTGCATAAAACACCCCGCGAGGGAGCTACGACGGTGTACTAACCTTTGTTTTCTTAATTCCTCAGAAAGGCAGAAGCAGCGGAGCCGTAAAGAGCGCCCGGAACGGTCTCGCAAGCGCACACTTCCGGGTGCAGTTCTAAACAAAGACGAGCCTTGATGACGCCATTCCCAGAAACCACTGCAACGCCTCCCAACATTCCTCCTGTCTTATTTCCTGTCCCGTCAATATAAAATGTCCGTGTTACCTATTGTATCTGGCGAAAGTTGATTTAATGAACTGTTTTGACCTGGAAAACCGTACCATTCAGTATACGGGGCTCACAACCCCAACCCTTAATCTCTTGTGTTTGTCTTCTTTTGACAATACATAACTCTTAAATTCAACAAGTATTATTGCATCATATTTATTTAATAATTACCATTGTTCCTTTGTTTTACATCAACATAAAATGATGTGACAGAGTTTAGAACATAAATTATACACGTATTGTACCATTGGCACCGAGCGCCACAATGGATGGATTCTCTGCTCTTTACATGGCTCTTTGAGGTGGCTCACTTTCCATAAAAGGACTGCTGGACCTCTGGAACAGCATGCGACTTTACAGGCTTACCATTTATTTAGGTGCCCCTGTCCTGGTGATGTAATGCCAGCTCATACTTGGTTGACTCATACCTGGCTGATGTAACTTGTCAGTGCCGTTACAGTATATAATGCAAATGGGTGTGTGTGTGTGTGTGTGTGTGTGTGTGTATAAATTTGCAAAAAAAAAATCATAAAATTATGTTTTCAAATTTTTATTCATTGTCATTCATTGGATGCTTTTGTTGGGAGAAAAACTAATTTAAGTGTTTTTAGCATAAGGCTGCAACATAACAAAATGTGAAAAAATAAAGGGTTCTGAATACTTTCTGAAGGAGCTGTATAAACTTTTTCATTAAAAAAATATGTAGAAGTAGTCTGGAAGACATTTAAGCATTGCAAATGCAGTTTAAGTCATTCTGTTATCAATTCAAGCCTGAGCTCCCAAAAGTATTTTTCAGATTTAGTTTGGGATCCTTCTGACTGACTATGATTCTAGGGAACATAACCTTTTAGAATATGCTCCTACACTATAATGAAGACTTAAAATGCTGGACACTGTTAAATAAAGACTGCAATTGGAATTAAATGACAGACTTGATGGCAGTAGTTATGGGCTTTTTTATTGTCTCCTTTGGCAAATTTAGCATAACCTCTTCTACCACTTATACTGTATTATGAAAGAAACATACCCAATGCCTTGTAGAAATGAATATGAATATTCATAAGATAATAAGACAATAATAGGTTTTTTCCATTCAGTCTATTAAACTTGTTTTGTTAAGTAATAGCTAATTTATCTCATTCAAATATTAGAGATTAAGAAAGTATCCAGCAAAAAAGCTGGAACTCACTCTGAGCAGCATGCCAGTCTGTCACAGAGCACAGATAAACATGTCCACCAGATGGCACATATTTTAAATGAGGAAACAATCCAGTGTGCCAGGGCTCTGATCACATATGCGAATACTATATAGGCAAACACACTAATGCCACATGTAAGTCATTAAAGCTCAACACTATCTAAATTTGAATCTGATCTTAATTCTGTGCCTTATACATTCAATATAAGAATTTATTATGTATTTTTTATACATTATTTTTGCAGTATTTTTTAATTTAGATATATAGATACTATTACCTAGTGTACCTATTCAGAGTCACTAGAAGATTGATAAGATAATGGTGCCATGAAGGAACACAGAAACAAGCCATTCACCATATTAAGAAAAAACATTAATTAACAACATAATTACACTACACCGCCCACTGGCTTTCCATAAAAGTAGATTCCCTGTTATTATTGGGACAAGAAAAAATAATTAAAACTATACCAATTAGGTGCTTCTACTTTTAACATCTGTTTCGAAAAAAATAAACATCTGTATGTATTACTGATCTATTATTAAAACAAAGCAGAGTTCTGCAAGTAATATAAATTGTCATACATTTTACTGTAAAACCATCTGCTTACAAATGTTTTGTTTAATCCTAAAGGATGTCACACTTAGTTGGTGTATTTTAAAAAAACACATGAAGATTAATTTACTTTAAGATTATTTTGTTTAGTAAGCTCAACCCAGGATATGCTGGAGGATTTATATCACTTGGTTACCCTTGAAGTAACTGGCAGTTCCTTTTGCAGGAGGTAGAGTGGCCTATTCTATCTGTTAACCATGACACTCACTGGTAAATGTGGAGTGAACGTGTATGAGTGACTGAATGAGGTATCTTTGGAAAGACATTTATTTATTTTGACCAGTACTGATTTAGAATTTTAAACAGTTACCTATAAAATTATTTTATAGGGTGGCACGGTGGCGCAGTGGGTAGCGCTGCTGCCTCGCAGTTAGGAGACCCAGGTTAGCTTCCCAGGTCCTCCCTGTGTGGAGTTTGCATGTTCTCCCTGTGTTTGCGTGGTTTTCCTCCTTGTACTCCGGTTTCCTCCCACGGTCCAAAGACATGCAGATTAGGTGCATTGGCGATTCTAAATTGTCCTTAGTGTGTGCTTGGTGTGTGGGTGTGTGTGTGCGCACCCTGCGGTGGGCTGGCGCCCTGCCCGGGGTTTGTTTCCTGCCTTGCACCCTGTGTTGGCTGGGATTGGCTCCAGCAGACCCCCGTGACCCTGTAGTTAGGATATAGCGGGTTGGATAATGCATGGATGGATTATTTTATAGTCTGTTGAATGCATTATATGGGCAGCATGGTGGTGCAGTGGTAGCACTGCTGCCTTGCAGTAAGGAGACCTGGGTACACTTCACGGGTCGTCCCTGCGTGGAGTTTGCATGTTCTCCCTGTGTCTGTGTGGGTTTCCTTCGGGTGCTCCGGTTTCCTCCCACAGTCCAAAGAAATGCAGGTTAGGTGCAAAAGACGATCCTAAATTGTCCCTAGTGTGTGCTTGGTGTGTGGGTGTGTATGCCCTGTGGTGGACTGGTGCCCTGCCCGGGGTTTGTTCCTGCCTTGCGCCCTGTGTTGGCTGGGATTGGCTCCAGCAGACCCCCGTGACCCTGTAGTTAGGATAAAGCGGGTTGGATAATGACTGACTGACTGACTGAATGCATTATTATAAACAAATGCTATTTTGCAGAAAAAAATTTCTCCACACCAGCATAGAGTATGTTGAAATGTATATTATATATTTCTCATCATGTTTCTTTGAAACAACAAGCCTTTAAATACTGTCATTAGTGCTAGCATATTTCCACTGCAATACAAGCAAGTGGGGAGACATTGTTGAAAACTCAAAGGGTAAATTTGCATTTTACTTTATTTAAAGTAAATTAGACAGGTTATCTGTGTACTATAATTATAATGTGTTTTAAACAATTTTGCTACACAGAGGGAAACACAGAAGAATGCAAATTTATTTAGCAATTTAAATGTGCACTATGGCTGTGTTGTCTACAGTTTTATCTAGCAGGTCTAATAGCTGAGAACTTGACAAGTTCAAAAGAAAAGTTATTGTTTTGGCATATTTTGATGCACTGTAATTGACAGCTCAAGCACTTGATTTTTCATGGCAAACAAACAATGTGTAAAGAGATACCACAATAGAAACAAAACGCAAGGATATCATCATAAAAGGCAATAAAAGGTAACCCGAGTCATGCATTAATTGAAAATCAAAGGATAACAATGTATAGTGCATGTTACTTAATCAAGACAAGTACATACAGAAATTTACAGAAAAGAGTATTAAAAGATATTCAAATCAGTTTTGTAACTTCATTTTAAAAAATAGATCTATAAAATGTTAAGGAAAAATGCTGCTTCCAAGTATACTATTAGTGAAAGTGTTCCATCTATTTATGGCTCTTTGCATAATTAATTTGCAATTTTCTTTTCTTTAACCAAGTCTATACACAGCCAAGGGTCCTTCTGTAATCTGTACTCACAGATTGAACTTTGAATTAAAGCTCTAACAGAAGCTGGCACACTTGAACCAACTAAGAGGCAGGCTACAATCAGGCGATTACAAGCTGGATATGACAATGATGATGAAAGACATACATCAGTATGCTCAACACGTATCTTTTTACAGGTAGATTTGGCAAACAAGTGCCACTTCTGTCAGAAGAAAACAAGATGTAGTTAGAGTGGACTAAAGAACATAATCAGTGGATACTGGAGAACTAGGTAAGTATTGCTTTGCCAGATGAATCCAGCTTCACGTTGATAGATAAGGTGAAAACACAATGGGTAGATGCATCCATCTTGCCATCCAACCAATAGTGTAGGCTAGTGGCGGCAGTGAAGAGGTTTTTTGGATTTGGCATACATTGGGTCTCATGGTAAAATTGAATGCCAAAATCCTGGAATGAATTATCTTTAATTAAATTAGACAGATTTCATTTCAGTTAAGCATCATTTGAATTTTGGATTAAACTGCTCAGACTCCACTAGCTAATCTGTCACTAAAGACTTCATCTATAGATCCTTATTAGGCATATCTCACCAGTCACTTCAAAACAGAGAAGTACCTGAGGATTAGAAAGTTGTAAATGCAACTCCAGTCTTCAAGTAGGGAAACAAAATGGATCCTGGTAATTAAGGACCCATAGATCTTTCTTCTGTGCCTTGCAAAATTATGGAAACTTTAATAAGAAATAAATTGGAATATTACCAAAACGACGATAATATACTAAATAGCATTTAGCATGTGTTTATGAGAGGAAGATCCTGCCAAACCAATCCTTCAGATTTTTCTGAAGAAGCAACAGACAAAAACAAAGCATATGACATAATGTATACAGACATTCAAAAAGAATTTGACTCAGTCCCACACCAAAGAATAATTCTGAAACTAGAAGCTGTAAGCATCAGTGGTAATCTACCAAACTGGAACTCTAGTTGGTTAACTGTTAGGTGACAAAAAGTACTGATAAGAGGAAAATGCTCCATGAGGAGAGAAATCATTAATGGAATCCCTCTGGGCCTATCCTTGGACCATTTATATTAATGACACTGATTCTGGTACAGTTAGTAAAGTTGTGAAATTCACAGATGACAGTGAAATTGTAGGGATGGCAGACACTGGGGACACAGCAAAAAAGAAAAATTTAAAAAGACCTGGACAACCTTTAGAACTGGGTGAAAACATGGAAAATACAGTTCAATATAGAAAGGTGCAAAGTGCTATACATAAGCAAAAGGAACATCTATTGTATATACAGTACAAGATGGGAGACAGTGTCATACAGGAAGAAACCTTTGTGTCAACATATAATCCTAAATCCTTTTCAATGTCTAAGCAATGTACAGAAACAATTAAAAACATAAATAAAATGTTAGGTTATATCATTAAAACTGTTGAATTTAAGTCAAGAGATGTTATGCTCAGACTATATAATGCATAATGCATCTGAACTATTGAATGCAATTTTGGTCACCATGGTAAAACGAAAGACATAGCAGTACTTGAAGCTGTGAAGAGGAGATCATGCAAGTACATCCCAGGACTTAAGAACATGTCCTACTCTGACAGACTCAGAGAAGTACACCTGTTTAGTCTTTTGCAGATGAGATTGCATTTGGACCTAATCCTGGTATTTAAAATCCTCAAAGATACTGATAAAGTAGGTCTAGCAACATTCTTTTAGTTTAAGGATGAATCACATACTCAAGGACATCAGCAGAAATAAGGGGATGTGCATTTAAAACTGAAGCCAGGAAACACTTCTTTATGCAAAGAGTTGTGGGATTCTGAAACAAACAACCGAGACATGTAGGTGAAGTAGACACCTTGACAACCTTCAAAAAGTCTCTTGATGAGATATTGGGACAGCTTAGCAATTAGCTAAAGAAATAGGTTTGATAGACTGAATGATCTCCTCTCGTTTATCAAATTTGCTATGTTCTTATTTTCTTGTGTAGACACAACGGGCTCAACAAGGGCTAGCACCCTCGTACTAAAGTTAAGGTATCTTGATAAGTTCACTCTTCAACAAAGTCAAGATCTTCTTAAGGTAAATGAGGATCCTGTTTACAATTAGGCGTAAGCAGTGCACGAAACAATGTACAAAAATATAAAGTAATTCACTATTCATGACATTAATGTTAAAAGTTAATATAAAGTAAACATGAACATTTATGATATTTGTTAGTGATTGCATTGCATTGTCAGAACAAAAAACAAGTTAAAAATCTGTGCCTGTCATTCCTCTCTCCCCAGTCTGTGTGGACATCAATATCTTTTGATCCCTTTGGTGTCTCTTTTATATGTCAGTATTTATTGGGATTGGTGATGTCCATCCATTTTCCAACCCGCTGAATCCAAACACAGGGTCACGGGGGTCTGCTGGAGCCAATCCCAGCCAACACAGGGCACAAGGCAGGAACCAATCCCGGGCAGGGTGCCAACCCACCGCAGGACACACACAAACACACCCACACACCAAGCACACACTAGGGCCAATTTGGAATCGCCAATCCACCTAACCTGCATGTCTTTGGACTGTGGGAGGAAACCGGAGCACCCGGAGGAAACCCACGCAGACACGGGGAGAACATGCAAACTCCACGCAGGGTGGACCCGGGAAGCGAACCCGGGTCTCCTAACTGCGAGGCAGCAGCGCTACCACTGCGCCACCGTGCCGCCCCTTCAATAAAACATTGACTTCAAAAAACAAGATAAACAAGTTAAAATATTTATATAAATTAAATTGTACCATTGAGACAATATTTCCTTTATACTAATTTAAATAAGTGTATTGTCTTGAGCCAACTGTTACAGTATAGAGCAGTGATTCTTAACCTTTTTTGAGTCACTGACCCCTTTAAGAATTTGATGAAATCTATGGACCCCTTCCCCAGAAATATTCACATAAACACAACTTTGCATGCAATGAATATAATGTACTTTATTTATTGAGATTTGATTGTCTCATACATATATGATACACACAAAGTATTAATAAACTTTAAAATAAACAATCTAAAAAAACAATAATTTTGTATGCAAAATGTGTGGCCACTCATTATAATTATGAAATACAATCCTCTTGTGCAAATTAAAACAGATCTACTACTAATACTATGTTTTCCAGTACCTTTACTACTACTACTACTACATCTACTCTAAATCAACAGTACCGGACCCCCTGAAACCCATAAATACGAGGTCCACATACCTCAGGTTAAGAACCCCTGATATAGAGTATCAGTTGCAGCCACCCATCCCAGAAACTACTGTACCCAGAGAAAATATACAATGGAGCCTAGAAAAGAGTAACCACCTCACAGACATTGTCTGGAAATTGTGCAGCAGATAAATTATTTAATGCATGTCTACCTAAATTCAGGCTAACAGTGCTTTCTACCCCTTTATGCATTTTAGAGAGCCGGATCATTAAGCACAAGGCTGGGTAGAGTTCCATCAAATCGCACAGTCACCAATACATTCAGTAGCTACACTCATGCAAGGTTAATTTAGTAGTAGTAGAAAAGTAACCAAATTTGGAATATAGGGGGGATACCAAAGGAACTACAGGCAGAAAAGTGAATAAGAGAAGAATACATACAGACAGAGACAAAGGTAGAAATTGCATCTGTTTCCCTGAAGGTGAAGGAGTAAGGTTTACTGTTCTAACTGATAATGCAGTCACAAGAGTGTTGATGTAGAATACTTACAAGCTTTATTTCACAAAGATTTCAGCAGCTGCTCATTATAGTTTATAGATCAAAAGTATAGCATATAGAATGATTCAAGTAGATGTTCTTAAGCATTATCTGTGGTCTCATCTTAGATTATAGTTTGCACCTTAAATGTTGAGGGGGACCAAGCCAATTTCATTTTCATTTATATTTTAATTTGAAAATGACAAAAGACTCAAATTCATCAACCAGTTAATTAAACTTTTCCTATATCATACCATTAACAACATTCACAGTCACTATGTGCTAAACAGATTAGAGAATAATCTCACATGCACAAGTAAAGCAATGCATTCACACCCAATCAAAACAAAACACAAAAAAAAACAACATGAAGCATTATAATGTGTTCAATTTGAGGTTGCTACAATAACCGCACTTTTCAAAATTCTTTTTTATCCTTGATCCTAAACCCCGCTAAATCCACAGCATCCACACTTACCAAAGTACAATATGTGTCTAAATGTATGAAACAGTTAGCTGAAAAATGAAAAAAACTGTAAACAAATCCAATTTATTTCAGACTCATTAAATAAATTAACATTTGTGGAGATTTTATATTAAATATTCAATAATATTCATTACACAGTTCTAAATGTGCTCTACTAGCATTCACCATTTAACATTTTTTTTAAGTTCCAGCAATTAGCCTCTTACTGTGAACAAGACCATCAAACTAAAATGTTTCTCTACATATACATAAGAATGTACAGTAAATGAGATCACTAAATTTTAGCATGTCATTATAAAGTGGTTCTTAAATGTTTTTGTCCACTAATTATGAAGATTTTTCTTTTTTGTTTTCCTTATATTTTTGCTGGTTAAGGGAATACATGCTCCCTGGACTTTGAATTGAACCAACAATTTAACAAATTTATGAGCCTGCAGAGTTATTAAGAAACAACTTATACAGTATATGAACAAGCATACGGCTTAAACATTTTAGAATACATTGGTTGCAGCTCCTCTGAGACACCAAATGGTATCATTGGGATTGAAACATCATTTGCAGCACATGCATTGATCATCTGCAGCTAAGCTCTGTTGATGTTACTTCATTTTTTATTTTTTTAATTAGATTATGCAAAGTGTCTGTATAGTCAGTTTCATTTTATATTTGGTTATTTAGGTTAATTTAGGCCAAAACAACATGAATTGCATTCCTGGGTGGCTTTAACATGAAGTTTGAGTAACTCTGGAGCATAGTTGTGCAAAGAAAAACAAATATTTTAAAAAGATTATTCACTAATTACTAAAAATTCAGCCATAGTATCGTCAGATTAATTGAATGCATTTGACATTCTACTGGGATGGGCACCAGGTACTGGAAATTCCAAGACTGGTAAAATGTAAGAATAGATTGACTACAAATGTTAGTAGTCTATAGATCGTGCAGCTTAATGTGACACATTTGTCGCCTCCTTTTTTTACAGATGACATCTGATTTTACAGTATTAACTTGCTTTTCAGTTATTAATACAAAATTATATTAATACATAACGCAAAGTTGACCGATTCACTTATTAACAAAAATACTATTTAGTTAAAAAACTGAAATTTGACAGAGTGGTACGTCTAGGTCAGTAGACATCCACTAAGAAAGGTCATTTCGATTTATTTATAATTCAGAGTAAAAAAAAACTCACAATAGAAAAAACAATTACCCCAAAATGCTTTGATCGATTTGACTGAAATTTGATGAAATTATTGAAAAAAAGATTAACAGACACATGTTTTTTTATTTGTTGATATTTTTCATTAATAATGCTCTGGTAAGTAGGACATTCTAATGCACCATGTTATAAAGGATATTTAATATATTTTACCAAGCCCCTCTACAACCTTGTGCAAAATTCTTATTAGTCAGTGCACTGCATGAGGTGATTTCATCAGCGCTCAAAGTTAAAAATCAGCATGAAATCAATGGTAGCAACTGCTACGTGTAGCTTTTTGCCTCAGCCACATTGGTATAACAATTTAATTCTATTGCTGCATAACAACATTTATCTTAGAGTAATGTTTCTAAACCTTTATTCCCATTGGACCCACTTTTACTGTTTTAAGTTGCCTCATTACCCACAAATAGTATTTAAAGAGCGGATGGACGGTTTTCCTTCCTTTTGGATTGAGTTAGTAGTGCCAGGGTCAGTTTGGTTCCTTGGTATAATAAGCGTAGATTGAAATGGAGAAAAATATGGTGCAGCACTGTTGATTGCTTCAGCGGTGTCACATGTGAGATAAACTGATTCCACTACATTTCTTTTTATCTGCGCAAAGCCTTGTGTTTTTCCAAAAGCCAACACTGTTGTCCGGTGGCATATTGTCCTTAAGTTTGCAATACCAATTCACGATCAGCGTTAAGCACTTTTTGAAGTTAAAAAAAAAGAGAGAAAATTTAGAAAAAAACAAAAAAAGCAGATTAACTGATAGAGCCAAACCACAATTAACTAGAAAAAATGCAATTTATATTGCTGATGGAAATGCTGTTTTTTAGAATGTGATAAAAAGAGGACAGGGTGGTGTTTTTTTAGTGAGTAAAAATAATTAGTAACTTTTTTTTTGCTGGTAAGCTCCAATTATTTGCACCTCATCTCCATTCAACTTTATTATCCTATATATGGAAATCATTTGGTTTTTAGATGAACAATAAGCTTACATAGACATAGGCTTTAAACATAAAAAGACAAGGAAGGAGAAATGCACTATAAGAAACCACATATATCTGAAAATCAACTTACATACATATATTAAACATACATAGATACACATGCAAATACATTTATTGAAAAATCACCCATTCTATTCTGAAAATGAAGCAAATCCCATAAATAATATTTCTCATAACCCATCCAATATTCTTGTAACTTAAAACCTCTGGCATTAATAATTCAGACTACAGATTTACAGTACAAAACCATAACAACACTTTTATTTATATACATCTTTAATTAAATTTGTTTTTACACTTGCTTTTATATGTTGGTTTGGCAACATCAGCATAACCCTAATTTAAACTATCTTAACAACATTGTAAAACTTTGTATCAAAATTTTTGATTTGCAACAGACCTCTGTCACTGAGCTGTATCCGAAACAGGTTAGAAAGAAGACTAACTTAGTTCTGTCAGGCAATAGCCATGTTCTTTTAAATAAATTTCAGCTATTGCTATCAGGTTGCAGATTTAAAATTCTGAGCAACAGATTTAAGAACTCTTTTAAGAAACTCTTATGTTTTAAACTTTCCTGCTGCAATAAATTTCCCTCTGGGATAATAAAGTCTACCTAACATAAACTAATCTCTGGTTAATCACTTCTATTCTACTTCGCTTTACACTTTTAGTATTCTTTTACATACAATAGTTAGTTTATTGGTTTATTTTAAAAATCTGAATATATTTCTGGTTATAGGGTTATTTTAGTATAAAAGTAGCACTTTGTCTCTTAACAGTCTTCATGAATCAAATCAACCTGATATTGATATTTCTTCTGCTTTCCAAATTACATACCAAGGTATCAATATTTATTCTTAAATGCAATCTCACTTCACAACTATGAGCAAATCTTTAACGAAAATCAATAGTTCCTAAAGCTGCTCTGCAAAACTGAACCTTTCTCACCTGATGTAATGAAAGTATTAAATACTATAAACATGCCTCAGAGTCACATTTCTGTTAGGTCAATGGTTGCTTTCCAGATTTCACGCTATATCAAAGGGCATTCATTCAGTCTGCACTAATTGTTACCTTAACTTAGAAGCTTCTACCTACTGGCTTCATACAGAATTTAGACTGCCTGCTTCTCTACACCTCATCTAGTATATTGTTTGGTATCCCACCTATATGTTTTTGTAAGATTAAATTAAATTATATAATATCCTGTGTAACTCAGGTCTTTCTTTGAAAGAATGATTGTATGGAAAGATTGCTTGATCAACCACTAAAGACCTGCTACTAGCAGACAGAATTTGACAGAAATAAATGCATCAAAGTATCATATGAAGTAAAATGCAGTATCTTTGTCATCACATGCTACAGTTAAATTAGCTTTATTTAATCTTTATTATTATTTTGCATGTTTATTGAACTAAAGCCTATACCTAAGGTGAAAGTAGTTTGCATTAAGAAATTTGTTTTATTTTATGAAACAACTTGTGTTTATTTTTATTTAAATAATAGTTTAGGCGCCACCATGAGTGGCAGCCTTTCCAGCAGCTCCGTGTAGGACTTTATCTTCATTATCTTTCTACCTTTTTCTCTATCTCTCTGATCACTCCTACCACTTTCTTTTATGTGGACTTGTTTCCTGAACACTTTTTACTACTTGGACGTAGATTTTTACTCACTGAGACTCATCTATTCAGGTAGTTAACTTCTAGCGCTGAGAACAAAGGCCCATGCCGGCATGGTCCCCTATTTACCTGACGTGATAAGAAGGCCGTATCGCGGCAGCAGAGCCGGCGCTAAGCTAAAGGCTATTCGGCTAGCGATTAAGTGGCGATACAAGCCTTCAGGGCCTTCTGTGATCCTGGGAAATGTGAACTCACTACCAAATAAGATCGATGAACTGGCTGCACTGGTGAAAAATGTCAGGAACTACAGAGAATGCAGTTTGTTGTGTTTTTGTGAAACATGGCTAACAACTAGCATCCCAGATGCTAACGTGGAGCTACCCGGGTATAGCACAGTTAGAACGGACAGAGACGCAAATACCTGCGGGAAGCGGAAAGGAGGAGGACTCGCTCTCTATGCGAATACAAGGTGGTGCAACCCTGGACATGTAAACGTCAAAATCTCCACTTGCTGCAAGGACATCAAACTGTTGGCCGTAAGTCTGTGTCCTTATTACTTGCCCAGAGAGTTTGGACACGTCATTGTTGTTATTGTTTACATCCCTCCTCGCGCGGACGTGGAGATAGCGGGTGACATCATCCACTCTGCTGTTGCTAAACTACAAACACAGTACCCCGAGGCGCTTGTGCTAATCTCTGGAGATTTTAACCATGTGACGCTGAACAAAACATTATGTGCTTTCTTCCAGTATGTGGATTGTAACACCCGGGGAAATAGGATTATTGACCTATAATCCTGTATGCAAATGTTAAGGAAGCATACAGTGCCACCCCGCTGCCTGCGGTTGGGAAAGCAGATCATAACCTGGTTCTGCTTCAGCCTCACTACAAACCAAGATTGAGGGAGCTACCTACAACCACACGCTCATTCAGGAAGTGGTTCCCTGAGGCAGAGCAGGCTCTGAGAGACTGCTTTGGAACTACGGACTGGGATATCTTGCAGGGGTCACATAGTGAGAACATTGAGGAGGTTGTTGACTGCACTACTGACTACATCAACTTCTGTATGGACATTGTAGTTCCAGTAAGAACAGTACGCTGCTATGCTAACAACAAGCCATGGATTACAAGTGACATCAAGGGCCTTTTGAACCAGAAGAAAGGGCTTTTAACGGCGGTGATCAGCATGAGCTCAAGCGTGTGCAGAAGGAACTCCGAGTCCAGTTCAGGGCAGCGAAGGAGCAGTACTGGAACAAACTGGAACAAAAGTTGCAGAATAACAGCATGAAGGAAGTGTGGGATGGGATGAAGATCATCACTGGCTGCAGCTCGAAGCGGGTTGCCTCCATCGAGAGAGACAGGGAGAAAGCAAACATGATGAACAACTTTTTTAGCGGGTTTGACCACCCTAACCCAGGGGTGGGCAGATTCAGTCCTGGAGGGCCGCAGTGGTTGCAGGTTTTTGTTCCAACCCAGTTGCTTAATTAAAAACCAATCCTTGTCAATTATTTAATTGCATGGCTTGCTAGTGCTTTAACTCTGCCATGTCAGGTCATTCTCATATCCTAGATTTATTTTCCTTTCTAAGGATATCATCCAAATGATTTGAAGTCTAAAACAGATGAGTAATTCTCAGTGCTTCACTTTTTTCTCTTCACTTTCCTTCCAAGTATTTAATTAAACCAACTAGTGCATGATAAATACACACAGGTGTAAATGAAAACAAGTTAAATGGAGAAATGCTGGTTTCTTTTGTCATTTGCATGGTATTGCTAATTAGGAACAATTAAAAACCAAGAATACAGCTGTTTAAGACTAAAATAAGCAATAAGGGTTCAAAATCTTAACGAGTGAGACAACTAAAGTGAAGCTGAAGTGTTACTTGAGCAATAAGGGCTTTTTATTAAGCAATTGGGTTGGAGCAAAAACCTGCAGCCACTGCGGCCCTCCAGGACTGAATCTGCCCACCCCTGCCCTAACCCATTCTCACTCTCACCTCAGAGTACTGCATCCTCCACCCATCCTTCTGCTGATACCAGCATAGGAGAGAGTTTTCCCCCACCCACAATTACAGCAGCCCAGGTAAGCAGAGAGCTGAGGAGACTTCATGCCAGCAAAGCAGTGGGTCCAGATGGAGTATCGCCACAACTATTGAAGGCCTGTGCGTTGGAGCTGGGGAGTCCTCTACCGCGCATCTTCAACCTGAGCCTGGAACAGGGGAGAGTCCCGAGGCTTTGGAAAACATCTTGCATCACCCCAGTCCCAAAGGTATCACGTTCTAGTGAGCTGTATGACTTCAGGCCTGTCGCCCTGACATCACATGTGATGAAGACCATGGAGCGGCTGCTGCTTCACCACCTGAGGCCACAAGTCCCCCACACCCTCGACTCTCTGCAGTTTGCATACCAGGAGAAGGTGGGAGCGGAGGATGCCATCATCTACATGCTACACCGATCCCTCTCCCACTTGGACAGAGGCAGTGGTGCAGTAAGAATTATGTTTCTTGGCTTCTCAAGCGCCTTCAACACCATCCAACCTCTGCTCCTTAGGGACAAGCTGACAGAGATGGGAGTAGATTCATACCTGGTGGCATTGATCGTGGACTATCTTACAGACAGACCTCAGTATGTGCGTCTAGGTAACTGCAGGTCTGACATTGTGGTCAGCAGCACAGGAGCGCCGCAGGGGACTGTGCTTTCTCCGGTCCTGTTCAGCCTATATACATCGGACTCCCAATATAACTCGGGAGTCCTGCCACATGCAAAAGTTCGCTGATGGCACTGCTATCGTGGGCTGCATCAGGAGTGGGCAGGAGGAGTATAAGAACCTAATCAAGGACTTTGTTAAATGGTGCGACTCAAACCACTTACAACTGAACACCCGCAAAACCAAAGAGCTGGTGGTGGATTTTAGTAGGCCCAGGCCCCTCACGGACCCCGTGATTATCAGAGGTGACTATGTGCAGAGAGTGCAGACCTATAAATACCTGGGAGTGCAGCTGGATGATAAACTAGACTGGACTGCCAATACTGATGCTCTGTGCAAGAGAGGACAGATCCGACTATACTTCCTTAGAAGGCTGGCGTATTTCAACATCTGCAATAAGATGCTGCAGATGTTCTATCAAATGGTTGTGGCGAGTGCCCTCTTCTACGCGGTGGTGTGCTGAGGAGGCAGCATAAAGAAGAGGGACGCCTCACGCATGGACAATCTGGTAAGGAAGGCAGGCTCTATTGTAGGCACGGAGATGGACAGTTTGACATCTGTGGCGGAGCAACAAGCGCTGAGCAGGCTCCTGTTAATCATGGAGAATCCACTGCATCCACTGAACAATATCATCTCCAGACAGAGGAGCAGCTTTAGCGACAGACTTCTATCACTGTCCTACTCCACTAGCAGAATGAGGAGATTGTTCCTCCCCCACACTATGCTACTCTTCAATTCCACCATGGGGGGTAAATTGGTAACATTATACAAAGTTATTGACTGTTATACCTGCCTCGCATTCTCCTCCTTGCACTTTTTAACTTGCACTGTGTTTTTATCAAACTTTAATTATTATTGTTTTTATCAGTATGCTACTGCTGGAGTATGTGAATTTCCCCTAGGGGATTAATAAAGTATCTATCTATCTATCTATTTATTTTTTGTTATTATAATTAGTATTATTTTACAGGATCTCATGTAAAAGTGATTCTGGGAAGGCTCCTTTAAGGCTTGTTTCGACTAATAGCTGAGGCACATAGCTAATTATGCATGTAAATTAGCCATGCAGTGTTGTGTTATCTATCCAGTGACAGTACTCAAAATTCTCATTATCATCAGCTAATTTATTGAAAATATTGCAAGTTTATATATATATATATATATACTGTACATGTGGGGTGGAAGCCTGGCTGGAGTACTTATAGGGTCGTGACATCAGCAGATCGCAATGATCTTACAGTATGTATGCATGAAAGTTCTGCGCATGTCTTCTACAGCAGTGTGATGTCACACTGGCCTCATAAAGCATCATGGAGAGTGATGTGAACAAAAATGTTCGTCTAAGGTGGACACACAGCAAATTTCCAGGAGAATATTCAGTGAATACAGCATATTCTCTGCAATAAATCATCAGCACTACTTGCCAATTAAAATGTTTTATTCTGTTTGAAGCCATAGTTTTACAAATGGAAACTGTATATTTTTTAATGGTAAGGTTGGTCAATTTATAACAGATGACCTTGTGTATTGAAGCCCTTCGATGTTTTTCTTAGTGTCACGATAAAAGGCAAGGGAGATGAATGGTAATATGAAATCATTGACTCGGAATTGTTTGGTGACACATAAAGACAGTAATGATGGAATTTCTTAGTAATGTTGATATTATACGAGAAGATCAAAACTGATCAATTAACCATTTGGCCTTTTCAGTAAATACCTGATAATTGCTGAGCTAAAACTGATATAAATAATGTAAAACTACTAATTCAATTTAAGACTGTACAGGTCTACTACAGTTTATAGTGTTAATCAGTAATGTTTAGTGATAATAATTGTGCATTTGAATCATACAGTGTAGTGGTCAGAGGACTGTAATTTAAACTTTATGTCAAAAATTAGTGATCACTGATAATAGATATAATTTTTATTCAGTGAACCTGCTGAAAGCCTTATATGCAGCTCAATAGAGTATGACAACTAATTAAAAAATGAAAGATAGTGTTAAATGAAAAACACTTCAGAATGCTGGTTATTGACTTCAGTTCAGCATTTGATACCATCATCCCTCAGAATCAGATAGAAAAGCTGAGATGGCTGGGCTTCAGTTCTTGCACTTCCTAATAGAAAGACCACAGACAGTCTGCACTGGAATTAACATCTCCAGCACCTTAAGACTGAGCAATGGAAATGTCCAGGAATATGTACTCTAACCACATTTGTTTATCTTACTAACTAATGATTTAAATTTGATGTACATCTCCAATAGTATTAATAAGTTTGTTGGTGACATAATGGTAGTGGGTCTCAACGGCGGTGATGATGAGACAAAGTACAGAATGGAAGAGGAGCAACTGGTAGACTAATGCAACTGCAACAAACTGTCTCTCAATGTTGATAGAACTAAAGAGATGATTGAGGAATTCAGGAAGACCCTCCCTGCCCACACTCCACTTTACATTAAAGTTTCTGTGGTAGAGAAAGTGAAAAACTCTAAATTCCCTGGTGTTTTCCTGGCAGAGGACCTAATGTGGTCTATGAGTACCTCCCAGCAACTCCACTTTCTGCACTGGTAAAAGAAGGAAAGCCTTCCACACCATATCCTCAATGCATGCTAACAGGACACCATTGAAAATGTTCTTATCAGCTGCGTCGCTGTCTGTTATGGGAACAGTAATACGTCTGATTGCAAGCCTATACAACACCATACTGCGGAGACCATAATCGGGTCTTCTCTCCCTTCCATCATGGAGAAGTTCACAAAGCACTGCATCTGTAAAGCCTCCGGCATTGTGGGAGAATCCCTCCTTCAGTTCAAACAATCTAATTTCCCTGCTTCCATCCAGTAGAATGTGTCAGAGCCTGTGGAAAAACACTGCTAGAGTGCACAGGTTCTTCCCAGAGGCAGTCATGCACGTGAACACAGTGTTACTCCCTGCCCCTGTCTGTTCCCTCTTATCATTGGTTCTTATTTAATTACTCTTCTGTTCTGCATTCCTTTGCGCTCCTTGTCCATTGTGAAACTCCTGTTATCACGGATTGCTGTTTATTTGTTTGATGTGAATTTGTACAGATGTTTTGCTTGTTCTTTAGACACCCCTCAGTATTGTTATATTGTCATATTTATTGTCTAAACATTGCACTTTTGGCAAAGGCGCTATATAGGCACCTGACCCGACACTGACCCACACCGGAGGCATGTTAAAATTAACAAAAAGAACTTTTATTTTCTTCACCTGTGGGGCGCGTCTTCCCCGTGTCCCATAGGCACAACAGTCCCCAAAAACACCAAAGAAAAGAAAAAACACACCACAAAACACTCTTCTTTCTTCTCCACTCCAGTTTTGTCCTCCTCCTCCCAAATCTGGCACCTGGAGTGGTGACTGTCGGCCCCTTTTATATCCCACCTGGAAGTGCTGAAGGTGCTCATTGACCTACTTCTGGCTGCACCTCCGGGTGTGGCTGCGTTCCTGCCCAGACGGGCTTGTTAGGCCATGCAGCTCCCCCTGGCGGTGGCCATGGAGCCCAACAGGAATGAGTTCTGGTGTTCCAAACTACTGGCCCCAGTGCAACCCAGGGGGGCTTCCAACAAGTGTTCCGGGGGACTCAGTGTGCATCCCATGACTGCTTCCCCAGATCCAGTGTCAAAGGGGCGTCCCGACCGGGCTAGGGTCTGGGCCATCTGCCACACACTATTGCTCTGTGGCTCTGATAAATGTCATGTCCAGCCACTGCCTAATCTATCCAAGTATGTGTGCATTTTAAATGATGATAAAGCCTACTTGACATAACATAACTTGACTTAAACATTTTCAAGGAAAAAAAAAGTTTTTAAGGGTACAAATATGAGACATACTTGAAATGTTATGCAGTGGTTTTGGGATATAATGAAAGTAATTTATTAATTTTATAAGTTTTATAAGTTCATAATCCTAATCAGTAATCTGTAAACATGTTTATTCTGGAAAACATACAACCCCAATTCCAATGAAGTTGGGACATTGTGTAAAACGTAAATAAAAACAGAATACAATGATTTGCAAATCCTTTTCAACCTATATTCAATTGAATACACTACAAAGACAAGATATCGAATGTTCAAACTGATAAACTTTATTGTTGTTTTGCAAATCTTCACTCATTTTGAATTTATTGCCTGCAACACGTTCCAAAAAAGCTGGGACAGGGACATGTTTACCACTGTGTTATATCACCTTTCCTTTTAACAACACTCAATAAGCGTTTGGGAACTGAGGACACTAATTGTTGAAGCTGTGTAGGTGGAATTCTTTCTTTCCGGGGTCTCCGTTGTCGTATTTTGCGCTTCATAATGCGCCACACATTTTCAATGGGAGACAGGTCTGGACTGCAGGCAGGCCAGTCTAGTACCCACACTCTTTTACTATGAAGCCACGCTGTTGTAACATATGCAGAATGTGGCTTCGCTTTGTCCTTCTGAAATAAGCAGGGATGTCCCTGAAAAAGACGTCGCATGGATGGCAGCATATGTTGCTCCAAAACCTGTACCTTTCAGAATTAATGGTGCCTTCACAGATATGCAAGTTACCCATGCCATGGGCACTAACACACCCCCATACCATCACAGATGCTGGCTTTTGAACTTTGTGCTGATAACAATCCGGATGGTCCTTTTCCTCTTTGGCCCGGAGGACACGACGTCCATGATTTCCAAAAACTATTTGAAATGTGGACTTGTCAGACCACAGCACACTTTTCCACTTTGTGTCAGTACATCTCAGATAAGCTCGGGCCCAGAGAAGCCGACGGCGTTTCTGGGTGTTGTTGATATATGGCTTTCGCTTTGCATGGTAGAGTTTTAACTTGAACTTGTAGATGTAGCGACGAACTGTGTTAACTGATAATGGTTTTCTGAAGTATTCCTGAGCCCACGGGGTAATATCCTTTACAGAATGATGTCGGTTTTTAATGCAGTGCCGCCTGTGGGATCAAAGGTCACGGGCATCCAGTGTTGGTATTCGGCCTTGCCGAATACGTGCAGAGATTTCTCCAGATTCTCTGAATCTTTTGATAATATTATGGACAGTAGATGATGAAATCCCTAGATTCCTTGCAATTGTATGTTGATAAACATTGTTCTTAAACTGCTGAACTATTTGCCCAAGCAGTTGTTCACAAAGTGGTGAACCTCGCCCCATCCTTGCTTGTGAACGACTGAGCCTTTTGGGGATGCTCCTTTTATACCCAATCATGACAAGCACCTGTTTCCAATTAACCTGTTCACCTGTGGAATGTTCAAAACAGGTGTTTTTTGAACATTCCTCAACTTTCCCAGTCTTTTGCTGCCCCTGTCCCAGCTTTTTTCGAACATGTTGCAGGCATCAAATTCAAAATGAGTGAAGATTTGCATTTGCAGATTACACATCTTCGTAGTGTATTCAATTGAATATAGGTTGAAATTGTATTACATTGTATTCTGTTTTTATTTACATTTTACACAACGTCCCAACTTCATTGGAATTGGGGTTGTAGTTGGATGCTAAAAGAAGGTTTCTGTAAGAATTTTTATTTAGGTAGTTAAGCGATAAGGATTATATATCCTTAATGTATAAGTTATTTTCTAAAGGAAAACAGAATTTGTTAGCAACCAGGAGGTAATGCAGTTTTAGCAAAATGTTAATAAAATAACCTATACAAAATATTTTTTTTAAAAAACTAATTCATTACTACTTAAGTACTTAGTCTCAAGTCCAGGAGGGCTTAAAGTTTTAACTTGATTTCTGCATCATTTAATCACCCTGGTATTTTAGAATTTGTATCTTTATTGTGTCAATCACGATACCAAATGTGTCAACATGGCTTATTAACAAGTATGACTAAGTTTTGTTAAACTTACATGTTAACATCTCACTCTTTGTTATTTTGAAATGCCTTCTTTTGCTTAAGATTTGGCTTAATAACAAGCGAATGTGTTACTTATCACTATTTTGACACAATTTGGTGATAACCATTAAGATGATTTTTAAATAGTTGGAAATGTTCCTGTTTTTATTCTACAGCTTGACATACACAGTGTGTCTTTTTATGTATTTGTCATGAATTTTTAAAATGTTACTTTTGTCCCTGTTGACATTATTATTAGGTCAGTGAGACAAAAAATACAAAGTAGTACACTAAACGTTATGCTTTAAATCCAACCATGTTGTAGTATGCATTGTATAATAGATATTTTAAGGGCCACCTTTCTACTAGCTTGGTTCCTTGTTTAAGTTACTTGATTTTTTTAAAAACTGTCTTTTTATAGAAATTTAAATATTAAGTATATTAGATTAGATACAAGACACAGAACTTTCATTAAGAGATTTGCACACCCAGCCTTTTTTTCTTTCTTTCATTCTGTTAAGTTTTCAACACCACCCCATTGTTATGGGTAGTTATTGAATGTTCTGAAAAGAAAGAAAGAAAAAACTTTATATACTGTATAATTTTACATAGAACAATTCCACCCTTTAACACCTTATATATTATCCTGTTAAAACTATCCCAGAAAACTCTGCATGTACACAACATAGCTTATTAAGATGTATAAAATAAGACATTAAATCAGAAAACTACATTTAAACATTTCATTTAACACCCAAAACGAGGAAAAACAATCAGACATTTACACATACTTAATTTGTATAATTGAACACCCATTGATCATTTTCAGCTATAGCAACTCAGAACACTGCAAATAGACACATAACCAGCCACTGAGTGCATGATATATTGTACATGTTTATGTTATATGTTTGAAGAATGTGCCACTTGTGCACAAAACTTGCATAATCTTTGAAACTGAGTTATGTACTTTTTGTCCCTTTTGCTGCTTAAATTATTTTGACAAGGCCAGTTCACATTTCTACTACTATTGCTGTTTACTTCATAATTTACCAATAGACACCAGACAGGCACCAAAGTTGCTGGGTTGTTTAATTTTGCTGGATGGTTAATGCTGGCAGGAATAGGCCTTGCCTTAAGACTTTATGCACTCAAGAATGACTCCAGACTATAGCCCCCAATACCATGCTGGTTAACTGATTTATTGTTGAATCTGTCTCCTAAATGATAAAAAAAGAGTGTCAGTATCTTTTCAGAAAATATCTCTATCTGCCCCTTGTGAGAGTGGTTCTTTTTTATGATGCTTTAGCAATATAAGCTATTAGGTTCCTGCTGTACTTTTAATGTTTCTGGCCAATACTTTTCCAGGGCGACACTGCTTTTCCAGGGCATGTGCCAAAGGTCTATCATATAACTAAAGTCTAAGACTGTGTTAATATTCCATATACAGTGTATGGGATGCTTCTATATGATGTCTGTATGCTTATGAGGTATATGTTAATTAGGCATTTTTGTGTAATTGTAATGCCTCATAAAAACCATCGGCAAACAAAGAAAGATAGCGTAGTAGTGTTTGTTGTATAGACAAGTGCTCTCTTGATATATTATGGTTAAATACATTTTTCACTACATTGCTGGTGCCAAAAGAAATTGTTTACAAGAGGTGAAATGAAGAATTTCCCTAACATTCTGAACAAGCAATATTTATATTAATAACATGCCCTTCGCATATAGGTGAGCATTTTGATACAGCAAAATTATTTTTGAAATCCAGTTTCTGCATCTGAGATTTGATTTCCAAATAGGAGTCTCTGATGAGATTGTATGTTATCCCTGTGTTTATGATAGAAAAAGTGTGAATACTTGCATTGTGATATTGACATAATCAGTCTATTTTTGCAGATGTCCTGTGATAAACAGGTGTGTTATAAAGGTTTGTTCCTGTATTTCTCCAAGTTTTGCTGAGAAATGTTCAATCTCCCTCTTTTGAAACTATAGGTTAAGAAAGATTGAGCTTTATAGCAATCAGTTTTTGGCACAAAATTGAAAATATAAATTCAATTTTAAAGCAGTACAAAGTTGTCTTTTCATTATTTTTTTGAATATTGAATTGAATAGTCACATGCATGTGCATTGATTGCAGCATAAGGGCTCTTTTATCCCCCATCATCCTACAGACCAGGGGACTCATGTATAAACAGTGCATATGCACAAAAATGTGTATTCCCGTTTCCACACTCAAATAGCGATGTATAAAACCTAAACTTGGCGTAAAGCCACACACATTTTCACACTAGCTCAAACCCTGGCGTATGCAAGTTTTCCGCTCAGTTTTGCAGACAGGCAGCACCCAGTGTCAAAGCAGTGCTTTTGTTCCAGTTTGTTCAGTTTGTTCCAGTTTGTCCAGTTTGTTCCAGTGCTTTTCGGTTTCCCTTTCTTTTTTAGATCCACATTCCTGATGCGGCTTTATCAAATACACTGAAATTAACCGCTTATTGTTTATTAGTTTAAGGCATCTGATTGTAATTAACCTGTAATTAACCTCAGTATGTGCGTCTTGGGAACTGCACGTCTGACATTGTGGTAAGCAACACAGGAGCGCCACAAGGGACTGTACTTTCTCCGGTCCTGTTCAGCCTATATACATCGGACTTCCAATACAACTCGGAGTCCTGCCATGTGCAAAAGTTCGCTGATGACACTGCTATCGTGGGCTGTATCAGGAATGGGCTGGAGGAGGAGTATAGGGACCTAATCAATGACTTTGTTAAATGGTCCGACTCAAACCACCTACACCTGAACACCAGCAAAACCAAGGAGCTGGTGGTGGATTTTAGGAGGCCCAGACCCCTCATAGACCCAGTGATCATCAAAGGTGACTGTGTGCAGAGGGTGCAGACCTATAAATATCTGGGAGTGCAGCTGGATGATAAATTAGACTGGACTGCCAATATTGATGCGCTGTGCAAGAAAGGACAAAGCCGGCTATACTTCCTTAGAAGGCTGGCTTCTTTCAACATCTGCAATAAGATGCTGCAGATGTTCTATCAAACAGTTGTGGCGAGCGCCCTCTTCTACGCAGTGGTGTGCTGGGGAGGCAGCATTAAGAGGAAAGACGCCTCACGCCTGGACAAACTGGTGAGGAAGGCAGGCTCTATTGTTGGCATGGAGCTGGACAGTTTAACATCTGTGACAGAGCGAAGGGCGCTCAGCAGGCTCCTATCAATTATGGAGAATCCACTGCATCCACTAAATAATGTCATCTCCAGACAGAAGAGCAGCTTCAGCGACAGACTGCTGTCACTGTCCTGCTCCACAGACAGATTGAGGAGATCGTTCCTCCCCCAAACTATGCGACTCTTTAATTCCACCAGGGGGGGTAAACGTTAATATTTAACAATATACATAGTTATTGTCTGGTTTTTTTCACCTGTATTATTATCATTCTTTAATTTAATATTATTTATGTATCAGTATGCTGCTGCTGAAGAATGTGAATTTCCCATTGGGATTAATAAAGTATCTATCTATCTATCTATCTATCTAACAATATAATGGTCCACGGAATGGCCAAACTATTCCAAATACCATAGCTGCTTTAGCGTTGTTACTCTCACTGCACCTTCTTCTTCTTCTTTCAGCTGCTCCCATTAGGGGTTGCCACAGCGGATTAATTTTTTCCATATTACTCTCACTGTACCACTCAGAGTATTTATATCACTGTATCTGAGTGTGGAATCACAGCTCTACAGCAGCTGATCGGAAAGAGAATTATCGTAATACAGCATCTAGCACACGCTGCCTTAGCCATGCTGCCTATTTGAACTGCTCTCATACGCCAAACTCTTCACAGCCTTTCCTGTACTGACCTCACGGTTCAGAAACAGTTTCATCCCAATAACTATAAACGCAATCAATCAGTCCATCAAGTGCTCCTTGTAGAACTGTTTGTACTTATAAGTACAATTACCTCACTGTAAACTTTCAATATAGTTATAATATTGCACAATCTCAGCCACTTTATAAAGCGTGTATTTACATATGATGATGATATCATTTTTAAGATGAAATGCAGCAAAATATGTTTATTACATTATACAGATAAAATGCTAACATCATTTGAATAATCAATATTTTTAATTATTAAACATGTGAGGACACAGTGTCGCAGCGCTAGCAAGGAGCTGGTGCCCCGTTCAGGGATTGTTTCTGCCTCCAGCTGTATTCTTGCTGGGGCTGGTGCGACACTGGAAGGATAGATGGATAGCATAATTAAACATGTACTATGAAGATATTTCAATGTTCCTTAAACGTTTTAAGGAATCTGAGTTCTAAGCTTACAGATGGCTTAACATCTGTTACTGAGCTGATTGTGTGGTGATTGGGTATTTGGAGAAAGAAAAGTAAGGACAGGAATTGGGCGTTAGTATGTTTGAAAGAGACAGTACTGCTGCAATAAATTATTTCATTGAAGGTCACGCATGGTGCAACAAGCATCTTGTGTGAGGCAGGAACAATCTCTGGATGGGGCGCCAGTTCGTCACTATCACTGCGCCACCATATTCCCATGTTTAATACATGCTTTAATTGATATGATATGAATACTGAAATGATATCAAGTATACAGCTCAGTATTTAAATTATTCAGAGAACTGTAATATCACAAATGTAATGGATTCTGTGTTCTGTCGGAGGAAGAGAAAGCCCGTTTAAGAAGCACGTAGTGATTCACAAACATAGAGCACATAGAAGAACACATACAAAACAAAGAATTTAACGTGCTACTTTAGTTACGATGGTATTTGAGAAACTAGTAAATTAAACGATTTTGATGAAGTTTATGATGTTCTACTTTAATGACAAAATAAGCTATGTGATTAAAGTTGAAATTTCGAGATTAAAGTTGACATTTCAAGCTTTTTTCCTATTGTGTCCCTAGTTTTTTTTCTTTTCTCTGTACCCTAATAAGCTTTCATATGACACTCAGACGGTGGTCTACGACTCGCCTTTTCACAGCAACTTTGATATCTGACAACTTCTTTTTTATTTCAGGTACTGTGTGACTTTGTGAACTTGAAATTTCAAGTTTTTCTGCCACTCTATGTCACTCAATCAACTTCCTTATGTTGTTTATACCACTGTTTAAACCAACAAATAGTAAGTTTTTCCTTGCCTCCACTTGGTATTTGCTGAAATTCTTCTATTTTCCCCCGTGCTTTTGCCATTGCCTTTTCACAGAATGCTGAGCTTAAGGGCTATTTATATTGATTTGCATATTCAAAGAGGCGTAACTCTGGGAGGAGTTGGGGAGTGGCAGCAGGTGTGTGCACGTGCGTTACTTTTCACGCTGACCGGGATTTATGTAGCGGAAGAACGTGCAACTTGGCGTTCGCACAGATTTATGCATCTGGATTTTTTTGTGCGTACGCACATTTCCGCTTTTGTCCGTACGCCATGTTTTAGTGTGAATTCTACGCATGGCATTATGCATGAGACCCCAGGAGTTGGGTCTGTTGTCTGATGCCTTTTTCATTTCTCCATCATCCACGCTCCTGAACCTGACAGCGTCTTCCTGCCCGAAAACCAAATAGACACCATTCTTGACAGTCTACAATACCATTCTTGCCCAAAAACAACCAATTATACAGTGACCACTTTGGCACCCCAATAATTTGTTACTCTCTCTCTTTCTTTGTCTCTCTCTCTCTCTTTCTCTCTCTCTCTCTCTCTCTCTCTCTCTCTCTCTATATATATATATATATATATATATATACAGTATATATATATATATATATATATATATATATATATATATATATATATGCAGTATAAATGTTAAATTTATGAAAATTTTTAACTTGTTTGTTTTTTAAAATATTCATACCATTTTTGTCTGTCAGTAGAATTTAATTAAAAGCTTGTTAAAGGCTATTTTTTTTAATTAAAAAATGAATAAAATTACAAATGGGAGGTGCAGAATGCAAAGGACACAGAATAGTTTAAGAGGCACTTTCTTTACTGAAGTAACTCTAAGAAGATAGGAATCAAGTCATCTTATTTTAGTATAATACAACAGAAATAAGCTTAAATATTATTTTATGTTTTTTGATTGTAGAGTACAGTAACTTTGCATATATTCTAGCAGAATAAAAAATTAATAACTTTGAGAGCACGATTAAGTTTTTTCTAACACAAGATGGTTCTGATTCTTTCACAATAAAGAACTCGGGACTGGTGGGTGTTCGCATTCATACTTTACAAAGGATTAAAAATGCTGGTGGCTCATGCTTCAGATCTTTACATCTAGCATATTGTTAAACTGCATACTGTAGCAGCAGTCGGTCTGTAATTGAATAAAATAAGCTAATGCTTGTGGTTATACAGATATGATATGCTTAAAATGACACAGTCAGGATAGGCAATGCCTAAAGACAGATGATAAGTATTCAAATTCTATACTCCGCATTCTGGTATGTGAGCAACACTCACGTTTTAAAGATTATAAAATATCTGTCAGTAAAAAAGGGAAGGGGGATGCAATCTGATGTCATTAAAACATATTTAACAATTTATACTATTTTAATATATTGGCTGAAAAAAAATTAACAAAATGCATAGTTTATTTTTAAGTACATCCAAATGGTCACCATCATAAAATTAATATGATTTACAAATTCACAGTTTACTTGTATTTGTGTTTTTTTTTTTTTTGTTTGTTTGTTTTTTTACTGCTGTTTGAGCTTGGTTTACTGGCCATATGCTTTAAACTGGTAGATAAACAATCAAACATGTCATAATCTGTGTTATATACATTTAGTATTAGGGATTCTGATCTGTTTAAATGATAAACCAAAATTAATTCTAGCCATATTTTGTATTATTTCAACAGCTGCCAGTCACTGATCTCTAGATGTGGACTTACTATAAATTATAATTTTTCATGAGTTTTTGTATTTTCACATCTATTAATTAACTTTTTGCAAGGTTTTGTATTTTCACATCTATTAATTAAATCTTTGAAAAAATAACTATGTCAAATAAGGTAAAGATCAAAATAAAATGCATTGACCTAAAAAGCATATTTTGAAGTCATACAATATAAGACAGCAAACTATCGTAATACAGCATCTAGCACACGCTGCCTCAGCCATGCTGCTTCCCTTGCAAGTTTCATTCTTTTTCCTCCCAACTCGGGCTCCTCGAATGGAGTGAGGTGGCTCCTTTTATTCTACTCCTGTGAGTGCTCCAGGTAGCTCATCAGTATTACCAGGAATACCCCTAGGTGTGGTGGAAGTCCATTGTAGGACTCTGCAGCTCCCCCTGGTCACCCCCATGGAACCCAACAAGGCTGTATCAAACTCCAACTCCCAGCGTGCCTTGTGGGAATCCGTGCTGCCAAAGCCACCCAGGAGGGCTGCCCTCTAGTGTACCAGGGTAGGTAGTGCCTCAGAGATGTCCTATCTCCGGTCCTTCCATCCAGCTGGCGTCCCTGGCAGGTAATGGCTGAGGTCACCCATCACAGTATGTACATCAAAATGTTACAGAACATCGTTAGTACTAACTTCAAGGTTGGTTTTCTGGGATTCAAAGTTAACTAAGCAAAAAATTGTGGAATCCTGCTTTGTGCATCAAATTCCCCAGCATACGACAGCCAGGTAATGGCTGAGGCTGCCCGTCACAACATATATATATATATATATATATAATATATATATATATATATATATATATATAGTGGGATATGGCCGGCCATTCATCCTGGCCAATACCCCCAGGCCGTCAGATGGAGCCCTCCCTGCAGCATGGAGGTGCCCCGAAGGCCAGCAGGGGATCCTGGACAATGGAGTTTCTATTCACAACCCTGCTGGATACCATGGGGGCCAACAGAGGACGCTACAGGGAGGCTCAAGGACTTGTATGTTCCCTATAACCCGGAAGTGCGTCTTAGTCACAGCGACAGAGGGAATGACGTACTTCCAGGTCACATGGTCTGAGGGATCAGAAGCACTTCCAGGTCAAGGACTATAAAGGACTCTGGGAAATCCCAGACGGACGAGCTGAGTCAGGAGGAAGGGTGGCAACGCGTTTGGGAGTGGAGGATTGATTATTGATTGTGTATTTGTGTTAATTTATGAGTATTGTGGAGTGGAGGGTGCTTTGTGCACTGTATTATCCGAATAAAATAATAATTTGAACTTTTATCTGGTGTCTGGCGTCTGATCTGAGGGTTCAAGAGAGCAATAGGGGTGCCCCCTATCTGTTACTATATATATACAGTATATATATATATATATATATATATATATATATATATATATATATATATATATATATATATATATATAGTGAAATAATCAGCCTCAACAAAGGAAAAATGTTAGGGCAGCCTCCCTTATAATTTCCCAGGCTGCAAAAGGGTTTTTTGTAAACAGAAGTGACTTGGTAGAACCAGAAGTGAAGTTTCTCTGGGCGCTGGGACCGGAAGTGACATTCTTCTGGGCACTAGAACTGGAAGTAACGTTCTTCTGGGCTCCAAAATCAGAAGTGATGTTCTTCTGGGCGCCAGAATCTGAAGTGATATCTTTACGGTTGAATCAGGCAGGTTTTCCTGTTTTTGGTCTATAGAGACAACAGAAGAGGGTTTAGTGCACCCCGCCACCCCCTGGCCTGGCATGGAATTATCTTCACTTGGTCCATACAGCTTTTTCCTACTTGCACGTGTGTGACACGGCCCCCCCCAGCCCAGATCGATCAGTTCGGCGTACCTGTCTGTGAAGTCGTAGCACCTGGAAAGGGCATCAGCATTAGCCTGCAGTACACCTCAGTGATAAACAACCAAAAACTTATACAGCTGAAGGTCTAAAAACCACCTTGTGTGTTTTAATCCCTGTGTAATGCCATCCACTGTAAAGGTGCATGATCCGTTACCATGTTAAACTCACCACCCAAGAGGTAGTACCTCAGCTGAGTAATCACCCATTTAATCACTAAAGCCTCCTGCTCCACTGCCGCATACCTGGTTTCACAGTCCAACAGTTTCCGACTCAGGTACATAACGGAGTATTCCACTTCATCGATGCTTTGGCTCAGCATGGCCCCAAGATTTGTTTCTGAAGCGCCCATCTGGAGGATGAAAGGCAGAGAAAAGTCAGGTGCTTTCAAAACTGGAGCTAAAGTAAGGGCCTGTTTTAGGTCACTAAATGCAGCTTCTATTGTGTCATCCCAAACCACATGATTCAGTTTCCCTTTCTTTGTAAGATTGGTTAAGTATATTTCTCTCTCGGAAAAATGGGGTACAAACCGGCGATAGTAGCCCACTAAGCTGAGAAAGGCCTGTACTTGCTGCTTTAGTCATCGGACGAGGCCAATAATATGGCATCTATTTTAGAGCTTTGAGGTCTGACTATATCCTGGCCCTCTGCAAAGTAGCATTTCTTCGGATTAATACAAAGACGACTTTTGCTAGCGACCACAATACAGCTTTAACCTGCTGTAGGTGTTCCTTCCAGGTGCTGGAATAGATGACAACGTCATCCAAGTAGGCAGCACTATACAAATTATGAGGACGGAGCACTTTGTCCACCAGACATTGGAAGTTCACAGGTGCCATATATAATCCGAATGGAAAAACACGATCCTGCCAATGTCCGCTAGGGGTTCTAAACACGGTTTTCTCCTTTGCGGATTCCGTTAAGGGAACCTGCCAGTACCCCTTTGTCATGTCAAGGGTAGTCAAAAATTTGGCTTGTCCTAGCCGCTCGAGGAGGTCGTCTACTCGTGCCATTGGATATGCATCGAATTGGGAGACTTGGTTAAGCCGACGGAAGTCACTGCAAAACCTCCAACTCCCATCAGGCTTTCCAACCAATATGATAGGACTGGACCAGGGACTATAACTCTCCTCTATCACACCTAAATTGAACATTTGTTTGATCTCCAGCTCCACTGCCCTTTTTTGCCTCGGGAAGTCGATATGGGTGTTCTCTGACTATAACCCTGAGTTCCATCACTATGTTACACGCAACCAGGGTGGTTTGTCCGGGCTTTTCACTCACTGCCTCTGGGACAGACAGGATAACAGCTTTGAGCTCCTGTCGTTGTTGGCGAGTCAGATTATCACCAAAGTTAAGGTTTAATTTCTGAGCAAAGAGTGAGTGAGGCTGTCCAGAGGAGGGATCGGGGTCCCTTTCCTTCCACGGTTTCAGCAAATTGACATGATAAATCCGCTCACTGAGTCGACGATTTGGTTGTTTAACCAAATAATCGACCAGCCCTTTCCTCACCTTAACTGCAGGTATTGCCAATGTGTCAGTAATTTGGAATGCGAGGTAGGAACTAATACCATGACACGATCCCCCAGTTGGAACTCCCAGAGAGACTACCACGGATATAGCAACGGACCTGGGCTGCTTGTGCCTTCTCCATATGAGATTTAGAACAGGTCTAATTTTTTCAAATCTATCACTTAATTGTGCAATTATTATTATTTTCATCATGATATATTATCAGGTATATTTGTAGAGGGAAGGGCCTCCTCCTCCAAACCCTATTTTATTATGTCCAATATACCTCGGGGTTGTCGTCCATATAAATATTGTTAAAATATTGTTACAGGAACTGCCATTAAAACAGTTTACAACCCTAACTCAGGAAAAATTGGGACACTATGGAAAATGCAAATAAAAAGAGAAATGGGAAATTTCAACTTCATTTTTTCATAAAATATACGTCCATTCTTGACACTGAGGATCTACAGCACATGCCAAAAAAAGTTGGAAAAAAAAATTTAGGGTCAACCATGAGTTAAAAATATAAATAATGATGTGAGTAGAAACAGATGAGGTTCAACAGGTAATTGTAATTATTCTTTAGTATTAAAGCAGCATTCCAGGAAAGGCCTAGTTCTTTAGTTGCAAAGATGGTCAGATTTGTGTGAATAAATCATTCAAAACTTTTAAAACAATGTTACTCAAATAAGGATCATAAAGGACTTGGGTATTTCACCCTCAATAGTGCATAATATAATTAAAAAATTCAAGGAATCTGGAAATATTTTGGTATGTAAAGGTCGAGAGCAGAAACAAAACTGACTGCTCGTGATCTTGGATCCTTCAGATGACACTGCATCAAGAACCATCATTCATCAGTAAGTGATATAATACACAGATGTGGGGATGCAGGAGGAAAATTGTAGTACCCAGACCCAAAGTAAAACAATCAGATGATGGTTGAGGATAGGATTCAAATCCAGGATGATGTATGAGCAGCAACGCACCTCTGTGTTACCAAGTCTCCTAGTTATATCTGATTGTCATTATTCCTAGCTGTCCCTAGCTGTTTGGTTTTCTCCTTTCCTTTCAATAATGTGTGATGCCTTTGCTATTTTGAACAAACTGAGGGTCTTGTTCAAAAAGTGGATGCCAAAAGTAGACGCCACTTGTTTTAAAAGCAAGCGGGCGCCACTTGTTTTTGTTGGAATTCTCTATAAAAGCGGATACCACTTGTTTTTTGTTGGAATTCTCTATATTTTAGTACTAGTACACAAATAATCTACACTACAAAAGATTAAACATAGTAATGTCTAGCATTATTTGCTTGAATAAGTCCTTACCAGCATATCGTTGGCACCACATAAATTCACACAGATATGAATCTAAAAGGTCCCTTGACGTCCCACATTCTACCTAGTTTCTTCGTTTTGCAAGGGCCCATAGTCCTTCGACAGTATTAGTATGCACCCCAGTAGCTGGATCTCGAAAATTCTCTGAGTGATTTACAGTCAAATGCATGGAATTGTAGCCTTCAAAATGAGGATTTCCGTTATAACTGACCCAACAGTCAGATATTATTAATGTCCCTGGACAAGTACATTCTTTAATAACATTCAATAATGTACCTGCTGTTCTATCGGGCACTGTGTATATAAAACACTCCCTGATCTTTCAGCAAATACTTCCAAAAATCCATTGTTCTGGATACATTCTGCCTATATTAGACTTCCGTTGTTAAAAGACACTTTCGTCAATTTCTACTTTTAAACCATCTCCGCCTATAAGTTTTGCATTCTGCAGTAAGGAATACTCACAAACTTCTCGAACAAAATTTTTCCTGTCAGTTACTGTCACACTGCCCATTCCAAACTCTTCGTTACAGAACTTGAATATAGTATACTGCCTACTCCAACTGTACAGGAAATACACAACAGTCTCCAAATTAATTTTGCTGAACTCCAACCATGTGTCCTTTCTTAGACGTATGGAAGTGCGACAGGATCTTTTATGACATTGCCATTTCTCCTCCTTATCATTAAGTGTCAAACTCATTCCGTGCCCTTGATTACAAAGTCTTGAAACGTAGAATGCCTTTACTCTGCAGGAACCGAACAGCATGTTGTTTATGTGGAACTTCTCTGAATAATTGAATCAAACCCATGACACGCAACAGAACGGGTTAAGAGCAACAGTCAAACAGTGAGATACTAAAGTAAACAACAAAAGTAAACAACAAATGTCCACCAAAACATTGTGCTTTTTGGGCGTCCGCTTTCTACTGTCAAAGAACCAAGTGGCGTCCACTTTTTGAACAGGATGTTGTCTGCTTTTTGGCATCTGCTTTTTGAACAAGATGGCGTCTGCTTTTTGAACAAGAACCCAAACTGATACTTCTGATCATGAGTTGAGATGCCATGTTGATTAGGAATCTTTGTAATTAATGGTAACAGACATTATACTATCCCATTCCATCATTTATACTAGAGTGTTTAATTATTGTAAGCCGGCTTGCATGCACCAGTTGGCCTAGATCTACCAGACTGACTATTCTTAAAAATGAACAAAACTCCCACAAAGATTAATTTTCACTGGTAATGTCATTTACTAGATATTTTTCTTGTTCCTTTCCGTGCTGTTGAATGATCAAATTACCTGTTAGTGTGATTACTAAGAACATACAAGATATTGTGAATTTCCCCTTGGGATTAATAAAGTATCTATCTATCTATCTATCTATCTATCTATCTATCTATCTATCTATCTATCTATCTATCTATCTATCTATCTATCTATCTATCTATCTATCTATCTATCTATCTATCTATTTAAACATATATACATATTACATACAAATTTGTATCCTATATGTAAATGATGATTTTGCACTGCAAATTACTGCTTTATCCCTATAAAGCACTTTAGCCAAGTCTTCAGTTAGATATTAAGAATGCTAGATAAAAGAGAATAAATTGATTTGTTTGTTTTTTTTCTTCTAATATGATCAGTTTTAAATTAATTCCAATAATGTTTATCCTACCATTAATCAAATGTTTCATTCAGTGCTTTTCACAGCACAAAGCAGGAAAAAAAAGACTAAAAGGTCAATGTGGTCACAGGTTATATTTGTTTATGACATTTGAATTGTAATCCAGACAAAAACCACAATTCATTTTATTTTTCTACAAAGACCACAGTAATGAGAGCCTGTTGAACTTCATTTCTTTGATCTGCTTTCCATAAAGGAATATAGCCTTGAAATTCCTATCTATTTAGTAAATGTAACATAAATAGAGATTGTTCATTTATTCAGAAAAAAACAGAATAAGTAAAAAAAGGCTGACTGGTTATGCACCACCTGCAAATGTATAAATGTCATTGTGTGAAATGTGCAGAGCAGGAAGAAAGGGATAATTCGCGGGTGCTTGAAAAAGGAAAAGTGATATGGACTTGAAGCACCTCAGCAGTCTGTCTTTTATGATCTACTGAAAAGAGTAATTTTGCCCATCTTTAAAACAAATGTATGGGAAAGTTCCCAAGTACTTTACTCTCTTTGGTTTTCCTTCTCATAAACAGCCCAAAAAACACATGATAACCTTAACATTATTGCTCCACACAGGTCATTTATTTATACAATTAGAGTAGTTAAAATTTTAGCAGAAGTCTTTGAAATGTGTATTTATGTATTTACTATCTATTACAAAAATCTCTGTTTACTCTTTGAAAACCTGCTTAGTTTATGGAAAACTTCAATGCTGCATGATTGCCTGAGGAAGTTGTTGAATTTTAAATTGTAGGTATAAAGGGAAAGTAATTGAATTATGCATTGCGATATACAAGTCGATATCCCAGCTGGGCACCTCAACAGGAACAATCATAGTACAAAGCGAGCTGTGACTGTAAAATTCATGTTTGTTTTTAGCCAAAAAGAGTCTCTGTGCTAAGTCTTTCCAGTATTTTTTTCTAATGATTACTACTATATGTATTGTGTGCAGGTTTGTCGTAGCTATACAATTTCCATGCCCTGAGTTCTTTGAGTTCTTAATGCTACATCCTGACATATGCAATGTATTTTTTTTTACTGTGCTTATGTGTTATTTACTGATATTTTTGGTTAAAATGCATCAAGCTCGCATACATTGCCAAAAAGCTCACAGTGGGTATGGAGTGTAAAATATTGTGTAATTCACTAGCAGGGCGAAATCAGCAATGGACGAATACCATCAGATATGGTAGTCTGCTCAGATATGCTGTAAGTGCATGACCACCTGACCATTTGCTAGTATCTATTACACAGAAAATGATTAAAGTAATTTGAAATTTTATCTTAAGAATTTGTCAGATACCAAAAATGACTAGCACCAGGTAGCCTAGCTAGGAAGATGTCATGCATCTGAGTGTAGTGGGTGTTTTGCTTTCTTTAATGTTGAATTGACTTTTTGGATATCTAGAAGTGTTACAATGCATATGCTTCCTTAGTTGAAAAGGTCATAACTATCAAAATATCAAGAAGAAAAAAAACTTGGTAACACTTTAGTTTAGGCACTGCAAAAACATATCTGTTACTCATTTACTGTTGAACTAGACCATTACAAACACTTCTTTGGGTCTTCATAATACATACAAAACATCAAAAACTGTGACCTACTAACAAAACTTCACTTTTGAGTGGTCTGAGATGGCTTAACGGAGACACAAGTTTCTTGATATTACATATTTTGTAGAAGACCTGTGAATCCTTCATATTAGCAAGTAATTTTACTTTCATGTCAATATGTCACACTGCACAGACATAGATAACCTATCTACTGATGTTTTGTAAGTGTTATAAAGACCAAAAGATGTCTTTGTTAAGGCTTTGTGACATCTGAGTACTAGATAATAGACAATGATGAGTAATAGATTTTTGTAGTACCTAAACTAAAGTGTTAGCAAAGGCATGTTTGGTATAATTCAAAAATACTTTAAATCCAAGATTAATATGTTCAGCTGTTCATGGTGGTATGATGAATGGATCGTGTAAAATTGATTTTTAGCATATCTGATAGACCAGCTATTGATTTGGTAAAGTGGAACATCATGCTGAATTATATTTAAAATATCTGGTGAAACAAATGTCATTTCATTTAAAGAGTACTTTTCTAAAATTAATTTTCTTGATAATGAAATGTTTGAAATTGGGTATTCAGTGCTGTTGTCTCACAGAATCACTCCTGAGGATTTGACCCTCAAGTCATGTCCCCCTGGTGGCCCCCACGGAATCCAACAGGGCTGTACCAAACTCCAGCTCTCAGCATGTCCCGCATGGGTGGCTGTCTAGCATCCCAGGGGAGGTAGTGCCTCAGAGATGCTTCCTCTCCCCTTACATCCAGCCGCCTAGCACACTGCCCCTCCAGTCCAGATGGGGACAGGAGAGTCCTGGTGATCCTCCTCCTCTGATGTTCGCCTTTCGTAGAACTTGGTTCATCCTCTGCCGACTCGGATATTAACTCACCATTGTTCCACAGATCGGTGTGTTTAGGCCAGAAAAGCAGATCAACTCTATCTCTGTCTATGAGGTAAGTATATGGGAATGACAAACAACTTTCCCCAAGCAATCCTTCCCGGTGCTCGACACCTATGTCTAGAATCCTGCAGTCCGAAACACTTCTCTGGCTGGCCTCCTCTTCTGTCACTCCAACCTGGGTACTACTTGTGGCGGCGGGCTGTTGAATGCCTGCTGTGTTCAGGCCTTGCCTGGGCCTTTTCTTTCCCATTCAGTGGGAGCAGTGCTTCTGTAGCCCATGCCTCGGAGATGCTCTCTCCCCAGGTCCTTCCAACTAGTGATTAAATAGCTTTTGTACTTCTACAGAGACAGAGACAGTCAGATTAACATACCACTCACATGCCAATTCATAAAATGAAATACAAGGTGACTGATCAAATTTATTTAACTGGAATTTGGGAAAATACAAAATGGACAAGTGGAGAATAATAAATATTATTCAAGAAAAGGTACCCAAGCTTATATTCAATTCTGTTAATATCTGCATGTTTTGAGGTAGGATTTTTAAAGGTTGTGAATCTTTCATTTACATTTCACATTTACTTACTTTAACCTCATACCTTGACCTGATCTAATTTTCTTGTAATACAGATTGCAGCTAATTTGATTTCTTTAATACTAATAAACTGTTTTAAGTGTTTTAACTTCTCAGGCCAGTTGTGCTTTCACTTATTTCCTTCACTCTTATGCTTTCTTTTCTCAGACATAGCAACTTGTTTGTTAATAATTTATTACATATTAACCTAGAAACAGCTTTGTAAATATTGTATCCTTTAATGGTAACAAAGTAACATATAACCATAATGAAAAATCCAAAAACATTTACTAGAAGTGTTTTGAGAACAGAAAATAGAAAGAGTTGATTGCCTAATGCAAAGATTTGTAGTAAAAATAGTTAATTACATTTGTGATGTACATTATCTTCTTCTTCTTTCGGCTACTCTCGCATGTCTTCTCTCACCACATCCATAAACTTTTTCTTCCTCTTCCCTAGCAGCTCTGTCCTTAGCATCCTTCTCCCAATATACTCAGCATCTCTCTTCTGCACATGTCCAAACCAACACAGTCTTGCCTGGGGCTGGAGCTTATCCCAGCTTGCATAGGGTATAAGGTTAAAAACAAGCCATGGGCAGGATGCAAGACCATCGCAGGGTGATCACACACACACACACATACACCCACACACACACACACACACACACACACACCAAACACATACTAGGGCCAATTTAGCAACACCAATTCACCTAACCGGCATGTCTTTGGGCAGTGGGAGGAAAGCAGAGCACCTGGAGATAACCCACACTGATACGGGGAGAACATGTAAACTCCATGCAAGGAGGATCCAGGATGCAAACACGGGTCTCCTTACTGTGTGGTAGCAGTGCTCCCCCTGCACCCCTCATATCAAAAAACAGTCTTATAAAATTCAATATTTACCATCTTTGCTCACTTAAAATAAAGACAAGAATGTCATATTGAAGGGCAATAAAACAAATGTGCCTCTGGATGTTTTCATTGTCTATTTCAGTGTGTCCACACATTAACTCAGTCAAGTGGGCCCCATTGATGTCACTAAAACATCCATTGATCACCTAAGCTCATCCCTGTATGAATGGCTACAAAGCCAGAATCAGTCCTTACCAGTGCTTCAGTCAACAGCAGAACACACTCCTGCACATATCCACTACCAACTGGTGCTAGTTTAGAGTTATTAATCAACACATAACACATATCTTTGTGTTTTTGAAGAAAAAAAACAGTGCCTAGAGGAATGAGTAAAAATAATCACATGCAAAGGTAGAATGTGCAGACTCAGACTTGACAGGGCCAGGAGCTGTGAGACAACAGAGCTTTCATTGTGCATATTGCTTCTTTTCAACAGATTAGATCTAGGTACACATCTGTCTCCTAAACTGGGCTTAGATTTACTTTAATATAGCTCCTCCTAACCCACTGTAATGATTGCTTTCCCTCCTAATCCTTCAGCCTTAAGAAGAAGTGCTCTCCACTCATTTATCAATCTTTTTTTCTCTTCTGTATTGTCATGGAGTATTAAACGGCATATTACCTGAGACAGTGAGACAGTCCCTTTGGCTATGGATGGATGGATTTTCACAATATGATCATCCATCCATCCTCCAAACCAGCTTTATCCCAAGCAGGGTCACAAGGAAGCTGGAGCCTATCCCAGCAGGCATAGGGCACAAGACAGGGACAATCCCTGGACAAGGTGCCAGTCTATTGCAAGGTGAACAAAAATGCACATGTCCACTAGAGACAATTTAACCTTGCCCATCCACAAAACTTGATTGGACTATGAAAGGAAACTGAAGCACCTGGAGAAACCCACACAGACACAGGGAGAACATGCAAACTCCATGCAGAGAGGAGCCAAGACACAAACCCTGGGGTCCTTGTAGTGAGGAGACAGCACTACCACTGTGCCACCCACAATGATTAATATTAAATACATTTGTAAGAATCAGACCTAAAGTTAGTATTCCTATTTAAACAGTTAAAGTTAATTTTCGTGGTTAAATAGCAAAAGTTTAGTGGCCACTGTCAAAATCACAGGAGACAAAAAAGTAGAACATCGTGCCCTTTTCAATTAAATTATGACTTCTACACCACTCCTTCAAGGTCACATTTAAGATTGATAAATTTATTTTATGAAAAATACATGTCTTTTTCAAGGTATTGTTTCCTGCAGTAAGTGTATTGTTTTTCTGGTTTTTAGATTTCAATTCTTTGTCATTATGGTAACCACATAAACAGACAAAACAAATAATGTAGCTATTGTAGCAGCTTTGTAGTATATTACATGATCTGTAAAAGTATGGGCATATACAGTGTGGCCTGCAGGGGGCACACCAGCCACCCAAACCCAACATAGACAGACACCAGGCATATAAGTTCAGCACACAACAGTATTTATTAAGTGGGGAAATGCTTCCCGATCATTCCCCACAGCAGCACAGTACAATAAAGTGCAACTAAACACAATATACAGCACTTTCTTTCCTTTTGTCTTGCCTGTCTCTCTCACTCATCCTTCACTCTATCTCTAGCAGACTCTGAAGGAACTACAGCTTATTTACTGAAAGCAAGAAGAAGTTATATTTGTTTACAGACTTCCATTCCTTGTCTAATATAAAATTTTGATCAACATAGTCTGCTATTTAATCTTTTTTTATTTAAATCACTGCTCCCTGTAAAAACATCCATCCATCCATTTTCCAACCCGCTGAATCCGAACACAGGGTCACGGGGGTTTGCTGGAGCCAATCCCAGCCAACACAGGGAGTAAGGCAGGAACCAATCCTGGGCAGGGCGCCAACCTCATCGCAGCTGTAAAAACATGAGGTTATTTTTTTTTCTTGGCCATCACTTCAAAATACATGAGCTAAATGTTTTTGGGTCTAGTATTCCTTTAAGTAGTTCTGAGAATGCAATGTTATGTTTCAAGTAATGATTTCAGGTACAAGTCATTTTGGAAAGAGATGACTGTATTTTTCATTTGATAAAGAGTCTCATTTTTCACTGGAAAAATCTGCTGTAACAAGTATAAACTGAATAAAAAGATAATTAGAATGATGATAAAAAAATGCTAACTGAACATTTGACCACAGACATATAATTTAGAAGGACAATATTGAAATATCATACAGGTTTGTAAGTGTTAAGAAGTTTAGACACTTGTTGTAGAATAATGAAGAATGTTTGTGAAACTTCCATCTCAGGTATTACTTAATCACAACAATTAGTTGCTCTAAATGAGAAGTTTCCTTGAGTGCTAGTCTGATATGTACTTAGAATAAAAATATTTACATATTTAATGTTTTTAGAGTACCAAATAGAAATACTTTTCCAAATGTATATCATCTGCCTTTTCAATGTTTAAAGGAGCGAAACCAGGCAATTCATAACCAGGCAATTCATAAGAAAAAAAAAATGGTTTAATCCAAATGTTTGGTTGCTTTTCAAAGTGACATAGATAAATTGCTTCTTGGTGCTCACTGGAGAGCTAAATTGAATGCAGATAAACAGACATGTAAGCAGCTTGAATATGAATGATTATTGATGTAATTAGTGAATCTAACATGGCTGAAGTTTATAAATCCTGTGGTGATAAGATGACTTTTGGATAACCATATAGGTTATTTCTGCATAGCAAATCATGTGGATTAACAGTCAAATTTTCACCTTCAAAAGATCATTAAGCAGCAGGTATCTGCCTTTCTTAAGAACCAACAGGCGGGGTAATTTAAGAAATATGCATTTAGCATTACTATCACAAAACTAGCACTTGTTCTGGAGCATCAAAGTGCCTCTTTGGGTTTTATTAACTATTTAGAAATTATTGCATTCCATCCAATAAACTGACCTATTTGCTTTAATGCTGGCTAAATTTATGTGTCGGTTTTTGTTGGTATCATGTTCTGTTACTAACTCCAGTAACAAAATATTTCAATACTGTATGTTCTCTAGGTTCGCTTCCCGGGTCCTCCCTGCGTAGAGTTTGCATGTTCTCCCCATGTCTGTGTGGGTTTCCTCCAGGTACTCCGGTTTCCTCCCACAGTCCAAAGACATGCAGGTTAAGTGCATTGGCGATTCTAAATTGTCCCTAGTGTGTGCTTGGTGTGTGGGTGTGTGTGTGTGCGTGCCCTGCAGTGGGCTTGTGCCCTGCCCGGGGTTTGTTTCCTGCTTTGCGCCCTGTGTTGGCTGGGACTGGCTCCAGCAGACCCTCCGTGACCCTGTAGTTAGGATATAGCGGGTTGGATAATGGATGGATGGATGTTCTCTGGGCTTACAAAAACTACAAGGTTAAACCCAATGTTAATGTTGCAATCAACAGGACACTTATTCTTTGTTCGGTTTCTGTCATTTCAAAGGTGAGGACATGCTTTGTTCTGATTTATTCAGAGTCAATGGAGAGATTTTCTGAAACACAGGAAAGTAGCCTGAATGCACTTTTTTTCAGATGATTTCTCTTGATTATGGTTAAACCTTGTGCTGTACTGCTGTTACAGTTTGATAGAGGTTTCACACATTGATCCTCTTTTTCTAGCAAAAATATGTCTGCTCATGGTTGGTGATCGTGGCTTTTATTTACAGTCTCCTGTTTTATGTACCTTGCACCCTAGAGAGTCTTGACACAATGCAGCACCCACTGCTAACTGATACTGACTGCCTTCATCTAGTATGGTCCTGCACTATATTACTCTTTGACGTAGAAAGTTCACTACACTTTGTTGTGAGCCTAACCCCCAAGCCTTCTATAATGAAACAGAAATCGTGATGAGTGAATTGGCAAATTCGCAGAAATGTATGGGAACTTTGCAGAATACAGCAAAGTCCATTAAAATCAATGGGTGAAGTAGGAACTGAACAAGTTTTGAATGTATTTTAATGTGTGCAATGGTCTTTTATGAGTCCCTGAGTGCAAGAGAAGTGTCTGCTGACTAAGCTGGATCGATTATTATGGACAAAAATGTCACCTGACCTGTTAATCACTGCATCACTATGCTTCAAGCAACAAAAGACACAGAAGTAACAATAACTACAATCAAAATATAACAAATGGTCATAAATTTTACAAAAGTAACCAACAAAATACATATCACTCACAGAGTTCCAATGTTCAGGGCAATTTTTTTTACAGCCGGCATCATACTTAGCCACATGGAGTGGCCACATCCATGCAATGGCAGATTTTTTTTGTTTCTGATCTATTTGTGCAGATTCTTTACACTTTTTTCTTCCACCAATAATATAAAAACACCTTTTAAATAGTAATAAACCTTTTGTTATTATGATTTTGCAGGGTCTCATATGTTTTCTGACTCAGGGAAGGCTCCTTTAAGGTTTGTTTGAACTCATTTTTGGTTGCGTGGTTAATTGTGCATGGATTCCACCAGAATACAAAAGTTGCCATGCACTGTGGAATCAGTTTCAAATATTGGGACACAGTACTCTTAATTTTCTTATTATAGTCAGCTAATGTACCCCTCAAATGAAAATAGTGCGAGATTTTTGCTTTTTTAAAATTTTTTTTTAATGTATGACGGGTGCAAATCCAAATGGATAAACGTGCAGCTAGTGACCTTGTGCACGCATGAAGCAAATTAGGTAGTGATGCAAAAATGTGAGGTGGAGTATAGTATGCATGCATGAAAGTTATTTGCATGTCTGCTAGAGCTTTGTGATATCATGCTGGCCTCACAAAGAATCATGGGAAACAAAATGCTCATCTAAGTTGGCTGCACAGCGAATTTCTGGGAAACACTTTGGTGAAATTCACCAATCAGCACTAAAGAGAAATGAAGGCTGCAACCATCAAAGAAAGAAGCAGAGCTAGCATTGACACTGTGTTATAAAGGAATGGGTGATTCCTGTCTGTACTATAGCTTCATGCACTTTAAAGGTGGCAGGAGGGTGGCAAAAAGGTACACCATGCTCATCCCTGTATCTTTGGCCATAATGAGACTTTTAAATATAGGCAAACAGTAACGATAACGTGCAGTGAATACACTTGACTTGAGCATTCATAGTTTTCATACTTTTTATCTGTACGTTTAGCATTCGTTTGCTCAGAGGTTGATGCGTTTGCTGCTTACTGAGCAGCCCTTCTTTTCTCCACCCTAGCGGCCCGCTTATTCTCTTCTTTCTTCGGCATCTTTTGCATTAAAACTGATTAAGTCAGTGCTTGTGTTGCAATTACTTTGTACATTTTCTTTCATTTTTCACTTAAGCTGGCACTTAAGTCTCCAATCTGCCTCAAGAACAATTTAAGATATGAAGAGGTAGGGGAAGTGACGGTGAAGGTGGTAGGGATGAGAACGGCTCCTGTATGCATACACCACAAGGCCGCCCTGCTGGCCGCTGCCTGGAGTTGATTCTACAATAGAATAAAAATAAAAAGAGGAATAACCTTGGAAGTCAATCATCACCCTAAAAGTGGATAGTAGACATCATGTAGTATATGCATACCAAATTTTAGGTCAATAGTTCAAACAGTTTGAGAGCTTCAGGTGATTTAATATCCTGGACAGACAAATGGACAGCCACAGTAGCATATTATATTAAAAGATGGTCAATATAGAGTTTGGAATTGACTGTAGGCACCACTCCTGAATGTCCCCACAAGCACTCTGCTGGAAAGAGGAGGAAAAATATTTCATCATCCGGGTATTCCCAGAATATGATGGCCATCAATCTTTACAGATCTATGGCTATGTTTTGCACTTAGTTATATGGTTATTCAAGCATATTTCAAATAATTAACCTCAGCTACCTAAAAATTGCTAAAGTCATTCTCTCCTATGAAGGTCATGTTTTTGAAACACAACTTCCACCTTTCTTGTCATAATTCCCTCCTTCTTCCATTTACACAAAAAACATATTTTGGCAAGACTCATTTCATACTATAAAACATATTTTTTGTTTAGGGTGAATCATTTATCAAATTCACTAAAAAAGTTTAATAACCCTTTATAGGCTCTGTATTCCTGTAACCCTGAACCTGAAAATGTAAGCCCAGAAAATGCATGGATGACAGTTGAGCTAATCCTAGCTCTTGGCGGTTAAATACTCTTTCTGTTTCATGCCTTTTTTTGATACAGGAGCTCTATGCCAAACCCCAGAGTGGTCTAACTCTAACCCTTATTTTGGAGTACTGATCACTTAACCAAAATATAAATGTTGAATAATATGTGTAATAAAACACATAATATCCTCAAAGCAAATTCTTCTGGCCCATCTTAAATATTTAAAAATGTATTTGAATTCTTTTAATTTAATTATTTTGAACCTTATTGTCATGTTAATTAACTTGCTTTAAAACAATCGGTTTGCAAAATACAAAGTGAATCAGATACAAAGGTCAATATAGTACGTCAACAGAAAAAAAATCCTTTTTAAAGTTTGCTATTATTATAAGGTTAGACAAAAGAAAATCATACATCCTGCTCAGATATTATTATTTTTCTTTAATAATCCTCATGAATACTATATTAAGCTGATCAAATTGAACTTGCTGGATTTGTCGTTCAAATAAGCTGCATTAAGTTACCAGCTTCTCCTGCACTCTAAGAGGTCCCTGAGATTTAGGTATCAAGAGATTAAGAATAAATAGCAGAAAGAGCGACTATTCCTACTTTCACATTCAGGTCAAACAATTGGAACTGAGCAGAAAATATATGCCCCTTTTCCCAATTTATTTTTGCTAATGTAGACTGTTTGCCATTCAGGAATACTGTATATAGTATAATATAAATGGAATGTTGTGATAAAATAAATACAATTATGAAAATGTAACACAAACAAGGCTTAAAATAATAATACAACCTGATAAATCAAATTAATATATTATAGTTTCTTGCTTTGCAGTGGGCTGGCGCCCTGCCCGGGGTTTGTTTCCTGCCTTACGCCTTGTGTTGGCTGGGATTGGCTCCAGCAGACCCCCGTGACCCTGTAGTTAGGATATAGCAGGTTGGATAATGGATGGATGGATAGTTTCTTGCTTCTTATTTGGATACAAAACACTAATAAATCAGTTACATATTCTCAAAACTGTAATGATTTGTTTACATTCTGAACAAACTGGCATACTCTTCAACTACGTATATAGAAAATTTGATTTACAATTCCTACAAAATATCACAGAAAACATAATGAGCTTAAGAATTGCCACATTTACAATTTTTCTTAGTCGCTTACCAAACTTATTCACACAGTTGAGGCTTGCCAGGGATGGATAAGGCAAGCAAGGGTTTTTTTCCACCACTGTCTGGCCAGGGTTCATATTGCATGCAATATTGATGAGATTGTCTGGCCTTGACTAGAGAAGGGATGCTTCAGCTGAATACAATTTTCTTTTTATTTCAAATTCTTTACATATCGTGTTGCAAATTATAGGATAAAATGTTTTAGAAATTTCTGCATTTGTTGTTTATATAGTGTTCATTATTACAGTTTTTCACAATTGTTAACACACAAAAATGACATGCATAGCACAATTATTCAAACTGACACACAGAGAGCAAAACCTCTTCTCAAGTCTCTAAAACTCTAAACACATTTCCTGCTTTACACACATTTTGCAATTCAAAATGGAACTTTCTAAATGCACTGAACACGGTTCTCTGCATAAGACACAACAATCTGACATAAAGTCACATGTTTGCCATTACAACACACTGCCATTCAAAAAGACAGAACATGAGCTAATTGGCCAATATATGTGCCACCTGGCCAAACACCTCAATGGTTAATTGTTACCACTTCAATCAGGAAGTAAGCACTATAAAAAGACCACAGGTGAGCACCTTTTTTTCAAGAACAATGGAAGACATTGCAGAGAGAGGAAGAGGAAGAGGGAGGGTGAGGATGAGAGGGGGAGGAAGAGTGAGAGGTAGGGGTAGAGCTGGTATAGGAGGTCATGGGCGAAGAAGACAGCAACTGTCAAATGAAATCAGAGCAACCTTAGTTGATCATGTCATCAACCATGGGCTGACAATGCAAGAGGCTGGACGTAGAGTGCAGCCCAACTTGAGCCATTTTACTGTCGCCTCTGTCATCCGGACATTTAGACTGGAGCACAGGTATGCAACCAAAATGTCTTTCACACTGTGTAGTACACCCCATGTCATAGTGTATCAGTTGGGTGACACCTGTGTACTTCATGAATGGCTAATGTCATACACTAACTGTACAAGTTTCCTGTCCAATTTACTCTACTGTGGGGGAATCTTTAGGCTGCATTGTCCAAGCCCTATATTTTTGTTTTTTGTTTTTGTAAAGGACTGAGAGACGCAACAATGGTGGAGGAAGGGGCGAAATGTTCACAGGGGTACAGGAAGCTGCCATTGTAAACTTGGTCTTGGAGAATAATGAAATCAGATTAAGAGAAATTCAAAGCAACATCATCCAAGACAACACCATATTCACCAACATTCAACGAGTCAGTCTGTCCACATTGGCTCGCATTCTCAAGCGAAACTAAATCAGCCTGAAACAATTGTATAAGGTGCCTTTTGAGAGAAACTCTCAAAGAAACAAAGAGCTCAGACGAGTATATGTGGATGTAAGTACAATATTGACTGCAGCACATTACACGCAACATTGTTTCCCAGTGTACTGGATAACACCATATTGACTGATTTTAGTTCATTGTTTTCAGGGAGTACTGGAAATGGATGCTCATGCAATCCCACATGAGTTCATCTTCATAGATGAGGCTGGTTTCAACCTAGCAAAGACCAGAAGAAGGGGAAGAAACGTCATTGGCCACAGAGCCATTATAGATGTTCCTGGCCAATGTGGTAGGAACATCACAATGTGCGCTGCCATCTCCAATATGCATGGTGTCCTCCACCATCATGCCAACCTTGGGCCATACAACACAGGCCATATTCTAACATTTCTGGACAGACTCCATAACATTCTCATTCCACCAGAGCATATGAATGATGCAGACCATGCAAGAACCCGGTATGTTGTAGTATGGGCCAACGTGAGATTTCATCATGCAGCCCCAGTCCAAAATTGGTTTGCTGACCACCCACTGTTTCTCGTGCAATACCTCCCACCATTCTCACCATTTCTGAACCCCATAGAAGAGTTCTTTTCGGCATGGCGGTGGAAGGTATACGACCGGCAGCCCTATGTGCGCATGCCTCTTGTGCAGGCTATGGAAGAGGCATGTGATGAAATTGATGTGGGTGCGATTCACGGATGGATAAGGCACTCAAGGCGCTTCTTCCCTCGATGTCTGGCAAGGGAAGATATTGCCTGTGATGTGGACAAGGCATTGTGGCCTGACCCAGCTGAGAGGCAAGATGTTGCCTAATTATTTTTCTTGCCTCTTTTTTTCTATATATTTCTTCTGCACATTTTCTTTTTCAGTTTACTGTTTTTTCTGAGCATATTTTTGTTCGCTCCAATGTAAATATATCTGCTGTGCATATGTTGCACTGACTTGTTTGGTGAAAAATAAAAAAATAAATGCATGTGTGTGTATCTGCAAATATTTCTGTGCATGTGAACACTCTAATTTTCTACAATTTGGACTATTTTAGTATTGTGGCAGAGCATACTAAAGATGAGAGTGCTTTTCATTTTGCCTAACAGTGTGTAGTTGGTTAGACAAAAATCTGGTGATATAACTGACATGTGTGCCATTTAGTGCAGTAGTTTGATTATGATCATTATATATGTAGTTTTGGTTGCAGTGTTTCATTTTGTAGGATATGTGAGGTGTTTTGCTCTTTGGGTGAGGTGTTTTGTGAATTGTGCTAAATGATTTGCAACAATGAGCCTTGTTGTCAAAATTGTGCTTTAGCAATTGTAAAAAACTGTAAAAGAGTTTGTTGGTGGGGTGGGGGGAAGCATAAGTGGCATTACTCTGCAGTAACAGGTATTCGCAGTGATGTTTTGAACTGATCTGAGCATGGTGTAAGACTATGTTGTAGTGTATATGTTTTTGAGGGCTTTTGTGTAATATCTGAAGATAAAGTTTGGTTTTGATATAAGATTACATGGTTTTGAGTAAAGAGTTTGGTTTTGACCTGGAAGTTTGAAGTTTGGGGAGTTGAGTGTGCAATTATGAAATTGTGTTTATAGTTTTGGGAAATAGAGCTTATTTTCAAGAAATGCATTTAAGCAATCAAGAAAACCTGTAATAATCTAACATCACTGCCTGTTTAGCTTATTTAAAAGTTTCCACAACTTTTAAATACTAATTAAATTGTTCCCTTTTTTATTTTGTTAACACCTTTTAACTTTTTTTTGTATATATCTCTTGTCTAGGATATTTCTCTTCTGGTTAATTTTGGAGAATATTTCTTTATATCTTTTTTATAATTATAAAGAGTACACATGCACATTATACAATATACTGTAACAATAAATTTAGTGAATATCATATCTTCTGCTCCATCCTATTTCTAAAGCTCCTCATCATTTATATGATAAAATGAAGTAAAATTATTACCTGTGGTGATTGTTAGTCTCTGCTGTGAAGCCTGGGGTGCATACAGCTGTCCTAACCCGACACAGACAGGCAGGACACAAGTTCACCACACAACACAAAGTTTATTCTTCCTCCAGAATATACAAATAATGTCAAGAATGACAACGCATTCTTTCCACCTTCAGTCCTCCACACAGGCTTTTTCCTTCTTCCTCTCAACTCTGGCTGTTGAATACTGGTGGCGGGCCCCCTTTTATTGGACACCTGGATCCAATGACTTTCTTCAAGTCAAACAGGTCCCAGCAAACTTCCAGGTGCCCTCTGCAAGCCAAGGGGGCAGCTATGTATCAGGCTGGGGAAGACGTTGTCTTGAAAAAACTCTCTCGTCCAGTTCTTCCATTGTCTGGGCATCCCAGCTGGGTAAGGGCTCTGGCCGTCCACCACACTGCCCCTCCCTTAGCTGAGCCTTATGGGGCGAAGTGGCCTGTCCCACGGGGACTGTCCTCCTCCATGATGGAGAGTCGATGTGACCTGGTCCATGGTTCTGCCCTGAAATGACAACACAGGAAAGTAACAGGGAGGTGCTGTGCCACTGTCATCTAGCGTCCTCTATCGGGCTCTTAAATGGACAGTCCCTCCAGCTGTGGCCCAGGTTAAAGCAATCATAGCAACATCCCTCCCGTTGTTGCCCCCATGGGAAGTTCCGCTGCCTCTTGCACTCAGCCGAGGTTGGTGCTTCTCTCCGTTCTAGCAAAAGAGGCCCTTCTCCAGGCTGTTTGAAGACTCGGTTTTCCTTTTCTGAGTCTTCCTTTTGTTCTGGGGTACAGCTACAGTCTGGGTCTCTCTATGGCAGAAAGAAAGGCCCCATGCTGTCTGTACCATCTCAACATATGGGAGACCGCCAGCAGTGTCTGAAGCAGGGTGGTCTGGGTGCCAGCACAGGAAAGCCTTACCAACCCGGTTGTCAAATTGTGATGATAATGAGTGAGTGCCGTTAATGAAAGTAAACCCGAGGGGGAACCACCCCGGTTGTCAAACTCTGATGATACTTAGTGGGTGTCATTAACCTGGATGGGGCCATTTATAAAATTAAATGTGCACACATTCCATACACAAAGGAACACATGCTCCTTAAAGTCCAAGGTATACTGTATGCACAAAGGGCTGCTGTTTGTGCTATTGACAAGGCGTGCAATCCCCTCCCCCACAACACAGGTCAACAAATTCTAATAATATCGACTGCTATGGAATTTTTACTTAATATATAATGATCTTTCACAATTTATTCCAAGTATATATATATATATATATATATATATATATCCATCCATCCATTATCCAACCCGCTGAATCCGAACACAGGGTCACGGGGGTCTGCTGGAGCCAATCCCAGCCAACACAGGGCACAATATATAGTATATATACATAAGGAAAAGGACTAAAGGTAACGCAAGGGTTAACTAAATGTAGCTTAAAGCTTAAGCACATGAGGTCTGCCTCATCTTAAAGAAAACACCAACTTGATTTTCCAAAGTTAGAGTGAGGTAAATGAGTAACAAACACCCCTGCAGAAAGTGGAGATAAACTAATGGGAAAGCTGAAACACCCCTTCTACAGTATGGAACGGTGAAAAGATCATTAGAACAACCTGCAAACACCTCTCCTAAGGAAGCGGGATTCAGAATAATAGGAGAATCGACTTTAGTCAGAAATTACTAGCGGCATTAGTTAATTGGAGGAGGTGAAAATTCTGAATATTATTGATGTGATGTATTAGATGAGGGCGGCACGGTGGCGCAGTGGGTAGCGCTGCTGCCTCGCAGTTGGGAGACCTGGGGACCTGGGTTCGCTTCCCGGGTCCACCCTGCATGGAGTTTGCATGTTCTCCCCGTGTCTGCGTGGGTTTCCTCTGGGCACTCCAGTTTCCTCCCACAGTCCAAAGACATGCAGGTTAGGTGGATTGGCGATTCTAAATTGGCCCTAGTGTGTGCTTGGTGTGTGGGTGTGTTTGTGTGTGTCCTGCGGTGGGTTGGCAACCTGCCCGGGATTGGTTCCTGCCTTGTGCCCTGTGTTAGCTGGGATTGGCTCCAGCAGACCCTGTGTTCGGATTCAGCGGGTTGGAAAATAGATGGATGGATGTATTAGATGAGGTAATAGTAACAGAAAGTGTAAAAGGCAATGAATTGTTTAATTGATGGCTCATTCCATAGACTGAGACTTTTATGCATAACTCTCCAAATAAAGAAATGCTCTGTATTCTCATCTGATCTCTGTGACTACCTGCTTTAAAGACAGAGGAATGTTTTTTTCATGAAACTGCCCACTATGGGGAACATTTGGCGATGTCTATCAACCCTGCATAAGGCACTGTATCTAATAGTTTTGTAGTAACAACTAAAACAAAGAGGATAATTTTGAGGGACAACAGAAGACAACCTTTGCTGAATAAAAATCATCTTAACAGATTTTTGTGTGAAGATATATTTATTTTATATAAAATATATAAGGTAATTGGAATTTATCATCCAACAATGTTTGTTTGTTTTTCTCATAATTATGTACAGAGATTAAAGCAGAAAAAAAGCAGTGGTATTTCCTATGTTGTGATGCTGGTATCCATGTCAGCTGTCATCAGCTAAGTATATTAAGTTTTGAATTTCTGGTGGAAAAAATCACTAATATTCACAATATACATTTGTTTAATGTAGGTACACAAATTCTAAGTATTCGAATGAATATCTGCACTATCTACAGCTGTGGTGAATAATGCCATCAAGATAAGAGACCTTCAGTGAGTAAGTCTAAAGTATCTGGTTCAGCTTTGGGAGCCTTTTGGTTTCTGGTAAAACTCATCTCATGTTAACTTCATTTAATAATAATAATAATAATAATAATAATAATTCATTACATTTATATAGCGCAAGTGTGGTAAGCCCACATCACATATGTAAATTGACTCCCATGCTTACTGATTTTTAAACTGCTTGGACAACTTGGCAATTCATATCACGTTCAGCCTTTTGCATTTGTTGAGTTTTATTTTATTTTTGGAATTTCATTACATAATACCATATTAAGTATGTCTGCTGCTGTATTTGTGACTTTGAATGTCTGTGTTCCTTAATTTTTTTCTAAAGAATATTGCTGCTTAGCTTGACTATTGCAAAATTGAATACTCACTCTATTCAGTAAGCAGCCTAAGTTCATGTTCTGCCTGAGCTGTCAGTGAATTCAGTTTGCTGCATGTATTGCATCTCAGAATTTTATCCTTGATAATGAGCCAATAATTTTGAGAGCACAATATTCCATTTGCTGCTTTGTCCAACAGTCAGGCAATTCATTTACATTGATGTTGTTGTTAGCCTCATTAGCTGCGGCATCAACAGGCTTTGTGCTAATAGCACTGCTAAGAGAGGCTGCTCACTATCGCTATGTGTTTTAGTGTGTTCTGGAGAATTTGAGTGATTCGTGTACTGATTATGACCTTCTCTTTAGTTAGTTAGAGGACTAAAACTAACTTGGAATAGTTATCCTTTTTATATTATTTTTACTTATTACAACATATTCATAATCTGGGGCAATATTGTACTGAAGCATAGCTATGAGTACATTGTGTCCATGTTAAAGAAGATTTTAAAGTTTGTAATGTTATCTTTGCGGGATGCATCAACATTATGTGCTTCTCTGTTAATACAAGACACATTGTAAATTATACATTGAAACTCACCAATATTATTAGCTATCAGAGTTTTTTTATATCTTTTTGAAATGTAGTAGAGAAATAAAGATCTTAACAGGAAAAATATAGCATTATTTATTCCAATTTCATGCAGAAGAAAACAGGTTTCCTGCTACATCAAAACTGTGATCCTTTTGTTTAAAAAATCTATTGAAAACAGATTTTCAAGTATGCCATTTCTGCTGAGTAATGTCTATCTGTATTTCAAAAGTGCATTTTTTCTGTTCAGTTGTCTTTTGTAGATTCTCTTAAATGTGAGAGCTGTAAGATGTATTTAAAATGCATGTTATATTTAAAAACATATGTTGTGTTTTACTGCTTAGCTTCAGTGTGTGTTGTTGATACTGCTGCTAAGACCTTATTAGTGAAATTAATAGTGATGACAGTTTTTTCATAGAGAATCAAACCTTTCTCACTTTTTGTTAAGTATCTGGCAATCCAAATATTTTCTGAAGTGAATATGAAATCGAACATCACCTACAGAGGTTTAAGCAGAATGTTAGAAATAAGTGATGGTGTGAAACATAGTTTATCCAATCTGATACTTTAAAATTTATAGAGGGTAAATAACTAAAGCTGCTTTCTTCATAAACTTAAAGAATAAAAGTGCCTTTTGTATATTGAATATTTTTCTTTGAGATTTCTCTAGGTGATGTGATGGAGTCAGTCATCTTGGGCATCTTTTCTTGGCTGCAGAGGAGAAAGTCTCATCCCAGGGTGGAACTGCTTACCTCACCCAGATCTAGGAAGCTGGTTGCCAGATGTGGAAGTGATAACTTCCACTTTCACTTGTAAGGACACCGTAACACGCTTTCTTTTCCCATTCATTGTAATATTTAAAATGAAGACTTAATGAACTACAGAAATATATAAACACAAAAATCCTAAGTGAACTAAATGAGGGGTACAGCTGAAGAGTGGCAAGTGAGTCACTCCCACATATCCACAGTCACCAGTTCCTCAACCACTCACTCAGTATGTGTGTTCATTACAGTATTCGTGGCAAAGCTGTTACGAATTACGTTATGAGAAAAGTAGTGTATTACACTTACAGGTTCACCTTGGATAATGTGGAACCTTGGCTAAGCAGGGCTGTAATATATACAGTATACTGTATATACCCCATATTCTCAACACGCCTGCACAAGTACCAGTTACTGGTCAAAATATGCTTTTTATTTTGAAGACTAAACCTTTAATACACACAGACAAATCACAACACACCAGTCTTTCCATATGTTCCTCATTTATTGCCCTCCTCCCCAATCTCCTCCTGCAAGTATTGTTGTTGTTTTCTTCCTCTTTCTAAATCTGACCTGTCGAGTGAGAACAGAAGGTCTCTTTTATGTCAGGTTCAGGTTTTACAATATGAAGGAAGCATTTCCATATCGGACAGAAGCTCCTCAGAATCGGGACAGCCATTCCCTGCAGCTAGCAGCAGCCAGTAGAGCTGCTTAACAGGATTGCAGTTCCCAGTATGCTTTATGGATGTGTGCATAGTTACACCAGCCCAGGAATGCTGCCACCTAGTATATTTGGGAAGCATACAGTAATGAAAGGTTATCTCCCACTCTTCATCCATTTTATAGTCCTGTCAGGAAAATGAATGTCTTCCATTCTGATTGGAACATCAAACAAGTGTTACCTCCCATTACTATATATATAAATTGTAAGAGAGCAGGCAGACCACGATAAAGAGTCAGGGCATCACCCTGGTGACCCCAAATAATTAGAGTTCAGAAAACACAAAAGAAAACATGTAATAATTACAAAAACATCTTTCCAGATGTGAGTTGATAAATAAACTGTTTCAAGATGGTGGATCTTCCGGTCTTAGGTCCTCCTGGCAAAAAGAAGCAGGTCCAAGTGGACAACACAAAAAGTGACGTCAGAGATATTACAACTGTCAGTCACCTGGTCTGCAGAGGGAGAAAAAGAAAAGACATTAGGCCACAGCACCACTCACCTGAGCCCTATGCATGACAAAACATACAGTGAAATTAACAAGCGATAGTAGTAAAGTACCTCATTTAATGGCAGGAATGAATGATCAGATAAAAGCAAAAGGGTGTTTGGACTGTCAAATCCTCTGTCCTTTAAGCTTCCTTCTGTGCTAGATGTTTCAAGAAGCTGGCTGTTGAATGATTGCCAACTTCTGGTCTCCAGGTTTTTTATTTCTTGTGAGTTCTGGAAGAGGCAATGCTTCTAGTAGATGGTGGAAGTGATGTCACTTATCTCCCAGACTTTGTTCCTTGACTCTAAAGGGAAACAGCAATTCGCTACTGAGTGTGTCACCTTAATTTCATTCCCCATCTTGCTGTCCTTGTCAGTGGCTGGAAGACACCTGCTAGACTTCCTTGAGCGTATGCTGTACCAACTGTCCCCTGCGACTCTGCCAGCGTAGTAGTGAAACAGGACAAACTTTAAAAATCAATAAACATACAGGTATCTCTAACTAAGCGGAGGCAAGGTATGCTGCAAAATGTGGGGACAGGTACACCAACTTAAACGGAGGCTAGTGCGTGAGTGAGGAGGTCCCCGCCTGGCTCCCCACTCCTGACGTCACGCTTCCCCCTCCCCTTGGACCGCAGCCTCTGTCTCAGATTAGCGTGAATAAATCGCTCCTGCATGCGAACTATGATACTTAGCGTGGTGAAAGAAGTTGCAAAATCAACTGGAATATTCAAGCTAATTATACAAAAAAACCCAATCTTAATCTGTTAAGTAGTTCTCTCCTGAAAAGGGGACAGACATACAGACACGTTGGATTTTATATAAATATATATATATATATATAGAGATGTTAATGTGGGGCCATATGCATTTGTCTGTTTCACTTGCAGGATAAAAGCAAAAGTTAAATGAATCAATACCTTTATTAAAATAAATATCATTGAAAAGATAATAACAGAAGCAAATTTAAGAAAGATAAACAAAATGCTGGTTGTTCATCAACCCATTTTACATGAGTGACAGTCAAGCATATGCCTGCAATGTTCTCCTCTTTACTATGCACTCAAAGTAGTTAAGGAAAGTAGCAAAATTTAATCCCATACTGTGCTTACTTCATATAGCTACAGTATATCCAAATTAATTAAGTACACTCTTAATAAGCCTAAAAGGATTTAATACTGAGAAATAGTGATGAAAAACAAGTTATCGACACATTTAATTTCCATTATTTTAAGTTCCATGTGGGAGTGTAAAATGCAAAGAATTCAAAGTAAGACATTGAAATTCTGGACTAATGATGAAAGTTTGCATTAGTGCACACTGATGTGTGCATCATTATTGGTACATTATCAATACCACTTTACTGGAGCCAAACTGGTTACAGAAGTATACAGTTATGAGGAAAATGAGCCATTTTAATAAGTCATTTATCTGCTTAAAATATACACAACATAATTAATAGACGGTAGTTATGCATTTTATTAAATAGAAGAATCAACAATATTGCCAGCATGATGAAGATAAATAAAAATAAGCAGCAAAATTACATATTTTGTGGACACATTACAATGAAGGCTTTATGACATGGTCTTGTAGACTAACACAAAAAAATACTTATGATTATATCAGAAAAGGTGAATTCATGGAAATGGCAGTCAGGTTGACAGGCTCAGGGTATGGGCAGGGTTGCCAGTTGTTGCAATATCCAACTCAACTGCTAGACTGAAAATAAATCATACATTTCTTTTGTCTGTTTCAAGTTTCCTGATATTATCTCTTTGCACTGTTTATGGATGGCAAATGCTAAAAGAACCTTAATGTAGTTAAGGAATCAATTTTGATCAAAATAGAGCTTTTTTGTTGCTTGCTCATTTCAAAGTTTGGTACATTTCTTTTGTATATTTATCTATTAATGGTAAATAGAATACTATAACCTCATCCATGGAGTAAGCACTTGCTGTTAAGATGCCGTACCCATGGGGTTCCTCTGTCCCCAGTTTGGAGAACAGCAGTGGGTTTGGCCTATGGAGACACCCAGAGGAAATTTATGATATGCCAGAGGAACCAGAGGATCGACTCCTCACAGCTGCAGCTTGTTAGCTAATATATCAGTACTGCAGGTGTGTTTATATAGGATGCTGACTTGGCAAGTTGGAATGTGCGCCTCTAATATAGTAAATAGTGAATACTACAGAGAGAAGGATCTGTGTTTCAAAGTTTGTAGTCAATAATTTTAGTAGCTTGAAGTATTGTTAAAAACTTTTAAAAAGTTTTCTCTAGTGTGTATTAAAGATTTATTTTGTTAATATATTTTTCTGTTGTTAGCATTAATCTATTATATATAATATAGGTATATTTGCACTGAATGGGCTGAGAATAGGTTTATAAAAAGAAGTGGTGTTATATTCTACACTTCAAAGATAATTTGAACCATGGGAGACTTGTTAATAGGCTAACCTTATTCCTTTATAGTATTCATGTTTTAAAAGGACCACAATGGCGCATCAAACAAGGTGACATAGCTTAACTTTCTTACACCACACACTCCATTTCAGTGTTTTTGTTGTAGGAGCCAGAGAACATCTACACTGCATCAAGCACAGGCAACTATCAATTGTGAATGGAGTGCAAGTCCATCACAAACTTCAAAAGGCTCATTTAGAACTGCCTATTAAATTACCATACATTTCTTTAGGACAGAGGAAGCACTTGAAAACTGCATACAAACAGGATGCTTGCATTGTGAAGCAGCAGCAGTGTACACTGCACACTTGAGTTGTCCCATCAAACAACATGTCATTATAATGGGACACGTAAGAATTGTTCACCCTGAACAGATCCCTGATGAAATTTGTAACTTTTTAAAATGTATTTTTAATTTTATATTAATGATGTAGTAATCTTACATTGTTCCAGGTATTTATGATGTCAGCCTGGGCATGGTTGCGTGTGTGTGGCAGCCATTATGTCTCACCATGAACACAGGCCTAGCAGCAGGCTAGGATCACCAATGGAGAATTATAAGAGGGAACAAATAGTATATGCATAGTTACATCTTGGACAAATTGGCTTGAATACTTCTTTATTCAGAATGAATAAGCACAATACAGAAATTCTTAGGAAGCATATTTCCACATAAATAGTTGAACATGTGCTACTAACAGATGGAGATCTTTAGGGCAAGCACAAAACACTATGGAGATGTTTAGACATACTGTAGTTAGCATCATCAATATATACACAAATGCTTATTTCAGTTTTTGAAATATTGTACATGTGACTCTTTATACCATTTGAATTTTATTTTTATTATTAGTGAAGGAGTGGCACTTTTTTTTGCTCATACTCTCTACCCTGCCTGAAAAGTTATACTTTCTCACAAAGCAGAAATAGTTTTAAGTTGTGTTGTTAGCAACATTCTAATATTGTTACAGACAGAAAATACAATTCTTATGATTTTAGATTCAGGGCCATTTATTGTCACTGCTGTCCATGAGCAGCAGCCTCTTAAACAGGCTGGAGATTTACGTCTAGCTGTCAGATACTGTTGTTACATTTTTTAGTTCATAATCATCAATTTATTTTTAATATCTGTAAAAAGGTGATGATAGTACTACATCGTTTTTGTCTGAAGTTAAACAGAATTTCTGACAGAACATATGTTACCTTTAGAAGATTGATAAAAAAAGAATTTCATTTGTATACGCACATCTGAATCTGTTCCTCAGAGAGTCGCATTCAGGGCAGCTGATGGAATGGTCCTTATGGATGACACTGCAATTGTGACCCACTGGGCTGGCTACTTCGAGCAGTTGTTCAAAGCTGATCCTCCGGCTAGCACGTTGGATATCTCTGGGTCCACGGTTATTGAGGCTGATCCTCCAATTAGATCTGAACCACACAATCTCACTGAGATTGCACAGGTGGTGAACCAGCTGAGGGGATGGGGGGGTTTGGGGGAAGGCTGCAGGGATCTGTGGTATCCGGTATGAACTTCTCCAGGCTGGTGGTAAGGCTGTCCTCCTGGCATTGCAAGCAATCTTTGCTTAGCATTTGGGAGACTGGCATCATTCCAACTGACTGGAAAACTGGACTTGTTGTCCCTACCTGGAAAGGGAAGGGTGATCACCTGGATTGCAGCAACTACAGGGGGATAAAACTGCTCTTGGTGCTGGAATAAGGTCCTTGCTAGGGTCGGACTTGACTGGAACAGTCTGGTTTTTCACCTAAGAAGTCTACCGTCGATCACATCCTGGCACTGAGGGTTCTCATGGAGCGCAAACACAAATATCGGCAGAATTTCTTTGCAGCCTTTGTTGATTTTCCCAAAGCATTCAACTCAGTTGATCGAGCTGCCCTGTGAGACATCCTGAGGGTTCAGGTGATCCCCTTGAGGTTGCTGGATATCATGGCCGGCCTGTACACTGGTACTGTGAGTGCTGTGCAGAGAGTAGGCAGGACCTCTGTGTTTTTTCCAGTTGATTCTGGGGTTCGTCAGGGGTGTGTTCTTTCTTCTACCCTGTTCAGTGCTTGTATGGACTGGGTGTTGGGCAAGGTCGTGGGGTCCAGCGGCTGTGGGGCATGTGTGTTGTTGAAGAAAGATTCACAGATCTTGACTTTGCTAACGATGCTGTGATCTTCGCTTAGTCAATGGAGGCTCTGATCGGGGTGCTCAAGAGACTGAGCAAGGAGTCTGAGTGTCTGGGCTTGTGAGTATTCTGGATAAAAACCAAGATTCAGGCCTTTAATGACCTCTTGGGCACAGCCATCAGCAATGTGTCTGTCTGCGGAGAGAGTGTCAACCTTGTCGAGAGGTTTACTTACCTTGGCAGTGACATTCATGTCTCTGGTGACTCTTCCTTTGAAGTCAGTAGACAGATTGAGAGAGCATGGGGGGTCATGAGGTTGTTGGAAAGGGGTATGTGGTACTCCTGATATCTTTGCAAAAGGATGAAGGTCCAAGTCTTTAGAGTCCTGGTACTTCCTGTCTTGCTATATGGTTGCGAGACATGGACGCTATCCAGTGATCTGAGATGAAGACTGGACTCCTTTGGTACTATGTCCATCCATCCATCCATCCATCCATTGTCTTCCGCTTATCCGAGGTCGGGTCGCGGGGGCAGCAGCTTGAGCAGAGATGCCCAGACTTCCCTCTCCCCGGCCACTTCTTCTAGCTCTTCCGGGAGAATCCCAAGGCATTCCCAGGCCAGCCGAGAGACATAGTCCCTCCAGCGTGTCCTTGGTCTTCCCTGGGGCCTCCTCCCAGTTAGACGTGCCCGGAACACCTCACCAGGGAGGCTTCCAGGAGGCATCCTGATCAGATGCCCGAGCCACCTCATCTGACTCCTCTCGATGCGGAGGAGCAACGGCTCTACTCTGAGCCCCTCCCAGATGATTGAGCTTCTCACCCTATCTTTAAGGGAAAGCGCAGACACCCTGACGAGGAAACTCATTTCAGCCGCTTGTATTTGCAATCTCGTTCTTTCGGTCACTACCCATAGCTCATGACCATAGGTGAGGGTAGGAACATAGATCGACTGGTAAATTGAGAGCTGAGCCTTACGGCTCAGCTCCTTTTTCACCACGACAGACCAATGCAGAGCCCACATTACTGCGGATGCCGCACCGATCCGCCTGTCTATCTCACGCTCCATTCTTCCCTCACTCGTGAACAAGACCCCGAGATACTTGAACTCCTCCACTTGGGGCAGGATCTCGCTACCAACCCTAAGAGGGCACTCCACCCTTTTCCGGCTGAGGACCATGGTCTCAGATTTGGAGGTGCTGATTCTCATCCCAGCCGCTTCACACTCGGCTGCAAACTGATCCAGAGAGAGCTGAAGATCACGGCCTGATGAAGCAAACAGGACAACATCATCTGCAAAAAGCAGTGACCCAATCCTGAGCCCACCAAACCAGATCCCCTCAACGCCCTGGCTGCGCCTAGAAATTCTGTCCATAAAAGTTATGAACAGAATCGGTGACAAAGGGCAGCCCTGGCGGAGTCCAACTCTCACTGGAAACGGGTTCGACTTACTGCCGGCAATGCGGACCAAGCTCTGGCACCGATCGTACAGGGACCGAACAGCCCTTATCAGGGGGACCGGTACCCCATACTCTCGGAGTACCCCCCACAGGATTCCCCGAGGGACACGGTCGAATGCCTTTTCCAAGTTCACAAAACACATGTAGACTGGTTGGGCAAACTCCCATGCACCCTCCCGGACCCTGCTAAGGGTATAGAGCTGGTCCACTGTTCTGCGACCAGGACGAAAACCACACTGTTCCTCCTGAATCTGAGGCTCGACTATCCGACGGACCCTCCTCTCCAGGACCCCTGAATAGACTTTTCCAGGGAGGCTGAGGAGTGTGATCCCTCTGTAGTTGGAACACACCCTCCGGTCCCCTTTCTTAAAGAGGGGGACCACCACCCCGGTCTGCCAATCCAGAGGCACTGTCCCTGATGTCCATGCGATGTTGCAGAGGCGTGTCAAACAAGACAGTCCTACAACATCCAGAGCCTTAAGGAACTCCGGGCGTATCTCATCCACCAAAAAACAAACAAACCTCCTATGATGAAAGACAACTTTGGACGGCGTTTTCCCTTGCCCGGACGCGGGTCACCAGGGCCCCCACCGGTGTCGAATGAGCGGTTGCTCATGGAGTCCTGAATGAGGCACATTACCTGCATTGTGAGGAAGCATCAGTTATGGCACTATGACCATGTGGCGTATTTCCCCAAGGGTGATCTGGCTCGTAAGATCCTCATTGTTGGGGACCCGAGTGGCTGGACCAGGCCAAGGGGTCGCCGACGTAACACCTGGCTGTGGCAGATAGAGGGTCATTTCCGGAGGGTGGGACTGGACCATGTGTCTGCCTGGGGGGTTGCAAACCGGGATCCCGAGTTGTTTCGTCGTGTAGTAGGTGCGGCAACACACTGTGCCAGTGCAACTTCACTTGACTTGACTTTGAATACTGATATCATTCTGTTGTACTTATAAACTGGACCCTTATGAGGTTTTTCATCTTATGGATTAGCGAAATGTTTTAATGAGTTAATATATTAAATGGGTATAACTGAACTGTCAGAATAAATGAAAAAATAGATAAAGTATATTTCTTTATTCCCTCACTAGCTCTGTGACAAAATATGTAAAACTTTTAAATTTTAAAACCAACTGAAAACTCTTTTTACTTTGCTTTTTTTCTTCCTTTTGCTTTATTGTATTTATTTCCATAAAAATATTTCCAGAAAACACATTGATTTTCCCCTTTCATCAAACTAAAACCTGACAGCACTCTGTTCTCTCCTCTTGTAAACAGTATACAAAATTACCTCCATGATATCATGTGTCTATTTGAAAATATAAACCAAACAGTCCACAGCAAAGAATGAGCTCTAGTCTAGCTGAAAATAGAATGCACTGAGCTTCAAAATGGATCCAAGTCCAGTGCTTAAGACCAGGCTCAATATCTTTGTCGTTAGAGGATACTCTTCTCATATTGTGGACAAGTCCCTCAATAAAGTCAGGAGCAGACTTCATAATATCCACCCTAAGAGGAAACCCAGAAATGAAACCTGCATCCCACTGGTCCTTCCCTTCCACCCTGCCACTCTTTCTCTCTCACATGTCATTAAACAAAATTTCCAAATGTTGCAGACTGATCTTTCCTTCCACAGGAGCCCCTTCCTCTAACCCTCCCTTGCTCCCTTCAATTAACCACATAAATTGCACAAGTTTCTTGTCTGCATCTTACTACACTGAGCAGAGTCATGTTTCCAGCAAAAACTTTCAATTGTAACAAGAGCCTGTGTGTCACTTGCAAATATGTCAATCACCAATGTCATGGTCCTCAATATCAAATAACAGGTCTGATACCAATCTAAAAGTCTTATTTACTACATTTTTGTGGGAAATGACCAGCTATCTATATTAGTAGCATCGGGAGATGGTTAGCAGATAGTATGTGGGAGTATGTCTGAGCCATTAAGATCAAAGACCATACAAAACCTATTGTAGAACACTTCACATCCCTTGGCCATAGCCACACTGATCTCTATGTTTGTGATCTTTTACCAGGCTTCAAAGACCCCTTTCAAAGAAAAACAGAAGAAGCTAAATCCATCTCAGAAGTACGACCAAATTGTTCTCCAAGTTTTAATGACTGAGTAACATTGTAATTTCTCCCTTCATTTCCTATAATGGCATCTTTTCATACCTACTTTTATCTTTCACTCTTTTCATCTGCCCTGGTGTTCTCTTTCCACACCTATATAAGATTACTGTTCTTTTCACTTTAGTTACACACCCGATGAAGGATAAATAGTAAACATGTTATGTCTTTTAACTTCTTTCCCTTTCAGTATAGAAGTAGCCTTTAACTTGTTTTATCTTTGTCATTATGCAACCAGTACTGGACATCAATCTTCAGATTCTTTTCCCCCCAACTGCTGTAACACATTGAAGACCTGGCTAGGGCTGAGTTATTTTGGTATCTTTAGGTAAGACAAGTTTATATAATCAATAACAGCCTTCAAACACTGATGCCTGTCTTGAAGAGCCAGTTTCATGATCAGCAATTAACAATTGCATAAAAAATCACAGTAGCCCCAATTCTGAAAATCAGACAAACACTAGCACAAAATGAAATTAAGGCTTACGTCTAATCTTTTGGCTTCCAGCTCAAACTAAAAAGTTGAGTCTGCTAGTCACAGAATACAGTACACATCTACCTATTTAAGGAGACCAGATTTCAAAAAGCCTCCGACATCCAGGGAAATATGGTATTGTTTTTTTTAGTAAGTGAGTTCATGGTTGTAATGATTAAGCTAAAGTTGTGGGTGAAGGATTGGCAATAGTTGGAAAAGTCAATTAATATCATCCCCTTGTTCAAACACACAGGAATATACTACCTTACAAGAATTCCAATTTTGCCAGGGCCATCATGAGTTCACTGAAGGAGTTTGCTTCAATCCATCCATCTTCATAACTTGCTTGTCTAGGTCAGGGTCAAAGGGAAACTGGAGCTTCCGTCCGTAATCAGGAGACACAAGGCACAAGCAATCCCTGGGCAGGGCACTAGTCCATCACGGGGTAAATGAACACACACACACATACCCCAATATACACATTTGGACATGTTAGCAACACCAATATAACTAAAATACATGACTTTGGCCTGTGGAAGGAAATCAGAGCACAAGAAAGAAACCTGCATGGACAAAAGGAGAATGAGGAGTTTGAATATTGAAGAAAAAATACAAAGGGATCACAAACATACAGTATAAATATATCTGTAAACCGTTACATAGACTCTTAGAATTCGTAAAGAAGTTAGAAAGTAACTGAAGTACTCTTGAACCATTTTGTCAATGAATAAAGCTTGACCAGATGGAAGTAGTGAATGCAGTCTTCATACAATACAATACAATTTATTTTTGTATAGCCCAAAATCACACAAGAAGTGCCGTAATGGGCTTTAACAGGCCCTGCCTCTTGACAGCCCCCCAGCCTTGACTCTCTAAGAAGACAAGGAAAAACTCCCAAAAAAACCCTTGTAGGGAAAAAATGAAAAAAACCATGGGAAAGGCAGTTCAAAAAGAGACCCTTTTCCAGGTAGGTTGGACGTGCAGTGGGTGCCAAAAAGAAGGGGGTCAATACAATACAATACAAAGAACAAAACAAATCCTCAATAAAGTATAAAAATAAAAATTTTATAAGTACAGAGCAGAACTTAACAGTAGATGATATCTCATAATATGATTTGGTTTTGTTTAGAGTCCTGAAGACCTCAGCCATCAAGCTGCCTCCCCCATTTGGCCATTCCACAGTTGAGTCAGCGCTGGGCCAGCCAATCCGATGAAAGGACCCCTCTACCCCACGATTCCTGTGATCCTCCATCAGGGATGACTTTATCTTAGGCAGGCAAAACAACTTGGCAGGTGGGCCGTGGCACCAAGTGCCACATTTGAGTACCGAGAAGAGAAACAGAATAGGTAAAGGTTAGTAACAAATTCTAACTATCATGTTACTTATGTTTTAGTGCTAATGGCTAACAACAGAGATGCAGTCTGTACAGTTAATCAGCAGCTCTAGTCAGGATATGCTAAACTGAAGTAGTGAGTCTTCAGCTGGGATTTAAAAGCTAAGACCAAAGGGGCATCTCTTATAGTAGCAGGCAAACCATTCCACAGTTTAGGGGCTCTGTAACTAAACGCTCGACCTCCCATTGTTATTTTATTAATCCTGGAATCATAAGAAGAGTGGCAGCTTGAGATCTTAATGTGCGCTCTAGTTTGTAAATCATGATAAGTTCAGACATGCAAGCCGGACCTTGGCCATTTAATGCTTTATATGTTAAAAGGAGGATTTTGAAATCTGCCCTAAACATAACCGGAAGCCAGTGTAAGGATTTAAGAACTGGAGAGATGTGTTCATATTTTCTTGTTCTTGTAATAATTCTTGCAGCAGCATTTTGGCTTAACTGAAGGCTGTATAAAGAACAGTTTGAACATCTTTGAACACAGTATTGCAGTAGTCAATCCTACTAGAAATAAATGCATGAATTAATTTCTCAGAATTCATCTCATCCTTGTCTTAATACTGGATGAAATTATATGCCCTATAATGCCGTAGGAGATATTTCATGCACTCTGTTGGCCTGTCAAATCTAACTGAGAAAGTACAAGGATATATGATAGATGGTAATTATTTTGTAATGGTTCTATCTAAAAGGGCAGTATGGTAGTGTGGTGGTTAACACTGTTGCCTTACAGCTGCAAAATCTTGTGTTTGATCTTGTGTTTCCCGATGGTCAAACAGTGCTTATACTTTCAGAATTGCTAAATTATGATATTCCATGTATGCTATCTTATTGAACGTCTGTTCCTGTAGATATTTTCAAGACAGCAAAGGTCTCTAAAACAATGTGCACTCCATGAACTCCATGAAGTTCTTGTGTTTGTGTGTTTTTTTCTCTGTGTTTGTTAGTTTTTCATCCACATCCCAAATAAACTCATAAATTTGTTGAGTGTGAGGTAGTTGGGTAATATCTTTTGTGATGGGCTTTCTTACTGTTCAAGGTTGAACTCTACTGTCAAAACATCGTCAAGATCAGACCCAGCTTCTACAGCCCTGAACTAGATCCAATGAGTTTTGTAATGGATTGAACTTGCTTTATTAATCTGAATTTATACATGGCTGGAAAGTCACTTCATTCTGTTTGATCAAAATAAAAATTGGTAGCCATTCAACTGCTAGGTGTTGAATGAATGAACACATTGTTCGAATATTTCTATATGTAGACCTTATTGGTTTTTGGTTTGGGGGCTGACTGTGCATAACTGGGCACCTGAAAATAGCTCAGTGGCCATTTCCATGATTATCTTATACCCTGCAGGTTAGCCCTGTAAGGGCATTCAAGAGTAGTGTAATTAAAGGGCAACTAAAACTTGGCTAGATTTTTACTGAGGAAATGCAGCTGCAGTATCACTGCTTACAGTATCTAGTCTCTGCCTTTCCAGATAGGTGTGCTTTATTATGAATTTATGCTTTTGAGATTTCAAATCAAGTAATGAAATGTGCTTAGTGTGCAAAACAGCAACCAACAAGGTGGCTATTTTTGTACCGCGCTCCACATTATTCACCCTGGCTAAGCACAAGTGTCCACATAAAATTGCTACAAAAGCTGACAAAACAATCTGCAGTTCCCAAGTCATTTAAGGCTTTCATATTCCTTACAAATTCTAAACCAGGGCTGTCCAAAGAGTGGCTCACACATCAGACTAAAAGTGATCTGCTAGGACTTTTTTGGCCCATGCTACAATTTCTAAAAACAATATGTTTTCATGTTTTTTAAGTCATAAATATAAGCCATTTTCCTATAATAATCTTAATGTTTACAAGGTCAATACTATTACTTTGCTTCATCTAGGATATTTGTACACATATCATAAATATAGCAAATGCAGTAAGAAAAAAGGAGTAAGTGCAACAATGACAGAGAGTCTGGTTTAGGAAAATTGACAGAGTGAAATATTTACTTAGAGATGAAATGAAAGGCACAGTGGATGTACAAAGATAGTGTGACTACCTTTAGATAGGTCATTTGGAAGCACTTTGATTCAAATCCTGGTCACAGAATTTCATAGCTTTTAGATGTGGTGTGTATGGGGTTGGGGGTGTTTTAACTTTCAATAGACAGATTTTTAGGTAAACAGACTAGCTCTGAAAGCCTAGTCAAGTTGGACAGGATTGAAGTGTATTCTGGGAAAGCTGAAAGACAATGAAGGAGCTTGGCATGTTTTGTTTGCAGCTAGCAATAGGTTTCGAATCCTATTGGAATCGACTTTGAGCTTGTGTGATAACTTTCCTGTGGATCTGAGAAATTGTAAAAGTGTTAGCCGCTTTGCTAGTTAATAGTAAGCCAGAACAGAGTGGCTGCCTTCTATTAGAACTTTTTTTAAATAAGAATCTCACTGTTATTATTATTATTTTTAGTTTTAGTTTAGTTTGTGCTCTGTTAAATGTTTCTGACACTTTGAATGGAGCTTGATATCTGCTTAGCTGCTGGACACTTAAAATCAATGTCTCTGTCTGATTATTGATTACTAACATTGCGCATTCATTGTCTCACTGTGGTCCCTTAAGGGTGCAAAGGACTCTTTGTGAAGTAGTGAATTGGTGGTAAACTGGGCTGAAGTAAACGACTGAAAGTAAAAACAGTCCCAGTCAGCAAACAGTCTTAAGTTAGATATCCCTAAGATTGAATACCTGGGGCAAAATACAGACAGAAATGTAAGAGGTTAAAGATCACAGTTGCATGACTGGTTTTGACATTTTTTTCCTTTAACTCATTAAGAAAATAATCTAAGAGGTTATATTGGGACTTTTCATGTTAGGCTCATGTTATAGGTGATCGGATAAAATAATAAAAGAAAGGTGCAATAGAGGAAATCTAAGAAACCAAATGGAGGATGATTAGATGCCCTTTATATCATCACCACTTTAGACATCCTACTGGACTCTGGTCGCTGCACTGTAACAGACCTCTCAGTGCATCTTGCTGTGTTTTGTGTCTGTTTTTTTTTGTTCTTAAATCATGTAAAATTTTGTTTTGTTTTCCTTTAATAGTTTGTAAGTACTGATGCTTTGTAACATTTGCGAAAGTTTTTTACATTTGATTGTTACTGCCTTTGTAATTCAACAGTGTGTGGCTGGCACTGTTCATTTATAGCCGGAACATGCTGCTATCACTGACACCAGTGTACTACTCTCCGTGTACTACTAATATACTGGATGAATTAAAAGCTTTGAAACTCAGAAGGCAAGGAAACTGAGGTGGAGAAGTTTTAAGACACCTTTGCCAACTATCATCATGAGCTATGCACAGTCCTTGCGGAATAAACTGGACGAGCTGAGAGCATCTGTGTGATATCTCCACAAATACCGAAAAAGCTGTCTGATGTGCTTTACTGAGACCTGGTTTAAGAATACTGAATCGGATACAGCTATAGAAGTGGATGAATTTGATTGTATATGGCAAGACAGAAACCCAGCTTCTGGTAAGCAGATAGACGGTGGGGTCTGCCTTTACATTAACAAAAGGTGGTGCAAGAATATCACTGTAAAAGACCGCATGTGCACGGCAAATATTGAACTACTCACAATCGGACTTTGCCCATACTATTTACCACGAGAGTTTAATCAGTTATTTGTGACAGTAGTTTACATACCGCTGCATGCTGATGTGAGAGCTGCAGCTGAAACGATTCTTGAAACTTTTCAGAAATTAGAAATCAAATCACCTGGCTGTTTCAAAAATGTGATGGGTGATTATAGTTTATGCAATCTTGAATCAGTATTAACACATTACCATCAGTATGAGAATATTAATACTAGAGGGGACAAAACAGTAGACAAGTGTTATGGAAACATCCCTAGCGCCTACATATCGCATCATAGAGCAGCCCTGGGTGCGTCTGACCACGTTGTTGTTCACCTACTACCAAAGTACAACAGAAACTGAAACAAGAAAAACTGGGCATATGAAAAACACAAAACTGGTGCAAGGACATTATAGTGGAACTGAGGGAATGCTTCTCCTGTACTGACTGGGATATGCTGACATCCTCACAGTCACTTAATGAGGCAACTTTCACTGTAAGTGAATACTTGAAATTTTGTGAATCTATGATCATTAAGGAAAAAACCATCAAGGTCTACCCCAACAGTACACCATGAATCACTAAATAGGTTAAAGCACTACTATTGGAAAAACAACATGCTCATCAAGAAAATATGATAGAAGAAAAACAAATTTTACAGCAAAGGTTTAACAAGTTAATCAAACAAAATAAAAAGATGTATGGGGAAAAAATTAAGAGGTGGTTTAATGTTAACAATCCAAAGCTGGTTTGGAAAGGCCTACAAACAATCATTGGACTGGGTTCTAAAAAGAGTATGAACTTTCCAGTTGACAAAGACCAGAATCTTTTAGCAGATGAACTTAATAACTTTTTTGGCAGTGATTTCAGCACCCAAGATGCAAAACTAAAGGAGATGCTTTATAAAAAACACCAGGAATTCTGCTGTGATAGGGTTCAGTTTGTCTGAAGTGGAGAAAGGCTTGCGACAGGTTAAAACAAACTGGGCAGTGGGGCCAGACGGCATATCAGGTCGGTTCTTAAAGTCCTGCTTTAAGCAGCTCTCTCCGGTTTTTCATTTAGTTTTTAACTGGGCTCTGACATGTGGCATTGTACCTAAGCTGTGGAAACAATCAGTGATTTCCCCAGTTTCTAAGGTTTCCAGGCCAAGTTGTCTGAATGACTACAGACCAGTGGCACTCACTTCTATTCTAATGAAATACTTTGAACATTTGGTGAAAAACATTTTAATGATAGAGACAAAGTCTTTTCAAGATAACCATGAATTTGCTTACTGTGCAACCTGAAGTGTTGGAGATGCTCTGCTTGTTATCTTACATCAAATCTATATGTTTCTTGATCAGCCTGGTACATAGGGGTATGTCAGAGCACTAGTTCTGGATTTTCTTCAGCGTTCAATACCATACAGCCTCACATACTGATTGGAAAACTGAATAGTATGAATGTAAACTCATTTATCACATTATGGATTCAGGACTTTCTTTTAAATAGTTCACAGACAGTCAAGGTACAGGATGCTTTTTCAAAAGTCATTCATTCAAACACAGGAAGTCTACAGGGGTGCGTCTTATCACCATTACTATTTACTCTGTACACAATTGACCTGAGACAGAACAACGACCACTGCTCTATTATCAAATATGCGGATAACACCATGCTCATAGGACGCATATCTGGGGAGGATGAAAGCCACTATTTAAATCAAGTGGACTGTACAGTCGTAGCCAAAAGTTTTAAGAACGACACAAATAATGGTTTTCATAAAGTTTGCTGCTTCAATGTTTTTAGATCTTTTTGTCAGATATTTCTATGGTGTACTGAAGTATAATTACAAGCATTTCATAAGTTTCAAAGGCTTTTATAGATAATAACATTACGTTTATGCAAAAAGTCAATATTTGCAGTGTTGGCCCTTTTTTTTCAAGACCTCTGCAATTCGTTCGGGCAACTTCTGAGCCAAATCCTGACTGACGGCAGCCCATTCTTCCATAATCAATGCTTGGAGTTTGTCAGAATTTGTGGGTTTTTGTTTGTCCACCAGCCTCTTGAGAATTGACCACAAGTTCTCAATGGGATTAAGATCTGGGTAGTTTCCTAGCCATGGACCCAAAATTTCGATGTTTAGTTCCCCAAGCCACTTAGTTATCACTTTTGCCTTGTGGCATGGTGCTCCATCATGCCAGAAAAGGCATCATTCGTCACCAAACTGTTCTTGGATGGTTGGGAGAAGTTGCTCTCGGAGGATGTTTTGGTAACATTTTTTATTCATTTCTAATTTAAAATTATGAGTGAGCCCACTCCATTTGCTGAGAAGCAACCCCACACATGAATGGTCTCAGGATGCTTTACTGTTGGCATGACACAGGACTGATGGTAGCGCTCACCTATTCTTCTCCAGACAATCTTTTTTCCAGATGCCCCAAGCAATCAGAAATGGGAATTATCAGAGAAAATTACTTTACCGCAGTCCTCAGCAATCCAATCCCTGTACCTTTTGCAGAATATCAGTCTGTCTCTGATGTTTTTCTTGGAGAGAAGTGGCTTCTTTGCTGCCCTTCTTGTCACGAGGCCATCCTCCAAAAGTCTGTCTCATTGTGCGTGTAGATGCACTCACACCTGCCTGCTGCCATTCCTGAGCAAGCTCTGCACTAGTGGTGCCCGCAGCTGAATCAATTTTAGGAGATGGTCCTGGCGCTTGCTGGACTTTCTTGGGTGCCCTGAAGCCTTCTTCACAACAGCAGTGGAAATGGTTTTTTTTGGGATTAAGTTCATTTTCATGGCAAAGAGGGACTTTGCAATTAACAGTGTATTCAAAGTCTCCCATTGCAGTTGTGTTGCCGTGTTGATCATTTAGTTTACTTTGCCACACCTTGGTCCCCTATGCAATGCCAGTTTGAGGATTATTATAGTTGTTGTTAGATTATTACCAATGTTGTAACCTATGCTGTGTTGCCTCCTCCCCACAATATTTATGATGTGCTGCTGCCCATGCACATCACATTGTATTGTAAAGACCTTGGGGCTCATGCACCTAAGGTTCGAGACATTATATATGTTAAGGAATCACAACATTCATTAAAAGTGTGTTAAGTTCGCACTGAACATTTTTACTTTGAAAGGTGCCTTTTTAGCTTGCAGGACAGCTTGAAACAGCTGAAGTATTGAGAAAAATGTTCAAGAAGATGAGGACACAAGTTTCATTTCACATTTGATTTCATATTATATATTTAATTGTGAGAATTTTTATGCCAATTTTGTGTGTTTTATTGTTTTAAAGCTATTCATTTTTATTGTTTTCAAAAATACTATTTATCATTTTTTTTGTCCAATGTTCATGGAATGCACTGTTTCATTATCTAATGTCTATTTGGCGGGTAGAGGATAAATGGGCAGCAAAAATGTACCTTCCCTCAGGCAGCATTATGAAGAGCACTGGGCTTGTTGCACTCGCCATTGGAAGCAATCCTTTTCTGTTACTAATGATTCCTTGCTTCACATTGATATTATTTAACGTAGCAGCCCTCCTGTCAGGTATAAGGTTGCATATTGGATTTTAAGGACTTGCAATTTTGGTTTGGAGCAGAGGTTGCTTAAAAATGAGCGTGCTGTCACACATAGCCTGCACATTTAGGGATGTGTAACTCTTACTATTACCATAGTTTTGTGGTAAATTACTGTTTGATTTAATGTGAATATGTCTGACATTACTTTCACTAGCTACATTGGTTACAATTGGCAAGAAAGACTTCTTTGATGTTTTTTTCTATTTCTGTGAATTATATTACTATATATTTTGTGGTTCAATAAAGGGTTACGTTTGATCATGTTCACCCACCATTGTTATTCATCCATCTAATACTAAACTCACCCACTCAATCCAGTGTAGAGTAATGGATGCAGGGCATGTTACTGCAGTAGGGTACTCTTGCTGCTGGCTTCACATGACCCTGAATTAGACAAAATAAGTTAAAGAATGATGTGATATAATGTAAATGTGGTGTGTGGACAGACAGACAGGGTTTACGATGCTGAAAAGGCAGAAAATACACCAGTATGTGTTGCAAGAAACAAGAGACAAAGATTGCATAAGATATGCCAAGGTCAATGCTCTAAAAGCAATGTGCACTGGAAGTGGCAACATATAGCCAGACTGGAACATGTTAAATGCATGGTGTGTGTGTGCTGGGAGGGGAATTGGTGGAGGAACAAGCATTAGAAAGACAAGGTGTGGTCTAAGCAACATTATACTGCTCCAATGATGACATACAGCAGATGACCTACCACTTGCTCTTCCTTCTGCTAATGGACAGGGTAAAGCCACATTAGGCTGGCAGGAGATAGCAATCAAGGGCAGTACATGATTCCAGCTCAAGAATGGGACCATGTTGCCCTTTTAGAGGTGAGAGCTGGAAGACCTTTTCATGAGTCATTTATTTCTATCTAACCCCATAGGAGATGGCAAAACACAAACAGAGAAAATGTTGCCCTTTTCAACAAGGCAACTGGGAGGTTGCCTAAGAGACATGGCCATTTAATGGCCTACAGAAGACTTGAGCGTAAAGGTCTCCAGGGGCTACAAGAATAATAATTATTTTTAACTTAATAGACATCATTGCAGTAATATACTGTAATTATTTGAAAGTAATAAAGAGAACAGTAAAGGAATGGTCTGAGCCAGCAAATATTGAGTTTAATACAGTGGCTATTAAGTATTTGTGGCGTATTGCATGTCAAAACATGTACTGTTGTAATTCCATATTTTAATGCCTTCTGCACATCACATTTAGAGGAGTGCATTCTTGCTTTGTTTCTTTCCCCATGTATATTTTAATCTTTCTTGTTATTTTAAATAAATAACACTGGAAAGGTATATAAGCCCCTGAGTCATTAACAACGAATGACCCTAATGACAGTAATTTCTGAGAAAATGGGAAAGATAAATTACTCCATAGCAGTTGCCTATATATTAGGTAGCACACTACATGAATCAAAAGAATGTATTTGGTTCTATAAGCTAAGAAGATATGCCCTTCAAGAAAAAGCTGATAAATATTACTCAACAATTATTTTGATTACTGGTTTACCCTCAGCAAACAATAACATAAAAATATAAAGTTTGAAAATGCTGTTTAACTAAAACATTTAATGAATGGCTTTCATTATTACTTCAATATATGTTACTTTCTTTAACGGACTGATGAGGAAAACCATGAAAAAACATCACAGTGATGATAACTAGAATGGAATGCAGACTTAAAGTGTTACATCAAAGGGTTTGAATACTTGTGTCAATGTGATTTTTAAGTTTTTAAAATTATTTTTAACAAATTTTCAAAACTTTTGTAAAATCCTGTTGTCACATTGTTATTCTGGAGTATTGAGTATTGATTAATGATTTTAGCACAAGGCTGCAAGAGAGCAAAATGTAAAAAAACTGAAGAGGTCTGAATACTTTCTGAATCCTATATGGTGACATATACTGTGGAAAAGGTTGTACCTCTGCTTTGTAGACAAAGCTTAGTTACAAGGAAAACTCACCATCATGCAAACATTAGTCAGAGAGAGATGTGGTATCAGCTGCATGCTGACTGCCTTAACGTGCATCTCTCATAATAAAAGTCTTTAGAAGTCTTGCTCATACAATTAGACTTCCCTGGCTTGGGTGCTTCTCTCGTTCAATCCTGTCTTGAAGCCAGTGGTCCCTCCCATCTCGAGAAAAACAGATTTGAAGGGGACTCCTTTGAATTTTATTAATTTCACAAAGACAGTGTCACACATGTGCGACTGGGAGGCAGCTTAAGGGTCTGAATGAGAGTAATTTCACACCAGACCAGGGGGCGGTGAGGTGCAATGATTCTTCTTCTCAATCCCTTGAAAACCATCCACAGGAAATCCTGCATGGTTCTGGTGCCTCTGATAACGTCACTTCCGGTTCCGGAACCTCTGATGACGTTACTTCCACGTCATATCCTGATGACATCACTTCCTGCCTGGGCAAATAAAGTGACCATCTTCACCAACCTGTTTTAGTTCTGTTTTGGACTTAAAAACATCTCTGAGAATTACCCATTTGCCGCCAGGGAATATTATACAGGTGGCTGCCCCAAACTTTCTTGATGTAGTTGACTCATTTTTGTAACAACAGAAATGGATTCAGGTTTTATTGGATTTGTTTGCTTTGCTTTTCCATTTTACTTATTACTGACAGACTCCAATGTGTGTCCTTTTAAGTTCAAAAATAAAATATAACATAAAGAAAACTTACATTTTATTTGTGCAACTCAGAACCCGGAATGTGGTAATTTATAGGAAAGATTTTATTTAAAAAGTACAAGCTAGTGCTGTTCAACTTTCTCTGCACAAAAACTGGTATAAGAACAATAATGCACACCAGAATATGAAAAATCGACTTGATTGGGCACCAGTTCAACTCCATTACTAACATTTCTATTAACTGAAGAAGACTTAAACTGTAAATATGACATGAATTTAGCGTTCTGTTTGAGGTGATTAATTATAATATGGCATGCTTTCCATAGATGGACCTAGAGCATTAAACCTTTGATATAAAACTGTCATTATTTCAAATCTGCCATTTGGAAAATTTAGAAAAATCTCTTTAATGATGCTCAACAGTTCTGTGTGTTTTGTGTTTTGCCCTAGTTTAAACAAATGTTTAAATCATCTTTTGAGCCTTTGTTTTTTTTTTTATACAAGAAGACCTTGCTCAGTGCTGCTAATCAGAAGCTGTGTATACTATTTGGAGAACAAGAGATATTCATGTAAGTGTGTCTTTTAACTACATCTTATTTGAACTCTTTTCTCTTAATAGTAAAGTTCAAAATATACTCTCTGTATCATATTAACAGCAATGGACATGTACTAATACTTATCATATACTGTTTTTTGCCATTACTGTTTTGCTGGCAATATACTATAAGTTACAATGGCATTTGTTTCTTAGCAAGTCTGTTTTGAATGTTGGAAATAAATCTGCAAATCCAAGATTCTATCAGTATTTACTAATCATCAATTGTAATAGTGCAGTTGAGGAGGAACTCAAAAACATCTCTCTGTTGTAATTAGGAATTAAAAGGTAATACAGTTTGTGGTCAAAATGAGTTTCTTAACAGTGAATTATGTACAGTTTGGAGGGGAGTACTACAGTTAGTAATGATACACAACACAAATACATTTTGCAGCTTCTAGAGTTAATTTTAAAAAGTGGCCACCTGCATTCATGAAGAAATTATAACTCTTCAGGATATCAAATACATACCACAAACTCCCACAAATTCATGTCTCCGTCATGAGTAAAATGACCAAAATAGAAAATCTGTTAAAATGCTTTCAGACTTGAAGATTATACAGATGCACCGTAGCAATATTAATGATGATAAAATATGATTCCTCTGTTTTAACAGACAGACATATTAAGAACAATTGTCTTATAGCAGCATTCGGTATTTGGATTTCTGTCATCAATAAAAAAGTATTTTGCAGCAGGTCAAAAACTTCTCATTATGCAACTTTCTATGCCTAACAATCCCAGCCCAGTCTTGTGGGTTGTCTTGGCCTATTCAATTGGAAAAATCTGCTTTGTCTTGTTCATAAGTTGTGAGAATTTTAACCCATAACTTTTCTCTTAGTATTTGAGCGCATATATTCCACCTCAGCCATTTCAATAGAGGTGCTACTAACAAATACTGCTTAGGTGGCAAATAACTCTTTTCTTATTTTTACAGCCTCTGCTAGGGAGCACTGGCAATTTCTGAGCATTCACCATGTGACTATACTCATCCCAGGGGGTGACTGAGGGAGCAGACCCTTTCTATAGTCATCTGCAATACACTGTATCTTGTATGGCAAACTAAAAAGGTTAAAAAAAACAACATGCTTATGTGATGTTGATAGAATTCCTCTGAATCAATGTAACTGTACAATATATCTTTTAAAATTATGCATCTGTTGGTTTTATCTCCAATTTATTAATTACAGTAAAATGTATTCCTTTTTATGCTGTTTGATTAATTTGACTGTTTCTGCTCCACCTCTGGAAAGCCAGAAGTACAAGGTGATGTGTGCTTTGATGTTATAAGAAATTGAAAAAGATGTATTTTATTTCATAGTCAAGTTTTCACTTGCTTTATCTATTTGTTTAAAAGTGTATTTTAAAGTTGAAGGTTTAAGCTTGTAAATATCTTATATATAAACGTTGTGGCGGGACGCTCCTTCTACATATGTTCCGGGGGAGCAACCATGGGCTTCTCAGTACCTCCCCCAGGACACTTGGTGGCAGCCTCCCTGGCTGACAATAGTGCCTCAGTTTCCCGTGGGGCTCCATGGGAGATGGAGTTCTCCACAGCCCTGTTGGGATCTGGGGTGGCTGCCAGGGGGTGCTGCATGGGTTCCGGAGCCAACGTGGATGACTCTGCAGCCCCACCCGGAAGTGCAATCAGAAACAGGTGATCAAGCACCTGGAGCACTTCCGGGTGGGCTATAAAAGGGGTCAACAACCACCACTCAGGAGCCAGAATCGGGAGGTGGAGGACGAAGCTTGACAGGAGGAGTAGTGGTTCCAAAAGGAAGGGTTTTGTGTGCTTATTTGGACTGTGTTGTGTCTGTGGGGTTCACGGGGAAGATGTGCCCCACAGGCAAAGAAAAATAAAGTCTTTGTTGTGTTTTTACACGTGCCTCAGTGTGAGTCTGTGCTGGGTTAGGCGCTATATACTGTATATATATATATATATATATATATATATATATATATATATATATATATATATATATATATATATATATATATATATATATATATCACAATGTCTATGCATGGAAGTGTGTGTGTCTGTCCGGCGCAGAAGTGAGAGGTGGAGTCAGGCTAAGGGCTCCATCTCCGAAGATAAACAAGCGAGGCCAGCACATCGGCAAAACGGAACATCCAAAGAGAGAGTCACTCGCTTATCCGATATTACAGAAGCATGGCAAGCACATTGGTAAAACAGTATCCATTTTACTTTTCCTCCCGTCGTTAATACACAAGCGAGGTGAGCATGTCAGCAAAACGAAACCTCCAAAGAAAGACAGTCATTTAGCCGCTAATGCACAAACGATGTGAGCATGTCGGTAACACGAAACCTCCTAGGAGAGAGATGCCCAGAGTAGTTCCTTTCAATTCCCTGACATATCTAAATTTCTTTTTTTTTCTGACGATTTCAGTAGTTTCTAGGACCCCGTGCTTTTTACAGCACAGGTTTACACAGCTAGTATGTACAGTATATAACAATCCAGGAATACATGCAATTTCAGTGTTGACTGCTTTAAAAAACATTCTTTGAATAAAACTGGGTAAAACCACAAACAAATAACAGATGAACTACCACATTTATTAATGAGGTATGGAACTCTTTCTTTGTTTCCAATGTATCATGTAACATTATGTTTCAATGTATCATGCTTAATTACACTGGGAATTTATTGGATTATAAATTTCGATGGGAAAAAATCATCAGAATCAGAATAAGATTCCAAGAAGTAAAATATACACAAATGCAATATCAATAATACACAGTAAGCACTGCAGATCTTTAAATGAAACCTTTTTTCCACTTTGTATATGTGAGACTGACTGCATTTTATTAGATGTAACTTTATAATCAATATTAAAGGGTATGCATACTCATCACCAGGCTTACAACCTTCAGATTCCTAGTTGCACACAATATAATAGGAAGATTGCATTAACAATGTTTCACCAATCAGAATTTTTGCAATTGCTTTTGTATTCTAAGTCAAATCCAAATTAATTTTGTTTGGAACAGATTACACTCTCATCTTATTATTATGCTAATTCCATAAGAAAAATAGGACGCAGGAAAAAAAAGAGAAGTTTGTCATTGTTATTCATTTAGCCAGGTGCATTGTGTGCAGTCCAGTTTGTGAAACCTAACAATAATGTAAGGATGGTGTGATGTTTTCAGTGTGAAAGATTAATACATGTAACAAAAAAGAATGTCCACAGGGGATAAGATATTCTCTGCACACTATGGATATTTGAGTATGTCTTTGACTTACTTCTTTGTTGCCATTTTTCCTAGGTTAAATAAAAATATCAAGTATGCATTTTGTGCTAGATAAAGCTTTTTCTACTTCTACCTTGCACAATTCAAATAAGTGCAAGTTTATAAACTTTTTTCAATTCAAGAGCAAAAAAATAGACAGCAAAAAAAGGACATGAATATATATTGATAACCTACAGTCTGTATCAGCTGCACCAGTTAATCCAAAATAAAATCAACTTCATCCATTTGATGTTTCAGTACGAATTTTTTTGAAGTTAATTTAAGAAAGGAAGCTTGGAATAGATATCCAAGACACATACAATGACACAAGACATGATATCCTATGGGACAGTTCAGTTCCTCACTGTGCTAATTCAAAATGCAATTCAAAAGAATCTTTGAAGTAAACATTTTATTGTCATAATAATATCAGTTGCCTAGAATTTAATGTGATAATGCTCATAAGCACACTTGGACATAATTATTAAATTACTGTGAACAAGGTTTATGGTCAAAATGTTAAATTCATTAATATTAGAGTATGTGGGTAATCTAGTAGTCCTTGTCTTGATTGACGAAAACTGTTTACCGAAAGAAAGTGAAGTGTGGGTGTAACAGACTTGTTAAACTCTTACTGGCTTCAGGGTTCAATCAATCTACAAAAGAGGACTGAATCCACAGTGAAGAGTTGGCAACTTATGATTTTAGAGGTGGTGTGTACCACATTCCTGAACAGCAGAAAAAAAATCCTTATGAAACTCTGAGGGAGAAGATCAAAACGCTTAAAATCATGGACAAGTAGAAAATGGTCACTGTCTCCTGTGAGATTTCAATCCAATTTAATTGTAAATAAAAGCCATACAATTGCAGTTTCTGGAACCTGAAATTCTCCACTACTTCTACCACCAGGCCATTGAAGCCTGTAGGCAATCTGCATTCTGAAAATTAAACAGAAGACATATATTGAAGATATATTTAAATATTTTTTAAATATAGAACAAGTTCAAACATGACTTTTTGTAAATCAAAAGGGTTTTAAAAAAATGTGTGGATTGGAATTGAGAATACAAAATAATTAAGAGAAAGCTAACTAAATCATGCCAAAATACTTTTTCAGAAATAAATTACCAAATGAGGAGAAAATGCAGATTTTTCTTCTACACTTTTTGTTAATAAAAATCTTAATGCTTCTTTGCTTTCTATAACAAGTATTTTTACCTAGCTTTTTACATACCTCCATTATGATGTGGAAAGAAACCACATGGTCCTCATATCCACGGACTTGTAGCCAGATTTCTATAGCCAAATAATGATAATAATAATAATAATAATATCATTATTATTAATGCATAAATCCTCTAGTCCTGTTTCCAGTCTATTGCTGCCTTTTACGTTTTCTGCTGTTTCGTTCTAATTAGGAAGCCTCCCCAGCTCACCATCCCTGACCCTAATTGGCTCTTACAGCCAACATGACTTTAGCATGTTAAACACAAAAATCTACCTTTCAGTTTCAACCACTGAGGAAGCAGATCAAAACTGTAGTCACCAATTTCATAAGGCACATGGTTACCTTAGATTTTTTTGCCATAGATTACTTCATATAAAATATCTAAACAAGAAATTCTTTGTGATCATAAATTACCAGTTTCTAACACATGGTGTTACTAGTTACAGTGATCTCAAACTAGGTATCTTGCTGTTATCCCATTAAATTCATTTTGTTTTCAGAAAATAGCTTGAGTCCACTGCTTTATGTTGCCTTTTTTGATGAAATCCATTCAAAAATGTACAAGGATGTGCTTCAGAAGGAAGTTAGGAAACTGGAGAGTCGAAGCTTATCTACCTAGAGGACCTGCTCTTTGCAGAAGTCATAGTCCTGGTGGCAGAGAGCTAACAAAAGTTGTTGCAATGTGTACAAGAAATTGAAAGGAGAGGAGTAGTGTTTAATTTGGTCAAGAATAAGGTTCTGTTGGTAGTCAAAATAGAGAAGGAGGTAGACAAGATGAGGTTTCAGTGTGGAGATAGGGAGCTGGAGAAGAGGACAATGCATAGGTACCTTGGTACTGTGATCCAATAAGGATGATAGGATAAATAAGGGATAACAAAAGTAAGGTATGTACATTTTTTTACAGTTTAAATCAATGGTCGTATAAAAGAATGAAAAATCTAAAAGCTAAAATGGTGTTAAATAATACTACAGGTTTTAAAAGCTGGCCAGTGACGGATAAGATTAAGGGTAGAATTCCAGCCAGTGAAATGCAATATCTCAGGAAGGTGATTTTGAAAATGAGGAGAGACATGGGGCAGAATGAAAGGTTGAGTAAAGATGTTGAAAAGGCACTGTTAGTTAGGACTGCTGAGGAACAGCGCACATGAAATGGGTTGGCTGTACAATGAGAATGCAATAGGACAGATTAGAAAAGCAGGTAATTGATTTTAATAAATTCAATAAAATTTTTTTAAAAAAGCAGGTAATGGAGTATGGGTCTGAAGAATGTAGGGGCCAATGTAGACAAAAAACAACCCATGGGGACAGTCTGATGAACTTTGGCAGTGAGAATAACAAGAGTATAGCAGAGATAAGCAGGATATCATTGGATAAGAGGATGTGGGGGAGATGGTTGGAGTCTTGTGTAGACCATGCAAGGTAAAAAGGTTGGAGAAGAAGACATTTTTAGACTTTGTGGCAGCATTTCAAAATAACTGTATGTTGTACACATGAAAACTGCTGGATGTTAAGTTAAATGTTGTACCTTCAATGTTTGAACCTGCATTTTGCATGTTACTTGAGTTAATGCTCAATTTCAAGTTAAAGGAGAGACAACCCTCAATCCTGGAGGTCTCTAAGTGCTTGAAGGTTTTTTCATAATCTGTGACTAACTAATACCTGATACTGAATTAACTTAACTTTAGTTTACTTTTCCTCTTTCACCTAGTTTTGCATTCAAATACCTGGCAATGCCAAATGTCTATTTCTGAAAAATATTTAATTTTTATTGTTTGTCCATCATTTGATGGTAACATGGATATGTTCACTTTACACCTATTTATTGTTTCAAAGTAGTAAGTGGTCAGTTTTTAATGATGAATGACAGGTGAGAATGATACTGTAACTTCTTTTTCTAACAACAGTAAATTGCCATTCACACCTGCATCATTTCCACATCATAGTTTATTTTTAGACATAAGCTTGTGTCCAACCTGAAATCTGAGAGGAACAATGCGGCAAAATGTGATTTGACAACAGAGCAGAGTGGGGTGATAGGTCTTTAAAGAGATGAACTACTGCAGAGTGAAGTAATAGCTAAGCAAGAATGCAAATTAGGAAATGATAGCAAATTAGCTCATTAACCAGGCATGAACTGGTCACTTACTGACATGACTCTCCAGGACAGGGCATATTATCTCTGCTCTAGTTGTTTTAAGGGAAATAATTTGCTTCAAATGATATAAAATAAAAAGGACACCAATTAAATCTTGATAGTATACATTACGTAGTGACCAAAAATCAGATTCACATGTTAATATGAATTATAATAAAAAACAGACAAGCATATTAAAAGAAAAAAAAATGTCATACAATACAGTAAACTATGAAGTACACGGCCACAACACATTCTAGGATTCAGCTCTTAGGAATGATGGTTTGTGCTATTTAGGTCACATACTGTTCAGTGGTTCAAATCATTTGTGCTTATATTGCTTACATATGAACCTTTTCATGTTTACCTCTTGACAATTCCCTTTTTCCTTCAAACACAACCCACTTTACAGAAATCCCTTTGTGCCACCGTGCTATCTGTTCACCTGGCTGTCGCTATCTGCCAGAAAACCACTTTGTTTATGTGGCAGTTTTAAGAGATGGTGAGAGGAAGGAGGATCGTGAGAAAAATAAAAAATATGCTATCATCTAAAATGCTACTAGGATTCAAAAATAAAGTACAACATGAATAATATTTTAATAATTACAATTTAAATATTCTATTACGTATTAGTGATAGAATGGAATGGTACTCATGACAGAGGTCTGACACTATGTTGTTGATTTAATTACAAGATTAGATTTTTTTTTCATAATTTTGAGAATTAGTTCCATTACTCAAAATATTATACATTGTTGAAGCCAAGTGAACTGCACACTGATAAAATAACAGTAAAAAATGCTAAATTCTACTGGAACAATATTGTTACCTGAAAGAGAAAAAGTTTGTGAATAATATTTGCTGAGTAATTTTAATTAATATTGCAAGAAAAATATATTATATAATACTGTAGTATCTGACTGTAACATATTTACCCCAAACAAAATGCATTTTGTGTATTTTCCACTAGGTGGTGCTCTGAGAATTGTTTGGAATACAATCAGTTTATAACTACAGAACTTACTAAATCTTTACTGTGTTACCACCATTTCCTTTCTAATTACAAAAAAAAAAAGACTTGTTATAAATTATTTGCTTCTTTTTAACTAATTCTCTAAAATACCACATGTAAATGTGATGTGAATTTTAATATTTTGCATACAATTTTAAATATGTAAACTAATGGAAAGCATCAATGATTTAATAAAAATGAATTGCTTAAGTGTGTGCATTATCTTTCAATATATACTTATACAGGTTTTGTATTCATGTGGTTCAGGGTAATTAATTTATTTTATAGAACATGATACAAGCTATGATTAGGGATAGAATTTAATTTGCTTCTCAAGAATTTCCATATATCAGCATCTGTGTTGATAGTTTAAATCTGTGTCTTTACTCTAAAAGGTTAATTATGATGTGAGATATTATGAGTTCACATTGCTATAAGATTCTTCAGACAAGAATTTGATGTCAATTATTAGACAATGTGAAATTTTTACATGCAACTCTGAAAATGAATTTTGCTTTATGAGAGCTTGAAAGAGGTGTTTGTGTTCTTATTTCCACTTTTTCTTTTTGATATTAGAAAGTTGTTTGTTTATTCATACAAGGGAATGGAGGTTGGTATTTTGGTCACCATATTCGATTGCTTTTGAATTTAACTGTGATTTTCAATTATATTAAATAATAGTGTTTTAAATCTTTGTTATGAAGTATAGGGTTGTTTGTGTTTTGCTACCTGTTATTATCAATTTTGATTCATAACTATTACTAAATCCGATTTTTAAGAATAAGGGGGATGTGCAGAGCTGTAGTAACTACAGGAGGATAAAACTGATGAGCCATGGCATGAAGTTATGGGAAAGAGTAGTGGAAGCTCAGTTAAGAAAGGAGGTGATGATTAGTGAGCAGCAGTATGGTTTCATGCCAAGAAAGACCACCACAGATGCTCTGAGGGTGTTGATGGAGAAGTATAGAGAAGATCAGAAGGAGTTGCATTGTGTCTTTTGTGGACCTAGAGAAAGCATATGACAGTGCCTTGAGATGAGTTGTGGTATTGTAAGAGGAAGTCGGGAGTGGCAGAAAAGTACATAAGAGTTGTACAGGATATGTACGAGGGAAGTGTGACAGTAGTGAGGTCTGTGGTAGGATTGACGGATGCATTCAACATGGAGATGGGATTACATGAGAGGAAGGTCAGTGGAATGGTGAGGATGCAGGGAATAGAGTTGGCGGAGGTGGATGAGTTTAAATACTTGGAACATAATAATAACAGTGGAATTTCAAATTGTGGAAGACAGGTGAAAAAGAGAGTGCAGGCACGGTAGAATGGGTGGAGAAGAGTGTCAGGAGTTATTTGTGACAGACGGTTATCAGCAAGAATGAAAGGGAAGGTCTACAGGACGGTAGTGAGACCAACTATATTATATGGGTTGGAGACGGTGGCACTGACCAGAAAGCAGGAGGCAGAGCTAGAGTATGCAGAGTTAAAGATGCTAAGATTTGCATTGTGTTTGACAATAATGGACATGATTAGAAATGAGTATATTAGAGGGTCAGCTCAAGTTGGACGGTTGGGAGACAAAGTCAGAGAGGCAACATAGCATTGGACATGTGCAGAGGAGAGATGCTGGATATATTGGGAAAAGGACGTTAAAGATAGAGATGCCAGGCAAAAGGAAAAGAGGAAGGCCTAAGAGAAGGTTTATGGATGTGGTGAGAGAGGAGATGCAGGTGATGGGTGTGACAGAGCAAGATGTAGAGGAAAGGAAGATATGGAACAAGATAACCCATTGTGGCTACCCCTAACAGAACAGCCGAAAGAAGAAGGAGAAGAAGAAGTAAATCCAGCAAGCTACTTTTTCATTCTGGGAACTATGAGGTCTGTGTACAGGTTTTGAGATTCTCCTCATTCAAAAGGGGAATGGCATAACCTAGTAGAATATATAGACATACTGTTTTTTTCATTTTACAAACACACAAACACTGTAGAAATGAAAATAATTTTCTCTATTCATGTAACTCTTGCAAAGTTAACAATTAAAATTTAAAACCAAGTCATTTTTTCTTTTCAATTTACTAACTATGTAAGTGTAACAAGCATTATGACATACCAGAGCTCCCTCCAGGACTGGTTCCATTCTGGATGATGCCATGATAAGCACTAGAAATGCTAGTAAACATATTGTATATTAAAATGGCTCATTGGACGGGCAACAATGCATAAGGAAAAAATTATCTGCAATGGCCAGGCACATAGTCCAGAACTTGTTCTCACTCTGTGCCTGAAGATATTAGGAAAGACTCAAGCCTCCCATAACTCCATCCATCCATTATCCAACCCGCTATATCTTAACTACAGGGTCACGGTAGCCTCCCATAACTCTGAATTTAAAAATACTGTTTAAGAAAAGTGTGGATGGAAGCTTTCGAGGCAACTCAGGCCCCTTCTTCAGGCAAGGCCTTAGTTGCCTCGAAAGCTTGCATATTGTGATCTTTTTAGTTAGCCAATAAAAGGTGTCATTTTCCTTCACTTCTCACTACATCCATAATGGCTAAAATTGTACAACACGCTAATCCTTCCTTTTCTAAACTATCAAATGCTCACCAAATCCTATAACATATCTTATGACCAAAACGGAAAACAAATCAAAATGTAATAATATGTGTAGAAAGAGAGACTCCACTTTCAATTTAATTACCCTGAACTGGTATATGATGGCATGAGAAAAACTTCCTTTGTCACTCACATAGCAATATGAAAAGGAGCAGGGCACATACTCATGTGCTATCACTTTTTCTTATTCATTTGATCTACTGTATCTTCTCATGTTTAGATGTCACTGAGTTGTATTTTTTGTGAAACAGACTTTGATGTAACGTCACATGCAGATCCTAAATCACCCAAAAAATAATATTACAGTGCTGTTATATTATATTTAAAAATTATTGATGTACATTTGTCTTGGGAGCTGTTTATTTATATATGTATTGTAAAAACTAATGGGCATAGGAAAAAACAGGCTCACTCAGTTTTAATTGCAATGTAAGAAACTGTCGAGTGTTGTATTGCTGTATGTGACTTTCCACTATTAATAGTAAAAAGGAATATATCCCCTAAAATAATTAGAAATTCTACTATATATGTAAATATTACCGCTCAAACTGATCTGTGCAAAAGTACCATTAATATAAACTGTGTTCAAAGTTTAGGCAATGTAAACAAAGCCACATTGCAGAGAGATAAAAAAATGAAAACAATCAAATGTCATAGGTGTGTGAACTGACCTACAAAGAATGGTAGATGCTAGGATTTTTTTGTATTTTATGTTACTTAAATGGCTGTAACAGTGACATGCAGTGAGGTTCATGGCTGGTGAGGCACTGATTCCTTCAGAGTCAGATTTACAAATATATGAACCCAGAAGAGTAGCTTATTCACTATTCAATTGGCAGCATACTGTACACATTAACTACTGGTTATGTTTCATATCTCATCAGCATTCTTTACACACAGATAGGTAAGGCGCATATTTGGCTAAGAAAGAAAGTTACATTTATAGCGGCGAGAAAGTTGCAATTCCACAATTCATACTCATTCAATATAAATGAAAGTATTGAGTGGTGTATAAAAAAAAAAAGTTCAATTCTGACCTTAATTGAAATATTTAGTTGTTTTTTAAAAGCTTTTGATTCTGATGCTTTAATCAATTTTAATACTGTCCAACAAAAGGATAACATGAAAAACAAAAGAATATTTTATTTAAGGTCAAAATTTAGTTTTCAAATATTGGATTGTTTTTTTTCTTAGTCTGATCCCATTTTTGTATAAAATTGAAACTGTTTATGGTCTTACCTTTATTTGTAAATGAAGTCCATGCACCTATCCTTCTCCACAAAAATCTCTGTCACTTTCTTGTAAAAGTCCTCCTTATTTTCCTTTAGTTTTAAAAATCTTAATTTTCCATTTTGGCAGTAAAAATAAACGGACCACTGCAGTGCACTTGACTTTCTGATATCGCTAACTTATTATCTGCATAGAAGAACAGCAGCAACGAGCACCTGTTGGCCTCACATCCGTCAGCTTCGGTGTGGCACGGTACTGTCTGCCTCACCTTGTCCCTTTTCACTGCAGTTTTATGTCTGATCAGCAAGACTAAATATGTCACACACATTCATTAAAGACATTAGCCAGACTGTAGAAAGTCAGGGTGTATAATGAACATGTCTGTAAACATAATATTGCCGACATACAGAGAGACAGCAACAGGAACATGCCAATTGCATGCATCGACCCAGTGTGTGAGGTAAAGTGCAGTCAGAGGTGAGGCTCCGCTTGTTGCTGCCGCACCTCGCATTTCTCCACTGTATTTGAACAGGAAATGCGCCAATTCAGTGATTTTGACTACAAAAATGATCAAAATTATTGGAATCACAGAGAACAAATTTATAGCACAGACCACTGGACACATTTATTATTAGTTTTTTAAATTTTCATGATGACAGGCCCCTGACTGCGCATTCCTGGGCTGTAAGTATTCATGTGTAAGCTAACACAACAGCAGCTTTTCAACTATTAAAAAAAAACATGAAAATATTAATCCATTCATAGGATCTGGGGATGACTTCAATCAATATAATGTTGTAAAAAAACCTGCTGTCAAATACCCTCACCATATTCCTTTTCAAACCAGATAAAATAACGTCCCAGATCACTATTATTCCAGCATTAAAATTGAAACACCAGTATGATGGAATACCTCTTTTGCACGAGTAGGACAACTTTTGTTTATAAACAAAAAACTAAAGAGTAATCCACACATTTAAAAAAATCCCTTTCAAACATTGTTGAGCAACAGCACTTGGTCTGCTCTGAAATAAGTAACTGAAATATATTCAAGCACTCTTCTGCTAATCTTATGAATATACAGTATAGTCTAATCCTCAGTGAATTCTTTGGGTTAGCAAACCTTATTGAGTTCAAGCTTTATCTCTGCCACTGTCTGAAAAAAAAATTACTGTTCTGATATTTAATTCTGTTAAGGCATGGTGGCACAATATTCAGCACTGCTGCTTCATACCTCAGGTCACATTTTTGGCCACAATAATCGGTCCAGCATAGTTGGCAGACAGTTCTCTTGTTGCCAGGGGCACTTAAACAACCATTTTACTATTATAATCTACTCAAAACTTGTTCCTTTTTTTCTTCCCCTTTCACTTCAGTTTATTTCGCTGCATTCACTGAAGTTTCTAAGCATTTTATGATTTCACCGAACTCAAGGTTGAAGTGAATTCAGTGAAGTTTGCTTATCACTAATAAGAACAATCATCATCATGAAGCCCACCACAATGGTAGAAAGCATATTAATTTTTGTTAATTTTTCATCATTTCTGATTCACTTCACTGTTTTTTATTTGGCTTTTCTTTATTTTAATTTGTTTTATCACTATAACAGTGATGTCACTAGGTGACCATTTTGGGACCAAGTTAACATTGCGAGAACTGTTGTTCACCACAGCCATGTTGTATGATGGTGGTGCATGCTTCTGCTGCATGCACACTAATGTCATGGTGTGATCCACACAGGTGCTGCAGTGGTGGTGCCGCTGCTGCCTTGCAGTAAGGAGATCATGGGTTCACATCCTGGGTCCTCTCTGCGTGGAGAGCGCTTTATAAATGTAAGGAATTATTATTATTGGAGCCATGGTAAGCGTGACATCTGAATTTATGAATATTTTCCAAAACAAATTACATTTTTTTGTTTAGTGTTTTAATTAGGAAAATGAACTTTAGGTAGCCAGGACAGTTTGATTTCATGTTTTTGAGAAACATTTTTATATCTTGATTTTTGAATTGATACCAGGTTTAGCACTCTTTTGGTTTAGACCTTTTGCCTGTTTATTGAATGTTATTTTGGTTTGATTCCTTTGGTTAGCTCTATTTTCTGGTCCATATTCTTATTTTTTTGGGTTGCACACTGACTGCACTTGTTCCATTTATATTTTTTCTGCCAACTCTAACATCTATAGTGAATACATCAGACTTCTAACAGTACAATGCTTCTGTATCATTGCATCCTCCGACCGGGAACTTACTCCTCTGTAGCATCTCAAATGAAAAGAAATTCATATAATTATTTAGTTTTCAAGTCTTAAGCCAGTTGATGCCTGTATTTCCAATTTATGTCTAAATGCAAATACATTTATTGACTCAATTATCCAAATTTACAATACTGCTATAGATTTTGAAACACATAACCTTTGACTTGAGGTTAAAGATCAACTGCTACCACTTGTCAACATTTCAAGTTAGTGAACAAATAACTTATTGATTGGTTTCATTAATGTGAATACATAATCCTTGTTAGAGGAACATTAATTTTGCTTTTCAAAGAAACATTATCTTTATAGAAGGTGCTAAAAAGACATGTGTAATATGTTATTTAAAACTAACAGATATATGCTTGTTATTTGCATACATATAAAAGCTGGATGTTCCCAGCATGATCTGTTTAAGTGTGTTTTGGACATTACAGTAAATGATCTTGCAATTTTTGAAAAAGTAACAGTTTATACAAATCATATAAAGCTATCTTTCATCAACTGCTGCAGACTTCCCATATAAAGCTTCCTATCGGTTGCCATGCTTTATGTAATACTAAGTTTATACTGAACAATATCATTACTTATTTCAACATACAATATATACAGTATATTTTATACATGCCAAAAATGCTTTAAAAGTAAGTTACAAAAATGCTTATACGTTATTTTAGAAAAAAAAAATCATACTAGGTTAGAGGTGGCTTGTACAGCTGGCCATTGACTTGACAGCCATTTTTTCCTGTCAGGAACTTTAGGCCTCCTGGGAGCTGCTGCCTAATTCAACCATATGCTTCTTTGTAGCCACTGAACACTGCCTTTTCTAGATCAGCAGCAAGTTACCAAGCAACCTTTCACAAGGAACCACCCATCCCAGAGGAACTGAATTTCTGAGCAAAGTCAGACCTGCCAAGTGTAATTAAGACACAGTTCCAAGATGGTTCCCTTGAGTTTGCCAAGATCTTGACCTCTGAGCAGAGGGAAGAATGTATTACTAAGACAGGATTTCTCTGCTTAGAGAAGGCTGCATTGACCTGACTTATTAATGGATCACATTTCACATTTCATTGTAACAACTGACTTATTGAACAGAAGGAAATAAATGAACATGAAGACATTTAATGAATTCTCTGTATTTGTTCATAATCTTCTATTTTCCAAGGGATTTTTTATGTAATAGTAATTTTTAAAAGAGTAACTGGTTTTAGTGACTGTAAAATATTTTTTGCATTATTCAGATAAGGAATCAGACATTTATTTTTATATCTCAACGATATTTGCTTTTTTGTGTTTTTGCTGTAATTATTTAGGTATAAACAAATTACCATATGCCCTACTGCCTACTAATTAAGCTTTTAATTACAAAACAGTCATGGTTGGCACTGTGCTAGGCTGGTTTCGTTATGAAAATTTTATGTTCTTTACATGTTTCAGTGGGTTTCCTCAAATATTTCTGCTTCCTCACACAGTCAAGTCAAGTGGATTTGTTGTCATACTATCCACACAAAGTGTTGCAGCACACGGTGGCATGAAATAACGTTCCCTAGGACTGCGGTATGTTATATACTTAAACATATGACAAGTTCAAGACAGGTAAAAAATGATACCATACTATAAATCAATAAAAATACTTAATAAATAATAGGAAAGTGAACAATAGTAATAATTTGAAATGGATAGTAGTAAATAAACAATAACAACTAATAATAACAAAAAAACAGTATTAACAAATGTACTGCATATAAATATGCTACTAAGAGCAAATCTAAGGGGGCCTTTCAAGGGCCTTTTGAACCAGAAGAAAAGGGCTTTTAAAGGCGGTGATCAGCATGAGCTCAAGCGCGTCTAGAAGGAACTCCGAGTCCAGCTCAGGGCGGCGAAGGAGCCTTACAGGAGAAAGCTGGAGCAGAAGTTGCAGAATAACAGCATGAAGGAAGTGTGGGATGGGATGAAGATCATCATTGGCTGCAGCTCGAAGCGGGGTACCACCATCGAGAGAGACATGAAGAGAGCAAACCAAATGAACAACTTCTTTAACAGGTTTGACCATCCCAACCTACTCTCACTCTCACCTCGGAGTACTGCACCCTCCACACATCCTTCTGCTGATACCAGCATAGGAGAGACATCCCCACCCATAATTACAACAGCACAAGTGAGCAGAGATCTGAGGAGACTTCGTGCCAGCAAAGCAGCGGGTCCAGATGGAGTATCACCACAACTTCTGAAGGTCTGTGCATCGGAGCTGGGGGATCCTCTACAGCGCATCTTCAACCTGAGCCTGGAGCACGGGAGAGTCCCGAGGCTTTGGAAAACATCTTGCATCAACCCAGTCCCAAAGGTATCACGTCCGAGTGAGCTGAATGACTTCCGGCCTGTTGCTCTGACATCACATGTGATGAAGACCATGGAGAGGCTGCTGCTTCACCACCTTAGGCCACAGGTTCAACACGCCCTTGACCCTCTGCAGTTTGCATATCAGGAGAAGGTGGGAGCAGAGGATGCCATCATCTATATGCTACATCGATCCCTCTCTCACTTGGACAGAGGCAGTGGTGCTGTAAGAATTATGTTTCTAGACTTCTCTAGCGCCTTCAACACAATCCAACCTCTGCTCCTTAGGGACAAGCTGACAGAGATGGGATTAGATTCATACCTAGTGGCATGGATCGTGGACTATCTTAAAGACAGACCTCAGTATGTGCGTCTTGGGAACTGCACGTCTGACATTGTGGTCAGCAACACAGGAGCACCACAGGGGACTGTACTTTCTCCGGTCCTGTTCAGCCTATATACATCGGACATCCAATACAACTCGGAGTCCTGCCATGTGCAAAAGTTCGCTGATGACACTGCTATCGTGGGCTGCATCAGGAATGGGCTGGAGGAGGAGTATAGGGACCTAATCAATGACTTTGTTAAATGGTACGACTCAAACCACCTACACCTGAACACCAACAAAACCAAAGAGCTGGTGGTGGATTTTAGGAGGCCCAGGCCCCTCATAGACCCAATGATCATCAAAGGTGACTGTGTGCAGATGGTGCAGACCTATAAATATCTGGGAGTGCAGCTGGATGATAAATTAGACTGGACTGCCAATACTGATGCACTGTGCAAGAAAGGACAGAGCCGGTTATACTACCTTAGAAGGCTGGCGTCCTTCAACATCTGCAATAAGATGCTGCAGATGTTCTATCAGACAGTTGTGGCGAGCGCCCTCTTCTATGTGGTGGTGTGCTGGGGAGGCAGCATTAATAGGAAAGACGCCTCAGGTCTGGACAAACTGGTGAGGAAGGCAAGCTCTATTGTTGGCATGGAGCCGGACAGTTTAACATCTGTGGCAGAGCGAAGGGCGCTCAGCAGGCTCCTATCAATTATGGAGAATCCACTGCATCCACTTAATAGTATCATCTCCAGACAGAAGAGCAGCTTCAGCGACAGACTGCTGTCACTGTCCTGCTCCACTGACAGATTGAGGAGATCATTCCTCCCCCAAACTATGCGACTCTTTAATTCCATCTGGGGGGGTAAACGTTAACATTTAACATTATACATAGTTATTGTCTGTTTTTCACCTGCATTAGAGCTAGAAGAAGTGGCCGGGGAAAGGGAAGTCTGGGCATCTCTGCTCAAGCTGCTGCCCCCGCGACCCGACCTCGGATAAGCGGGAGACAATGGATGGATGGATGGATGGATGGATTATTATCATTCTTTAATTTAATATTATTTATTGCATCAGTATGCTGCTGCTGAAGAATGTGAATTTCCCATTGGGATTAATAAAGTATCTATCTATCTATCTATCTATCTATCTATCTATCTATCTATCTATCTATCTATCTATCTATCTATCTATCTATCTATCTATATGCTATATCGATCCCTCTCCCACTTGGACAGAGGCAGTGGTGCTGTAAGAATTATGTTTCTAGACTTCTCTAGCGCCTTCAACACAATCCAACCTCTGCTCCTTAGGGACATGCTGACAGAGATGGGAGTAGATTCATACCTGGTGGCATGGATCGTGGACTATCTTAAAGACAGACCACAGTATGGGCGTCTTGGGAACGGCACGTCTGACATTGTGGTCAGCAACACAGGAGCGCCACAAGGGACTGTACTTTCTCCGGTCCTGTTCAGCCTATATACATCGGACTTCCAATACAACTCGGAATCCTGCCACGTGCAAAAGTTCGCTGACGACACTGCTATCGTGGGCTGCATCAGGAGTGGGCAGAAGGAGGAGTATAGGGACCTAATCAATGACTTTGTTAAATGGTGCGACTCAAACCACCTACACCTGAACACCAGCAAAACCAAGGAGCTGGTGGTGGATTTTAGGAGGCCCAGACCCCTCATAGACCCCATGATCATCAGAGGTGACTGTGTGCAGATGGTGCAGACCTATAAATACCTGGGAGTGCAACTTGATGATAAATTAGACTGGACTGCCAATACTGATTCTCTGTATAAGAAAAGACAGAGCCGGTTATGCTTCCTTAGAAGGCTGGCGTCCTTCAACATCTGCAATAAGATGCTGCAGATGTTCTATCAGACGGTTGTAGCGAGCGCACTCTTCTACGTGGTGGTGTGCTGGGGAGGCAGCATTAAGAAGAAAGACGCCTCACGCCTGGACAAACTGGTGAGGAAGGCAGGCTCTATTGTTGGCATGGAGCTGGACAGTTTGACATCTGTGGCAGAGCGACGGGCGCTCAGCAGGCTCCTATCAATTATGGAAAATCCACTGCATCCACTAAACTGTATCTCCACACAGAGGAGCAGCTTCAGCGACAGACTGCTGTCAATGTCCTGCTCCACTGACAGACTGAGAAGATCGATCCTCTCCCAAAATATGCGACTCTTCAATTCCACCCGGGGGTGTAAACATTAACATTACACAAAGTTATTGTCTGTTTTTACCTGCATTATTATCAATCTTTAATTTAATATTGTTTTTTGTATCAGTAAGGTGCTGCTGGAGTATGTGAATTTCCCCTTGGGATTAATAAAGTATCTATCTATCTATCTATCTATCTATCTATCTATCTATCTATCTATCTATCTATCTATCTATCTATCTATCTATCTATCTATCTATCTATCTATCTATCTAAGGGCAGGGGGTCAACACAGATATCAAAGCCTAGACAATCCAGGGCTACAAGCTGTTGCAGAACCTGGCAGAACTGGTTTGGATGCTACTGTAGCTTCTGACATACAAGTCAAACAAAGAGACTGTGGGGGTGTGGGAGGAGTCTTTCACAATGCCATAGGCTTTTTGGGATGCAATGCTTAATGAAATCTTTAATGGAGGGCAGAGAAATCCCAATAAACTTTTACGCTGTGTGCACTATCTGCTGTAGGAGCTTACTGTCAGTGACACTTCAGTTTTTAAACCAGACAGTGATACAGCATTCTAGAATGCTCTCAAAGGTACCCCTGTAGAATAGAAAGGAGAGAGGTTGGTTTACATTTCTCAGTCGCCGAAGGAAGTTCAGATGCTGCTGTGGTTTCTAAGCTATAGAGGTGGGGATAATTGAAAAACTAAAGTCAGCTCCAGTCTAAATATTTGGTGTTCTGTTATTTAAATAAATTCACTGTATGTGGTTGGAAGTGATAGGCTAGCATCACATGCATACCACTGCTTGCATACAATCTCTGTGGCAGCATAACAGACAGGCATGTTCAGAAAACAGACAGACAAAATCAACACATAACTGTAATCAAACCAGTCATTGAAATAATGGTATATGTGAAATTACAACATTATTATTACAGAGAAAAGCCAAGCAAAATGACACCTTTTATTGGCTAACTAAAAAGATTACAATATGCAAGCTTTTGAGGCAACTCAGGCCCCTTCTTCAGGCAAGATTGATGATTACATCTTGCCTGCAGAAGGGGCCTAAGTTGCCTCGAAAGCTTGCATATTTTAATCTTTTTAGTTAGCCAATAAAAGGTGTCGTTTTGCTTGGCTTTTCTCTACATTCGTAATGGCTAACACGGTACAACACCCTAGTAAAACATTATTATTATTAATTAAACTCATATTAGTGGTTGTTTAATTTGAAACTAAAATAATTTTCTTTTGTATCTATAGATTATGGTTTAGCCTTTTACCCCCTGTAAGTTAACATGAGATAGAACCTTCTTGGCAATATCTGTAATACAGTGTGTTAATTAAGTCAGTTTTGGAGTAGGTACATTGCTAGCATGGACTGAAAGACCCATTTGCAGTATGTAAATGGGATAGTCATACAGTTTTCTGACTGTTTAGAAATGGTTCAACTGTGTGAACAAACTTAAAGACTGAAACAAGATATACTGTATAAGCTTTAAAAAGAACTTTTCTTGTCTTTGCTATATCAATTTTTTCTCTTTTTTTGTGATCTGTTTTACCTAGATGTTTTACTAAAGCTTTTAAAAACACAGAGATAAAGATATTTTGTCTGTGGAATCATTTCAACGTGTCATACTTTTGCCAGAATCCTGTGAAGCATACTAAAGCTGCAGAGCATTGGTAATTTTGGGTAAACACACCTACAATTATTATTAATAATATATCAATACACAAATAAATAAATAAATAAATAAATATTATTACAATAATAAATATTATAATAATATTTTTGAATTGACATTGGTTAATAAAACGTTTTCATTTACTCTCTTGATTCTATGTTTATTGTCCCAGTCTAGGTTGTTTTGTGCTAATATGTTGATGTGGCAAAGTCTAAATAGGATAAATTAGGATAAGCTTTTAGGTGTGGAGACAGTTGAGCAGCAGTGGAACAGGTTTTAAAACGCTTTACATGTAAGGCAGGTCAAGTTCATCCTAAAATTTGAAATTAGTAATCAAGGAGAAATGCTTTAGATTAACAAAGTTTTACTTTAAGATAAAGTGTACTCTTCGGTACAAAGGTCATACTCTGGAATTCAACAAGATTGGCAGAATTGTTTGTCCAGGACAGATTGACTTAATAAAAAAAGTATCTATCTATCTATCTATCTATCTATCTATCTATCTATCTATCTATCTATCTATCTATCTATCTATCTATCTATCTATCTATCTATCTATCTATCTATCTATCTATCTATCTATCTATCTATCTATCTATCTATCTATCTATCTAAAAGAAGCAGCCTTAATTAACAGTTATATACTGGTTAACCCAAGTGCAATAGGATATTCAAGAATTACACTATACATACACATGAATTAAATTACTGTCTCAGTTCACCCTGAAACCTGCTTAAGGTATCTGCTGGGCTCCCTTGGTATCTTGGTATAAATAAAGGAGCCTTCAAATAATAATTAGCATCAACTGATTATTTATTAAAGAGAAAATGCCTGAGAGTAAGATATTAAACATACAAAAAATTCTGCAATGTATAAATAAGGACTTGAAAAAGAAGCTGCAAAGGAAACAACAGCTGTAGAAGATGTACTCTATAAGACTAATAATTACCATGCTAACCATAGGACTTATGAAAGAAACAAAAAAGATGGACATTAATTAAACTAAAAAGCAATGAAATATTGCAGAAAAGGCTGAAGCTGAACCCAACAGATTTTTTCCAGTATTTTAATAGTAACGAAACATTTGAGGAGGAGGTGAAGTGTATCAGGGAGCAGTGAGGGGAAATTTAAATCTAGAGACAAATGCACTAACCTGCATTTTTGTGTAGTTTTTACATGGGAAGAAGTGGATAACATCCCAGCAGTAACAGGGACTACTAAGAAGGTATTGAGTGATTTGGAAATTACATTGTAGAAGGAGAGGTAAAGCTTAGATTAAACAGGCTGAAAACTAACAAATCAACATTGACTGGTTAACATTTATCCTCAGGTTCTTAAGGATGTTAGGGAGTGCATATATAAACCCTTGACATACAGTATATTTTTTGAAAGTCACTGCACTATAAGGAATTTCCTAGAATTGGAAAATATTGGAAAATAGCAAATGGAAAATAACAAATATTATACCATCATATAAAAAGAATACAGTAATCCCTCCTCGATCGCGGGGGTTGCGTTCCAGAACCCCCCGCGAAAGGTGAAAATCCGCGAAGTAGAAACCATATGTTTATATGGTTATTTTTATATTGTCATGCTTGGGTCACAGATTTGCACAGAAACACAGGAAGTTGTAGAGAGACAGGAACTTTATTCAAACACTGCAAACAAACATTTGTCTCTTTTTCAAAAGTTTCAACTGTGCTCCATGACAAGACAGAGATGACAGTTCCGTCTCACAATTAAAAGAATACAAACATATCTTCCTCTTCAAAGGAGTGCGCGCCAGGAGCAGTGAAAGTCAGAGAGAGAAAAGCAAACAAATCAATAGGGCTGTTTGGCTTTTAAGTATGCGAAGCACCACGGCACAAAGCTGTTGAAGGCGGCAGCTCACACCCCCTCCGTCAGGAGCAGAGAAAGAGACAGAGAGAGATAAAACTAAACAATCAAAAATCAATACGTGCCCTTCGAGCTTTTAAGTATGCGAAGCACCGTGCAGCATGTCGCTTCACGAAGCAGCTGCACAGAAGGGAGCAACGTGAAAGCATTTTTAGATGAGCGTCCGTATCGTCTAGGTGTGCGAACAGCCCCCCTGCTCACACCCCCTCAGAGAATGTCAGAGCGAGAAAGCAAACAATCAAAAATCAATACATGCTGTTTGATCTTTTAAGTATGCGAAGCACAGTGCAGGAAGCATAGTGCTTGACAAATCAGCCATATGCAAGCCCAGCAAGAAAGAGAGCAATGTGAAGGTAATCTTTCAGCGTTTATTGAGGAGCGGCCATATCCTCTAGGGGTGCGAACAGCCCCCGTGCTTAGAATATATTTGAGGAGTTTTATTTAATACGTAATACGCGCTCTGGTTGGGTAGCTTCTCAGTCATCCGCCAATAGCGTCCCTTGTATGAAATCAACTGGGCAAACCAACTGAGGAAGCATGTACCAGAAATTAAAAGACCCATTGTCCGCAGAAATCCGCGAACCAGCAAAAAATATATATATTTAAATATGCTTACATATAAAATCCGCGATAGAGTGAAGCCGCGAAAGGCGAAGCGTGATATAGCGAGGGATTACTGTAATCAGACAGATCCTAGTATGTATAAACCAATAAGCTTAGGAAGAGGAGAACATGATGAGAACAGGAGTTTGAGGGAACAGTCAGCAATTGTTCAGATGGGAGGTTTTATCTTTTACTAATATCTTGGAATTTTATGACGAAGCAACAAAAGAATATGATCAGAGGAGTTTATATTCTATTATTTATTTTGAATTTCAGAAAGTATTTAATAGGTTCTGATGAGAGGCTGGGAATCAAAATTAAAGAAAAGGAAGTCCAGGGTATAGTGTAGAAATGGCTGCAGAACTGGCTAAAACACAGAAGGCATGGGTGGTGTGAGGAACCTTGTCAGAATTGTGTGGATGTTAAGATTTGTGTTTCTCATGGGTCAGTGTTGGGGCCTCTGCTATTTTTAATAAATATGTAAATTATCTGGGTAGAAATATAAACAACAAGCTGGTTAAGTTTGCAGATGATACCAAGATAGGTGGATTGGCAAATAATCTAGAATTTGTTGAATCATTACTCAGAGACTTGGATAGTTTACAGGCTTAGGCAGACTTGAGGCACATGAAATTTAATATGTTATTACACAGAAGTAAAAATTTTATAATTCAATACATAATGGGAAGTCTGAAACTTGAAAGTGTTGCATATGAGAAGGACTTAGGAGTCACTATCAACTTCCAGAAAGTGTTCAGAAGCCATTAAGAAGGCCAAGAAAATGTGAGATTATGTTGCACAATGTGTAGAGTACAAGTCAAAAGAGTATATGCTGATGTTTTATAGCGCATTGTTGAAGCCTCACCTGATGTGATGCATGTAGTTTTAGTTTCCAGGATACAAAAAAGACACAGCAGCCCTGTAAAAAGTATAGAGAAGAGCAACTAGGCTGATTCCAGAACTACTGGGTATAAGTTAGGAGGAAAGATTAAAACAGCTAAACCTTTTCAGTTTAAAAATACAACAGGAATTATTACAATGTATGCAGGCATTTATTTTAACATGAGTTCAACAAGAACATGGGTACAGAATTGGAAAAGTGTTAAAGGTAAATTACAAACAAACCATAGGAAATTTTTCAACATACCGAGAACCACAGATAAATATAATAAGTTATCAGGTTGTGTATACAACAGTAGGATTTTAGGGACATTCAATACTCGACTTGATATTATTTTAGAGAAATTAGGTGGCTGGGAATGGTAAGCTGTTGGTCTTAATGACCTGTTTTCATCAATGTTTTTGTAATGTTTAAAAAAATTCTAACTATTTGTGGCTGAAGTTCTTGAAAATGTATTTGCCTTCTAATAAATATCCATCCATTTTCCAACCTGCTGAATCCGAACACAGGGTCACGGGGGTCTGCTGGAGCCAATCCCAGCCAACACAGGGCACAAGGCAGGAACCAATCCCAGGCAGGGTGCCAACCCACCGCAGGACACACACAAGCACACCCATACACTAGGGCCAATTTAGAATCGCCAATCCAACTAACCTGCATGTCTTTGGACTGTGGGAGGAAACCCACACAGACGCGGGGAGAACATGCAAACTCCACGCAGGGAGGACCCGGGAAGCGAACCCGGGTCTCCTAACTGCGAGGCAGCAGCGCTACCACTGCGCCACCATGCCGCCCTCTAATGAATATCTCTAAAGGAAAAACATTGACTACAGGATCATGGGTCAGGAAAGCCAGGTAAACAAGTGACATTTATTTAACTAAAATCAGAATCACTAGAATCAACTTATTGTTTGCCCCAAACTTTCACTATGAAAAGTTTTGTTTTTAATGAAAAGAATCCAGACCTTCAACACTAAATAATGGATGTCACCCACTTTTATAGGCAACCCGTAATGACAATAACATGTTGCAAAACAAGGCCACACATGACAGCATGACACCTTAATGATAAAAATATATAGATTCACATAAAAAACTAATAAGCATAGAAATTAGGCTCAAAAGGAATACAAAAACAAGAGGAACAAACTGAAATTCAGAATCACAGAGTTCTCTCAGATTTCCTGGACGATTTCAGTGAGTATGTCCTGAGAGAATTCCTGAACTTCTCTTAAACTGTGATTCTCTGAAAACCCGGTAGGGTTAAGCTCATTTAAAAAGGAAGGCTGAACCTTCCCCTGATTAAATTAATGTAACTTTCAGTTATAAAATCAGTGTATCCTAAAGGTGAGTTATTCTAACCGTCCTAATTGTCACCACTTAAATTACAGGTCTTTGTCCTGCCTGGTGTCTATTTTAACACTCTTTTGCGGCAGAGAGAGCTTCAGCAAAGATGTCAGGTCACCATTAATTTACACCTTTGTTGTCAGATTAAGTACAGGCAGATCCTAGCACAAAGATATCCACCACTTCTGGGATGTAGTTTGGTAATCTAAGTTGGGAGTTTGGTGCAGCTAGAGGTCTGCTAAATATACTGCCTTCACAGGCCTTGTGTGCCCCTAAGGCCTAGCAGAATGTGCAATGCCCACTTTGTCCTGTAATGCACACCTGTCAAAGACGGACATATAAAGGGATATCTTAAATGAAATCAGATGAAACAGTGATGTTTCAAAGCACTGACATCTTCAAACTGTTGAAAAGCCGAGTACCTAAGGGAAAAAAGGGAATTCTCTCTAGTTGTAGAGAGTGTAGTCAGGTAAAAAAAAAAAGATGTGTCCTTTATGCTGCATAATTCAACCAGCACATGGAGATCTATATTTTCCATTAAGATGCTCTAAATGCCTAGAAGAAGTTTTCAAAGGAGGCAGTTTGGAAATAAACCACTATGCCGGTTGCGAAAAGAAGAGAACATGTGAATTCAGATAAAAAAGAAGGGCAGTGAGACATCAAAAGTTGAACAGACATAAAAGTCAGACAAATAATGTACATGTAGGCAATCTTTGAGAGAACAATTGTTAATACACTTATACTTCTAATTGTTATGATCAGTGGAAAGCATCTAGGTAAAATTTTAAATACTTTAAATGATACCTTTGTTTATATGACACAGTCAAAGCTCAACAATGTAAAGGGCAAAGGACATCTGAACAAATTAGAACAAGAACGTGGTCCTGCTTATGAATTGAGAATTTGTATTCTGAATGAGATTATAACATTGTATCTAGAATATAAAATAAGCAGCAAATTTACAGTCCAATGAATTGACATTGATATTTAAAACACTAAGTACTTGGAAAGGAATACCAAGGATGACTTCAGCATAGCTAAGTAAATCAAAACAGCCTGGCAGCAAGACAGCTGAAATTTAAACATTCAAAAGATGTTACATTTAACACAGGGACAGCTTTGATTTTAAGATGAGCACAATAAGGTGCAGCTATTCTGCCACTGTGACCTTTCAAAAAAGGTTTTGCATGACCTTGTGGGTGTACGCTGATTGAGCGACAAATATTAATGAGATGATGCTATGTTTCATTTTAAAATAATACATCAGACTTTCTCTCCAGATAAAACCACATATTAATGAGGCTTTTTTACAGAGAGAGAACAGGTGTTAAACAAAATAAAGTTATGCAGCTTGTCTTTAGTATTCAAAACAGTAGGACCCAAGCAGCATTCAAGATTTTGGAAATAGTCATACATTAAACAGAGTAGTTATATTTTTGTTCATTGAAGCTTCTGTTTGGAAGATAACTTTATGACCAAAAAGTTGGAATAATTAGGATTTTGTGCAATGTTACCATGTGATTCATGATAATAATACTTAAAGTGAAGAATACCAAATTCCAAATGCTCAGGAAGATTAAATACATAAGTCAAGTAAAGAGTAACATGTTCCAGCTATACTTGGTATTAGTGTCATAGTGAGCTTTAATCACAGTAGCAAGTCAATCAGGTCCACAAAATTAGCCACAAGAGTCACAGAAACCCAACAAGTGGTGCTGCTAAACTCGACTTTCCCAGAGACTACAAGGCAGACTCAACAAATTAAATACAGAGGAGGAAGAGGAGGTTGGGAGCATGTCATGATTACAGCGCGCAACAGGTGACACCTCAGGACGCAAATAAATATAGATTTTATTAAGAGTATTCTCATCAACATTCAAAATTGTAAATAAAAAGGAAAGACTTTAAAACAAAAGACATGCTATACTGCTAAGGTAGTCTGTTTTTCATTTCACATACTAAAGACATGCATGATGCATAGATTTTTCTGTATTGGCCTTGTGATGAACTGACACCCTGTTGAGTGTTGGTTTTCGATGTGGACAAAGGCTTCAAACTCCTGCAATCCTGAATTGGATTAATCAAGTTTGATACTGTTATGTTACATTTTAAACCAAATTACCACTTGGTTACACTTACACTTTTGAACCAGAGCATTTATTGGTAGAGTATATCTAGGTTTTAGACTGCTGAGGTCTGTAACAGAAAGCAGGATGAGTGTGAAATCTGGTTAAAGTAAGTTGAGATTTATGGAAATTGACCTTATTCCATTCCAAAAAAACTGGACTTAGCCAGACCTTTGTTTCTGGAACAGATGACCCATGACCCCAAAAGTGGACAGCTCACTAATTCTGCTTTTTGTAACAGGTTCAATATTTGTCTGCTACAAAAAGATTCATTTGAATATGCACATCTCAGGTACTGGGGAGACCAATACTGTTAAACTAACTCGCAAAACAGAAAGTTTAACATGGATTAACACTGGGCAGTGTTAAAAATTAAGGCCTAGAGCATCCAGTCAGAAGATCAATGGTCTAAATGTCCTGTCAGAAATTCTGATCCCAGTTGAACGTTTAATAAGCAGAAAAGGTCAACGAATTGTTGAAAATGTCAAGCCCCTTCTTGAAAGAACAACAGACACATAAACATAACTTGTTCGCCAGATTCTGCCAAACGAAATGTAGTCAGACCGCGATCAAACATTCTGGCATGCCCAGAGAAGTGTCTATATGAACGTTACTGTTTTACATTGGAAGTTATTAATATATCTGAACAGCTTTCTAAAACATAACATGTTTTCTTCATAACATTGGAGATGCCCCAGATATTGGCTAAGCAATCACAAAAGTGTGCCTAACATTGAAGCAGCATCTGCACTCACACACACACACACACACACACACAAACACACTGGCTGTCTTTCCCTGTAGACAGCATCAAAGTGGAATTCCACAGAGTCATTGGTAGGGCTATCGAATTTAAACAATTGCAGTATTTCTGAGCAATAAGAAATGATGATAGACTTATGGATGGAGCAACTCTCCTCTTCAGCGGATACCTATACCCAATATGTTTACTAATATAGTTTTGACTTGAGGTTTTGTAACGACTTATGTATTGTATTGTAGTTCATGTTGCTTATGACTTTTACTAATGAAGCCTGAGTGTGTATATCCAATTTTCAGTAAAAATATCATTGTGTCCACTTATTTTTTTTTTTAAATAATATGAGATGCCATGTACATAATTATAAACTTCGAGGCCAAATATTCGGAGCTCATGTTTGAACAGAGTAATTTATGATTTAAGAGTGTGTACTTGGAGTTTTCTATTTCAGATTTGTATATTAAAGTAATTAAATTCTGGTTTCTTTTAGCATTTAATTACCGGATGATGCAGGGTTAAGTGCAGGCAGGATAACATTCCACATCTCACACAGTAACGACTACAACAACTCTATATATATGCTGAACACTTAATGCCATTGGTCTTTTAGATATAATTAATATTGCAAAAGCGGAATACACTGCTTACTTAAAGGCCTATAACATTTCAAGTAATGTAATATCGCCGGGGTAAATTTTGCACAATACAACAATTTATCACATATTTCAAAGACTAACTGTTTTACACATTAATTATTTCCGAGTGACTACTTCATGCTTTCTCCCTTTATTTGGCTGCTGTTGCTGTATTGTTCCTCGTTTTTCGGATATGCTGAATCTTCATGCACTGTCCCCAGCAACTCTTGCTCTGCTGGCATGAAGATGGTTCCTTCCCTTTCTCAAACTTGTTGTCCATGGTTGATCGGCTGTTCAGTAGTTGACTGATATGGGCCTGTAAATTTTGCTGTGAACGTGTGTTAATCTGGAACAACCTATCCAGGATTGCACAAACTAATTAAAATCCAGCTAATTCCAAATCATGCTATAGCAAGCAGGGATTTGTTCTGAGATCCAGGATTATCTAATCTCCCTTTCTAGAACAGACCCTTGTTAAAAACATTCTGAAAATAGAAAAAAAACAAGCTGATTTGCATTATATTTACTGACTCCAGGACAGAAATCCTAAAACGGACACAGTTTGCATAGAATGCTCTCCCTCTGTCTGCCTGCATTTTCTGTAGTATAATGTTTTTTCTCCCATTTTTTAAAAACTCAAGATGATGTACAACTAAAATTGGGCCTGTTGTGAGTGAATGCAGGTGTTTGAGTGAGTGTAAAGTATGATCCATCCAAGTTTAGTTTCTGTTTTATGCTCGGTAGACTCTGGTCTCCGAGTTATTATAATAGAATTGAATAATAAGATTAATGAATGTTGAACTGTCAGGGCTGTTTAGTGACCATGGAGCATGGGTTGCAATTGGGCAATACAATTCAAGCTAAATGATGCTTCATACTAATTCAGCTTTCCCAATATGGAGATTTATAATCTGAACCCATTTGCATATGACATTTACAAGCTGAATTTTACAAGAGAAATAAGTCTGAATTCTGCAAAAATTAATCATTTGACAAGTAAGGTACACATGGTTTTTGATTTTGTTCAAATGGCAGAAATGTTGAAGGAGGCTATGCTACTGTATATTCTTTTATATTACATATTTGTTCTCTACTTTTTATGTTACTTACTTACATGTTGGATAATAATAGTCCAGATTTACATGTATGCCTATTGATAAGGTTTTTAAAAATCACCGTGAAGTGTTGAAAGAACATGATAAAAAATTCAGTAATTAGGGAAACAGCTAACTTATTGAAATTATGTGATTTAATTTGTACTACATTGTTTTATGAAAAGATATGTAAAATAAAGTTGCTAAAGGGTATGATCATCTTACTTTGAAGGGCTGTTTAAATCATTTACAAATGTCACACTGAATAGTCCTGTTCAAAGTTACTTGTTTCTTTATACTTTTTCCCTTAGTTATCTGACTTGGATCAATTATATTAACATAGCATAATGTTAAATAAAAAAAGGGAAATATTTTAATAAAAATAAAGGCATTTTATTATTGAATAGTAAAATAAAAATAATCATGTCCATTACTTTATATTAACCATTATTTTTTTCTTTTGTTAACATGTTACTGAAAGGTAATTTTTAACAATGGAAACAAAAAGTCCATAATATCTTAAAGTACGGTTATCTTTGCTTTTAATGGGGATGACACTGCTCAGTAAATGTATCACTGCTTACTTAGACATGAAGTTGAAAATGATAACATATTTGTCAGGCTGGTACTCAGTTATTCTCATATCTATATGATATTTGAAATTGTTGTGCTGTCATTGTAAAAGTCTGATTTTTTACAAGATAATTTATTCTTCTGTAGTGCTCGCATTCCAGGATATTGAAAGAGCAGAGTAATCAACACATTCTTTTGTCATTCTTTTCAAATTCTGATTCTGTATGTATCGCCTTGTCACAGGATTTGTTTATCTAGTCAGTGGTTTTTTTATTATGAATGTTGACTCATTTTTTGTAGTATACAAGTTTAAAATATCTGCAGTATTTAAGTACCCTTTTTAAATGATAGTGACAGCAGTGGAAAGAATCAAATACATTTTTATTAACTTCACTTTAAATGATACTGTATGTACAGGATGTATTTCAGTAATTGCACTGAAATAGGGCAAGAAGGAAAAATCAATAATTAGGGCAGCAGCTAAACTCCCACTAAAATAGTCCATTTTATTTTATACTTCAAATTAAGTTTTATTATATATCTTAATACATTCAATATTTTATAATGTACATAACTTTTAATTATAGTGGTTACACATTGTTAAACATCATAAGGATTTTGCAGTTACTGATCAAGGACAGTTTTATAAAAGGTAATTGAGTGGCTGGTGTATACAAAAATGAATACAGCTAGAGAGCTAATCGGATCAATGTGTTCCTTTTTATCATATGAAGGTAATATTATGTACGCAGTCAACAGTTGTATGGTTTTATGGACACTTTTTAAAAAAGGCATGGTGATTATCCCCATCATCTAAAGTATTAAAGCTCAAGTACACAGCAGTGGATAATCTGAAACCAGTCAGGCAGACATGCAGCCTAAACTGCAATGCAAAATACCTACAGACGTTACGAACTTCTTTAATGAGAAAATTGACAATGTAAAATCCCAGAATTTGGCATCACCTCACAAACTTAATATTAGATTAGCACAGCCTGTCTCATTTTGCATGTACCACTTTAGTCGTTTTAAAAACTGAACAGGAAATCATAATGGTAATTTCTAAAATGAAATCTGCTATTTGTTCCTTAGACCCAGGACCAACTAAACTAGAAAAAGATTAACAGATGTTTTGGCAACACCCATTCTTAGCAGATAATTAATTTATTATTTAAAAAGACAGACTTAGACCAACATACGCTTAATAATTATAGATCTATTTCAAATGTACTCTTCCCTGTAAAATAGTTAAAAAAGTAGTCACCATGCAGCTTCAGTCTCACCTTAGACATCACAATTTATTTGAGAAATACTGGTCATTGTACAGAAACAGCACTATCTTGTGTTGTAAAAGATATTCTGATATCATCTGATGAATGGAATTCCCCAGTAATTATATTTATATTTGTTAGATTTAAGTGCAGCATTTGACGACATTGACCATTATATTTTATTACTCAGACTGGAAAATGACATTGGTCTCAGGCACTGTGCTTGCCTGGTTCGGTTATTTATCAAAATGTTACTAAGACGTTAAATACAGTGGTCCACAGGGCTCAGTACTGGGACCTTTACTGTTTTCGCTTTACATACTTCCACTGGGAACTATCATTAGAAAACATATTAATTTTCACTCATATGCAGATGACATCCATTTATACCTTTGTTTTAGACGTTTAGACGTTTAATGACATTTCTCCCATGCTGTCCTTAATTAGTTGTGTCAGTGAGTTAAAGGAGTAGATGGATGAGAAAAAACAAAAACGTTAGTATTTGAAGGGAATGATGTTGATCACAACAACATTCGGCTACTTTTTAATTCAGTTGGAATCACCATTAGTTTTATTGAAGCAGCACTGTTTTTGACGCTGATTTTGCATGTTTTTCCATCTTAAAAGTTGTCTAAAGATTAAGACTTTTTAAAATATGCAAGATATGGATGAAGCTTTCATTTAATTCAAAATGCTGTTGTAAAGATTGCTACATGAAACAGAAAATTCAAACACAAGTTCTCAAGTCCTTACACTGGTTCGCAGGTAAGCTCAGGGCTGATTTAAAAAATCCTCCTTTTTATCTATAAAGCCTTAAACATCCCTACTTACTTATCTGTACTTATCATTGCTTACAAACCGGAGAGCACATTAAATCTCATGATTCTGGCCTACTTATGATTCCAAGGAAAATAGCAGCAGGAAGTCAAGCTTTTAGTTACAGGGCCTCAAAGTTGCAAAATGATCTGTCTGCTAATATGACCCTTCAGTCTCAAATTTTAAATCCAGGCTGAAGACTTGACTACTTTAGTCTAACATACCCTGACTAGAGCTGCTGATTAGCTGTGCATACTGTTTTTCTATTTGTTAGTCATTGGTACAGAAATACAAGTATTACAATATTTATAAACTGTTACCAACCCGCTGCTATTCTGTTACTCTTCTTGGTATTTGGATGTGACACTGCTCTATTGCCAGGATGCTCTCCTGCATATGCAAAAGTCATCTCGGATGAAGAGTTATTAGAATCATGAAAGATACTCTGAACAGATTGGATGGCCAGCCCAGACACCATTATAGAAAACCCTGGAGGGGTAGGTTGTCATTTGGCCAAGGTCTCCATGTTCTTCTCCTTTACCAACTGGCCACAATTCATCAATTAATTAATTGTTGGTTGCATTTATGGTTAATCAGTGTCTACCTTGTTCTTTGTGAGTTTTAACAAATATGCATTTATACGTGTACCAGTTCTGTATGTAGTAATTACTGTAATCTATACTTGTATTTTAACTGAATTGCTCATGGCGCTCTGCACCTGCACTTAGTGAATAGTGCTATACAAAAAATAAGTTATACTGCATTGCATGTAGCCTGCAAGGCTTCAAGTGTAAATTGTGTACTTGTTGCTTTATGTAATACCTCTTCAGAGACAGCAAACCTTGAACTGAGCAACTGCCTTGAATATCCTAAGAGAGCCTGAAACATTCTTGGTCACTGAGGTGCCCAATGTAGAACAAAAATTTAAAAATATACCCAGGTGTATTGTTATTGAGTTGTAAATGTCATGTTTATGTTAGGCAAAATGGTATTTACAAAAAAAGGCCAGAGACCTTTACCTTACACAAAAAGTAATATTTAACAAAAAAAGATTTAAATCCTTGTGCCTGAAAATGCAAAAAAAAGTAAGATGACTTAGCAAATGTGGAAACTAAATTCAAAATCATCTGATGTTCTACCGTTTGCAGCTAATAAAGCTAACAACCAAAAGTGATGACACAAAATGCATTGTCAATCTGAAAGAAACGACCAGTGTAAGCAGGGAAGCATAAACCTTATTGAGCAGCTGACGTGGCTGAGATTGGGTAACTGCAGCTCACTAAGATGGTCCATAATAGTGTTTATTAGCATAATTCTAAATAAATAAGAAGGAGTGTTGGCCTTTCCTTTACTTAATAAATTGTTTTTTGTGTATGGCAGTATCTAATCTTTTTTTTAAATATAATCGTGTGCTTTTTATTGTTTGTGTTCATGTGATTCACTGCTTCAAAGCAGACTGCAACAAAGCAAAGGTATATGGAGTCTTACATAGTTATATACATTTGCTTCAGTCAATCTAATCAAGAAAAAATAGCAGATATTTCTTTGCAGATATTTCAATACTTAAATTACATTCATATTTTTTTTTTTGCAATAGCAAATATGAAAATGAAGAGTACTGAATGCAAATATTGGTGCGGACTGTTTTACATATCAGAAACCTTACCTCATCATTTAATTGAAAGCTGGAATTTTGAATCATAGATATTCGTTAGACTGCTAGGGGGAGTTTTGACAGGACAAACCCAAAGTTTCTTATCCTTGAGAGAGGTGGTTAGTCTTCCGCCACAAGAACTTTCATGCAGGGACTAATTATATTTTGTTATATTTTTACCTTTTATCCACAGTAAACAATAGACTGTGTTCCTGCCAAGACTACTGTAGCGAGTTTTGTTCTGAAGATGTTTCCAGAATTTTTATTTGCATGTTTCAAAGAACCAAATCAATAAGAAAACCTTTTTAAAATATTCAGAAATGAAAAACAGAAATCCCAAAATGTAAACCTAAAACAATAACCATAAATTAAAGTCAACACAAAAAGCAAAATTCATATTCCTAAATTCTGTTTTAATTTAGTTTTTTTTCTTTCTGCATTACCCTTCAACCAAGTGCAATTTCTTGTTAACGCTGCACTATTTTGTCCTTCAACCTGTAGTATAGGATTGTGTGTGCAGAAGTGGTTGGCTTTCAGCTGTGGTTGAGAAGAAAGCAACCAATTTAATAGAAAATAGGTAAAGATTTTTTTTGCATAGATAATATTTCCAACTCAAATGAAACCAGGTTTGACTGAAAGTTATCAAGCTGCAGACTTTCAAATGAACAACAATAAAAGCTCAATAAGTCTTCCCCATGAATACTTGTAAAGAGAAATCATTTCCATAAGTGACAAATCAGACTGCATTTGCAAGACAGAGGGAAAGTATTCTGGTTGTGAGTATCATTAAAAATGTGCACAATTAAATTAAACGATATTTTTGGGAAAACAGAAGGCATACAAATATATAGCAAAACCCTGGGGTTTTGCTTTTTGCCTTTGCTGTCTTTTGTTTTTGCTCTTTTTCTAGAATGGTATTCTGAAAGGTAATTTCTGTTAATTGTTTTATAAATGTTAATTATCTGTTTTGTTTTACTTTTGTTAATTTAATTGTGTCTAATTGCTCTTTTGTTAATTATATTGGCTGTTTTATGGCATTTGATGGGGGTGGAATGAGACCCTTAATTAGCTTACAGGCGCCAAATGCTTAATTAATTTTTGCAGCACCTGGAAACTATTTAAAGCAGTGGTGAGATCAACTAAAAGTAAGAAGGATGCACTGATTGTGTGGTTGGAATTAAAACCTGCAGCCATTGAAGCACCCCCAGGACTAAACTTGAAAAACCACTAATTTATAAGATTTATAATCTGGTTAGTGACTGGTTCAGTTGGTCTTTACTTGCCTTCCTTTCTCTTTTATTTCAATACTTTGGTGTTGTGTTTGAAGATCATTGACCATTTGCTATTGGCTTTTTGATGTTGGACTTTTTCATTTACTTTTTTTTTTGTTTTTTGAAGGGCTTTTTAATTTTTTTTTTATTTTTTTGAACTTTTGATGTTATTTCTGATTTTTTGACTTTTCGTAATTTTTACTGATTAGTTACAAATATTATATTAATATTGATTTTTATTTTTTATCTTTTTGCCCTTACTAGTATTTTAATAAAGTTTCTTGAGTGGGTGGGATTTTTTTTAGATGGTTTCTCTTTACGTTTAAAAGCATAAATGACACTATATACTAATATGTGTGCTGGTAATATTGCACCTTTCTGATTTTGGTTGATGGGTTTCTTGCTACCCTAAAACCAAAAAATAAATCACTCCGTGGTTGAGGAGTCTCCTGGATTATTAAAAAAACAGGGGAACTAAAGAAAAGAAGCAGCAACTGTGACAATCCCTACTAGTCTGAAATAATAAAAAGATAAACTGTAGCATGTTGAACTTGCAAAACTTTGCTTCACCCCAAGACTCAAACACAGTCAGCATGTGCACCTGCCCACTGTGACTAGCTCCTAAATGAGCACTAACACACCACCAAAGTGAAAAATGAAAAACAACAACAAAGATGAATTTATTGCACATTTTCATTTGTGAAAGTAGCTCAAATTGCTGTACTATAGTAATGGCTAAAGAGAGTTACAAAAACAAAAAGGTAGAAAGTAGTTATTTATATCAGTAAAGAACCAAAATATCCAGCTTAATTTAATATATAGTGTTGCCAAAAACATTGAAAGTATCAGTGGTACCATGTATAAAATGGTTTCAATATTAATTTTTCAAGGTATCAGTTTTACATACTCCACTTCTAGTACACTCTGCCACTGTGTGCATTGTATCATCTGAGTGTTATGAAGATGAAATAATAAAGACATTATAATACATTTACTTTGGCATCCAGAAGGGTTGATGCTTGTTAGTGGCTGTTAAAATCTACTTACTTTTTTTTTTTATTTATTAATTTTATTGTAATCATTCCATACAAATAGATTAATTTACAAACAAAAAAGAATTGAAGACAAATCAAACCCCACCCTTGAGAAGGAGAGCTTAGCCAAAGGAGAATTGCTTAGGGCTTTTTAATAAGGTAACAATAAACAAAAGAAAGGAAGAAATATATATAGGTAAATAAAAAAATGGAGAAGGGAAATAAATGCGGTAATAGTTATTTCTCTTATTCTAAAATATTATTGATTAGATACTGCCAGGTTTTGAAAAAATTCTGTACAGATCCTCTAACTGAGAATTTGATTTTTTCCAATTTTAAAAAATATAAAACATCGGTTTCCCACTGACTTATCAGAGGAGAGTTATGATTCTTCCAATTTAACAAAATAAGTCTGCGTGCCAAAAGTGTAGTGAATGCAATCACCGTTTGCTTGTCCTTCTCCACTTCAAGTCTGTCTGGAAGAACACCGAATACAGCTGTTAATGGGTTAGGAGGGATTGTGACCCCAAGGCTGTCTGAAAGGCACTTAAAAATTTTGGTCCAAAATGATGTTAGTTTGGTGCAGGCCCAAAACATGTGACCCAGTGAGGCTTGGTTGCAGCGTTCTCAGGTTGGATCTTGCCCTGGAAACATTTTGGACAGTTTTAAGCGAGACAGATGAGCTCGATATATAGTTTTTAGTTGAATCTACTTACTGTGGATGATTCTTTTCAGGTTGAGGTCCCTGAAAGAGATTTTCTCTCCCACACCTTTCTAGTTACACAACTGGACAAATGCATTTGTCATTAGGAAGGGAATCATTCACCTCACTGATTCTTTGACAGTCCTGCCTCCTTTAATAGAAAGATATTGCACCTGTTGGAAAAAACAACAGATATTAGCATTCATTTGTTAGAACATCCGTTCAAATACCCAAAACTGTATTGTACAATCTCTGACAAATGTATTGTGAAATTACCAATTCCTTTCAAAGCTCCTGGTCCTGAAAGAGCATGAAATCCATATCCTTCAGAGACTCTTCTGTATTGTGAGGAAGAAAAAAAAGGAAGCTACACCTCAAGATATACATTTGTAATTTGCAGGGTCTTTTCTATATTGTTCCAGTCTGAGCTGGTGGTGGATTTTAGGAGGCCCAGGCCCCTCCTGGACCCTGTGATCATCAGAGGTGACTGTGTGCAGAGGGTATAGACCTATAAATACCTGGGAGTGCAGCTGGATGATAAATTGGACTGGACTGCCAATACTAATTCTCTGTGCAAGAGAGGACAGAGCGGGCTATACTTCCTTAGAAGACTGGCATCCTTCAACATCTGCAATAAGATGCTGCAGATGTTCTATCAGACAGTTGTGGAGAGCGCCCTCTTCTACGCGGTGGTGTGCTGGGGAGGCAGCATTAACCCATTAACTGCCTTTTTTTTTTCCCGAATATTTTCGCTTTATTGTTATAGATTAACATCTGCTTAATAAGGAAAACATATATTTTCAATCTCAACATTTGTACTTTTTCCAACATTTCAAAATTTTGGCCATCCCCAAATGGGCATCATGACACATACTACCTAGTTTTGGTGCCATACTGGAAAACACTCAACATGTAGTCCAACATTACATTTGCAGCACTGTTTTCTTGCGTTAGTCTTACACACTGCACACTTCCTTTGTTTGCCCATTTCTGTGTGTTCAATGTAGTGACCAGTTCCAGAGGTTCTGATATCAACAGGACCATGACTCTTGGCTGGTTTGGAGAAGGATTTCCTCCTGGTTTAAAGAACATGATCCCCAAATGAGGATCGTGGCAGTTAATGGGTTAAGAAGAAGGACGCCTCACGCCTGGACAAACTGGTGAGGAAAGCAAGTTCTATTGTAGGCATGGAGCTGGGCAGTTTGACATCTGTGGCAGAGCGACGGGCACTCAGCAGGCTCCTATCAATTATGGAGAATCCACTGCATCCACTAAACAGTATCATCTCCAGACAGAGGAGCAGCTTCAGCGACAGACTGCTGTCACTGTCCTGCTCCACTGATAGACTGAGGAGATCATTCCTCCCCCAAACTATACGACTCTTCAATTCTACCCGGGGGGGTAAACGTCAACATTATTCAAAGTTATTGTTTGTTTTTACCTGCATTTTTATTTATTCTTATTTACTCTTTAATATTTTTTTTTTATCAGTATGCTGCTGCTGGAATATGTGAATTTCCCATTGGGATTAATAAAGTATCTATCTATCTATCTATCTATCTATCTATCTATCTATCTATCTAACTATCTATCTATCTATCTATCTATCTATCTATCTATCTATCTATCTATCTATCTATCTATCTATCTATCTATCTATCTATCAGTCTCTGTATGACGTTAGAGAGCTTGTTGGCATCTTCCTCATCACTGTCATGGTTGGGTGGAGTGGGGGCTCTGAGGCTAGGGATCTTGAATCCCCTAAACGCCAGAAGTGACTCTACTCTGTTGGGCCCTTGAGCAAGGCCCTTAACTTGCAATTGCTTCATTCCGAGTATGACGTTAATCTGCATCTGTCCCTGCAAGCAGGTCTTCCTGCTTACAGGGGAAACCTGGGGGTTGGAAGCAGGATTGGCACTTCAGCCACCATGAAAAATCTCCCACTGTTCCAATGTGGTGCTGAGGTGTCACCCATTGCACTCGGGTCCCAATCCAGATAGTTCATTGTGTGATGGGTGCGGCAATGTGCTATTAATGAATGCTTCCAACCTATATTACTCACAATGGTAGTGCTATTTTTTCCTTCCCAATTAAGAAAATTGTTAAAATGGCAAGTTAGCAGGTTGCATGATGTTGTCTTTGTTATGCACTATAAGGATACAAAAAATACACAAATAGAACTTTAACCATTATTTACTTTAACCATTTATTACTTAACAGGTAAAACTTACAAGACATGTGACTTTTATTAAATCTTGGCGGTTGGGGGGTGCTGGCAGGGTGTTATCATCTTCATCGCTTGATGAAGATGCAGCATTATACTTCTAATTTGGTCTAAAATAGGATTTTCTGGTTAGCACAAAACAATATATCACAGATGTGAGTTGATATGAAATTTTTGTGAAATTTTATGACTCAAATTCTGGATCTGTGTCTAAGGTGGATCCGTTTTCTGACAGAAGCATGAAGTCATGAGCCTTCTCATATGAGTCTGAAAAACAACATGAAAAATGGCTTTTCTAACTGTGTAATACTATCAAAATTGGCAACAACTGCACTAAGATAAGTAATATTTACCCATATATACAGATGTGAATTGATGTTTCTGTTCTGTAGACAGCTAGGCAATAATAATTGAAAAAGTTGCACTTAAGATCGCTTATATTCTTTCACTATGAATGAAGCTGATTTCATTATTAAAGTGGCTACTTCCACCATTCTGTGATATATGCATTTGCCTCTGAGTTTGCTAAACAATGGTGGCACTCTCATCTGCAATTAGTTAGTCGAAGATTTGAACTTTGCCGCTAACAAATGGAACAGCCTATAGCTGAAACTAACTAATGATGAGCCAACACACTGGGATTTAGAATATGAAATGGTGAAGAGATTATTCAAACAGCAGCATTATCAGAACAGTAGCAAGCTGCCTGCTCAGTTCTAGCAGATGGCAGGACAAAATGGCACCCAATGCCAAAAGCCTATGACATTACAGTTATTGAAGCTGTAAGAGATGTTTTAAGTCCATTAAGCTCTTTAACTGATGACCTCAGTGATGAAAAACACAAGCTCTACTCTGTGCTACCATTAACATGGAAAATGTTTTCTGATTTGATAGATGATCTGAGTCATAGCATCTTAAGACAGCAACCTAAAGAAAATATTAAAAAATGACCTAAGACAAAGGTATGAGGACTACCCTGTGCAGCTGGTTCTCAACACGTCAACCTTTCTTGACCCAAGGTTTAAGGAACGTTTTGTTGTCTTAAAAGAGGAAGTCAAGCAAATGTTAAATAACAAGTATTCATTTGCTTGAAGTGGAAACCCAAATTCAGCAAACATCCTCTTCAAGCACTAAGCAACCATCACCAAGAAGCAAAACTGATCTGAAAGGACTCTTAACAAACATACAAGAAGAGTCAAAATCAGCAGTCACAGCACACTGCATCATCTGTAACTGTGCGTCTCACAAATGAGTTCACAGTTTATGTGGAGATGCCTGAATCTGGAATAGCTTGCCAATAGGAATTCGCCAGGCTAATACGGTGGAGCACTTTAAAACAATGCTGAAAACACATTACTTTAACATGGCTTTCTCATAGCTTCATTTTAGTTTAATCCTGATGCTCTGTATATTCAATTAATTATCATTATTATTCATGGTGGCTCCAAAATCCGTACTAACCCCTACTTTCTCTTCTGTTCTTTTTCTGGTTTTCTGTGGTGGCGATCTGCGTCACCACCACCCGATCAAAGCACCATGCTGTCCCTACATTGATGGATTTAAGGCCAGATGTCCACTTGACCGTCATCATCAAGTCCTTCCATGTGAATCCTGAATACAATGAGGACTGATTGATGTCATTTGTGTTAGGTAGAATGCCTGGAGGGGGCTGGGTGGTCTCATGGCCTGGAACCCCTGCAGATTTTATTTTTTCTCCAGCCGTCTGGAGTTTTTTGTTTTTTCTGTCCTCCCTGGCCATCGGACCTTACTTTTATTCTATGTTAATTAGTGTTCTCTTATTTTAATTCTTATTTTGTCTTTTTTTTCTCTTTCTTCATCATGTAAAGCACTTTAAGCTACATTATTTGTATGAAAATGTGCTATATAAATAAATGTTGTTGTTGTTGTTGTTGAATATAGTGCAGAGGAAGATCCACTGGCACGGTGGAAAAAAAACATGAAAAACTAACCTCATCTTGCTCAAATTGAAAGAGAGTGGGGATTGCTGCTTCTAGTCGTACTTCGGAGTGTGTTTTTAGAAGTCTGGCCTCATTTGCAACCCCGAAAGGGCACACCTCACAGACGAGACACGTTTACATGCTAGTCTTCCTTGCAAAAAATTGGGAAGCATCAAATAATTTGTAATTCACACTTTTCCATTTGTAATGCATAGCATTAAAATGTGCTACTGATTTGTTGTTTTTAAGTTGTTTTTCGTAAGAATTTCATTACTGCTAATTTAGTTATTTATTGTTTAAAGTTATGTACTATTCAATAGACTGTTGTACATTACTGTTCATTTTATTTAAATGTCTATTTAGTATGGGTTTGTATATTTATTGTATACATTTTCTACCTCAGCTAGAGTAACAAAAGGATGTAAAAGTTTTATTTTGCAATAAACATATTTTTGAGTTACATTATACTGTGTCAAGTATTGAAAATAGTATTGAATTTCAATACATTTTTTGATATTGTATACAATTTTAACATTTTGGTATTGTGACTGTAGCTGCATTAACTCAAAACTACCAAAATTCTGCAGCTTTAGTATGCTTCATAATATTCTGGCAAACGTATGACACATTGAAATGATTCCACAGACAAAATATCTTTGCTTTTAAAAGCTTTAGTAAAAATTCAAAGTAAAACAGTTCTTAGAAAATAGAGAAAAAATGATATAACAAAGAAAAGAAAAGTTCTTGTTTAAAAAAGTTCTATTTAAAGTTTATATATCTTGTTCCATTCTAAGTTTGCTCATACAGTTGAACTATTTCTAAACAGTCAGAAAACTGTATGCCTATCCCATTTACAAACTGCAAATGGGTCTTTTAGTCCATGCTAGCTATGAGCCTATTCCAAAACACACTGACTTAATTAGCACACTGCATTACAGATATAGCAAAGAAAGGTCTGTCTCATATTGACTACAGGGGTTAAAGGCTATACCATATTTTATATCTATAAAAGAAAATTATATTCAGTACTACTTAAGCAAACACTAATATAGGTTTATCTTTAAGCTTTAACGTTCTAAGATTGGCTGTTACAATGACAACACCAAATGTATGTATGCCAGATGATCAGGGAGGATGTGAAAATAAAACCTCTAGTTGGCAGGATGTTGTAGAAAAAAACTTGTGGGATTCCAAGGCCAAAAGATCACCAAGAGCTCTCTGAGCATTCATCAATCAATGCATGTGTCATCTATAACAGGATAATCTTGTGGAACTTTCTTCATCTTCCCAGCATCTCAGGTAGCTGCAGCATACTTAGGCCAAGGGGCATTGCTACATACCTTTACCACCATGTAACACACACAAAAGAATTGATTAGTGACCAGCCTATAAAACTGCAAATAGTATTGTATTTTGTGAAAAGAACCAGTTTTCCCCACTCCTCAATATGAAGGAATGCTAATGATGGTATTAATCACTTAAGTGATCAAGAGAAAGTCATGGGTTTGTAGTAGTTTTTTTCAATAGATTTTGAAGTGTTCAACTGTACTGGCCAGGCGTATCTCTGTTGGTAAAGTATTCCAGTTATCTGGTGCATAAAAACAGAAAGACAATTCCCTAGTTCTGTTATGCTTTTACTCTCGGAATCCTAAACAAGCTGATGTTAGAGGATCTAAGATTACAACTAGGAATGTTTGGGGACAAGCATCCCCAAAATACAGTATGTACAATTTAAAGTGTTTTAAATAATTTTTATCCATGCCTTTAATGACCTCTTGGGCACGGCCATCAGCAGTGTGTCTGTTTGCAGAGAGAATGTCAACCTTGCCAAGAGGTTTACTTACCTTGGTAGTGACATTCATGTCTCTTGTGACTCTTCCTATGAAGTCAGGAGACGGATTGGGAGAGCATGGGGGGTCATGAGGTCGCTGGAAAGGGGTGTGTGGCGCTCCCGATATCTATGCAAAAGGACGAAGGTCAGAGTCTTTAGAATCCTGGTGCTTCCTGTCTTGCTATATGGTTGCGAGACATGGACGCTATCCAGTGACCTGACTGGACTCCTTTGGTACTGTGTCTCTCTGTAAAATCCTTGGGTACCATTGGTTTGATTTTGTGTCGAATGAGCGGTTGCTCATGGAGTCCTGAATGAGGCACATTACCTGCATTGTGAGGGAGCATCAGTTACGGCACTACGGCCATGTGGTGTGTTTCCCAGAGGGTGATCCGGCTCATAGGATCCTTATTGTTGGGGACCTTAGTGGCTGGATCAGGCCAAGGGGTCGGCCACATAACACCTGGCTACAGCAGATAGAGGGTCATTCCCAGAGGGTGGGACTGGACCGCGTGTCTGCCTAGGGGGTTGCCAACCGGGATCCTGAGTTGTTTCGTTGTGTGGTGGGTGCGGCAATGCACTGTACCAGTACATGCTCCCCGACCTGACTTGACTTGATTTAAAGTCAATCACAAAAGACAGAGGCAGTGTAATGATGAAAAGAATGGTGAGATGTGCTCAGATTTCCTCGTTTTAGTTATAATTCTTGCTGCTGTATTTAGCACTAATTAAAGGCAAGTTATTGCTCCATTTGGTAATCCTGATAGGGGTGCATTGCATTAATCTAGACAGCTAAAGACAAAAGCATGTGCTCACTTTTCAGCATCTTTCAGTGATGTAAAAGATCTAACTTCCTATGTTTCTTAAGTAACAGAGTGCAGTCTTAAGCCCAATTTGGATGATTACAAAGACTTTTTATTTACTGTAAAAATTCAGTAGAAAAATAATTTCAGGTTAAACTAGACCCATGCAAATCAACACGCCAGTTAAATTCCAGCATTTGAGTGATTTGAATGACACTAAAATTACAGAGGTCCTCCAGTAATAATGAATTACTCAGAGCCTGAAGTAGAAAAAAAAGATCTGCTGGTGTACTCCTTGGTGTGTGTGCTGAGTCCGGGAGGGTGATCCTAACGCACACTGATATACACTACTTTTAAAGAAAAGAGGATGTATAGAGGACTGTCCCCCTTGGACGTACAAGTTCACATACTGTTCTTATAAATAAGGGTTGGTATTGTGATCAAAACCACTGGTTCACTTACATTAACTATGAGGAAATGCTAGTGTAGACTACTGGTATGTACCAGCCTGCTCAAGCACTGACTTTACACCACCTCCTGGTGAAAAAACTAATACCATCCAGATAGAACTTAAAAATAACAGAAGTCCTGTGGTAATTATTACTTTACCGCACCTCCTGGTATAGAACTAAGCCAGACCTTTAGTAGTATGACTGATGTATGATTTGAATTTTAGCTCTGAAACTAAAATGACACCTAAATTACGTACTTCTGGCCTAATTTGTAAAGCCAGATAGTCTAGTTTATTTCTGAGGTGCTCATTTTTTTGTTTGTAGCCAATAATTCAAATTTCTGTTTTTTCCTTGTTAAGGTTGAGGATTATTATTACTCATTCACTTTGATGATGCTGGCACTGGGTCAGAGGAGTTAGATCCTCAGCATCATCTACTGTTATCAACAAATGAATGTGTTTTGTAATTAACTTTATTTTTTTTTAAATGAAGCCAGGTTGCTTTTTAGAAAATCATAACAGTAAGATGCTTAACAGACAAAAGGTATGTGGTGCATCAATACCTGTCAGGCTCTTTAAAATAACCTGAGAGGAGTATTGATGAATTATGTTTAGAAAAGCTTTAACACTCACTCAGCAAATGAGTAAATTGAAAATTGCACAGTTCACAATGTAAAAGCATGTTTAAATGGCTGTACAACTTGACACCTGCCATTCTTAATAAACTGTTAAAGATTTTTGTATATCTCAACCTCATGCTCAATTGGTATGATGTCAACTCACATAAACTTTTTTAAACAAAACCTTTTTTTTTCTGTTATTTGTTTTTACACATGAATATGCATGTGTCAGTTACATTCACATCATACAGTAGTAGCCATAGTACACGAGTTGCACCTTATTGACATCTAAACTCACAAAAACACAAACATGCTAATGAAACAAAATGGAAAAAAACGTAAAAAATGAAAATGTTAAAAATGTACTCAAACATCCATTGATTTTGACCAAAAGAAGAAAGAACACAGAAGAAAGAAAACTGATTTACAGAGATTTAGTGATAGGATTCTACTACAAAGTATGAAATTCTAATTGTTTAAATAAAAGTTGTTTAATTATATGATATAGAGTTTATTACGGTGCAAAAATAAATGCTTATGGATGATTTCCAATCTTTGAATGGTAAACACTTATTGGAAGGACCAAAACCAAATTGAAATAATGCTATGGAACACAATATTTTTCTCATCTGTTATTATCAAATTACAGCACAGGGTGATGTTAATGTAAATTCTGTAATTTCTAAAACCAAAAATAGAGTAAATGAAACATAACTGATTGATCCACTGCAACATTGATCTCAGGATGATTAGGCTTGAAATATTATTTCAAATATACAAATGCACACCAAAATTAATTGGTAAAAAAGCAGACTTCAACTTAGTTTAAATCCATTAATGTTTTGTTCAAGCATTTGATATTCTTGTAACCATATTACAAAAAAAAAATAGATAAAACAAGAGTAAACAGGAAAGCAACCAAATTCATCCCAGAATTAAAGGACAAGTCCTACTCAAACAGGAAAAGGAAAATTAACCTCTTTGGATTTGATCAGAGAAAACTTTCCAGGTCTTCAAAATTATTAAAAGCATTAAAGTTGAAAAGAGAGAATTAATTCAATAACAGAGTAAATCAAGCAAATTTCTGGATGGTACATTAACAATGGAAACCTGCAAGCAGCTAATAGTTGAAATCTTTTATGCTGTAGTCAAAATCCACAAGCCATTCCACTGATAGATTAGTCTGACAAAAAAGAGAAAAAGAACTGCAACTAATAAAAAAAGGACCCCACGTCATTTAAAGGCACATGCTGTGCAATAATGTATGGTTGAGTAGGAAGGATTCATCAGCTGTCATCAAGATTGACATTCTTTGCATGAAGTAAATGTGTCACCTTTCTATCTCCCCTTCTCTGAAAGTATTTACATGATTTCAGCAGTATAGAGATTTATACAGCAATGAAAACCAACACACAGTGGAATTGCAAACTGTTTATGGATGATAAAATAATGTCTCAAAGGAACAAAAAGGTGAAAAGTGCAAGTAAGAGGGGGGCATGCAAGTCACTTAAATCAGCTACCAAGTCTGAAAGTGAGTACATCAGCTATTTTAACTTAAAAAAGGGATAAAGAATGAAAAATAAATATGCAAAAGGACAAGAAAGGCTGCCGATATGAGCAAGCAATGTGAACAATTGTCAAGAAAAACAAAAGACGCTACATGTTGTAATGGCTGGTTCCGATAGAATAGTAATCAATTTATATTATTTATCTCTAGGTCAAAATTATTCATTCAGTATTTTGTAATATTACATCTAAAACTGGGTGCTTGATATTGCCCCTATTTGCCTTGTTACTAGTATTCACTACCTATTTCTTGTGTTAGACAGAAAATCTTCTAGTGTATAGAATGTTGCATTAACATTCTAATTACAATTCATCCTTAGTCTCCTTCTGCACCTACTGTATTCTCAACAACAATTGAAAAGACATGCTGATTGACAGTTTTTGAAAATATAATACTGGGTTGAGCAGGCAGTTTGGGGAAAAACAATCATTTCTTTTCAGAAGAATACTAAAAAGGAGTATTTTGTTGCAAATGAATTTGCTTAAAAGCATATGTCTTAGCAGAATAACTGTCTACATAAAAGCTTTCTTTATCTTTCAAATAATTATATCTCAACTATAAATCCTTCAGAAAACCTAATGATATTGTGTTGATTTATTCATACGTTTCCAATATACCAGATGTGCAGTTTTGAAAAAGATTTCCTGGCTACTTGCTTGAATATTTTAGCAAAGAGATGATCCCTTTGTCAGATATCCAAAGCATATAAAGTAAATAGTTTTTTCTGGGTCAAATCACTATTAGAACATTATTTGCCATTCATCGAATGTCACTTACTTATTCAGAACTCTTCTTTTCCTCTTTCATTTTTATAGACAGTTTTCTATCTCTGCTAATAACATAACATTGGATGTGAATATCTGTGCAAAACAATAAAAAGTAAAGCCGTTTGAGACTGTGTGCAAACCCTAGCAAGGGTAGCACCAAGGTGGTAAACGGAAGAAGCACTTGAATAGAAAACCTCAAAAGAAGATGGACAGATCACAGTGGCAGTGGGTAACAAACTGTGTAAAGCAGTGCTTCTTAAACTTCTTTTCTCAAAACCCAATTTTTCCTTTTTTGTGTCTCCTAGAACCAGAATCACCACCAACAGTCATCCCTTTCCCACTTGGAGAATCACCACTATTCAGTCATCTGGAGAAACACTGCTGGCACTAATCCCAGGAGGGTGGTTCCCCTTGGAGAATTGTTTGCTCAATCTGGCCACGGTGACCCTTCCCAAAACAATATACAAAGCCTTTCCAATTGATTACTATTGTGACAACACATTAAGACAACATGTTTAAGAACCTTCGTTGTAAAGTATGGTGCCATGAAAAAACAATAGGAAGATGTACTGTTGCACTAGAATGAGGTGTGACTTTGAAGATGTCAGTAAAATGTAGGATTCCCAGTCAGTGTTTGGAGGCATTGTAGTCTATCAGAAGAGAGAGGCTTTAAAGAGCTAGCAAGAAACAAAAGATCCTCCAGGCTGACAGGTGGCAGTATAGGGTCACGAGATGTAGAAATCTGGCTAAGAAGCCATGCAAAGGTAAGCTAAGGAATAACTAAATACTCTCAATGAATGTTTTCCCATTTAGCCCTAGCAGCCCACATTAACCTTTTGGAGACTGACCTCATATGCCTCATTCATTTTAAATATTCAGGGGTGCAAGCGCAGCAGAGACATCTCAGAGAGGGTTCTAATCCAGTGCCCCTGTAGCCTGGCAATGGCTGCCCATGACTCCACAGAATTTACACCTTTTTAGTAAGACTAGAGAGGCCACCATGTTTTCTCTTTTATGTTTTAGTTTATTAAATCTTCCTCCTTGGAATCATCAATAGTGTAGGAAGATGGCACAAGAGCAGCCTCTTCCTTTGCAAAATACATTCTACACAGTGCCACCCCTATCCAAATTGTGGCTCAGAACAGGAACGTCTTCTTGGGTCCCTCTACTCCCAAAACTACCAAAACCACCCCTTCCTGAATCCACTACATTATTTCTTATAGTAGCTTTAATTTGAACAGTAAATAAATAAATGAATAAATAAGTAAATAAGCAGAAATCAGAAACTTAACTGTAACTGTTTAATGTCAAATAAGACTACCTTTTTAAAAAATAATCAAAACTTGAAAGTGATTATTTAGGGTTTTCTTCAGTGTCTTTGTGGCATATCACAACAGCACACATTTTCTGGAGGAAAAGTCATCTATTAGGTCATCACACAACAGCTTCTGTGCAAGGTCAGAGTTGTTGGCTTACTGGAAAACAAATCTCCCAAGGGTCAGGGTTTCTTGCAGACTGAATGAGGTTTTCCTCCAGGACTTCCCAGTATTTTGCTGCATTTATTTACACTCTACCCTTTGTGAAGAAATAAACAGATGAAGAAACAGATTAAGGGTTGGGGGAAATTCCCCATTTAATGTTGGTGGATCCAAGCAATCAATTAGGACTGATACTATGGTCAAAAATGCAATATTCATACAGTTGACAACCAAAATAATCTTTGACGGGACTTTTATGTATTGGTGGCAGGAAGTAAAGCAGACAGAGGAAATCAGGATGACGTGGAGAGTGAGCGATGGAGATGATGTCATCGTCAGTAATGCAGGACGGAAGCGTCACCATTTGGACGGGATTCAAAACTGAAGTCATCAATTGGAGTTGGGACCAACGTTACATTGGTAGATTTCCAAACAGTGCGTTTTCTAGTCCTCTGTTTTTCTAGTGAAGAAGGGGGAAAGGCATTAATACTCCATTTTACATCCTCCTTCTTTTGTTCTTTCGCACTCTGTCGGGCCCATTGACACCTCACAAGCTTTCCAAGTCCTGCTGAATAGAAGCATCCCCAGAGTCTGCCATGGTTTTGATAATATGCAGTGTTTGGCTTACGCTACAAATTACCCCTTGGGATTAATAAAGTATCTATCTATCTATCTATCTATCTATCTATCTATCTATCTATCTATCTATCTATCTATCTATCTATCTATCTATCTATCTATCTATCTATCTATCTATCTAACATAACGTGTAGTCTGATGTCCAAAAAGTTCAATTCTGGCCCTTCTTTCATCTTCCATGTGCCCTCTGGCCAACTCAACATAAAACTTCCAAAGGGGTGAATATAAATATGGAAAATTAGGTTGTTAGGGTTTATGTACAACATATGCAATGGTAAAAAAACACATAAATTGCAGAACCTGTTAAAAATAATTCATCTAGAATTTCTGAATATTTTGGTTACTTTGGCAATTATGATTTCAAAAGCAGAACAGACATCCCATGGAAAAAGAAAAAGAGACAGAGACAGAAGTAGGGCATTCACAGCTCATTCAGTGCAAATCAGACTCATTTACATTTTTACTGTTAAAATAAGGAAACAATGAGCTCAAGAATTTAATACATAAAATGGAGATTTGAAAAAAAATAGAAAGCACTATTTAATTCAAGATTCACTTTTACAGTAGGTTTCATGCTTTGGCATTACTTAAAATTGTTTCATATTTGCATGTCTTGAGTGTCACTCTTATATGCATCACAACTACGGCTTGACATTTCCGCAGTATTGTCCATCATATAATAAAAATGACACTCAGACTGTGAGACATTCTATCATTAATTAAGAAAACCCTAAATCTGTCAGAATAAATACGCTTTCTCTTACAAGAGCATATATGAAAATGTCTAAACAGCAAAAATTAAGTGTGTCATTAAAGAAAAATTACATGCATTTTAAAAACTGAACAAACCTTTTCTGCTTAGTCTCCAGAATCTAGCCAAGTAAAATCAACATGATTGCAACAACAATGCAAAAATGAACCAGAGGCTCAATATATAATTACTCAATTCAAAAGGCATCTTGAAGTCTTATAATCTATGAAAAGGGAGAAAATTAAAAGAATGTACATTTTTGCAAATTATAATTGCTGCTTATACAAAATACTATATTTTTATTAGGTTAAACTACAGTGCTATGTTTTTTCTACTTTTTTTTCTTTTTTAGAAACGATTAGCGCAAAGAGACATATTAATTTTAAGTATTCAAATGAGTTTAATAAATGCCATGCCCAGTTGGCATGGAACTTGCACCTTCTCCTAGTGTTTGCATGGTAATGACAGTAGTCATTTTAGTTTTCTGTTAGTATATCTAATGAAATAAAAGATAATCTAGTATGTTGTGATTTTTAATCTTATTTGGAAAGTTTTATCTGCAAACCTATACAATTTGGAAGTGGATGACAGGAATGGTAGAAGGAATGTTGTGCTTTCGGGTAGCTGTAGATACTCTTCCTGGTATACTGTACAGTAGCTCAGTGCAAGTTGATGAGTATTAGCCATGTACTGTACATCATGAGAGAAGATAGGGAATGGATTTATTGATGTGATTCAGTCAGTTGATTATTGGGTTTGACTCTGGCAATGCCAATAATTGATCAGACAATTCAATAAGGCTTCTTCTTTATAAGAAGATGAGCTTACTAGCATTTAGATTTACATGGTAAGTGAACCATATGTTTTTAAGAAACTGAGTAATACAATTTATTGAGGTGAGGATTATAGTAATATGACAATTGTTTATATATAATGTGACAATTATTTATATTATATATCAACATACATGACAGGATATATTACAGATGAGACAGCCAAGGATAAAACACAGACAAGGCTCCTCTTTGGGTATTTAGAGGTTTACTGTTTTTTTATTGTACAAATGCTCATGTTTAGTATGTTCACTTTTGAAATATTACCATGAGGTCCCAGTCATCTTGTTCTTGCTACAATGAGCAGCTGTGGGTGAGACAGGACTAAGCTACTAGGCTAAAACAGGAGTCTTATAGTCTCCAAATTTGTTTAAAGTTCGTAAAAGCTAGTAACTTCCCTGTCATAGTCAGCCATGATCTTGTTACAAAGAAACAACTGAGGATGACAAAGCTGGTATTTAGCTGGCTGTTTATGACAATAGCTACATAGACTTCTGAATTTCCCTGGGACAGCTAAACAGTTTTATGATACCAAGTATTTAAATGTGAAATCCAATGCTGTGTGAATTTATGTGTCCTTGCTGCAAGTTCAATGGGCTTTGCTTGTGGCAGAGTGCACTCATTGTCTTCCTCTTGGAGCTTAGTTAGTAAATTATTTAAAATCCTAAATACCAAAGCGTAAGGGTTAAACCATAATTCCATGTTTAGGGCAATGCTGGGTCTGATTTAGAAGACCAATAATGAAGGGAAGTTAAATTGTAGGAAACTAATAGTAGGAAAAGTAGTCAAACACTCACTGTATTTCTGATGTTGGATACTGATTATCTTATAATTTCTAAAGTGTTTCCTTCAGTTTACCAAAAATATAGCATATGCCTGACTCTGCATGAATATGTCTCTGTAGGGAAAAGTAATTCTATAAAGTACTTCTGGTGCTGTAGGGAAATTCATAAATGGAGCCAAAACCTAGAAAAAATCAGTTCTCCGTATGTGGTCATATCTAGTTGAATTATTATTTTTTTTATGACCAGCATATTGCTTATTTCATTTTGAATAACAGAGGTAAAATTACTGAAATATTAAACAAAAGCAAAATCAGGGTTGCAACAATAAATTACTTTAAATGTAAGAGTAGAAATTAATAGAAGAACGGTCTATTGGGCAAAAATCCAAATCAAACATTCTACAAAAAAGTTCACATTTTTCACTACTTTCTTTTAATTTTTTTATTCTTCAAGTCCTATAAATAAACTGCAATTGGTCCAGAATTCTGCTGCACAGTTGTTAAGTCAACACGTCTTAATATATTTACAAGATCTCTAAGAAGATTCTAATTTTTCATTTCTTCTGGCCTTCTTGTTGTCCTTTCATTTCGTCTCTACTCAATGTAGAGCTCAGGATTTCATTTTTAGATTTTTATTGCACGTAAATTCTAAAATTCATTCCATCTTCATAAAATATTTCTATTTTCCGCTTCACTTTTTAAAAATAACTGACAACTGACCTCTGCAAACTTGTGATCTTTTAGTTTTAGATTTTTACCACATCCAATTATCCTTTCATTTTTTACTTGTCTTAATGAACTAATTTTATTACATGTATTGCCAACATATTATGTATTTCACAATTTTATTTGGAAATGTATCTTTGAGTGTCTGTTATTGTCAATCCAATTATAATTTTTTGTTAATGCTTTTATTGTGGATCAGGATAGAGACAGAGAATTAATCCTAAACAATGTTTCTCTGTAAATGAGACTCAAAACTGTTTAAGAGGAGCCTGCTGGAGTCAAAGCCTTTTTGGAGTATGAGTAAACTTCTTTCACTCATACAAGTCTTCTGAAACTCAATTAAATTTTCTCTCTTTCTTACCATGCCAAACAATTCCAAATATTTCATCAGCTAGACTTCTTTGGTGCCCAACATATCCAAATACACTGAAGACAGGACTCTTGACCAATGAATAAGGGGGAAAACCACGTCTTCCATTCAAAAGCATGATCCCAGTGAATGGGCTTCCTGTTTGTAGACTATTTGCATTCTACAGTGGTATTTATTTAATAGTATTTTAGCAAAAAATATGTGTACTTTGAATGTTGTGAGTATACAACTAGATTACTTGACATTAGAAGTATACAACACAAGTAATGTGAAATTTTTTCATGGACGCTTTTGTTATTATTTGCTGTTATTTATCATTGGTAACCATAGGGTTAATTGAGTAAAAAGACATGGACTTCCCTCAAATTCCCTATAAAGCCAATGCCACATTACAAGACTTCTTTATAAGTGAGCTGGCAATCTCATTGCTTGTGTATGCCAGTTTACATGATTAGGAATGATTGAGGATGTCAAATTACATTACATGCAAAATGACTTTCCAGCAAAGTTTCATACTTTGAAAGAATTGTTTGTTTGCCCCTTTTTCTGACAACCATTAACTTGCTACCTGATAAGCCATTGCTGTGTGAAAAGTTTACAGGTATGGCAAGTTCAGCCCTTTATATTTTCTTCTTTTGATTCTGTGTTCTTTTTGTCAGGACCAAAATACTTGCGTTCCTTAATCCTTTTCACTGCATTATTGTCCTAAACTGTGGGGGTTTTGGGGGGGTTGGCACTCATTGGTTGCCAGCTCTCAGAAACACAAAGCCAGTTCTTACAACTTAAGACAAAGCAAACGTGAGTGAATCATTTACTAGCTGGACTGAGTCACTGGGAATGTCACATTATATGGTTGAGGTTATGGAATCTTTCATGACTGCCGCCAGCTTGTTAAGACTACATAAATGAAGTCTACCGCTAAAAATTGCTGAAAAAGTTGTGAAAGGACTCCATTTCCCAGCAACCCCAAAGGGGATTGTCCTCATTGGATGTCTGAAACAAGTGCAGGAGCTGCTGGGAAACTTGAAAAGAGGCCGGCGAATCAGCAAAGGAGGAGATTTGTGTTTAGTGTAACCCGTGTGTCCCATCCAATGTAACCACAGTGAAGTCATTTGTAGCCTGGATCATTTCTCACACGAATGAATGGACTGTCACATGCCTGCCTGTCATGTGAATAATGGTGGATTAGTTGTATTGCATCATCAGAGGGAGTGTTCCCGCAAATCTCACCACTCGCTGCTCAGGACTACTGGTAGGACTGTTTAATTAATTTATTACGGAAGTTGTTCCCAGGATTGTTATTATCATCTTTACGCCATACCATTTCATCGGATTCTACCGCATTGGAACTGTGATAAGGACATTGTCATGAGTGTTTATTGTCAAGATTGACTGTTGTGTGTAATAATTATATCACCAAAGGGGAAGTTGAGGATTGTCTGATTTTTGTTGTTCTTATTTAATTTTACACTTAATATATTGCACACATTTGTTTGATTCGTGCCCACTATCTGTGAGTGTGTGCGGGTCAGGCCAAGGCTGGGTGTGTTCCTGGAATCCCCACCGAAAAAATAAATAAATCACCATCATATTGATGGTATGAATCACTGGACTGCTACAAGAGAAACTTTTTTTTGAAAGGAGACATTGGTATACATTGGATCTAAATATATTATTGATGGGCAAACCAATTTCCTAATATGAAATACTTTCTTTCTGTCATCCACTACATCTCTCACATTAGGTTTGTCTTCTTGAACATTTTTGTTCATTATTTGATGCATTATTTTTGTACTCCAGTCATACAGATCAAATCTAAATATTCAGTGCTTCTTTAATTTACTGCCTTGTTAAGCATATATTAAAATTATCAAATGGAAGGTCTCCAAGGGAGGTGGGTAGTGGCCTTTTTCTTCATATGTTAATATAATTTTGGTGTTAAAAAGTGCTTTTGATTATTTGTTTATGCCCAGTAAAAATAATCAAATGTGGAATACATTTTTTTCCTTGTTTCTTCTCATTCATCCTGAGTTTATTTAGAGTTATATTTTTACTTTCCTCCACAAATTAGTCCATTTTATATGTAAGATTAATTCCCTGTTGCCATAGGCAGAATTAATGTGTACTGATAGAAACATCACATGGGAGCTGAATTAAGATATAGTAAAATTATAATTAAAAAATGATTGAAGTAGAAGAAAAATGTCCATTCACCAAAGCTGTATTAGACATTGATTAATTACTTGCCTTCCTACATCTCTCTTAGGTTCAGGTTCTTTAAAAGTACAAATTTACAGATTCGATATTTAAATAACTTATTGAAAACCTGTTAACAGTGTGTATTTTTATGTAAACTTTATAGTGATGTACTGTAGATCTAATAAACTCTTACTCCAAGCACATAAAGTGTAAGAATTTTGTTCCTCAAAAATGTTATCAAGTAAAAAAATCTAGTATATTTGTCACATATAAAATTAAACAACTCTAGTTGGGAAATAGCTCAACTCTGTATGTTGCCTACCTGCAGTATTTGGATGATATCACGTGAGAATTATGGTGGCTTTCTCAGCTGGCATGAGAAATGTAAGCGTGCATTGTTGACACAGAGCAAGGGAAAGGCCTCATTCTAATTAGATTATTCCTGTTATTGTTATTTCCATAGTATATGTTGAATATATGCATATTAAACACTCTGAAGTATAGCCACTCACCACACTTTATAATGATCTCTGTTGTGGAAATATTCGGACCCGGACACAAACAGCCAGACACAGAATGTCCGTAACACACACATTTATTACACCACACATGAATACAGTGCACCAATCACCATCAATCAGTCCTTCGGACTTCTTTCCTTCTCTCTCTCTCTGTTACCTCCACTCCTCTCTTCTAAGCTCTGTCCACTTCGACCTGACTCAGGCTTCTGAGTGGAGGGGGGTGGCCTCTTTTATACAGCACCCATAAGTGCTCCAGGTGTTCCCTAATTAACATCTGGCAGCACTTCCGGGCGTGGTGGAAGTGCTGTGGACCACAGTTCTGGAGCTGTCCAGGCCCCCCTTGGTGGTGGCCACGTCCCTCCATAGGGTTGAGCTCCCAAGCTCTGTGGCCCCCATGTAATCCAGGGAGGTCACCTCCTTGTGATCCAGGGAAAATACTAACTACCCTTTCCCCGGTCCTTCCCTTCTTCCGGCGTACTGGTGGGGCAAGGTCCGTGGACATCTGTCACACTGTATAAATCAGATGGCTGTTGTAGCTATTATAGCAGTCAGTACTATACACAACAAGTGGTTACCACTGTTCAGGACCCTTATATCGTCATTTTTATTTAGTTATAAGTGCAACTCCTGAGTTTTACAGTATACTGCAGTCTCTTAGTGCGGGGAGGATTCTGAGATGTTTGACACAAACTCATACAAATAAACCACATCTACTTTCCAGCAGTGTCATTTACACTGTCAGAAGGGCAGGAGTTATTCTGGCAAGGTGAGTGTATGTGAGAGAAAGAGATAATCATTCACTTAAAACACCAGAAGTTATGAAACCTGTTCTTCTGCTTAAATTCATGGGCCTTGATACATGGCCAAACAGCGATCTTGGTAAAGATCCTGTCTTGGATTGGCTTAACTCGAAGTGAGGTGATGTTGTTACTGTCCCCAGGAAAGCAGTGTTAGGTGCAAGTGGAGGCATAAACTTGTAGGTAGGGGATACAGCAGAAAAAAAGGTTATTGGAGCTACATATAGATAGATAGATAGATAGATAGATAGATAGATAGATAGATAGATAGATAGATAGATAGATAGATAGATAGATAGATAGATAGATAGATAGATAGATAGATAGATACTTTATTAATCCCAGTGGGAAATTCACATTTTCCAGCAGCAGCATACTGATACAATAAACAATATTAAATTAAAGATTGATAATAATGCAGGTAAAAAACAGACAATAACTTTGTATAATGTTAAATGTTAACGTTTATCCCCCCGGGTGGAATTGAAGAGTCGCATAGTTTGGGGGAGGAACGATCTCCTCAATCTGTCAGTGGAGCAGGACAGTGACAGCAGTCTGTCACTGAAGCTGCTCTTCTGTCTGGAGATGATACTACTTAGTGGATGCAGTGGATTCTCCATAATTGATAGGAGCCTGCTGAGCGCCCGTCGCTCTGCCACAGATGTTAAACTGTCCAGCTCCATCTTATGGGCGGAGCTGTGGAAGATCAGTCACCGGCACCATTCATGATAAACCAGACTAATAATTCAATGAAAAAAAATATAGAAAAGGAGGATCTGTCAATATTCTGTTTTATAGTAGAACTAGCCAAGGAGAGATATTTCAACATTAACATGGTATACTCAATACCTAAAACAGAGATGCATATGAATAGTCGTAAAAGTTTCAATTTTTGTACAACAAGCAAAGTGATAAATTACATTGTACATTTGTAAATGACATGACTCATGACAATGATGACAACTACGACAAAATAACAAGGTACACACATTCACACATGCTTGAAATTGAGTCACAAGAAATCAACCAATGGGTCACTTAAAAGGTCTCTATAGTGTACATCAATCCCTAAGGTGGAACTCATAAGCTTGGGCTCCTCTTGTTCAGATATGACCAAATGTATGCCTTGCCCACTACAGGGTCCAAAGGCCAGCCCAAACAACACAGACACAGACTAGTGCAAGCAAAGAAAATTTCACATACTCCAAAAATAAATGATATTCTAGGAAGTAATTATTCCATTCAGCATATCAGGGAATATTATATATATATATATATATATATATATATATAAAACTAAGCTGGATTTGCTATAAACATTTTAATAATACCTATAAATTGAGATCAGCTACCCTAATTGCAGATATGTCACTGCTAACCAGAATGGACTGGTAAGGTCTACGGTGGGGCAGTAAGCTCCTAATGTGCCATAGATTCAAAGGCAGTAGAGAATGAAACAGAGAGAGAGAGAGATGATATGGACCTAAAGTAATGGCAAGAGGACACATGAGTGGTAACAGGGTGACCTGAATAGGAATAAGTAGAGGCTGACCAGAGATTACCAGTTACTGCTACAGAAAAAGTTATTGGAAAAAGAAGCCATTAGTTTTTTGTTTTGTTTTTTTTCTTAACTTGGTAATGATTCTATCTATCTATCTATCTATCTATCTATCTATCTATCTATCTATCTATCTATCTATCTATCTATCTATCTATCTATCTATCTATCTATCTATCTATACTACTTGCATGCTCAGATTATTCATTAATTGTAATGTTCATTGACTAAATACTATAAAGCTATTTAGATAATTTGTTCATTTGTCAAATAATAAAATATAAGAAAAAATTAATTAAAGTTTAAGTTCCTTAGCTTTTATTTTTTTAACTACAAATTTTTTGGTATGTCACAAAATTTTAAATTTTCATATATTACAGCTTGTTAAACATTTCTCTCAGTAAGAAATATTAAATACATTTATGGTTGATTAAACATTTTAAGGTTAAAGGGTACAATTAATTTGTATACTAACTGACTTGTTATTATAAGGAAAAAACAATAGAAGAAGACCTGCAAAAACTTACAAATACTATATCTGAGGAAAACTGACCTGCTCAAAGCAATGGTTTAAACAGCTTTAACTGAAATGTGTTCAATCTGCTGGATTGTTACTGATTACTAACTGTCTTAGAGTGATATGACATTAAAATCTATGTCACATAAATGGTTTTATGCTAATTTCTTACGAAGGTCTGTCTGTTGTGATGGTCTAAAGCTGTTGTTATGACACTGTATGCAGTTTTTTATGAAACTGTTAAGAAAGCTACATAGTGTACTATTCATATACCCTGATATCTTTTTCTATATTAGTTTTTTTGAGCTGTTCTCTAATTATAAAATTCTCTCTCTCTATATATTGTACTGCATTCTCTACCACTGTTCAGAATTGTGTTTCTGTTTCCTTATTTTACACATGGCACATTTCACAGCAAAGAGATCACAAAAACAATTGGAAGTAATGCTGATACCAAAGTTACAACATTATTATTTATTCTAATCATGAGTGAAACAAAAAGGAAAATCTCCTGAAAACGTCTTATATTGGGTCATGGGCAATTATTACGACCTTAATCTTTGTGGCTTTTTCCTTTGTGTTTAGTTTTATTCTTGCTAATTTCCCTGCAGTTCACTATTAATCAGCAGTGATGATATTCCCTGGGATTTTTCTGTCATGTTTTTGGGTAATAATATTCTCACAGGCTAAAACCTATTTTGGGTAATCCCAGGGATAGTTGAATTCCCATTTTGCTTTAGCTCCTAAAGCCTGTCTGTTTAACACATTCTAAACTTGCTTAACAGTCCTGACCTGCCGACTGTTTCACCCAGGTGTCTAGCTCTGTCTTTTTTCTTTATCACAACCTTTTTGCTTTTCCCTACACATTCTTCTGCACAGCTCTGTGTATCTCCTTAATGATCAACTTTATTTGAATTTCAGGAAGCTAAACGCTTCTTTCAAAGTGCTTTCCTGAACTACTTAAGACTGAAGTACGGTTGGCTCACAAATGTTGTATATTGTATTTTAAATATGCTCCCACAATGAAGTACTATTTTGAAATAACTCTTCATGGACAAAAATACAAGTGCCATCTTATATCATGTACACATCTTAATGCTTGCATGAAATGTTAGTCTTCCATCCATCTGTTTAATAAATCAATTTTCAAACCCAAATAATCCAGTTTCAAGGTTTTGTAGAGCTGGAGATGTCCTTTCATTACTGGAAAGAGATAAGGAACCAACCCTGATTGGGGCAGCAAACCATCACAGAGTACACTTATGCCAATGTACTAGGACAATGTATACCAACCAAAAACATTACGTACACATATTCAAAAAGTAAGATGAACAACGGACTATGTGATGACAAACCCTTACATACTTAGGGAGAATGTGCAAACTCTCCACACAGATAGACAGTGACAAGTTAGGTATTAAAGTACGGTCCCTTGAGTTGTTAAGAACTAGTTCTAATTACTGTGCCACCATGTCACTCTTTTATCTAATGACACAGAAGAAAAGACGTACAGAGTTGGGTTATCAAACAGACCTGGCAGTAACAGTAAATTTCCATTTTATGCATAACTTTTCACGTCATCCTATCAGGTTATTAAGAAATTAATTTCTTAATGTCATGAATAAGCCACTGTACAGAAGATGCATTTTGCTTTTAGTCTGAAGTCTTGTCAAACTGAACAGAAGGGCATTTTATGCTGGGGAATTTGGCACACAAAGCAGGATTCTTTTGCTTTGTTAGCTTTGAATCCCATAAAACTAACCATGAAGTTATTGCTGATGATGTTCTGTAACATTTTGATGTACATAATTTCAAACATTTTTAAAAACTATAAAATTTCAGAGTGCAATCCAACTAAAGATGAGAAAGTCAGCCAGATTGCTTAGGCAAGTAGGATAAAAGGGAGGTGACAGTTTCAGAGATCTCTCATTCTATCCTTGTGTTACTTGAGAACACATAATCTGCAAAAAATGAGCTGAACCATATATGTGTTGCTCTTGCTGTTGGGACTGCATGAAGAATTAACCCACACAGGTTTTATGATTTTGTGTGCCACTTTATAATTTCTGTAATTGGTTTTGATGCAAATATATATCGTTTTTGAGTGAAAGCTTAAACTCAGTGTCAGTCTGATTGCTACTAATGGGCTAGGAGGTTAGATTGTTAATTCCTTGTCTAACTGTGACCACTCTATTGGCAGTAAAATGCTCTGAAATAAAGGTGTTAAACACAAGGGGTGCATCATGGAGAGATGGGTAAGAAGTCCCATGTAGCAGTGCTGCCAATCCATCACTCAAAGTCATGCTCACATAAACTTCCATTAGTGTAAGAATTAAGGTATGGATACATCAACAACATGTGTAAGCAGCCTGGCTCTAGGATTTTTGCTGCCCTAGGCAAAGTTGTAAATGGCACCCTGCCATCCCCTTTGCTTTGAGAGAAATCATGACTTCCAGACCTGTACATAGAAACCTGGAGATAGGACTGGGGACAGTGAACTATTTAGGACCTTGAATTTATTAATGAGGATGTTGAGTTATAGCAATGTCTGCTTACAAGACTGTCTCAGAAAAAAACACTCTTGAGGGGTGCCATTTCAGAAAATAAAAAGGAATCGGGTTATATTATTAATTTTACTTATTGCTTTTAATGTTTCTCTAAAGAAAATAAAAAAAAAAAACCTTATTACTAAAGGTAAGCTACAAATTGTATAATTCTCTATTTAAACCACCAGCTAAACATGTGCCTTGTGATGATGGTGACATTCTAGATATAATTTTTTTTTCATCATTGTAACAAATATTATAAATAAATTAATAAAATTAATTAAAAACTTAGCATAGTAACATTCAGAGAAATTGAGAATATAATGATTATCTTTAAAGAGGAATCTTTACCTACAATTCCTGTTTACTGTATGCTCATGTATGCAAATAATGCAATCTAACTATCCAATCAATGCACAAGCTTTTCCAGTAAGAACAAGCTGCTTTAGCATGTCTAGAGTGAATCTCACAAATGGTGGTGAGCAACAGAGGACAATGTTTGCTAAATTTTAACATAAGTCATAATGTATGTCCATTTGGGAGACAATCATAGTTTGAGTTGAATCAGCTTTTAACAATTCACTCAACAGCTGTAGTCATGTTGCCATTTTGATCGTTTAATTTTATTTCCCAATGTATATGTCTTCTATGCTACAAGTTTAACAAGATTATTATTATCACCGTAATTGTTGTTGTTCATGTATGTTATTGTTGGACTGTGTAGGTTGGCATACGTTACGACCTAACATCAATAGTATGCGAAAACAATCTCTCTATTATAAGAAAAAAATCTGGGGAAGAAACGGGACTTTTTCAGTGAGATACTTTCACGTACAGCGAGATGAGACTTTTTGCCAAGAGATTTAACCACACCCGGGGTTGGAAATAAAAGCAAAGAGTAGAAGACAAAGTAGAATGTCGTAAAGAATTAAAAAATGGCGTGATACATATGCAGAGCTGGTTAGACATAATGAAAGTACTAAAATTCGAAAGTCTCAAAAAAATGATAGTAAAGATCGCATTAGCGCAAACAAATGGAAATTATTACTCTGTGAAATAGCAGAACGGCAAAAAGAGATCAAATATATATTTCAGATTTAAACTTTAAGTCAGAGACTTGTAGATCGTCTAATTCATGTTGCCATCAGGGAAATGTAGTGTTTCTTCCCAATGAAGAGGCGTATCTGCGAGAATTAAAAGATTTGTTTTTTGGTGAAAGTGAAATCCACATACGCTGTCACGCTTGGGTCACAGAGTTGCACAGATACACAGGAGATTTTAGAGACAGAAACATTATTCAAACACTTCAAACAAACAAGTCTCTTTCAGGAGTGATTTGAGCTCTGTGTTTAGTCAGATGGGGCAGTTCCATCTCTCAATTAAAAGAACAGAAAATCTTTCTCCTCATAGGGGTGTGCCTTGGGAGCAGGACCCCCAACAGGAGCAGAGGATGTCTGGGGGAGAAGAGAGACAAGGCAGTGAGACAAAAGGACAGCTGCTGTACAGGCTTTTAAATGTTTAAAGTACCGCACGCGGTATGGCAGCAGCAACAGCAGCCGATCGAGTAAAGAGGAGGTAAAAAAAAACTGTATTTGTGTATTTGTTTCCCATTATATCACCATTTAAGAGGGGGTTTCAGAGGAGCGACCTCGTCTCCTTGGTGTGTGTTCAGCCCCCCTCTTCACAACGCGAGCGGCAGAGATGCGAAGTGGCTGGTGCATAGCGCAGGCCCGGGGGATTGGTGAGCGAAGAGAGCAGTGGGCAAAGCCCCGTAGTATAAAACAATATAATCAGACACTCAGTTTGAGTTTGAGTATTTGTAAGGCTGCATTTTTAAAAAAATGTTGCGTCACCTAAGGCCATTTCTGCGCAACAGATTGTGCTTTGTGCTTTGCATACTGCAGACAATGCAGGCGCTGCTGAGGTGCACAAAATATTTCTTTGTGCTCCACTCCAGTCCAGACAAAATTTTATAAACAAAATAAACATAGGAATTTCTACATGAGGCTGCAGTAATGCACCCAGACCACTAGAGAGCGTTGTAGGCACTTGCCTAGACAGGATATGTCTAGAAATGGCCCTCTTTGTAAGAAATAAATCAATATTTTTTTTCCTTTCTTTTGTTTATTTTTGCCCTATTAAATTCACAGTATATTCATATTTTTATTAAATTATATTGTACAAAACAAGACCAAGCTGAAAGGAACTGTTAAAGTCTCCACAAAGTTAATTTGCACTGCATTGCTAAACAAATTGTTCAGCATATGGTATTATATTTTTGCAGAAAATGTGTAGTTTTTTACTCGAAGACTGCACTGAAGTACTTATGATCTACAAATATCTTCATTGGTTTTAGAACTTGTAAATTTCCTTTTTGCTTGCTCTTAATTTTCACTCACACTTGGTAACTCAACCTTTCTTTGCAATTTTGTGTGCTGTTGTGTTCTTCATTTATTTCAAACAATTCCCTTTCACATTATTTCAGTTCACACTTTTATTTAAATGAATCCTTTAGCATTTGTCTTTGCTTTAAAGCAGACTGTATTTGTTTCCTTTCCTAAAAGTCTAACATATTTTTTGCTGTTGTCCAATTGGTGTACTGTGCTAATGTTTGATAAAGTGTAATTTATTTATAATTTAAGGTTTCAACTTACTGTACCGTTATTAATTTACCTTACTTTCTTTATTGTGGAGTGAACACTGATGATTTCCAGTGGTTATTTAAGCCTACACACTGTTACTGAAATTTCATCATTATTGCTATAAAGGCTAAAATGAGGACAATCATATTAGACTTTTTCCTCTTGCAAACAATCATTTTTAAATCAAGAAAGGTAAAAATAATTAAAGATATAAACAAACTTTTAAAACTTTGAACTTGTAGTAGCACTTCTTGTTTTGATTACCGCTGTTGCTTTTATTATAGTTTTCTACATTTCTAGATTACTTCTTGTGGTTTGTATATGCCAGGAGGAAACTTATTTAATTGACAATTTGAAACCAGTAAGAAAATATACGCATGGCTTAACTTTCAGGTGCATTTGAAGACTTAATTACATTTTCTAGTGACTTCATTAAAGAGTTAGTTATCACATTTTGTTCATTATATACAGTAGTTTTGTAACAGTGAATCATATTAAAAAAAATAATAATAATAGAATTACATTACATGTAATTACATGTGTTAGTAAGCTGCACAAAATATGTTTTCTAATAGCACTTTAAAATATCATGTAGTTGAAAATGGAGCCCAAATAGGCTGGTGGGGGCTGAAATAGATTCTAGGAACTAGGAACTTGATCATGTTGTAACTCATTATTTTCTAGGAAAACAGAATACAGAAAGCTAATAACAGGAAAAGGGCCAAACACATGCCCTATGCAGCAGCGTCACAGCTAGGGATGGAAGGTTTGGTGTAAACCAGTGGAGGTTTTTGCAGCCAAGTACCTCAGCAGCGTCTAGAGTTTGCTGGGTTTGCATCAGAAGGGATGAACTTCTGGAGTGCATCTCCTACTGGGATACTGCTTAGGCCCAGATCGGCCTTTTGCTCTTGGGCGAGGGTGTCTGATGTCAAAAGACATGAAATGTTGCGTACGAACGTTTCTACACTCAAATCGCGATGTATAAAACCTAAACTTGGCATAAAGCCACTCACATTTCCACGGTACCTCATACCCTGGCGTACGCAATTTCTCCGCTAGGTTTTGCAGACTGGCGGCACCCAGCGTCAAAGCAGTGCTACTGTTCCTGTGTGGTCACCCTTTCTTTCTTAGACCCACATTCCCGATGCGGCTTTATAAATACACTGAAATTAACTGCATATTGTTTATTAGTGTAATGCATCTGATTGTAATTAACCTGTAGCAATATAATGGTCCAGGGAATAGCCATAGTATTCCAAATACCATAACTGCTTTAGCATTGTTACGCTCACTGCATCTTCTTCTTCTTTCAGCTGCTCCCGTTAAGGGTTGCCACAACGGATCATCTTTTTCCATATTACTCTCACTGCACCACTCGGAGTATTTATATCACTGTATTTGAGTGGGGAATTAACAGCAGCAGCTGATCGGAAAGAGAATTATCGGTATACAGTTCAAGCACACACTACCTCAGCCACAACGCGTCAAAGCCTTTCCTGTACGGATCTCGCGTTTCAGAAACAGTTTCATCCCAAGAACTATAAACACACTCAATCAGTCCATCAAGTGCTCCTTGTAGAACTGTTTGTACTTATAAGTACAATTACCCCACTGTAAACTTGCACTACAGTTATAATATTGCACAACCTGCGCCACTTTATAAAGCGCATATGATGACGATATCATTTTAAAGATGAAATGCAGCAAAATATGTTGCTTATAGTATACAGATAAAACTTTAACTTCATTTAAATAATCTGTATTGTTAATAATTAAACATGTGAGGACACGGTGCCGCAGCGCTAGCTAGTTCACGGATAGCTCCTGCCTTGTGCTGTATTATTGCTGGTGCTGATGCAACACTGGAAGGATAGACGGATAGAATAATTAAGCATGTACTACGAAGATATTTCAATGTTCCTTAAAAGTTTTGAAGAATCTGTGTTCTAAGCTTACAGTTGGCTTAACGTCTATTACAGAGCTGATTGTGTGGTGATTGGGTAATTGGAGAAAGAAAAGTAAGGACAGGAACTGGAGGTTAGTATGTTTGAAAGAGACAGTACTTCTGTAATAAATTATTTCATCGAAGGTTGCACATGGCGCAGCAAGCCTCTTGCATGAGATATGAACAATCACTGCGCCACCGTGTTCCCATGTTTAATAACATGCTTTCATTCCTGTCATCATGAAAAAGATATCACGTATACATCTCAGTATTTTAATTATTCAGAGAGCTGTAATATCACGAATGTAATGGATTCTGTGTCCTGTCGGAGAAAGAGAAAGAACGGAAGCACGTAGTGATTCACACACATAGAGCACATAGAAGATCAAACACAGAACAAAGCATTTAACGTGCTACTTGAGAAACTAGTAAAATAAACGATTTTAAGATGAAGTTTATGATGTTCTACTTTAATTACAAAATAAACTACGTGATTAAAGTGGAAATTTCGAGATTAACGTTGACATTTCGTGCTTTTTTCCCACTGTGTGCCTATTTTTTTTCTCTGTACCCTATTAAGCTTTCATATGACACTCAGACGGTCCGCTGCGAGTTGCCTTTTCACGCTGACTTTGATATGTGGCAACTTCTTTTTTATTTCGGGCACTGTGCGACTTTGTGAACTTGAGCTTTCGAGTCTCTCCGACACTATGTCACTCGATCAACTTTCTTTTGTTGATTATACCACTGTTTAAACCAACAAATAGTATGTTTTTCCTTTGCCTCCACTTGGTATTCGCTGAAATTTTTATATTTTCCCCCATACTTTTCCCATTGTCTTTTCACAGAAGGCTATTTATATCGATTTGCATATTCAAAGAGGCATAATTCTGGGAGGAGTTGGGGTGGGACAGAAGGTGCGTGCACGTGCGTTACTTTTCACGCTGATCGGGATTTATGTAGTGGAAGAACGTGAAAGTTTGCGTACGCACAGATTCCTGCATCTGGATTTTTCTGTGCGTACGCACATTCCCGCTTTTGTGCTTACGCCATGTTATGGTGTGAGCTCTACGCACGGCGTTATACATGAGGCCCCTGATGGCCCAATGTTACATCACTGATGATGTGGCCCATTGCATTAGAAGATATATAGTTTAATCAGAGAACAAAACTACCATGAATATTGCAAAAGATACAAACTAAGCTGCTTACTAAAAATAATATCACAAAACAGAGTAAGCAAAACCTAACCAAAATTCTATATACTGCACAATAAACATCATGTAACTTACCTGCTACAATGTTAAGGTACAGTAGAAATGAACTGCTGTGACTCATGCAACCTGCTGTACTACTGCAAAATCTACTTCTGTAAAGAACATATCAAGTAGAAGCTGTAGCAGTGCCCACAACTCTGCAGGCCTTTAACTGTTTTGCAGTTGTTGAATGAGTAAAAAACAAAAAAATATACAAAATATACAAGTTTGCATAACCTCAAACAAGGAAAATTTAAAAACTAATTTGTAAACAAAGTCGTGGAGAATATTTCTCTGCTTCAACAATTTGAGTTTGAAAATTCACCAATGCTTTTCAATAATAGCCTTTTACTGTATGTTTCAAAACATTGCACAACACGCTTTGATGATTTGTCAACAAAAATGAAACTTTCTTCACAAATTTCCTTCAAAAAGAAGTGTGCCACATTTCAATAAAACCAGCCCACTGGGAATGAAGTTCTTTCATGTAGAGAGACATGGCAATTGCAGTGGGTACTTTTTGCATTACAGTACATCCAAACACACATAAATATTAACATGTTTCCTATTTTTGCATTCTTTTTAATTAACTAAAAGCTAATTACGATTGGCATTGATGCCTCACAGCTGTACGGACTGAGGTTCAGTTCTCAGCTCACCAACTGACTGTGTAGACTTTACTACTCTGGCTTCCCATATTTCAAAGAGGTGTACCGAACACTGACTGATTTCTCTAAATTGCCCTGATATGAGTGAGTGTCTTTGTGGATGTTCATGAGTTGTCCTTAGATGGACTGAAGTTTTCTCCTGGGTTGATTCTGGCCTTGTGGAAAATGTCCCATGGATCAACTCTGGCCCACCATTACTCTGTAATCTGCCAGGCAGGTTAATAAAATCTATGGATGAAAAGATAGAAGGTTCTAATCAGGGTAATGTGGGAATAATGAGATATTATTTTCTGGGCTTTGATTATGTTTAAAATATGACAGCCCATAAAATATATGGAAGGTTTAAATATCAATGACAATTTCTGAAGAATACCTAAGAAAACAAATTGAAAGACTTTTTATCTTGTCTACTAGTTGATGTTTGTCTCAAAAGAAAGATCAGGAGGAAGATATGCATATTCTTGAATATCGTCGGAGACATTTTAAGCATGACTTGTGACAGTTTTTTAAGTCAGTTGTACAGTCTTATGTTACATTGTCAAGACAAAGCGGAGCTCGTTCACTGATATTTTGAGGTTCATAAGTTCTATTACTTTTGGAGGAATTATCCCAAAATTAAAGATAACTTTTACTGAAAGTGATTTTGTTTCTTTTTCTTGAAGTCTTAAGACAGAATCAATCCATTTTTTATTTCATTTACCCACCTCAGAGTTCAAAGGATTGATTAACTTAAAATTAACACTTTTCAAAGCTTTACTTTAAATAAAGGCTACATACAAGAATATATGAGGCAGTGACTCGCACACCTATGTGTGTGAGTTTTATTTAGAGATTTTAATCGCATCCTCTAAAATACACTCTTGCTTGCAAACATAATATATTAGTATTAATTACAAACCAAAAATAAGTCCTATTTTCATATACAAATTCCTGCTTTTTATAAATGACTGTCTTGGGTTTTCAGGTAACATTGCATTGCAATAAAACAACATAACTTGAATTTGACAAACACTATAACTTTTTTCTTTTCTTTATAATAAAATCTAACTCACCCTAATGACCATACATCATGAGAAACTGTTGTTCATTTCTTGTTCTTGTTATTGGGTCATCTTACCATACATGTTTGAGGTTCGGAACACAACATATTGTGGTGTCAAGCTATTCAGACAATCCCTGACCCAAATCACATGATGTTTAGATGTTACTTTAACTGAAAGAAGTCCAATGACAACTGAATAGGGAGCTGAACTGATTGTAATGGCTCACAGGAGCAGTGCGGAGGTTTTTGGTAGAAAAACATGTGTGGAGCTCCTGAAGGAAAGAGAGAGAGTGAGATAATCTATAACATGATAAAATATTTCAGACAACTGCAGTGCTATTGTCTTTCATTTGCATTTCACTTATCCTGAATAAACCTTTGAAAATAATGCAAAAGTAAAAAAGAAATAATAACAACAATATATTTTCACTGCTGTCTTGACTGGGGTAATAGATATGGTTCCCTATCTTCAAAATGCAACAGTAGTAAAGGGGCGTCACTATTATACATCACACAATTTTGACAGGTGTATGTCCCGCCCCCTGGCATTTCCGATACCCACCATATGCCACCTGATTAATGGGTCGTTTCCCCTGCACTCTGGTCTTTGCCTGTTGTCAACGTGGGTGTGGTAGAAACAAGCATGTATTGGTAAAATGGCTTGGCTGGGACAAGAAATTTAACAGTTGGGTCAAGGCTTCAGAAGTGAAAGACATAAGGAGTTGAGAAAGCAAGAAAAAAAAATGTCTACAGGCAGTGTTACATAAAATCCATTTCTGCCTGTAGACATTTTTTTTTCTTGCTTTCTCATGCTTGTTTCTACTACGCCCACGAGTGGCTAGAATTTTCTGAGTGCGGTACGCCTGATTAGAATCGGGGTTTAGTTTTTGCAACTCTTCTGCATAAAACGTCCCTTGAATTTCATCACCTGCATAATCTTTTAGTTTATAGACAGGTTTGATCCATTTAAAACAGTCCACGATAATAAATATTTCATCTGTAAACAACTGCTCATAGCCTTTTTCGAATACACCTTTTAATTTTGAAACTCTGACATGATCCCCTATTTTCAAAGTGCACGGAGTAGATTTTCTTTGCCCGGCCCTACCATAGACTGTTTTCCAAACACTCAGAGCATTTTCAGGAGTCACATCTACAGGTCTTGTTTTAATCGTGGTGTGAAAACTGTGGTTATAACTCTGCATAAAATCTGACAGGACATCTATATACCGAAAAGTATTGGCATATGTAAAATATTTCCACATTTTGGACTTTAATGTTCTATTGAACCGTTCTGCTATGCTGGCCTTTACATCACTGCTCATGACAAAATGTACAATATTGTTCTGTTTTAGCAGTTTTTGTACCAATGTGTTATGAAATTCTTTGCCTTGGTCTGTCTGTAACTTCCTAGGAACACGACCCTGTCTAAAGATCCAACTAAAACCCTGAGAAACTTCTTTCCCTGTCTTGGCCTTTAATGGCACAGCCCAAGTATATTTTGACAGCACATCGATACACGTGAGGATAAATTTATATCCATCATTGAATTTTGAATAATAAGACATCTCTACCTGCGGTGGATTGGCACCCTGCCCAGGACTTGTTCCCTGCCCTTGTGCCCTGTGTTGGCTGGGATTGGCTCCAGCAGACCCCCGTGACCCTGTGTTCGGATTCAGCGGGTTGGAAAATGGATGGATGGAAGACATCTCTACTAAATCGGCTTGCCACTGGTCATCAACCGTTGAAACAATTGTTCTGTTTCTTCTGAACCTCAGCCATGCTGATTTGTGCAAACTGTAAGCGTATTGACCACTCAACCAATCCAACACATTTTTTTCGCTTAACATTTTTCCGACGACTTGATACATTTCTCAAGAAGCTGTTAATACCAGCAAAACTGCCAGGCTCCTTGGGTGTGTAATAGAATCTCTCTAAAGCTTTCTTGTACATCCTGTCTCTGGTCTGTCACTCAAGATCTCTGTGCTCTCTGTACACACCTCGGCACTGTATGCAAATAAGAGCAGGGTCACTCAAGCTCTCTGTACTCTCTGTACACACCCCGGCACTGTACGCAACCAGAAGCAGGATGTCTGCTCCGCCCCAATTAATGACTTACCTTTTTATCACCTTACAGCTTCCCAAAGGTCTGTCTCAATTCACAAAGATGAACAGACCCAGTTTTTTAGGATCAAGGCTAAGATCGGCCGACCGTTTTCCTTACGCACAACTGACAAAAGGGCCGATGCCGGTTAAACAGCGCACCCGACAACAGGCAGAGACCAGAGTGCAGGGGAAACGGCCCATTAATCAGGTGGCATATGGTGGGTACCGGAAATGCCAGGGGGCGGGACATACACCTGTCAAAATTGTGTGATGTATAATAGTGACACCCCTTTACTACTTGCAACCTTATAGAAAATGCATTTTTTAAGGTATAATGATGTGTGCTATGTCAAGGAATTCATTCCAAATGATTACTGCCATACTAGAATCATGAATAATCTGAGTAGATGACAGCTTGTTACTGTTCACTGAAGTTTACAACTCTTGCACTATTATAAATATTTCCATTTCTCATCTTTTTGAACTTTCCTTTGTCAAAGCAGACAATTAACAATAGAAGTCCATACTGACACAAAACATAGGTATCGCGGTGCAGTTGTTAGTGCTTCTTTCTCACAGCTCCAGACACTTGTTAAGAATCTCAGGTAGGTTGCTGCTTGTATGGAGTTATTGCTTATTCTCTCTCTGTGACTGTGTAGGGTTTTATTTTATTATTAATGGGAAACTCTGTTTTTTCTCACCCAACCCAAAGACACAGATGCCAGTTTGGTTGATGACTCTCTCTTGGCACAGTGTGTGAGAGCACAGTATAGGCTCTACTAACCCCCACCCTCTCACCACCCTGAGCTAGAATAAGCTGGATTGAAAATGGATGGATGGACGAATTAACACACAAAATAAAAGCAGTTCATTCTTTAAAATGTACTGTATTTAAAGAGCAATCATCACAGAACAAAGCAGGGAAATGCTTGAAGCAGAAATGTACTAAGACTAATTAGGTTCATTTAGCCTATGAGCAAAAGTCTTTCATCTCTCTAGTCTACTAGGCTTTATGAATTTTGAACCACATAGATATTATACAATGTATTTAGCATTTTAAGCTCCATTGTAAAAAAATGTAATTCATGAACAATATCTGTCACATTTCAAATTTACATGTTTAAAGAACAAAAAGCTGTTTTATTCACTGGTCACTTCTAAACTGTAATAAACCCGCATGAGAGTATTCGATTAAATGGCTGCTCTTTACTGTATCTGCTGTAAGCAATGAAACTCCTTTCATCAAATTTCACGTTTCCACATAGACCATCGCCCTTAATTAATCACATTTTAAATTAGGTGAATGAATGGAAATGAAAAAAAAAAACTTACAAGGGATAAAAATGAAGCTGTTTGTAAGTGATAGCATTTCCTATTTCTAGCTAATCTTTATTTGACAACACCAAAGTGATCTATATTTTCAGTATAATTACAGATTAAACCAAGGTCTCATTCGTTTATTTTGAAGAGCAAACATGGGTGGCCAAGTTATTCTTAGAATTTTGTCAGCTGTTGGGAGGAAGAAGAACTATGAAAAGAATCATGTTTAATGAAACTGTATTGCTTGATAGAGAATTCAGAAAATGGCAATATCCATAATACTGTAAAAAGAAGTCTGATTCATTTCTTTCATTTAATATAGTAGATGCCAGATACTGTGTACATTAATATATTCAAAGACACACTTTGAATGATTTTAGCAGGATTTTTAAAAAGATACGCAGAATAAACTACAGATGAGTCATAGACACCATCACCCTATTACTAGGCAGTAAATCTTTCCCAGCAGTTCGAACAAGGGGGCCTTATTAGAAATGTAAAACATTAGCACACTATGCTCTGGTTCTCGTGCCAAGCTACTGTTCTGATTTCTGAGCAGCCCACAGCAGCCAGTGGCATTGATGAATAAGTTGCTGACACCTTGAGCTCAGGACAAATGTCTAGCCAGTGCCTGGAGCCGTCATTGAGCAATCTGGTGTTGATATGGGTGATTTGGAGTGAAGCTAATATGACATACAAATTATTGCACTGCTCAATATAGAATTCGTGTAATGGCAGGCTGCATTGAACTTTCCCAAGAACTTAATTCTGGGTAATAAAAAAGGAATTTAGGTGCTTGAAATAAGTCAGTATGAAGCCTCCATTCCACAGATGTCCTCAGCTTTCCTCCTAATTAAACTATAATGGCAAATTTTCTCTGTCATTCCATGTCATGCAGTCTGGGGCTCCTTTCCTGTACAGTCACTTTTGGAGATTGGATGCTTGTGAATGAAATGTCTAGGGACAGAAGTAATTACCCTTTCGATCCATATTAGTACATCCACAACAGTGAGCAGAGAATTGGTCTAAGAACTATTATTAATAACAGCCTTCTACTGGGACTGGGTGTAATTACAGGCTATCAAAAGTTAGTGATGACTTGTCATAAAAATACTCGTCATATTGGTCTGGGGAACCTCTAATGTTTATATAGGAGCTGGAAGTCCTACCATTTTCAGTCTTTAAATGCCAATCACTACCTATGGTCTGTTAATGTCCATTGTGGTTAGGATTGTCCTTTTACCTGTAGTGGACAAAGGCTCTAATCATTTTCCCTAATCAACAGAACACTAAGGTGTAACAACCTGGGGTCATTCTGTTGTTATTGTTGGAAAGACAGGTATAGGGTTATACAGTTGTAATATTATGTCTAGGGCCTATAGACATCACTATATCACTACTCCAGGCTTTATGTAATTACATTTTACTTAAGTAAAGTCTTTATTTATGATAGATGAACCTAAAATAAAGTCACCACAGAGTTAAAGGTATACTGTAGTGATTAATTTTTGAAGTTTGTCATTGGCACCAAGTTTGTAGAGATAAAAGCCACTACCAAAGAAGCAGAACTTTTTCAGATAGACTTGGACAATCTTTGCGAATAAGGGAATACTTCGACATTGCCATTGAGCATATTGAAGAACTGAATATTGCATTTATTTTATATTGTGACAGGTGACCAATTAGCTGCCCATAATTGCGGTGATCTTGACTCATAGGTAGTTCAGTAGCTCCCCTGCTCCATTTTCCTACCTCATAGTGCCAGAAGCTGTAAGTTTATATGCTCTTAACTGCAAGCTGCCTCTCTGTTGAACAGTAAACCTATGGCAAATAAACACAGCTGCCCTTCAGAAACCCCCTCTTAAACAGTATTTGCTCTCAGGTCCTCTCTAAAACCTTGAAGAAAGATAATTTTAGGGTCTCTATCACCTTGGCCTAATGCGAGATCTCTGCCCTACTAGACTCTGGTAGTGACCGCTGCGTGATCCAATGTGACTGGCTCTAGGAGATTCCCTGTTCTGGCATGGAGTGAGTGAGCATTTGCTATGTTCATGCCAATGTTAAGGAATATGAGACTGTGCTTCTTCCTCTAAAATAAAACTTTAAAGTGTGAACTGCCATATCTGACTCCTGTCCCTGGCCCTTCTTGGTTGGAAAGAGGAATGCCCTTTTCCCACAGCTCTTAGCTGACTGCAAAGCACTTGCCCCTTTAGGTGGAAGGGAAAGGCTTGTAGCTGACCAAGTAAGTCAGGAAGCCATCTTGGAAATTGAACCTGATTTGTCTAGTGAGGATGGTGAGCATTAACTTGCTGGATTTCCTGGAACAGCTGACTGGTCCTCCACAGCACATGCTTGCTCCTTCAACGTGTTTAGAGGGAGCACCTGCTTTGTCCTCTCTGGAAGCATCAGCTGGTAAACAGACGGAGATTGCGCGCTTGCAGTGAGCAAGAAGCTCATTGGAGTTTGCACTTAAACAAGCCAATGCCACGAATGATTCATACTATAAGGAACGTGGGCCCACATCTTCAAAACGTTGCACTTTTTGGTTAAAACAGCTTCCTATATCGGGTGATTTCCAATAGCGTAGGTGGTGGTCTAATCGAACAGCTAGTTGTACTGATTGATCATAGAGAGCTTGTATTGAAAATTGCTGTCATGGAATTTCTCAGCGTGAGAAACTAGGGACAGAGTCTCAAAAAGGTTCTACTGGCTGAATATGGGCAGAGATGTCGAGCAGTTCTGTAATTTTTGCCCTAACTGTCAGGTTGTCTCTACTCACAGACCTCCTTGGGTTCACCTTTCACCAATGCCTAATTTAAACATCCTCTTCCAGCGAGTTGAGTTGGATATTGTCTGCCCACTCCCTAAGAGTAAGAATGGTTGTCTGCATATACTTGTGCTGGTTGAGACCAAGTGTTATCCTCCACGGCTGCAGTCTGCAGGGCTTCCTTGCCTGGTCTTGCTAAACTTGTTGAGCATAAAATTGTAAAGGAGCCTGGTGTTAAAGTGTAAATGCGCCCATATTGTATACCAGAGGCAAGGAAGAATGTGGTGCTCGATAAAGTGAAGCAGATGCTCGAATTAGGCATAATTTGAGAAAGTGAAGTGAATGGCAGAGCCTGATCGTATTAGTCCTGAAACCAGATGGCTCCATTTGGTTGTGTATTGATTTTAGACACATAAATCAGGAGTCCAAATTTGATGCCTATTCAGTGCCACATATTGATGAATTACTGGAAAAACTAGGTCAAGCCTCATAAATCTCTACGCTTGAAATACTGGCAGGTACCTCTTGAGGCTTTCATTTATGAAAAAACAGAATTTGCCACCCCTGAATGATTATTTGAATTTAATGGGCTTCTGTTTGGACTGCATGGGACGCCTTTAACTTTCCAGTGTATGATGGATCAGATTTTGCACCCCCATTTCAAATATTCTGGGGTATATCTTGACAATGTTGTTATTTTCAGTAATGATTGGCAGACACATTTGCAATGCCTACAGGCTGTGCTTGACAGCCTGAGGCAGGCCAGGTTGACAGCTAACCCTAAGAAATGTAATTTGGGTATGTCCGAACCACATTATTTGGAATATTCTATGGGGAAGGGTTTGATTAGATCTCAGTTGAAGAAGGTAGTTGAGGTGCTTGCATATTCCCTTCTGGAAACTCAAAAGCAGGTTTGCACCTTCCTGGGAGTCGCTGGTTATTAGGGGAGAGTTATCTCAAATTTTGCAAAAAGAGCTGCTCTTACGAAGGGCTGAAAGAAGCGGTGCATTTTATGGTCCGATGAATGTGAATGGTCCTTCTCAAAGACCCCTTTGTTGTTGTACCAGTTTTAAAGGGATCCTGACTTTTTTAAGGAATTCATTTTGCAAATGGACTCTAGTGCATTTGATTTGAGGACTGTCCTGTCTCAGGTTTTTGATGGTTAGGAACATCCAATCATGCATTTAAATACTTAACCATTGAGTGTTTGGTGATTAAATGCACTGTGGAAGCCTTCCGTTATTACGTGTGTGGTCAACAATTTACCTTGGTGACCAATCATGCTCCTCATCATTGGCTCTGCAGGCATTAAGATACAAACTCCCAACTCACAAGGTGGTTCATTAGCTTACAACCATTTAATATTGTTGTCCGTCATCATCCCAGCTCTGTGCACATCAATGCAGATGTCCTCTCTAGACTAGTTGAGCCTGGCTGCCCATAATGGCGGCAACCGTCACTCAAAGGCAGTTCAATAGCCCCCTTACTCTGTTTCCCTACTGCATAGTGCTGGCTGCTGCACGCTCATACACTCTTAAATGCAAGCTGTCTCCCTGCTAAACAGTAAACCTATGGCAAAGAAACACAGCTGCCCTTCAGAAACACCCTCTTAAACAGAACTACAATGAGAAACACACACACTCTTACCTGTCCTTTGTAGGATCAGTTGCAGGCTTGCAGGCTTACCACGTTAATGTGCTTCATGCAGAAGGTTTAGAATATTTAAAACACCCAGCCTTGACCAGCCTAAAGGCACACTCTCCTGTCCTCTCTCCCTCAGACTGTGTCTGCCCCAGTTTCTGCTTCCAAGACGCTGAGCCCACTTGACGAGGAAGACATTGTGTTCTTTTAAGGAGGAGAGGGGTGCTGGACCACGATGATTGCCAGTTGCAACCTGTGTGCTTGCCTGCTGAAGACAATCCCCTTTTAAATAAAGTCTTGTGTCAGTTCAGCAATAAAGATTTTCTGCCTTGGAAACCTGGTCCCTTTTACCAGTCTCCTGTACAACTCTGTAACCCAAGCTGTAATCTACTAAGGTGACTATGTTTCCAGAATAGCCAAAATACCAAAAAGGACAAAAAATATATAACAAAGTAAACAGTAAAGTAAAAGGACATAAGAGATTAGAAGATCAAAGAAGTGTATTCTTTTACTAATTGTTAAGCTCTTCTCTGGCAAGCTATGGGAATTTAAACTTTTTACTCTAACAGAAATGTGAATGAACACAGAATCCAAGTTTTCAGAGTTGATCTTGTGTGAATTACATACTCAGTGATGCTGTTGGTAAATGTGACGTGGCCAGCAATTTTCAACCATGTAAACTGCCGTTTTTCCAACTATGAAATCATCAACTGCAGTTGGCAAATCTAATATGTTCCATGACTAGAAGTTGCGTATTGTGACATTGGCTTAAGGCAGCTGAAAGAATTTTAGTCTTATTGAACAGGCTATTGAGAATGGTGATTTTTAAAGCTATGAAAATAATCAGATAAAAATTGGACATTAATGATGAGAAAGAAGACGATCTGCTGTTTACTTTCTTGGTTAGATATTTATACGTTAGAGGTGTAATTCATGCACCATTATCAAAGAGCAAACTAAATTGACATTCACAAACACAAAAACACCCATTGACCTTAAGAATCAAATAACCAAAATACAGTATATGTGGATTTTATTTGCAATAATATTCAATCATAAGACACAATGTCTGGCAACTGTTTTCTTGAATTTATGCAACATTTGATTGACACAGCAGGAGAAATTGGCAAATTCTGCATCATATTGCCATATTTTTGAATAATATCAGAATGTAAAACGTACGTGAGTGTAAAAGCACAGAATCTAAGAGCAGTGGTTGTCATTGAAATTATATCATCATAGAGACAGCTATGTGTCATAGCTCGTATTTAGATGGAGAGCTATTGTAATTACTTCCTGTCATCCGTAACTGCTTACTTCTCCAATGGCAGCTGTGAGGTTGTTGCTGTCATGCTTTCTCCAATGCTGACTGAACTCAAAACTTTGAAGAGGGGTGACAACATGCTACTTCAGGAACTCAGAATTTTTCAGAACTGATGTTCAGCTCTTAAGCAACAAAATAATGTCCATCACAAACAGTGGCGCACATATAGTTGCTGTCCCATTGGGATTCATCAGTAGTGAAGGAAGTACTCAAACAATTTAATTAATTAAAAGTACAAATAAATAAGCAAAAATGAACTGTAGTAAAGTGATATACCCCACTGACCTTTGTACTTAAGTAAAAGTAAGTATTTCCTTGTAGATATATTCAAAGTATTGAAGTAAATGTACTTGTTAAATGTATTCCCTGATGCAACAGCATAACATGGCTTTAAGTATGACTATTGTATGCATATTGTGTTGAATACAAAAATAGTACAGGTCATGCCATTTTATTTAAGAATTGTGTAGATTATGCTATAAATGTATTAGTGTACTATTGTGTTTATATATTCCGTTTAAACAATTCCAGTAACTGATTGAACAAATTTAAACATTGTAAAATAAATGTGTTATTACTTAATTATTTTTGTATGATGAGGGAATGATCAATGACAGATTTGTTATTTGTCAATGATGATTTAGCTCCAGCTAGAAAGTATCATGAATTAAACGGGTCATACGAGAGGTTCTTAAACTTTTTCATCTGAGAACCCACATTAGAAAATTGGTATCATACTGGGACCAAAGAAGAGGATTATTACCAGAATGACAGCTGAGTCATAAAGAGACAAGTAACATTGGCCTTATAATTAAAAAAGTAAATGCTTTAGTTTCCTGTTAAGCATACTGTATATCTCACATTACTAAAAGAGAAAAGTACAAAACAAACATATTCTTAAAACAATAATTTTTCCAAACCCTGCCACTTCCTGAGGATAGATGCTTAGCAGCCAGAGACTATCCCAGCAAGCAGAGGGTGCAAAACAGGAACAATCACTGGACAGGGCACCAGTCCCTCACAGGTGAACATACACACACACACACATACACACAAAACACACATTGGCCCAATTTAGCATTGTAAATCCAGCTAACCTGCATGTCTTTGTACTGCGGGAGGAAATGGGAGCAGCCGAATGAAACCTACATCAACATCGGAAGAACATACAAACTCCACACAAGGAACCACCTGGGGCTTGAACCTAAAACAGTTACCATGCAAAACAGGAATAGATTCCTGAGGTACATAGCAGCCTGTGGAAAGGTTTAGTGTAAGATTTAGTAAAGCTGAGAGCGGGGAAGTATTCCTTTTGGTGTTTGATAAATATCAATTGACTGGTAATGTGAAGGATGTGTTTGTTAAACCACTGAGAACTGTAAGAGCGCAAGAAACTATGAAAAGGTTGAGACAAGCTGTACACATTTTAGTGCACAAAACTGCCACGATGCTCTATAAACACTCTCTCCCAGTTCCATTACCCTTCATAACATCCCAAAAATCATCACATCCTTGAAGTGTACCTGCTGTTTTCATTTTGCAATAGAATTTCCTCTGACAAATCAGAGGTTGTTAAGAAAAACCTCCAAACTCTACTAAAGCAACAGAATGATGCACTTCCAGAAAAAAAATTGTTATTTATTTCTTTGTCATTGTATCATTTTATCCTCTTCAATTTTCCTTTTTTTCATGTCTTTTTAGATTTTTTTCCTTCAAAATTAAAAAGAATGTTACAGCGTGCAAAAGCATGCCCTGCATAAGGGTCATGTAGCCAGGCAAGAATGGTTTAGCAGATGCCATGTATTTTAATGATAATAAATAGTCTTAAAAGTTGCTATTATTATTAAGTGGTGTTCTGATCAATTTTTGATTTGAAAAACAAATAAAATAATAAACAAATCAAACAGAGCATAATTCAAAAATAATAAAAGTACCTTCTTTTATATGATGCCCAACTAAAACCCACAAAGCCATTGGAATAAAGAGAGGGGGAGAAAAAGTTGCTGGACCAGGGACACCCAATTTCCCACTAAGTGGCAACTGACTAATCATACATAGTGGCAGTGGGAAACCCATTAATCTACAACTAAGTTAAGTGATGTTATTTATTTCTTGAAAACTGTATTGTTTTACCCTTGTTTTTTTAATTACATTACTTTTGGATTTTTTATTCCATAAAAAACATATACATATGTTCTGCAGTATTTAACAATAGATCCAGAAATATTCCCTGTTTAAGGACCATGTTGCCAGTCAAATGTGGTTCAGCAGATATCATTTATTTTAATGATTATAGGAGGACTGTAACACTAAATGTTTTTCTATAATTCTCATCCACACAGATCTAGTCCCATAGAAATGATTGGATTTTGACATCAGCTCAGAGTTCCCCTATCCATCCATCCTTATTGATAACTTGTGTCCACGTCTCTCTGGGGTCATGTTCTGTGTTAACAAAAAAGAAAGTAGATGCAGAAGAAGTGCAACAGACCACATCTTAGGCCCTGCAGTGGCAATCCAGTATCAGCTCTGACAAGGCGTCTCCATCTGTCCTCCCCTCCCAAAGACACGTTCCCCGTATGGTCTTAAAAATTTTATAAACTACTCAGTTCAGTTCAGTGGTCATCTAGACATAATGACTGGACAATTTACAAACCAGAACATTAATTGAATATAATTTACTATGTGGTAGTTACTATTCCTACTAATTCATCCAACAGGGGGTGCTTACCCTGTGGTCTGAATGTGGATCCCAATGCCCCAGTACAGTGTAGAAATGAGGACACTGTGCTATAAACATAGCACCATCTTCGAATAAGATGTAAAATCAAGGTTCTGATTCTGAGGTCAAAAAGAATCCCTGGGCATCCTTCATAAACAGCAGGGTATATCTCGATGTCCATGGCCTGGTCATTCTGACCCTCTAATCATCCCCTAACTCTAATTGGCTATCTCTCTATCACCACTTCACCACCTAATAGCTAATAGTTGGTGAGTGTGCTGGTGCAAAAATGGCTGCTGTTACATCATCCAGGTGGATGCTACACATTTATGGTGGCTAAAGTGGCTCCTCACTCACTAAAAAGCTTTGAGTAATGAGAAAAGCGCTATTTAAATGTAAAGAATTATTATTCTTAAAAAATAGCTTTACCACAAAAGTAAACTAACTAAAGCACTGTATGATGTTGTGCTCAATATGCATACACTGAGTTTAATATTCATTTAAACTTAAAATTGCTCCTACAATACCTCAAAATTATATACATCTGTTAATGTATTGGTAAACATTCTCCACAATTATAGTGAGAAAATAATTCTTTTAAGCCTCTAAATCGGTGACACAAGCTACTTTTTAAATCTAGTGCAATTACAATGCTTTGGCCTTTAACTTTCCCATTATGTTCAGTAAAAATATTGTAATATAACCAGATCTAATTAGTGACAGCAAAAAGTTTTACAGGGAAACATGTTCTGCTAATTTGCTCACATAGGCATAATTAGCATGAACTGTTTCACGTGAATGAAAAAAAGCGTACATTTACAGTTAAACTTATACAAAAAATACATAATTACCTGGTTTGACATTTTTGATTAATTAGTATGCATACAATAGAAAATGCATTATGTAAATATATTATGTCAGCTAATGTCTAAAGAACATCTGGAACTACATTTTAGCATATAGTTATATCAGCCATCAATTTGATCCATACAAGCATAATGTCACCAAGTGGGAACCAAGATTTTAAGACAGTGTTCTTTGAGAATAGTGTTTTATGCATTGGGCAAGCGTGTTTTGAAAAGTAATTTATTTGTTAAATGATCAGTTCACCAGTATGGTTTAGTTTCAATTTTCTATTTACACTGTTTAAAAAAATGATTATTTGTCTGATATGTGTAGATATGGATACTGTACGTACAAATTCTAGGCCTTATCATGTTATTCCTGAGTGAGTGCTCTTGGTACTCCAGTTCCTTACCATAAGTCAAAGAGGTCCAGCTTATGTTAACTGGAGAGTGTGTGTGTGTGTGTGTTCACTGGGCTAGCACTCTATTCATGACTGCTTCCAGCCAACCTTCTGCTTTACTCCTCAAAGATAAGCTTCAGCCTCTTGTGATCTCTTACTGAAAAAAAAGCTTCATCAGAAAATGGATGGACAATAATTCACGTACTTAAAACATAAGCATACTGTACTTGAAATTTTCCAGAGAATGGCCTCTTCAATGTTTAGTTCCTGTGTACTACACAGCCTGGAACAGTGTTCTCCTTCCCTCAAAACTGGGTTTATTATATTTGAAATGCGTATTGCTCAGTATATTTGTCATTCTGCTCTTACAGTTTACAAATTAAATGTAAATTTGAGACAAAGCTGACTGGCTGAAAAGGTGTCACTAGGACAAGAAAGGACATTAGAGCAACACAGTACCTTAAAATTGGAATGTACACTTTTGAGAGACCTCAAGGAAGTGTGAATTTAAACTACAGAGTCTCAATAAGTTATGTGTGCAAATAAAAGAAAACTCCCAGGCACAAGCCAACCATGTTTGTTTAAATAAGGGGTTCTCACCTTTCAGTATACCTGGCTATCTAACTAAGAATTGGGGTGCAGACTGAGACATCAAAGGGAACATTGGAGGGCTGACCACAGAACTTAGAGAAGTTATTCTTGGTGTGAGACTGCCCTGTAGGTAACCCCTATATTAGGGTTAAAAGTCATTTCCTGTTAGTGGCCCATTAAAATAAAAGTCTGGAAGAGATTTTGAACAAGGACTGGACTCACAGGAACAGTATGTCCAGAGTATTAACCAGAAAGTAAGACTGAGTGATGAATGGCTGTGTGTTCTGATGCCTGAAACATATTGCTTTGTATGTTAATAAGTATATCAAGTTAGTCGTCTAGTCTTTATTCTTACTTTTGGCAGCAAGGTGATAGACCTCAGAAAACAACAATAAGAGAACTGAGCTCTATATATCAAAAAAGAGAAATGTCATCATTAGCATGAAAAGTAATATGCTGAAACTGTACCTGCAGTTTGCACCTACACCAGTATATATAAAATCCAACGTCTGTCTGTCTGTCCGCTTTTCATGATAGAACTACTTGACTGATTTAGATCAGGTTTGTTTCTATAATTTGCTTGAACATTTCAGTTGATTTTGCGACTTCTGTCATCGCGCTAAGTATTATAGTTTAGTTGCAGCACTGATTTATTTGCGCAAATCCGAGAGACAGGCTGCAGGTCGAGGGGAGTGGGAGGGGGACCTCAGGAGTAGGGAGCCAGGTGGGGCCATCCTCACTCACACACCAGCCCCTGTTCAAGTCACTGTACCTCTCGCCATGTGTTAGAGTGGACCTTGCCTCCGCTTAGCTAGTGATACCTGTTTGCTCAGCAGACATCTTCATCTAGAGATTGTTAAAGAGTAATGTTTGACGTTTTTGAAAGAGAGAGATCACAGCTACGTCTGTTTTAGACGGTACCTGCTCATTGGTAGACATATCACGGCCATGTGCTCTTCTCCCCACAGGGGGGACACTCTCCCATCAGAGCTGAACACGATCAGATACAGTGGCAACGTTTCACACTGGACCATACCTACATTCCGCTTCGCCAGAGATACCAAAGACACCTTGCCAACTTTTTATATTTTTGGCAAAGAAATCACAGCTACATTCTCGTCCCTCATAGCAAAACCAAAAATATTGTATATGAAGAGGCCCTTGGATATAAAAGCTATCAATTTAAATTCTAAGAATACAAATTACTTTTTTTTATTTTTCAATTGATTTTTGAAGTTTGTCTTTTTTCATTATTATGCGGGCGGAGCCGCGGGGGACAGCTATAAAGATATATTGTTAATATTGTTAATTACCTAATTTCAGCAAAAGATGTATCCCGTCAATGAGATTAGTGCTGTTTTAAAAGTAGATTGTGTCTCTTTCAAAGTTACCTTATGACACGGATGTGTTGATTTCTACTGTATAAGCATAAAGAGGCATTTTAACTTTTAGCCTTAATATTTATCTGCAGTTTACAATACTGTAGTACAACAGCAATTGACAGTTTAAGAATAAATAATGCTGTACAATTTAATTCTGACAAAATTCTAAAATGCTAGATAGAAATCACTTCCATACATCTTTACTAAGTTCCCAGCAGAAATTTCAATTACATATTTGTCCACTTTTCTGTCTTTCCTAGATGAATATGGGTGCTACAGAAGCTAGAAAAAAATGTTTTTTTATTTGGTTTTGTCTTTTGTTTTTGCTGGTCTTTTTTTATTCGACTATTTTACTTTGTTCAGATGCCTTTCTACCCATGTAGAAATTATCAAGGTTTTACCCGAGTCTCACCCCTGGGATTTGTTTAGTGGCTCTTTTGTATCTTTGTTTCTATAATTTGATTTTTAATAGTCTTTGTTAATTATTTTATGTTAGTGAAACAACACACAATCTTAATTATATAAATAAGTATTATTTTTGATGGCTGTGGAGTGAAGACCTTGATTAATCAAGTAACTCAGGTGCTTCACTTAGTCTTCTTTGCAGCTTACTGGGGCCTTAAAAAAATGTTGCAGTTTTACTTCAGGTTTGCAGTGACATTGAAAAGATTTTTTTTGTGTTCACCTGCTCACTTTTTCCTGTCTTTTGGTTTCTTTGCAGCATCTGGACCATTCAGTTTAGTTTTGGTATATTTGCCCTTTAAGCTTTGTTTCTGAGTTTGGCATTTGGATTTAGATTTTTATTTGGTTTGCTTCAGTCACCTTGATATACATCTAACATTATGACATGCTGGTGGTGGGATTATTGTGAGCAAAGTATATGGTAATGCAAAGCAAACATTATTGTAACCAGGGAAAACCAGGTCAAGGCTGAAAAGGAAAACGATCAGGCAATCAAAGCTAACTAACTCTAGTACATAGATTGAAGATGTTTATCCACTGTGGGATAATATGCAATAGGATTGCAGCCATATTTGTTGTTAAAATCATTGTTAATAATGTGTACTGTTGATGCCCCATGCACTAGCACCTCTGCACACACTCAGGTTCTGGGCATCTGTAACATAACCGAATGGATCAGTGGTGTATTTGGAGGCATAGAAACAAAAATATTCAAAAGAAAACAAATCTTTATTAAAGTGCCAGTAAGAAAACAAAAAAAATTCCAGTGTCATGCTGTTTAATTAGATGCAGTCTTCTGCAATGATACTGTTTGGATATATACAACAATGAACAAAAATAAGTGAAGGTGGATCTGGTCTTTACATGGCTCAAAAATAAAGGTGATGAAAAAGGGGTTAAATAGCAAGAATACACAATTAACCAATTGTTCTTCATCCTCCTTCTCCTAGGACAAAAATCAAGAGGGGCACCGCACCCCCTCTTCTCCTATGGTTCCTCATGGACTTCAACTGACACTCTTTCCACTTGTTTATCCTCTATCATTCTCATTTGCCTTCTTTGGTCAGTGGAATTTGTAGAATATGTATATATATATATATATATATATATATATATATATATATATATATATATATATATATATATTGTGGAGACTGGCTCAGACACAGACAGGCAGACACACTCATGTCACCCAACACACGTTTATTATTATTTATTATACATATTTATTTAAGTCCAAGTGCCACAAACCCCAATCTTCCCCAAAGTCCAGGCCAACCACTCTGCCTCTTCGGACCGCCTCCTTCTCTCTTTCTATCACCTTGTCCTGCTTCCATCCGACTCCAGCCTCGAATGAAGGGAGGCGGTCCCTTTTATCCATACCTGGATGTGCTCCAGGTGTGCACCGGCAATCCCGCGGACACGCCCCAGTGTGGCGGAAATGCCGGCTGTCCTCCCGGAAGCACTCCGGGTGTTCCCTCTCTTCTTCCCCCCAGCACTTCCTGGTGTGGTAGAAGTACTGGGGTCCAGGGTCCTTCAGGCAGGGGGACGCCCCCTGGCGGTGACCACGGTCCCCTACAGGGTTGGGCTTCCAAGCCCTGTACACGTGGCCCCCAATACAACCAGGGCAGACACCCCCTCACGGTCTGGAGGAGGAATGAGCCCTCCTCCTGTCTTCCTGGGTGTCCCAGCCGGGCATGAGCTCCGTCCGGGTGCCACAATATATATATATATATATATATATATATATATATATATATATATATACATATATTTTGCATGTGTACACTTTATTACGGCATAAAATTACAATCTGCTCTTTGTCAAAAGGATGACATCAATAAGTGCAACCAATATTAGTTTGGGGAGGTACATTTTTTACAACACCCTAGTACTACAATAAAAATCTTAAAATGTTGGGAGAACCTAGTGCTTCAGTTAATATTTTACCTTATTTAGTGAACTATATTGCTGAATATGCAGTGAAAACCTGACATTACAGCATTATAATCTATCTTCACTAAGCTGTATTTCAAATAAGCCATATAATTTTCTAAATAAACACTGTATCATAGGAGCTGCATTCCAGTCTTCTAATGAGATGTTTCAAGTATGTCACTCTAACTATAAAGGCTTCACGCTATTATACAATCTTGCTAAAATATAATAGCAAAAAATGGCTGCAGAATTTCATATTACTTCAAAATGACCTCAGGGCAGGCAATTCCCAGGGGCTTATTTCTGAGTGCAGCAAAGGAGCCTACTTCCTAGAAAATTACTTTCAAAAGACAGCTTTATCAATCAAGGTCAAATGAGACTATTTAAATAGTACTCTGGATACAAAATATATTTAAAAAAATCCTATAATACTAAACTACACAAATTGATGGAACCATTATTGTCCATTCCATATTTTTCACTATTCAGAAATATCATTTTGTTAAACTAGAATTAGAGCTGAATGGATTATTTTATTATTAAACAGCAATCCAATTATTATTCTTCAAATGCTCTCTTACATTTTCTCATAATTAGAAATATTGCCAAGCTAAAAATGATTATACCCCAAATCATGAATATGAAATTAAAATTCTTCAGTAAGTTTTTTGAAACTTCTCTTCTGCACTGCAGGTCTGTGGAGAGATGTGGCATGAGCAAGGCCTCAACAAAGACAACAGAAGGAAATGCCAAATCATTGTAGACAACACAAAAATATATAGTAGTTAAACTTACATGGGCCAGTTAAGGTAACCAGTCATTTATCAGCATTACTTTGAACTGTGAGAAAAACAATACACACACAGTCTCACACACATGCACAAGGTAAACTTCATACTGAAAGGGTACCAAAGTCTTGAACTCAGCAATTGTCCAAGCACAGAGAGGACACTGCATTTACCTGAATTTAGTTGCATGGTCTTATAATTATTTCAGAAATTTCCCAGCTTTGTTACACAAATAATTATCCTGCTGAAAAAGAGTATCTGCAGTTTTGAAGATATACAGTGGTGTGAAAAACTATTTGCCCCCTTCCTGATTTCTTATTCTTTTGCATGTTTGTCACACAAAATGTTTCTGATCATCAAACACATTTAACCATTAGTCAAATATAACACAAGTAAACACAAAATGCAGTTTGTAAATGGTGGTTTTTATTATTTAGGGAGAAAAAAAAATCCAAACCTACATGGCCCTGTGTGAAAAAGTAATTGCCCCCTGAACCTAATAACTGGTTGGGCCACCCTTAGCAGCAATAACTGCAATCAAGCGTTTGCGATAACTTGCAATGAGTCTTTTACAGCGCTCTGGAGGAATTTTGGCCCACTCATCTTTGCAAAATTGTTGTAATTCAGCTTTATTTGAGGGTTTTCTAGCATGAACCACCTTTTTAAGGTCATGCCATAGCATCTCAATTGGATTCAGGTCAGGACTTTGACTAGGCCACTCCAAAGTCTTCATTTTGTTTTTCTTCAGCCATTCAGAGGTGGATTTGCTGGTGTGTTTTGGGTCATTGTCCTGTTGCAGCACCCAAGATCGCTTCAGCTTGAGTTGACGAACAGATGGCCGGACATTCTCCTTCAGGATTTTTTGGTAGACAGTAGAATTCATGGTTCCATCTATCACAGCAAGCCTTCCAGGTCCTGAAGCAGCAAAACAACCCCAGACCATCACACTACCACCACCATATTTTACTGTTGGTATGATGTTCTTTTTCTGAAATGCTGTGTTCCTTTTACGCAAGATGTAACGGGACATTTGCCTTCCAAAAAGTTCAACTTTTGTCTCATCAGTCCACAAGGTATTTTCCCAAAAGTCTTGGCAATCATTGAGATGTTTCTTAGCAAAATTGAGACGAGCCCTGATGTTCTTTTTGCTTAACAGTGGTTTGCGTCTTGGAAATCTGCCATGCAGGCCGTTTTTGCCCAGTCTCTTTCTTATGGTGGAGTCGTGAACACTGACCTTAATTGAGGCAAGTGAGGCCTGCAGTTCTTTAGACGTTGTCCTGGGGTCTTTTGTGACCTCTCGGATGAGTCGTCTCTGCGCTCTTGGGGTAATTTTGGTCGGCCGGCCACTCCTGGGAAGGTTCACCACTGTTCCATGTTTTTGCCATTTGTGGATAATGGCTCTCACTGTGGTTCGCTGGAGTCCCAAAGCTTTAGAAATGGCTTTATAACCTTTACCAGACTGATAGATCTCAATTACTTCTGTACTCATTTGTTCCTGAATTTCTTTGGATCTTGGCATGATGTCTAGCTTTTGAGGTGCTTTTGGTCTACTTCTCTGTGTCAGGCAGCTCCTATTTAAGTGATTTCTTGATTGAAACAGGTGTGGCAGTAATCAGGCCTGGGGGTGGCTACGGAAATTGAACTCAAGTGTGATACACCACAGTTAGGTTATTTTTTAACAAGGGGGCAATTACTTTTTCACACAGGGCCATGTAGGTTTGGATTTTTTTTCTCCCTAAGTTATCGCAAACGCTTGATTGCAGTTATTGCTGCTAAGGGTAGCCCAACCAGTTATTAGGTTCAGGGGGCAATTACTTTTTCACACAGGGCATGTAGGTTTGGATTTTTTTTTCTCCATAAATAATAAAAACCATCATTTACAAACTGCATTTTGTGTTTACTTGTGTTATATTTGACTAATGGTTAAATATGTTTGATGATCAGAAACATTTCGTGTGACAAACATGCAAAAGAATAAGAAATCAGGAAGGGGGCAAATAGTTTTTCACACCACTGTATGTTTGATCAGCAACAATGTCTGACACCCAACCAGAGCAATTATTTGGCTGAGGCCCTTATCGAAGATGACTTACAGCATTTGAGATGCAATTGGCTACAGTTCTTTTGTTTCTTCCAGTGGGAGAATAAGCAGGTGAAGTGACTTGCCGATGGTCACACAGGGTTTGAACCCACAACTTCAGAGCTGGAAGCTCAAAGCCTTAAAAACTACAACACGCTGCCTGATTATCCATCTTATATTGTGGTTTTTAAAATATCATGGTCCTCCTGGGTGTTGTCAGACATGGTAAAGTTGTTTTTATTCCTGCATTGTCATGTTTTAGAGTTCTTTTTTGGTCTAATGCAAGTGAACCTTCTTATTTCTCACTGGCATTATATTGATTTGTTTGTGTTATCAGATTCCATAAACTTGGGTGACTGTTTCTTTGAATGTGGCTCATTTTTCTTTTAACTACAACACTGTCATCCTTGAAAACCCCAGTAGACCTGACACTCCACAAACACTCATATTGACAAGTCTGGTGTATAGTAGTCAACAGGTATGATTGGAGAGCACAGATATTTTTAAAGGCATTTGTTACACATGAACATGCCTAATAAACTGATAATAATCACAGATAACTACAGTGGTGTGAAAAACTATTTGCCCCCTTCCTGATTTCTTATTCTTTTGCATGTTTGTCACACAAAATGTTTCTGATCATCAAACACATTTAACCATTAGTCAAATATACCACAAGTAAACACAAAATGCAGTTTGTAAATGGTGGTTTTTATTATTTAGGGAGAAAAAAAAAATCCAAACCTACATGGCCCTGTGTGAAAAAGTAATTGCCCCCTGAACCTAATAACTGGTTGGGCCACCCTTAGCAGCAATAACTGCAATCAAGCGTTTGCGATAACTTGCAATGAGTCTTTTACAGCGCTCTGGAGGAATTTTGGCCCACTCATCTTTGCAAAATTGTTGTAATTCAGCTTTATTTGAGGGTTTTCTAGCATAAACCGCCTTTTTAAGGTCATGCCATAGCATCTCAATTGGATTCAGGTCAGGACTTTGACTAGGCCACTCCAAAGTCTTCATTTTGTTTATCTTCAGCCATTCAGAGGTGGATTTGCTGGTGTGTTTTGGGTCATTGTCCTGTTGCAGCACCCAAGATCGCTTCAGCTTGAGTTGACGAACAGATGGCCGGACATTCTCCTTCAGGATTTTTTGGTAGACAGTAGAATTCATGGTTCCATCTATCACAGCAAGCTTTCCAGGTCCTGAAGCAGCAAAACAACCCCAGACCATCACACTACCACCACCATATTTTACTGTTGGTATGATGTTCTTTTTCTGAAATGCTGTGTTCCTTTTACGCCAGATGTAACGGGACATTTGCCTTCCAAAAAGTTCAACTTTTGACTCATCAGTCCACAAGGTATTTTCCCAAAAGTCTTGGCAATCATTGAGATGTTTCTTAGCAAAATTGAGACGAGCCCTAATGTTCTTTTTGCTTAACAATGGTTTGCGTCTTGGAAATCTGCCATGCAGGCCATTTTTGCCCAGTCTCTTTCTTATGGTGGAGTCGTGAACACTGACCTTAATTGAGGCAAGTGAGGCCTGCAGTTCTTTAGACGTTGTCCTGGGGTCTTTTGTGACCTCTCGGGTGAGTCGTCTCTGTGCTCTTGGGGTAATTTTGGTCGGCCGGCCACTCCTGGGAAGGTTCACCACTGTTCCATGTTTTTGCCATTTGTGGATAATGGCTCTCACTGTGGTTCGCTGGAGTCCCAAAGCTTTAGAAATGGCTTTATAACCTTTACCAGACTGATAGATCTCAATTACTTCTGTTCTCATTTGTTCCTGAATTTCTTTGGATCTTGGCATGATGTCTAGCTTTTGAGGTGCTTTTGGTCTACTTCTCTGTGTCAGGCAGCTCCTATTTAAGTGATTTCTTGATTGAAACAGGTGTGGCAGTAATCAGGCCTGGGGGTGGCTACGGAAATTGAACTCAGGTGTGATACACCACAGTTAGGTTATTTTTTAACAAGGGGGCAATTACTTTTTCACACAGGGCCATGTAGGTTTGGATTTTTTTTCTCCCTAAATAATAAACACCATCATTTAAAAACTGCATTTTGTGTTTACTTGTGTTATATTTGACTAATGGTTAAATGTGTTTGATGATCAGAAACATTTTGTGTGACAAACATGCAAAAGAATAAGAAATCAGGAAGGGGGCAAATAGTTTTTCACACCACTGTAGACCCTATAGTTAGACCCTATAATATTATACATCACATTTATAGTTTACATTCTTTCCTTATTTATTTATGTTTTCTCTTTATTGAGAGGTTTATTGTTATGTTTCATTAATATTACACACATTACAAAATACATATTTATCTCAATCAGGATGATGAAGGTGAACATATTCTATTGATGATACAAACAGTTCCAGGTCCAAGTTTCAAGCACACGGTTTTTTAACATGCAAATTCAGTGCCTATCCAAGGCATTAGTGATAAAAACATTCACAAAAAAATTCACAAAACAAATTTAATTTTGCTTCTAGCACAATTCATGCAAGAAATAAGGTGTTCAGTCCTGTACTGTCTGAAAGCATTTATATGCATTAATTCCATATAGCATTTATATAAACATAGCTAGTAGAAAACAAAAAAATCACTGGACTAATTTCTGGTCATATGTAGACATTTTGTTGAACTGTTAGCCAAGTGTTGTGGTTGTTCTGCTGGAAGAATCTTGGCGATTCCTGTCCTAAAGAAGCATTTGAAAGAGAAAAGAAACTCGAAGCTACACTTTACATGTAGGATGCATTCCATCAAGCTCATCTACAGGAATCGAGAAACCAGAAAGGGTAACAGCTGGTGAAACAAGGTTAAATGGCCGTTACCGATTTGTATATGCAAAACATGTAAAATGTACATAAACACTTCAGAAAACTCCAGTGTACCAGATAAATAGCAGAGATACTTTCCGATAATTCTGTGCTTTTGAATTAAAGACAGGAATCTTGACAAAAGTGTTTCCTCAAATCAAAAGCACAGAATTGTGGGAAAAAACTTTAGTGTTTATGTTTCCCAAAGTATTAATAATATTTTAACATGAAATGCTTGTATTTTGCACTTTTTGCGCATACAAATGGATAACGGACATGTTGATTATGTGACATGAGCTACATGAGAACTTTTTTTCTCGATGTTTTTCACTTTGTTTGCTGTTGTCCAGCATAAATCACTATTGGGCCCTGTTCAGACAGAATCTTTGTCATACATTTTCTTCATAAAAACATTAGATACATTTTTTTATTCTTGGCCATCACACTACAAACTATATGGTGTAAGTGACATATTGAAGAACTTCATTTTTGTGTTGCGCATTCTGTTAAGAATTAAATTTTCTCTAAATTCATATTTTAGTTAAAAGATATGTGATGTGGTACACATTTTATTACATGAATAAATTAAGTGCCTTACAGTAATAACAATGCCTCACAATGCAGTCTAGTTTTTTACATCATCAATGGTAAATGCATGTCATTGGGGCAAAACCAAATGTGAAATAAAAAACTTTTTAAAGCATTTGGTCTAATATTTTAAATTTGTAAAATTTATTAATTAAATTATGATTATTCAAAACTATAGGTAGCACTAGCATACCCAGTGTTTACAGACTATTCAGTATAGACAAGAATTTAACAAAAAGATACATGATAACCCCTACCTATTTTTGACATATAGCATTATTATTACATTTGTAATTTATATGATGCTATCCTTTGGTAATTTATGAATGAACTCGATAATTCAAACAGTTAATTGAACTGAAGTAAAGCCAGTTTCAAACATATTTTAGGATTTGCATTTTATCTGCACTGCATTTTAAATTGCCAGCAGTACTGTCAAAAGTACACAAAAGATCTATCTTTTTAACTGCTTATGCCCAATTCTTGCAGCTTTTGTTGCTTTTAAAATGTCTCCTAATTTGTAAATGGAATGTCTGTGACCCATGTTTTGAGTTTTGGCAGTTTCAAATTGAACAGACCACCTGGGAGAGGAAAGAATTAGGATCCCAGGAGGCATTTATTAGTTGCATCCTGAGGGTAAGAAATGAATAATGTGCAGATACCTGTCAAAGTTCAGGACTCACCGAATAATTGTGCACTAAATCGAGCAAGATTTTTTCTGCATTATAAAATGAGTGACATTAAAAAATGTCACATTTATTTTACTGAGGAACCTTTGCATCAGCCATGTGTAATTGGTGCCAGAATATAAATGTGGAGCTAAACACCTTGATTACTGTATGTCATGACTGTAAAATATTTAAAAGTATCCACCCAAAAAGTGCTGATAGAGAATGTGTGCTTTTAGTTGATTAATAAATTATGTTTTTACATTTAATTTTTCCCCTGTACCTTTTTAAAATTACAGTCTATGACAGGATATTGTTTCCCGTCTGCAAAGTAGGACCTTGGGACAGCAACAAAACTCCACCTAGATAAAAATAAAACTGTTTGCTGAAGCTTAATTATTTTTCATGTTGTCATTAGTAGAAGCTAGTTTAATTGAGACTGTAAGTACAGTAACTACGTTGTGAAATGTGCAGCCTTTTATAGGGAAATATTTGAAGAGTACAGTACAGAGGACTTTGGATTTTGCACAGCTGCTTACCTTTCTTCCTTTTCTGCCCATAGCCTTAAAGACAAAGAGCTGAAAGAAGACTCCTGACCCTGGCCCTATCTCCGCTCCTTCCTCCACACCTCCTTTAAATCCAACAAGGAAAAGAAAATAAGCATCAAATGCATATCAGAACAGAAGAGGCAGATCTTAACAGCTAAGAACTGCTACATATCTCTTTCTGAACCCATTGCCCAGCATACACTCGCACCTAGTCTGCATGTTCTTCTTATATCTATGTGGGTTCTCCTATGGGTAGTCCAGTTTTCTTGCAATATCACATGGCTTGTTTGTGTGGGTTGCCATGCTATAGCCAATATTTACAAACATGTACCTTATGTGCATGCCAACCTGCATGAGATCACTTGCTCCATGTTATAATTCTTGGTGGCCAGCACCCGATATGGTTTGTATCAAATGAAAAACAAAGAAAAGGTTAATCTTTTTTTTGGGGACCAAAGATCTTTTGTTTGAGGATTTGTTTATTTCAAAATTTCAGACCTATCATTTTTGCAGATTAAGTTGATTGGCTACTTTAAATTTTTGGGTGTATATGAGTGTGTCCTGTGATGCACTACTGCCATATTCATGGCTGTTTGTTTACTTGTGTCCGGTATTGCTGGAATAGACTTCAACCCCCTGCCACTTGAAATTGTTATTTTATAAATTAGGATCTACCAGAAGGAACTAGGAGCTTCTGAGGGATGTCCAAAGTTCATCCAGCTATGTTAAATTATAGCTAACCAATGGATACATTCATAAGAAGAGAAAATGCAAAGTCTAAAAGACTTCTTCAGTTTTCATAAATGAAAATATAGTATAATAATATATATAGTATAAATATAGTATATCTTTGGGCGGCACGGTGGCGCAGTGGGTAGCGCTGCTGCCTCGCAGTTGGGAGATCTGGGGACCTGGGTTTGATTCCCGGGTCCTCCCTGCGTGGAGTTTGCATGTTCTCCCCGTGTCTGCGTGGGTTTCCTCCGGGCGCTCCGGTTTCCTCCCACAGTCCAAAGACATGCAGGTTAGGTGGATTGGCGATTCTAAATTGGCCCTAGTGTGTGCTGGGTGTGTTTGTGTGTGTCCTGCGGTGGGTTGGCGCCCTGCCCAGGATTGTTTCCTGCCTTGTGCCCTGTGTTGGCTGGGATTGGCTCCAGCAGCCCCCGTGACCCTGTGTTCGGATTCAGCGGGTTGGAAAATGGATGGATGGATGGATAGTATATCTTATTGAATTTCTAGTTTCATTAAATGATACACATGGGAAATAGATAACCCCAAAATGAAGTTCTAATTGTTAACAAGGTGCTCCAGCAGCCCTAACCATCACACAGACAGGTGGAGACACACATGTTACATAGTACTCCTTTATTTTGACGTGGGGAAGCGCATTCTTCACTCCCCACCAGAATACAATATCCATGGCAAAACACAGCACCAAAGCACAGTCCTTTTGCCTCCAGTCCTCCTCAGCAGCTTCGTCCTTCTTTCTCCCGACTTTGGCCATTGAGTAGTGGTGACTCCTAGTGTGCAGTGACCTTCTTCCAGAAGCACTTCCTAGTGTGGCGGAAGTGCTGCCAAACAGGGCCCAGTAAACGTCCAGGTGCCCCCTGCCAGTTTCCACGGGCCCCAGCAGGGTTAAGCTTCCAAACCCGTGGCCCTGCAGTAAGCCAAAGGGGGCTGCCCTCTATCAATCTGGGGGAGAAAATGTCCTGAAAAAGCTCTCTCCCCTGGTTCTTCCATTGTTGGGGTATCCCGGACAGGTAAGAGTCCTGGCCGTCTCACACAACATACATGTTCGTAGAGTCTGTCTCATTTAACATGTGAAGCAGGCAGAAAGCAACAAAATACCCTTTAAAAAATGCATTAAATATCACTGGAATTATACAAGTAACCTGTTGTCCATTGTCATCTTCTAGCTCTCATTCTAGATACTCTAAAGGCCCAGTGTCTGTGGGAGTGAACGACTATGTTGCTTAAACAGCTTGATTTACTTGCAGACTCGGTAAAATGCATCTTTGCAGTTTCACAAAAAGGAGCGCACAGTAAGAAATTCAGGGCTGAGTTATAAGCTAGCATTCCCACTGTATCTGTAGTCTGCAAAATGATATTTAATTCTGATATGGCTTAAGAAACCTAGGTGCTGTTATTCTGAATAAAATACACATATGTAAAAACTAAATAATGCAATATTTTGTCCAGTAATGCAGTGCCTGAACCTCATTCTTGGTCTTCTACATTATGTGTCCTTCTGGCCTCTGATTGTATTGATAGTAGGATGATCCTTTTATATACAGGTATGTTAGTCCAGTATATTTAGTGCATCGGAATGCTCTTGCTATGATCCACTTATGCAAGGAGATACCTCTTGTCTACTGTACTATTTATGCAGGATTGCTTCTGTCTTGCTGCAACTAGCATGGGGTCTTCTTTCTAAATGCAACAAGTGTAAAGTGATTTTCTTTTCCTGCTGTCCTTAATGCAGCAGATCACTAACATGATGCTGTATACATACTGCACATACCTTACTTTTCTTTATCCAGATAAGAGTAAGAAATTAATCAATCTCTTCTGTGTGATACTACATGGAGTATTAAGCTTCCACAGTCATGTTGTTCTGAAGTTTTTCTAAAAACTGCAGTCTGATTGAAAACTCATTTTCTCTGTGGCTGTGCTCAGGCTTATCATACTGCATATGTGTTATCTGTCACTAGCAGCTAATTGCTCACGCTAGCTAAACATCTAGTAATGGTTATTACGCCTGCTTCAACCAAACCTTCATGGACCAGTGATTCAAGGGCAGCATTTCTTCTTTTTCTCACTTTTAGAACAGAAGCTAAAAACATATCTTGCAAACTTTTTAAAACTATGTTTCTTTTCTACATTAGAAAGTTTCTGAGCCATATAGCACACCATTCTTTTATTCCATTTCACGCTTTGTCAAGGCCATGAGAGTTATTTCAACAGAAATGTTAAGACATGATGAAATAAGAATTGAAATAAAGAATATACCATTCACTTTTTTCTCCACTTTTCTCTCACACAGTTATGAAAAACAAGTAGCTCCCCTTATATCACTCTTTTTATGAGTCTACTTCTAGTAGTCAATAAACTAACTGGGATTTCTACCAAAATGGTGGCTGCTCAAAATCATCTAATTTGGAAAATCCTCCTTATTCATTTCTGGCCATCATATTGCATTTGCCTGCATACCAAGTTTCTACACCACTTGACTTTTTTCAGAAACTTGATTCACAGCAAACACTGAATTTGTTTGTACTTTTCCCACATATGAAACCAACCTCACATCACTATCCAGACAGTATGTCTCTGAACACCTCAGAATTCATTCGGCTGCTTCTGTCCTGTGTCACATCATCAATAAACACTAGTGTCCCAGTGCCACTGGCAGCCATGCACGCCCAAGCCATCACACTGCCTCCACCGTGTTTTACAGATGATGTGGTATGCTTTGGATAATGAGCTGTTCCACGCCTTCTCCATACTTTTTTCTTGCCATCATTCTGGTAGAGGTTGATCTTGGTTTTATCTGTCCAAAGAATGTTTTTGTAGAACTGTGCTGGCTTTTTTAGATGTTCTTTAGCAAAGTCCAATCTAGCCTTTCTATTGTTGAGGCTTATGAGTGGCTTTCACCTTGCAGTGCACCCTCTGTATTTACTTTCATGCAGTCTTCTCTTTATGGTAGACTTGGATATCGATACGCCTACCCCCTGGAGAATGTTGTTCACTTGGTTGGCTGTTGTGAAGGGGTTTCTCTTCACCATGGAAATGATTCTGCGATCATCCACCACTGTTGTCTTCCATTTGACGTCCAGGTCTTTTTGCGTTGCTGAGTTCACCACTGCTTGCTTTCTTTCTCAGGATGTACCAAACTGTAGATTTTGCCACTCCTAATATTGTAGCAGTTTCTCGGATGGGTTTTTTTCTGTTTCCACAGCTTTCACCTGCATGGAGAGCTCCTTTGGCCGCATGTTGTCTGTTCCACATCCAAGCACCACACCTCAAATCAACTCCAGGCCTTTTATCTGCTTAATTGATAATGACATAACGACGGACTTGCCCACACCTGCCCATGAAATAGCCTTTGAGTCAATTGTCCAATTACTTTTGAGCCCCTGAAATGAAGGGATTGTGTTAAAAAAATGCTTTAGTCGCCTCACATTTTATGCAATCGTTTTGTTCATCCCACTGAATTAAAGCTGAAAGTCTGCACTTCAACTGCATCTGAGTTGTTTCATTTAAAATTCATTGTGGTAATGTACAGAACCAAAATTAGAAAAAAGTTGTCTCTGTCCAAATATTTATGGACCTAACTGTACATGATCCTTCCATGATTACTAAGTGCTTAAAACACTGTAGATAAGTTCACAACAATACTGACCAAAAAACTAGCAACTTAAATGCAGACTATGAGATCAGTGTCATTGAGTAATTATTTGTTTAGGATTCTCTTATACATATTAAAAAGTTAATTATTTTCATAATCACATTTGTTCCTTCTATGGATACTCTGGTTTCCTAACCACATCACTGGGACTTACTTCTTTTTCTTTCAGCTGCTCCCATTAGGGGTTGCCACAGGGATCATCTTTTTCCATAATCACTGGGACTTACTGGGAACTCTAAATAGGCCTGATAGGAATGAGTGTGGCTGTGTAAATGAGTGAGTGTGTCATGAAATGCAATCACGGATGATTCCTGCACTGTGTCTCATGCTAAACAATGCCTCAGTTAAATTTCTGAGAAAATATGTTTATGATTTTGCACAGTTTCTATTAGATTTAAAGACTTGGGGCTATTTGGTCTATTTTTATCTGTTAACAAAATCTGTGCTTTCACATCGTTAATATCCTCATGTACTTCACTAAATGAAAGCTTATCATGAAAAAGAAAAAAGATAAATACAGAGAAATAAAAGAGAATTGATATTTTGCATTGCCCATGACTGACATTGCATTCAACCAAACATTTACAGTTTCGGTTTTACATCCATTTTTTAAATTTATATTGAGTTATGGCAAAATACTGCATGTGTCTGGTATTGGTATACTGTTTTTGTTCAATAACATTGCTCATTGAATAAAGAAATATTCCAATGAAGAGTTCATCCACATCTTGTTTACTTGTGTCAAATGAAACATCTGTTAGCTTTGAAAATCGATACATCTTCGTAAGATTTCTATATTCCTCTCTTTGACACATCACCATCTGCTCTTATTCTCTTCATAATGGTATAACAAAGGAATGATAAAGCCATGCATTTTCTTTCATGTTAAAGATTTTACAAATAAAAAAAATGAACAAATGGTGAATACTGATATTTTATGTGAGATGATAAAAAAGTAGCAGTGGTCCTACACTCTATGTAAATTTGGCATTCAAGTTAAACAATTGTTTATTCTTCCACTTTCTTTGTAAATTGTATTATTGAAAATGATTAAAATATGTGGGAACTTGTTAATTTAACAAAAGCACTGTTTCCTTTAAAGACAGAAATGTAATTTTTAGATATCCATGATATTAACAATGTATTTAATATACACAACATGCTGAGTCAAAAAAGATCAGATTCATAAAAACTGAATTTGAAAAGCATATTTTTTAATTGAGGTAGAATAGTGATGTTATATTATTAACACTGTAAGGTTGCTTAATCAGAGAATAAAATAATAAAACATTTTGATGTACTTTAACATAACACAGGAAAGGAATTAAAAAATTTTGAATCACACTGTATCAAAAAAGGCAACAAATAAGGACATTTTGTTTGAGTTCTTGCTTATTTCTGTGGGGTGGTTTGACCATTTGCTGTGGTGGGGTGTCTTAGTGGCGTAATTCATTAGCGTTTTAGATTTTTACTTAGCTTGCTGGTTATTCGGCCCGGGCATACATATACACTCACTTTAAAGAGGTGATTGCTGTTTAGTGGCTGTTGTTGGCGTGTGATATGAAAATCTCTAAGTAAGAGAGGGGCTAAGTAACAGAGAATTGGAAAAGATTCAAAAGGAAAGAAAAACTAAAAGAAGAAGTTTTGGAAGAGTGTGTGTGGGTGTGAGCTAGAGAAAGAAGTGAGAGTCGAACAGGATGGAGCAAGCTTTAAACCAAATACTGTAGAGATAAGAGAGAAAGGAAGAAGTGTGATTTAGCTGGGAGGTGAGGTCTGGATCTGTTGAGTAATTTCAGGTAACAGTGAAAGCAGAAGGATGCTGGCGAGTGGAAAGAAGCAGTCTGGAGGGAAGTATACAATGTGAAGCTGTGTGCAAAGCCAAAAGGAGGTGCTACTGTGTGAGAGGCTTGAGGCAATAGTGGCTAAGGTAACTGTTGCCTAGTGGTCTTCTTGGAGGGGCCCAAATTGGTGTGACAGTCTGGGTCAGTATCTGGATTTATGCTTCCAAAGGGGACTAGAGGATCCTTTGTTGGTGGAAAAAGGCACATTTGCACACTTCACATTTCACAAAACACGACAAGTCAACTCAACTTTTTCTCTCTAACTATTTATCTATATCTATATATCTATTTATATATCTGGTACAGTATCTGATGGGCAGGCCTCCCTAACAGAAGAGGGGAAGGTTCCTTACCCGGATGGGAGGCCACATCTGGATGGACAGGCTTCCCGACCAAGCGAGAGAAAGGTGACTTACCCAAGCCAGGTGGATGTACGGACATCCCAGTCAATAGAGGGGACGATTCCTTACCCAGATGGGAAGCCCCAACCAAATGGACAGGTGCCCCAACCAGGCACATGTGTAACACCTTCCCTGGCTGGGATAGAAGAGGACAGTGAAGGACTATCTCTTAGAGGTGTTTATTCCTCCCAGTCGCTAGATGGCAGCAGCCCACGATATCAACACCCATTTGGGAACCAACAGGGAATGCCAGCAGTTGTAGTCCGGCACTGCAGTCCTGCTGGGGTCCGTGGGTGTTGCAAGAGTGCCGCTGCAGGGACAGGAATTCCCTATTATGTGGGACTTCTGTATAACCCAGATGTACTTCCAACAGGCAGCAGCCCTGGCACCATAAGAACACCCGGCTCCTCAATAAAAGGGATAGCACTCCCTTGTCCAGGCAAGTTGGAGCTGGGAGGAAGGAAGGCAAAACTCCACTGGAGGTAGGGCAGTGCAGTGGTGAAAGCACAGGTTTTCTCTTATTCCAAACCCCCCACCCCCTTTAATTCCTTCCTAACCTGGTAGGGATAGCCGTCCATCCCATGTGGCAATCACAAATTCCCAACATGACAGACACAGACACAAGTGCTACAAAATAAAATACTTTTATTCAATTGGAAACATTTTCCAACCATTTCCCACTAGCACAAATTACAGTACAGCCCAAGAATAGAGCACACAGCACTTCTTCTCTCTCTTACCTTCCTTTTGCCTTGTCCCCTCTACTGACAAGTATCATCCCTCTTCCTCCAGAGTCTGGCTCTGTGAGACAGGTGCCTCCTTTTTAAGCGGCACACAGGAGTATTCCAGGTGGCTCGTTAGATAGGTCTGAAATGACTCCCAGGTATGGTGGAAGCCCAAGGTAAGGCTCTGCAGCTCCCAGAAGTCCCCCTGGCAGCATCCATGGAATCCAACAGGGCTGTGCCGACAAATAGTAGTTTCCATACAGCCTTGTTGGAATCTAAGGCACCATTGCAGCTCAGGGGAGCTGCCAAGTAGCTATACGGGGGAGATGGCACCCCTCAAAAGCCACCTTCCCCTGTCCTTACTTTAAGGAGGTGCTCCGACCATGGTAAAGATGCCAGCTGTCCCTTACAATATATACAGAGATGGTTGTGCATGAAAATCCTAGTAGATTAGCAGTTTCTGAAATACTCAGACCAGCCCGTCTGGCACCAACAACCATGTAATGTTCAAAGTCACTTAAATCACTTTTCTTCCCCATTCTGATACTCAGTTTCAACTTGGGCAGGTCATCTTGACAATGTCTACATGTCTAAATGCATTAAGTTGCTGTCATATGATTGGCTGATTAGATATTAGTGTTAACAAGCAGTTAAACAGATGTACCTAATATAGTGGCCGGGGAGTATATGTATACTGTGTGTATGTATATATAAATATATTATATATATTATTAAATATATATATTATATATCTATACTAATAAAAGGCAAAGCCCTCACTGACTCACTGACTGACTGACTGACTGACTGACTCACTCATCACTAATTCTCCAACTTCCCGTGTAGGTAGAAGGCTGAAATTTGGCAGGCTCATTCCTTACAGCTTACTTACAAAAGTTAGGCAGGTTTCATTTCGAAATTCTACGCGTAATGGTCATAACTGGAACCTGTTTGACTGACTCACTCATCACTAATAATCCAACTTCCCGTGTAGGTAGAAGGCTGAAATTTGGCAGGCTCATTCCTTACAGCTTACTTACAAAGGTTAGGCAGGTTTCATTTCATTTCGAAATTCTACGCGTAATGGTCATAACTGGAACCTGTTTTTTGTCCATATACTCTAATGGAGGAGGCGGAGTCACGTATTGCGTCATCACGTATTACGCCTCCTACGTAATCACGTGAACTGAAAACGAGGAAGAGATTTACAGCACAAGTCAAACGCGGGAACGAAGGTAAATGACGTTAATTGTTGAGCGTCTTTTAATACTGTGTAATTGTTGAGTGTCTTTTAATACTGTGTAAGCATACATATTAACACATGTGCAATTAAACATGTGCATTTACGGGGTGATTTCTCAGGCTTAAAAGCTCACCTTTTATTAAAAAGGTAAATGCAAACTCTTTTCATTCTGAAGGGCACAAACCACGTTAGATTTCAGCCGTTAAACGCATAAAAATGTCAGTACACCAGATAAATAAGCGCAACATATTATCAGTTGTATTGTATGCTTACAATACATATAGAAATGTGTTAATCGTTAACTAATATTATGGGATGGTGTTTTTCGACTCGCGCCTTGATTTAAACGATTGCATGTCTTGGTGGGTTTGCGTAGCTTATTGTCAATATCTTTACACCTCTTTTTAAGACCTAATTTAAAAAGGTTTTCTTTTCTTCTTAATTAAAATTTAAAAGCAATACTTCACCGCTGCGAAGCCCCTCTAGCGCTGACGTCCGAGGTTCGATTACCGTAAGCGAGTGCAGTGAGTGTGTACGCCTGATTAGCCAAGAATAAGGGGGAAAGACGTGTCACGTACTCTTTGTATTATTTGACAGTAAACTATTTTCATCCATTCTATGATCTGCTTCTCACAACTGAAGGCACCGTGGCTGATGTTACCTGACTTGCTGGCCAACCATAAGCGTTACCTGGTAGGCAACCACCCACTCACTTCACTCCCTTACGGGAATCGAACCTCGGACGTCCGCGCTAGAGGCGAAGCCCCTAAAATTGCTCCACGGTGTGTGGTTCGTTTATTTGACAGCATGTAGATCGGGGTAATTACATTCACGGCATTCGTAGTCTGATTCACAATCTGATTGTATGGGTGGTTACCTACCAGGTAACGCTTATGGTTAGCCAGCAAGTCAGCTCGAAGTGATCACTCGAGTGAAGGCAGCTTCACAAAAAAACAGATCCTTAACAAACTATTATTGGTATATTTTCCCTCAATTTTAAAAGGTTTTCTTTTCTTCTTAATAAAAATTTAAAAGCAGTACTTCGCCGGTGCGAAGCGCGGGGATTTGAGCGACTGACGCATACAGACATATTCATGAGTGCAGGTACTTCAGAAAGAAAGCACCGTGTAAACCTAAACTTTAAATTAAGTTCATAGACCTACAAAAGGTTGCCATTGATTTGAGGCAAGATTGCTTTTCTCATGTACAACTATACGTTGCATTCTTAACAGTAAGCTTGCACAGCTTGGTCATATTACAACTTGAGTGCTGAACTGACAACGTCGTATACAAACAGAACTATAACAATTGTAATAAACAAACAAAAAAAAAAGTGAAGAACCCTTGGATTTAATGAAAAGGCTTCTTCCTTGGCGAAGCAAGGAAAAAGGAAGACCTTTTATGGCGTTCGTTTATAAAACAGCGGAAAAGCTGTGTTAAGGCTGCTTCATAAAAAAACAGATCCTTAACAAATTGCTATTGGGATATTTTCCCTCAATTTAAAAAGCTTTTCTTCTTAATAAAAATTTAAAAGCAGTACTTCGCGGGGATTTAGATATAGACTTATATATATATATATATATATATATATATATTTATGTATATATAGATATAGATATATATATATATATATATATATATATATATATATATATATATATATATATATATATATATATAGATGTATATAGAGATATAGATATATATAGATATAGATATATATATATATATATATGTATGTATGTCTATATATATATATATATAAGCTTATAAGTACTGCCTTTCTTCTCTTTAAGAAAGGAAGATGTAATGATACTTGATTTAAACGATTGCATGTCTTGGTGGGTTTGCGTAGCTTATTGTCAATATCTTTACACCTGTTTTTAAGACTTATTGACTGAAACGGCTTTCACAAAAAAAGTTAGGGCTTTGCTACAGGATACACCCTCCACAAGTTAAGCAAGTAAAAATAAAAGTGTATATTTCTGTTTTATTTAAACCTTTTAAGTTTGTATGCATAGCCCCATTTGGCTGTTTTAGTTTTTTTTTTTTCTTCAGTAATATTTAATCTCCTTAAAGAAAAAGAACATATGCATTTTACTTTTTTTGTATCTCTTTAGTAATATTTTAGTGTAAAAGGATAACCAGTATTTAAACCATTTATGTTACTTTATAAATTTATTTTACACAATGTTGAAAAATTAATAAGAAAGCTACATATTTTGGCAGCTGCTGCTTTAATTTTCAATGAAATGAAAAAAGCTCTCCAAGAGAAAACCTCAATGAAGAAGAAACAGTTTGCACTATCTAAAAAGGAGAAACCCTCATTTATAAAGGTTTGCTGCAGATGACTTGACTGAAAATAAATTAATACTGTACTTCCTATGTGTATAATACATATTTATCTATTTGACTTATGCCTTTATTTCAGCAACTTGCAACATCTGAGGTTCAATTTGTTACATTACTTTTGTTTTTTGCAGCACAGGCAGGTGAAGTGACTTCCTCAGGGTCACACAGTGGTGTCAGTACCAGGATTTGAACTGACAAGCTCCAGGTTTGCTGAAATATTACTGAACAAAGAAAAAAAACGAAAACGGGCAAATAGGGCTATGCATACAGATGTCCATCCATCCATTATCCAACCCGGTATATCCTAAATAAAGGAGCCAATAAGTAGATATGTATATATACAGTATATATATATATATATATATATATATATATATATATATATATATATATATATATATATATATATATGTGTGAACGTATGTATGTATGTATATATGTATGTCTATATTTATATGTATATATATGTAGATATGTAAATTTGTATATGTATATATATATATGTATATGTGGATGTGTATATGTATATACAGTAATCCCTCCTCCATCGTGGGGGTTGCGTTCCAGAGCCACCCGCGAAATAAGAAAATCTGCGAAGTAGAAACCATATGTTTATATGGTTATTTTTATATTGTCATGCTTGGGTCACAGATTTGCGCAGAAACACAGGAGGTTGTAGAGAGACAGGAACGTTATTCAAACACTGCAAACAAACATTTGTCTCTTTTTCAAAAGTTTAAACTGTGCTCCATGACAAGACAGAGATGACAGTTCCGTCTCACAATTAAAAGAATGCAAACATATCTTCCTCTTCAAAGGAGTGTGCGTCAGGAGCAAAGCCTGTCAGAAAGAGATAGGAAAGCAAACAAATCAATAGGGCTGTTTGGCATTTAAGTATGCGAAGCACCACGGCACAAAGCTGTTGAAGACGGCAGCTCACACCCCCTCCGTCAGGAGCAGAGAAAGAGAGAGAGAGAGAGAGAGAGAGACAGAGTTTGTTTTTCAATCAAAAATCAATACGTGCCCTTCGAGCTTTTAAGTATGCGAAGCACCGTGCAGCATGTCGCTTCAGGAAGCAGCTGCACAGAAGGTAGCAAAGTGAAGATAATCTTTCAGCATTTTTAGACGAGAGTCCTTATCGTCTAGGTGTGCGAACAGCCCCCCTGCTCAATCCCCCTACGTCAGGATCAGAGAAAGTCAGTGCAAGAGAGAGAGAGAGAAAAGTAAGTTGGGTAGCTTCTCAGCCATCTGCCAATAGCGTCCCTTGTATGAAATCAACTGGGCAAACCAACTGAGGAAGCATGTACCAGAAATTAAAAGACCCATTGTCCGCAGAAATCCGCGAACCAGCAAAATATCCACGATATATATTTAAATATGCTTACATATAAAATCCGCGATGGAGTGAAGCCGCGAAAGGCGAAGCGCGATATAGCGAGGGATTACTGTATATGTATATGTAGATATGTGTATATGTAGATATGTATATATATGTATATATGTTTATGTTTATATATGTTTACATAACCTCTTTAACACACTACTTCTCCGCTGCGAAGCGCGGGTATTTTGCTAGTATATATATATATATATATATATATATATATATATATATATCTTTTTTTTTTTTGTGGACACTAGGGGACGCTGTTGCCCCATGAAACCCCACAGACAGATGTCCAGGACACACGTGTAAAAGCACCAAGAAGAATTTTTAATATTTTGTTCAATAAAGTGCACAAAGCACCACACACACACCACAATTCTCTAATATCAATAATCAATAATACTACAATAATAATCCTCCACTCCCAGCAGCTTCGTCACCCAACCTCCCAACTTCGGCTCTCCTTGCTGGGTCTCAAACTTTATTAGCTCCCCCTGGTAGCACCCACAGCATCCAACAGGGCTGAGAAAATGGACTCCATGTCCCATGATGCCCTGCGGGAATCCAGGGTACATTTACCGTCCAGGGGAGCTGCCACCTAGCGTCCTGGGGGAGGCAGTGTCCTGGAAAGGCTGCCCTTCTCCACTCTTCCCATCCTGGGACGTCCCGACCGGACTGAGCTGCCAGCCATCTATCACAATACAGTATATTATTATATATATATATATATACATATATATATATATATATATATATATATATATATATATATATATATATATATATATATATATGCACTGAATTACCTTCTGGAGCATCCTCTGTTCATTTTCGGCCCATGTCAAGCTAGCTCTTGAGCAGTTCTGGCTACACAAAATTGTAGGCCAGGTTAGTCCTGCACAATCCCCACACCACATCTTAGAGTGCTTGGCCTACTCCCATGATAATACTCCCACTAGATTCCAGATTCCACATTTATCCTGAAGTTCTATCAGATAATTCTTTGGGTTTGTGGTACAGAACATTTTAAAGACCGATTTCCTGAATGTGGTTATAGTCTCAAAAGAAGATTACACAGTTGAATCCAGCTCTCACTCTTTGTCCGTTATTTGTTTTACTAGAGCCTCTCAAATCAGGAGACCAAGGATTTTTGACAAGTACCTAGCTCTGTGCTAATGGTAAGAATAGCTTAGCAGTTTTGAAACAAGATTGTAAATCGTGTCTCTGATTTGATCTGTCAGGATTTTTTGAATTAGAGATATGGAGAAAACATGGATTCTTTCATTTGGAGTGTGCAGGAAGGTTACAAACGTGAACAAAAATTCCAGTCTAAATTAGTGCAAAATTCAAGTAGACCTGTGGCTCTGTAAAACTGAGGATCACATATACTTTTTTTTTCTAGCAAAAATATGGTTTGGAGACTTACACTTTAGTTTCTGAAAGTAACCTCCACAACCTTGATTTTGTGGACCAGCCTTATCGTGTTTTAATAGAGATCACATCCTGGATGAGTGTGTGTTTTTTTATTTTTTTCAGGATTCAGTCCTTTGCGTATGTTTTTGTATATTTTTGGGTGTTTCTTTTATTCTGTTAATGATTTTCATTATGACATCATGAGGAAGCACTACAGATAACAAAATTACTATGCTTATACTTGATAGCACTACTACCATTTTGTATATAATGGAACCGGCAAGCACTTTATGGGTCTGCTAGATTGTAATACTGTATAATGATTAAATTGACACTTTAATTTTTTGTCCAAAGAAACAGCTCGTTGTAAATTACATATTTATTTCTGGAGGCCTTAGTTTTTTATACTTCTTAGAATTTCAGTTTCCAGTTGAAAGTTTTAACACACTTTACAACATTCGGAACTACAAACAGAACTTTTTTGCAGTGTGCTTTGACATCTTATCCTTTCAACTGCTGATTATTTTTTTAAATCTCTTTGAATTTAGTTTTGTCAAGTTTGACTGGCTTGTATGGAAAGTTACTTCCTTTAAATAAATTCAATAAAATGTTAATTAAAAAAAATAAAATAAATCACTTTACTTCCTTATATACATTATTAATGAAGTTATTCCATTATAATGAATTACATGATGGTCTGTAGAGTTCAAGAGCTTTTGTACCCTCAGTATTCATAGTTATATAGAGTATTTTCTCTTAAAAATTTCAATGATAAATGAAAAAGGATTAATTTAATGCACTTGGATTTTATGTGCTAAATATTTCAGATAGCTTTAAAAACTTCAGTGAAATTAGCTGTCACCCTTCTGCTGAAAAATATGCAGAACGACTATGCTGTCTAACAACATCATCATTAGCAAGATTACACATTGTTTTGCACACCAGAATGAATAAACAACATGCACTATAGAAGCAACATGGTCTGACTATCAATTTGCAGATGGTTCTTAATTAGAAATGAACTGAAAAAAATATGGATGAAGTAGTTGCTGATGGATGACAAATTGGTCTCCACTAACTGCATCAGCAAAAATGCTTATTTCCTGAAATCAACATCATGTATTAAAGTACAGACAAGAAAATGAAGTTAAATTTTGATATAATTTATTCTGAAAGGTTAGCGCTCTGAATAATTTTCAAAAGTAATATAGTTAAAATAGAGTAAAAACTAACAATCAATAAAATACCAAACATCTTGTGATAACATACAGTATAAAAACCTCATGCTGAAAAATAAGAAAAATAAATTAAGATCTACACAAAGAAATATTAAATAATTTACAAATTCATCTTTTAATTTCTGAAACTAGTTCTTTCATCCATTTTCTTACTGCTATTTACTCAGGCTGGAATGCAGTGCTGGAGAACTTGAGACTATCCAAAAGGCAGGGCACACTTAAGTGTATACAGGACCAATCTGCAGACACCAGTTAACCTTACAATATGGAGAATGTGCAACGTTCATACAATGACTTGTTCCAGGGATACTATGTGTGTGTCACACACATGTTCATAGGAGGCAGCTTAAAGACTCAAACCAGGGGATGGCACTGTTGCCTTCTCTCTTCTGTGGTCAAAATCAATCATATTAATTAAAGAAAGAAACTTATCCTCTAATAAGACAAGTCGGATAGCCTTTAGTCAGTAATCAGGCATGAGAAAAGCTGTTCATTTGGTCAGAGAAACAAAGCATACAGGTTAATTTTATAAAGTATTGAATTTACATTTGATGTCTATCAATGCATACATTTATTGTTTACACCCAAATGATGTATGTAAAATTTAAGTTCTTTTTGATACATTCTGGTTCTTCTTATACTTTTTGGGTTGAGCCACCACCCTTCTATGTATATAACGACTGTCCATTCCAGTTGTTTACAGGACATCTGCTGATTTCTTAGTCATCTTTCAATACATGTTGTTGTTCAATTAACCTTTATCTGGTTTCTTGATTTGCCTGAACAGGTTTCTGACACGTATTAACCCTTTATGTTACTTCAGTAAGAAGAATGCTACATTTTAATATGTAAAGTGTATCAAAACACTTTGTCCTAATTGACTATGTGATCCCTAAGCTTAATCTTTCTTCCACACTTCCTCCCTCCCCAGAATGGAAGATTAACAGCCATTCCACTACTGATGTCACTTCCGTTTTCTGCCTTCCTAGACCCGCACCTTTCTGCTCTTTTTTTATTATCTAATAAAACCAAATATCTGGAATCAGTCGTGTTTTGGACTCGCATCTGAAAAGACATTAATGTGATTTCTCTCAAAAGAACTGTTTGTTCTTTTACAGTTAATACACATGAACACCAGGTGGTGCTCCAACACTTTATTATCTCTTTGTGGTTTCATTACAAATACACTTACAACTTGAGAATCCCTAATCTAAAATGGTCCAAAATCTAAAACTTTTTCAGTGCTGACACAAGTGGAAAATTCCTCAATAGGGGTCTGTTTTATAATACTTTGCTTGCAAATAAGCATGAAAATATGCATACGCCAAGAAACATTAAAATGTGGATGCCAAAAAAAAATCTGATGTTTAAAACCTGGCATACACATATTTCTATACAATTTATCTTTGCAAATCTTAATCATCTTGTAAATGTGTCCCACATGAAGCCTAGTGCATAGCATATCAATGACACCTGATTCAGGTGAAGTGACTTGCTCATTATCACACAGTATCAGATATGGGATTTGAACCTACAACATCAGGGTTTGTAGTCCAAAGCCTTAACCAGTACACTATATTGCCTGCATGGTACAGAAGCTAAAATAAGGAAGTGATAAAGCATTTATCCATATCCTTTAGACTTAGTACAAGGGACGTCCAAAAAGATTCCATACTTTTATTAAGAATTTCAAAAACAAATTACATCACTTTTCTACATAGTCACCTTCCTTTGTGATGCAATTTTCCCAGCGTTGTACCAACTTTTTAATGCCATCAGCAAAAAAATGTTTTTGGTTGAGTGCGTAGCCACTGATGCATCGCTGCTTTCACATCAGGGTTCTTTCTTCATTCCTCGTGGTCGTGGCTGTAGCTGGATGTCCTGAGAGCTCTGCATCCATCACAGTAGTATGGCCATTTTCAAACATTTCAATCCATTCATAGACTATTCTACGAGAGTGAACTTTATCTCCATACTGAGCACACATGCAGAGATGAATTTGTGCTCACGGCACACCTTCTGCCCACAAAAAGCGTATAACAGAACGTTGTTCCTCTTTGGTACAATTCATCAGTTTTGCAGCCATTTTCACCACAGGGTGACCACTCTTATAGTAAACTGCAAGGGTAGCCATTTTGCTGGACAGAACTAGTCACATGACACTCTCAGACACAACCAATTACAACTCCTCCCTCCTTCAAAGTTTCCAATGAAAATATAAAACTTTTTGAATGTCCCTCGTAAGTCTGGCAGATTGTGTGCAGTCTGTCATAAAATGTGCGCAAAGCAGAAAGTCTGTGCTGAAAGTATGCATTATATAGTGTTTTATACATGGTGTCCTACTTTACAGTGTGTGGGGTTACAGTAAATGTATGCTTAATGCAACAGAACACTTAAATATTTCATACAGAAAACATTTGTAAAGCACAAGACTACTATGTAAGCATACATACACACCACTACATGTCTTCTTCCCTAAACTATAACATAACATAATTATAAAGTGCATGGCTCTAAAAATGCCACACACTTTGTAATAAAAATGCAGTTTAGGAGTCGTGATTAGCAGCATGCATTTTCTTTGGGAAAATATGTGGTAGAGGTGCTTCAAAGCAACAAATGAGTGTGAAAAATGCAATCCTTTGCAACTGCAATTTCATTCATTCAAAATAACATTTTTCTTTTCAGTATTTAGTATTCAAGTGGTGTTTGGCTTAATCAGCTCTAGCTCACTTCAGCTGAGTGATTGCTAAAGTAACCAATGAAATTAAACACAGCAGGCTGCAAGCTCAAAATGTATTTTCTTTTTTGCTAAGATAAAGGTTATTTTCTGTGTTCAAGAGTGAAGCTGCGTTAAACCATATTTTCCTGAACTTCACGCCAAATTTTTGAGGCCAGAGTTTGTGCCGTCCTAATAGGACGAGTTGGATGTGGGATGAAACCAGGATAACATTTACAAATTTGCTTAATCAAATTCAGATTTGAAGGAAGCATCAGCATATTCTGGCAACATCTGGCACAAAGTAGAAATCACTCCTGGACAGGTACAAGTTTAATGCAAGCCTGCTCGCATGCACGTTCACATAGTGCCAATTTTCAAAAATAACAAATTAAATATACAAACCAAATAAAACGGACGTTTTATCTGCATGCAGACAACAACTACATGCAAACCCAGGGCGCTAGATTCATGAAGCAGCAGCACTAACCACTGTTGCCACTATGCAGAATTAGTTAAATCCTTGTTCTATTTGTAATACGATTTTAGTACTCTATCTCACTTTGTAATTATTTTTGTCATACTACAGCGTCTAATGCTAAGATCATTACTGATTACTGCTAATACTGAAAAACAATTTTCATCTATATGTGGAAAACCTAAAGATAATCCTCCAGTAGTTGTATTCAATTTTTTTGAGTGAATTGTGTGTATTTTTTCTTCAACTCAGATGAATTTTTAAATAATGGAAGTGGATAGCAGAATCATGTCAGTATCCAAATACAGACTTTGCTTGACCTTTTACATTGAACTATTTTTTAGCATCCACATGCAATATCTATTCTTCAGCTATGAAAACGAAGGTGTTTTGTTCACTGTGCAGAATACAAAGATACTAATTAATGTATTTACACTTTCCACTGGATTCTAGTTAGGTTTTGCCCTATTTAAAAACTGTTGATTTTCTATAAAAAAAAACTATAGTAGGAATGATAAATATGATTTGACTTAAATGAATTATTTGTTTTCATGACACTTTTTTTAACCCTTTTTTGTTTTTATTTGTTAATGATTCATGTTATCTTAAAGTGAATGGTCAATGGACAAAAATTGCTTTCAAGTTTCCAGTTGTTTGTCTGGACCCAATTGTCATATTATAGACTTAGAAAAGAGTGGAATCAGTGGGATTTTGCAAAGAAAAAGTGAAAAATGTTACTTTAATTATTACTTTAATTATCTTCAATGAAGACACCTTCCACATAATGTGAGTGTGGTGCTTCTGTACTTAAAATCATTCCTTAAAATAGACTTGACAATTAATGTAGCGTGTACTCTAAAATTATATCATCTCATACTAGTTTTGACAAAAATCAGATCTGATTCCAGGATTTGTATTGTTTAATGATGATAAATGGTGTTTACTTAGACATTCATGGATTTTACTGCCTACAATTTAGTAGTATTAAAATGATAAATTTGGATGCAACAGAAAAATTAATATGAAGATACAGGATGTGTGAATAGCAATGGAATAGATGATTTCATGTTTTTAATTCATTTTGTTGCCAAACTCTCATTAATATACAAAAATAAAGCATATAATACAGCATTCCTTGTGTAGCACAAATTTATATTTTTTTCAACAATACTTGATAACACATTTTATTACAAGAATGGCAAGTTTCCTTGTACTAAGGTTCTTTCACTTGGAAAACATGCCTACTGTGTATTTTGTTGTGAGATAGCTCAGACTAATGATTTTGCTTATACAGTCACAATCTCCATTCAAACTTTTTACCTAAATCTGCATCGGCTGCTCTAGGGGAAATGTCTTGAAAGAGGTTTTGACATCTTTAATAATAATGGCTTTACAAGGTGAGCCGTTATGTTGACATTCCAACATGTTTCTGCCATCAAACAGATTAAATTAAACTGATTTAGGGCTATTTGAACAAGCTGCATCTGAAAAAAATATGTTCTAAAAATTGACAGTTTAAAATATTGGGGTTTGCATGTGGCTATTAGTTTTGAATGAATCTCAGGCACAGAACAACTGTTCCTAGAAGATTTTTTTTACAAAATTTAATGGTGCTCGGTTTAGATGTCAGTTCTTGGGAACCTTAGGGAACACACAAGCAAAGGCATTTGTTTGAAACCAGAGCACCAATCAACTTTTTTTTTCACAGATTTCTTTGCTATGGTATATTGCATGGTACAAGAATGGCAAGTTTCATTTACAATAATTCTGTTACTAAGAAAATGTACTTTGTGCACACTATCTCAATTAAGTCTCATGTGGTGAAGTCTGGCAGACTTCTTTTTCTTTTAGAATGCAACATTCCTCAAAATAAGCTTCACAGTATATAGTTAATACTATATGCCAGCAAAGTTTTAGATCAATTGACTTGTGCTTTAAGAAAAGAAAACTAGGTTACAGAACAAGATCAAGACTGGTGCTCCCAAAGGTTTTCTCTAGGCAGAATGGATTTTTATCCCTTCAAGGCAAGTCATCAGCAGTCCTAAAGTACCATAAGGAGAAATCTATCCTGTGAACAGCATTGCAGCGGCTAATGTCAAAGCCTTACTAGCAAACTGATATTTGTATAAACTGGAATGTGTTTGTCTCTCTGTTCTGTTTACATTCTCACTCCATTTTGTACACAGGAATGTCACTAACTACCCGACTTAGACAGACAGATATACAATATACTGTGATAGCCTGTATCACAGGACTTAGTTTGTTAAGTATTATAACTAATTGTAGCCTCTTTTCTTTTTATAATTAGTTATAGGTTCACTTATCTTGAGCATATGAGGCAGTGGTGAAAAAGGCTCCAATGGGTGGACAGCAACACGAAGTTGCACTTTGGATAGAGATACAGTTGTGCGGGTTCTGGGAGTCCTATCAAGCCCCACATACCTCAAGTGCCAACACTTTATTGTAACTCTGTGGCTGCCATGGAAAGGACCTCCACTTAGTCTACGTGAACTGAGGACAGAGAGAGAGACCACATAAGCCAGTAGTGCGGAGAGCCATACAAAAGTCAAAATACTGAGGAAAAGTTCAGGACAAGTTACACAGGTGATAGAGATGTGTGTCCATGTGCATGCTTGCGAATGAAAGCACAAAGTTACATTGAACATCCAACTGTAGGAAAGGGTAATACAAGGTGGACATTGCAACATCTTTTTAGATTGGTTGTAATGGGTAGTAGCATAAAGAAACTGGCCGGGTAAGCAGTGCCTTGCACATGAAACTGAAGGAGAGCCAGAAGGGGTCATCTTTTGACAGTCTGGCAATAAAAGAGCAGAGCTGCAGAGTGAGTGTGTTGAAGTATATGTTATAGCTATGCTTATGTTTTTTCTCACTGTTTGAATTTCATTGTTGTTTTTTCATCCTCTTTTTATTTTTTGTATCGTTGGAAGGAGGAAGAAGAGTTTGGTTGTTTTTCTTCTTTTTCTTTTTCTGCACCATTTGAGTTTGCACCACTGTGTATAATGTACAGCATCATTAACACTCATTTTTGTTATTTGTAAATATATATTTTATGTCATTGTGATGATATTTGTTTGCATTTGAATGCATGGCACTGGAATATTTTCCTGGAATGAAATAAAGTATTGTGTTTTAAAAACATTTGGTCTGTGTCTCAGTTTCCTCCCCCACTGATCTGCTGGGCTGTGACTCCAGATATCCAGAGTCTGATTGAGTGTAAGGGTGCCAATACATGGCATCACATAAATACAGTAAGTACAACCTTCCTCCAGAAAATGGTAAATGCCTTGGTGGTTCATAAATACCCCAAGGAATTGTTCTGGATAGACAATCCCCCTTTATATACTGTAGCAGATAGAGGCGTGGTCCACCTCTTGAACCCTCAGGTACCACTCTGAACACCAGGTGAAAGTATAATCACTGTTTATTTTACTATTACACAGTGCACCAAGCACCCTCCACTCCACACTATTCATAAACAATAAATCACCAATAAACAATACTCTTTCCTCCTCGCCCAGACACTTCGCCTTCCTACCTCCCAGCTCAGTTCAGTGTCTGGGCTTTCCCATCGTCCTTTTATACACCCTGACCCGGAGGTGTTCCTGCCCAATCAGTCCACAGTTCCTTATCCCTTCTGGGTCAGGGTAAACAGTCCTTTTCTTCAACCCGGGAGCACGTCATTCCTTCCTGTCACGTGACCGTGACGTACTCCCGGGTTATAGGGGACATAAGAGTCCACGAGCCCCCCTACAGCGACTCCCGGTGGCCCCCAGGGTATCCAGCAGGGCTGTGTATACAAACTACAAAGTCCATGAGGCCCTGCTGGAACTCGGGGCACGATTGTGCTGTCCGGAGGGCTCCTCCTGGAGGCCTGGGGGTGGCGACCGGAGTCTGTAGCCGGTCGTCCATCACAATACATAATGGTCTCCTGGCCATGAAAGGCACCAGCACTACCTTGACAACTAACTATATATGTGTGTATATCTACATATATGTGTGTATATCTATATGTGTGTGTGTATATATATATATATATATATATATATATATATATATATATATACAGTATATATATATATATCCTTGCCCGGCCGAGACACTTCTATGCTGGAAGGATCAGGGGAGGGGGTGTTTCCAGAGCAGTACCTCCCCCAGAATGCTAGATGGCAGCCCCCCTGGGTTGCAGTGGTGCCTCGGACTCCCACGGGGCACCATGGGACTTGGAGTTGGATGCAGCCCTGTTGGGATCTGTGAGCATCGCCAGGGTGTGCTGCAGTAGCTGCTGAACCCTTATGGGCAGTTCTTCCACCACCTTATAAAAGGTGCCAGCTGACACTACTCGGGGAGCCAGAGTCAGGAGGAGGGAGATGAAGCTTTCTGGGAGGAGTGGAGGAGAAAAGAGAAAGAGAAGAAAAGAAAAGAATTGTGTTGTGCCTGTGTGCTTGGGGACTGTGTTATACATGTGGGGAATGGGGAAGACATTTCTCACAAGAGAAAAAAATAAAAATAAAAACACTTGTGTGCCTTAACTTGTGTTCCACACCTGTCTGTGTCGGGTTGGGGAGGTGGTGCCCAGCATGTGGTGCACAATATATATATAGTATATGAATGATATGCAGACAAAATATTACACTTTGCTAGCAATCATCCAATCACTCATCATTGCATAAACAGAGCTGTGTTAAGACACAATTCAGAAGAGTTCACACCCATTGTAATACCAAGGAGACTATAAAGAATGAAAGACACTATCTTTTCCAAATGTTCACATCAAACGCTACCCAGAGACTCATCAAACAATACATACATAGTAGGCGCCAGAGACCACGCCAACAATCACCTCTAACATGACCCCCCATCCCATCTGGTACACAATTCCTTATCATCACGGGGTATCAGAAGGTATCGCATGTATCCTGTCCAGATCAAAATAAAGGTAGCACACAGGCCTACAAATACTCTGCACACAGTCCTTTTTAGTGCTAAAAGCAGGAAATCAGCAGCAGAGACACAGAACACGCTAATGGGATCTCCATTATCAGGGCTCTTAGCTGAACTAGTTATGCAATGATTTGAAAGTGCGGCCCTAACTCTGTTCAGACTTAAACTCTGGATATGCTACATTAATGACACATTCGTCATATTAAAAAGTAACCAGCTGTACAAAGCTTTTTCAAAACCTGGAAGTATCTATAATAGTTTAGAATAAGCATTTAAATTAAGGAAGCAGGTTCTCTCCCCTCTTTTACTCCATTTATCTTTATTCATTTATTAATTTATCTATTTACTTATTTTTACTAGCTTAAAGTTTTACTCTGCCTAGCGCTCTTTTTCAGGGGTGGGGGTTGATTTGTTTAAAACTTATTTTTGTAAAACATGATTTATTTGTATGGAATGTTATTTGATTTTCATAAAATCAATAAAATAAAAAAATAAAAAACAAATAAAAAAATAAAAAGTAACCAGCTGAATACAATACAATACAATTTATTTTTGTATAGCCGAAAATCACACCAGAAGTGCCACAATGGGCTTTAACAGGCCCTACCTCTTGACAGCCCCCCAGCCTTGACTCTCTAAGAAGACAAGGAAAAACTCTCAAAAAAAACCCTTGTAGGGAAAAAAATGGAAGAAACCTTGGGAAAGGCAGTTCAAAGAGAGACCACTTTCCAGGTAGGTTGGGCGTGCAGTGGGTGTCAAAAAGAAGGGGGTCAATACAATACAATACAATACACAGAACAGAACAAATCCTCAATACAGTATAAAAACAAAAATTTTACAAGTACGGAGCAGAATTTAACAGTAGATGATATCACATAATATGAGCCATCAAGCTGCCTCCCCCATTTGGCCATTCCACAGCTGAAACAGCTCTGGGCCAGCCAATCCAATGAAAGGACCCCTCTACCCCACGATTCCTGTGATCCTCCATCAGGGATGACTTTACCTTAGACAGGCAAAACAACTTGGCAGGTGGGCTGTGGCACCAAGTGCCACATTTGAGTACCGAGAAAAGAAACAGAATAGGTGAGGGTTAGTAACAAATTATAACTATCCTGTTACTTATGTTTTAGTGCTAATGACTAACAACAGAGATGCAGTCTGTAGAGTTAATCAGCAGCTCTAGTCAGGATATGCTAAAATGAAGTAGTGAGTCTTCGGCCGGGATTTAACAGCTGAGAGCGAAGGGGTATCTCTTATAGTAGCAGGCATACCATGCTGCAGTTTTGGGGCCCTGTAACTAAAAGCTCGACCTCCCACTGTTATTTTATTAATCCTTGGAATCATATATCTGAATGTCATTTACAACCCGTGTTAGTGCCGTTTCTGTATTATGACCAGTGCGGAAACCAGACTGGAATATCTCAAATAAATTGTAATGAGTAAGGTGTGACTGGAGCTGATTGACGCCTGCGTTTTCTAGTATTTTAGAGAGAAAGGGATAAATTTGAAATAGGTCTATAATTATTAAGTATGTGTGGGTCTAGGTCTGACTTTTTAAGTAATGGTTTAATGACTGACACTTTTAGTGCATCAGGTACTGTGCCATGCAATAATGAACTATTGATAATGTTTAGAATAGGCACTGCAAGAACATCCATTGAACTTTTTACTAGTTTTGTTGGCACTGGATCTAGGGAACAAGTAGTGGGTTTCATTTTAGAAATTAAAGTTAAGACTTCCTGCTCAGTTACAGGATTAAAATTACTAAAGTGCTGAGTGCAATGTGAGGCAGTGTCTGCTAAGCTAGTATACAGTTTGTACTGTGATGCTGAGAGCTGGGATCTTATATTTTAATTTTCTCATTGAAGAAGTTCATAAAGTCTGTGCTGCCAATATCCGTTGGTATTTTGCACTGTAGATCTGAATTCCCATTTGTTAATTTGGCAACTGTTTTAAACAGTACCTGACGATTTTTATTATTGCTATCTATTATTGTAGAATAGTATTCTGAGTGAGCTTTAAAGAGAGTTTTTTTTATATTTTTTAACACTCTCTGTCCATGCAATTTGAAAGACATGTACCTTTGTTGTTCTCCATCAGTGCTCCAGTTTTTGACACTCTAATTTAAGAGCTTGAGTGTTTTCATTAAACCAGGGAGAGTTTCTATGTGCTTTGATCACTTTTAAGGGGAGCCACTGTGTACAGAGCATCTCTCAAGGTCACATTATAATGTGATGTTAGCTGATCTAAATTGTTTTCCATGTTTACATTTGATGTTAACTGATCTAAATGGTTTTCCACAATTACACTCGACTTACTCAAAGTATCTATAAATTTTGAAGCAGAATTACAATCTAGATGTCGCACTGTCATTGTTTTAATCTGTGAGTGCGTTGGCAAGGGCAGGACTAAATCAAATGTAATTAAGTAGTGATCGGAAACAACTTCATTTCATGGAGTAATATTTAAATATTGAATTTCAACTTTGTAAGTTATAATTAAATCTAATGTGTTGTTATGATTATGAGTTGGACCTTTGACAATCTGACAAAATCTTACTGAATTTAACAAATAAGTAAAACATTTGCTAAAAGTGCCAGTTTCCACATCAATATGTACATTAAAATCCCCCATCAATATTACATGATCATAATTTATAGCCAAATCAGAAAAAAGGTTGCTAAATTCAGTCATAAACAATGAATATGGTCCTGGTGGTCTGTAGACTACCACTATAATTGTGTTGGAATCTGTTTTCATATTTAAAATAAATGCCTCAAAGGATGTAAAGTCACCTACATTTTTAGATGTGATTTTCATTTTGTTACAATGAATTATTCCAAGGCCTCCTCCTCGACCAGAATCTCTAGACTTATGAAGGAACGAGTATCCATCTGGTGACACCTCAGCTGGGGGAACAGTGCCACATTTATTAAGCCAGGTTTCAGTGAGAAGACACAGATCAGATTTTGTGCTTAATATAATATCATTTACCAAAACAGCTTTACTGCCATGAGAGCGAATATTCAATAAGCAGCATTTAAAACATGCTTCTTTCTGAACTGGTGATATATTTTTTGTTTTAATTTGAAGTAAATTTCTATTACAGATGCCCCTGGTGGAGGGTCTGGTTTTATCCCTTAGTCTAATTATACACCTTATTTTTTGGTTATCAAGTAATTTAAGGTTTGCATCAAGACTAAATTTACTGGATGCCCCACAACAGGAATTATGGGTAACAGCTTCAGGATAGTAACAGGTGGGATAAACAACAGCCTGTGATTTAAGACTGTGGCCTGGATGGTGCTCTAATCAGTCAGCCAGGCAGTTTTGATACCATATTTTGGGATAATACATAAGATCCCCTCCAGTTAGGATGAAGATCATCTCTTTTGAAAAATCCAGGCCTTTCCCAAAGATCATCCCAATTGTTCACAAATGCTATGCTTTTATTTGCACACCAAGTTTCTAGCCAGCAGTGAATTAATTCTACAGCCACATCAAGTCAGTATTCCCCATAATCCAATACACAATGGAAAAAGAAATGAAGGGATGTATCAATTTCCTTGACATTTCCACTGAAAGAGGTAACCATTCTGGATTAATTTCAAATGTTTATCGCAAGGAATGTTGTGCAGACAAAATACTACACTTTTCCAGCTAGCAAACACTTTGCAAACTGTCTTTTCAATGCCAAAAGCAAAAACCAACCACAGAGACAAGAAATGCAGCGAACAGCATTCCATGCAATGCATGCCCAGCGGTATACATGGGATAAACATCTAAAACACTCACAACATGTATAGAGGAACCATTAGAAGGAAAGACCCATGGTCTCTGATTTACACACATACAAGTTCCACCAAACACATGTTTAACTGGGGCACTGTGAAAGTAAAATTTAGGGCGAATATTAAGAGTGGCAAAGAGATGGCTGATTCTTGGCTGTTTAATGAAAATGCCATTAACAAACTCTTGGACTTGAACCCAGCATATGCAGTCTTAAAAAGAAGAACATCCAAGTAATAAAAAATACTTTATGACCAACAACTTCTAAACCCCACCTTTATCCTTCACTTGCTATATACTGCCTTTGATTCCTCTATGTCTAATCATTTTCCTCTGATGACCATATCTGGTAGGTTGGTGAAAGCTCCGGAATAGAAAAATATTTTAAGATATGAGAAAGAGAGAAACAGAGAGAGGGAGATTAAATAGACCTCCACAGTAATTACCCTGTTTAATGAGAATGTCAAATTAGGAAAAAAAGGAAAGAACAATTGATGCCATTAACAGAAAAGTAAAGGTTGAATGACACTGGCTTTCACCACTTCTGCAGACGAGCTCCATCACTCTTATTTGCAGGTTTATCAATAAATGCCAACTTCTGGTTCTGTGCTTGCTTATAGGAGTGGGCCTATAGGAACTGCAGAGGAAATGACATTACTAATTCTCTGGGTGGTGGTCTTCAGGTCTATAAGTGAAAAGTGAGAAGATGTTAACAGCAATGTCTGCCCATATGTTGTAGAGTCAGTACTCACCTTATTAGAGTCTTAAATGATTCCCCTAAGCGCGTGTCTGACAATATACATTTTGTATAAAGGGGTATTTTACTGAATTTTACTGCTTCTATAAATAATAATTTGCCTTAAAGAGATTATTAATATTTTTGTCAAGGAAAAATAAACAAATGTGGCTTTTCCAAAGCAGTCTGAGCTTAAATCAGCAATAAAAAGCATTATAGTGATTTATTTTACTAGGTGATTGTGAAACAATTTCATTTGTGAAAAAAAACTTTAAAAACAGGACCATGAAATGGCTCTTTCTTTGCTAAGACATAACTGTTTCACCAGTTTATTACGTTTGCCAATTATACTATTTAACTAGAAATTAGTCTGGGCCATGTGGGTTAATTGGGAGCAGATGTGGTCCTGTTTGCATAACTAGCTTGAGAAACTTTAGGCCAGATTATATTTTTGTTAGATGGCAGGTCACACTTGGTCTTTTCATTTTTTTCAGTTGTAAAAAGTTCCTAGATAGCAGGAGCACTCAGTTCCAGCCCTGGTGCTGAGCTAAGCCTGCTAGATTTCACTGTACTAATTCCATAGTCAAGTCTTAGTTTGTGACTTTCTTCGGATTCCAGGTATAATTAACTACCCATACCAGTTTCTGCCATCCCTTAAGAGTAAATCTTCCACTATATCAGAGAAATTGCAAATTGTTGATAAAACGTTAAGGATGCTCATTGGATTGATTGGGCAAAACTGTTACAGATGTACAGTATGTCACTTGCTTTTTTAAAGCCTTTTATAAAAATGTCAAAACAATGATAAACATCTGTATCTGTGTAACAAAACATAGCACAACAATAGTGTGTATATTGCTAATTTATTTAATCTCACATCCTCACACAAAACAAATAGAGAGCAACACCATTTACATTAAAAAAACAGGGTTTAGCCTCTAGTAAACAGACTACAGAAATAAAGTAAGAAGTTAGTTAAGCATATAAAAGATGGCAAAAAGATTAAGAAACTGGTTGCACTGTAAGCCTGGACCCATCTTGGCACACTGACAACCCCTGCTAACAAAGATTCTAATGAGCTATTTCTCCTATAAGTATATTTCCTTTAAATGGCTACAAGAAAGGAATCTTCATTGGGTGGTACACCAGTCCCTTGCAAGGCACACTCACACACCCTCGTAGAAAATAACAAATTTTAGAAATATCAATTAGCATAAAACAAAATGTATCAAGGAAAAGAATTTACAAAGTTCCCTTTTTGATTCACTACTGTTTCAGTTTATTAGAATATCACTCAGTTATATTTCAGTCATACAGGTCAGGTCAGTTTGGGGAGCATGCACTAGTACAGCGTGATGCTGCACCCACCACACAACGAAATAGCTCGGCATCCTGGTTGGCAACCTCCCAGGTAGACACGTGATCCAGTCCCACCCTCTGGAAATTACCCTGTACTGCCACAGCCAGGTGTTAACGTGGGTGTCCTCTTGGCCTGGTCCAACCTCTTGAGTCCTCAACAATGAGGATCCTGCAAACCGGGTCACAGCCACATTGTGCTCCCTCACAATGTAGGTAATGTGCCTCATTCGAGACTCCATGAACAACCACTCATTCAACACAAAGTTAAGCCAGCGGTACCCAAGTATTCTCCAAAGAGACACAACACCAAAGGAGTCCAGTCTTTGTCTCAGGTCACTGGATACCATCCATGTCTCAAAACCATATAGCAAGACAGGAAGCACCAGAACTCTAAAGACTTGACCTTCATTCTTTTGCATAGATATCGGGAGCACCACACACCCCTTTCCAGTGACCTCATCACTCCCCATGTTCTCCCAATCTGTCTACTGACTTCATAGGAAAAGTCACCAGAGACATGAATGTCACTGCTGAGGTAAGTAAACCTTTCGACAAGGTCAACACTCTCTCTGCAGACAGACACACTGCTGATGGCTGTGCCTAAGAGGTCATTAAAGGTCTGGATCTTGGTTTTTATTCAGGACACTTGCAAGCCCAGACACTCAGACTCCTTGCTCAGTCTCTTGAGAGCCCCGATCAGAGTATCCATTGACTCCATGAAGATCACAGCATCACCAACAGATGCACCACGGCCGCTGGACTCCATGACCTTGCCCAACACCCAGTCCATGCAAACATTAAACAGAGTAGGAGCAAGAACACACCCCTGACCAACCACAGAATCAACAGGGAAAAACGCAGAGGTTCTGCCTCCACTCTGCACAGCACTCACAGTAACAGTGTACATGCTGCCCATTATATCCAGCAGTCTTGAGGGTATCCTGCGAAGTCTCAAGATGTCCCACAGGGCAGCTTGATTAACTGAGTGGAAAACTTTATGAAAATCACCAAAAGATGCAAAGAAACTCTGCTGATATTCGCGTTTGCACTCCATGAGAACCCTCAGAGCCAGAATGTGGTTGATGGTAGACTTCTTAGGCGTAAAACCAGACTGCTCTGGTCACTGGTTGGTGAGCAAGTGATCATGGATCCTATTGAGGATGACCCTAGCAAGTACCTTACCCAGCACCGAGAGCAGTGTTATCCCCCTGTAGTTGCCACAATCCAGGTGATCATCCTTCCCTTTCCAGATAGAGATGACAAGTCCAGTTTTCCAGTCAGTTGGGAAGACGCTAGTCTCCCAAATGGAAGCAAAGATTGATTGCAATGCCAGGAAGACAGCCTTACCAGCCTGGAGAAGTTCACCTAGGATGCCACAGATCCTTGCATCCTTCCCTATTCTCAGCTCGTTCACCACCTGTGCAATCTCAGGGAGATTGAGTGGTTCACAGCTAATTGGAGGGTCAGCCTCAATAACCATGGACCCAGAGATATCCAACGTCCTAGCCGGAGGATTAGCTTTGAACAACTGCTCAAAGTAGCCAGCCTAGTGGGTCACAACTGCAGTGTCATCCGTAAGGACCATTCCATCAGCCATCCTGACTGTGACTCTCTGAGGAACAGATTTGGATGTGCGTAATGCTTCGATTCCTCTGTAAGCAGGATGTGGGTCACTAGAACATAGATGGTGTGCCACTTACTCACAGAATCCTTTAGCAAACGCCTCCTTATCTGCCCTTAGAGCCCTTGTAGCTGTCCTTCTCAGTTCCCGGTACAGACCTGAGTTGCCATCAAGCTGTGCACTGTGACTCCTCTCGATGATATACAGAGTGCCCAGTCATACCATATATCAAAATTAAGAAGATATTCAACTACCTGCATTCAGGTAGTTTGCTGCATTCTTCTTAATTATATTTAATATAACAAATGAACAATAGCACGCTGGTTTCCCAGTCCAGGCTTTACCTCAGACCAAGTACTGTCAAGTCCATGCCACAACCCTGAATTGTTTTAACAGATTCAAAAATCAAAGAATGGATAAACGGATTGACAGCTGCAGTAGAATTCAGTTGCAATCTATCTACTATATAATAAAACACTTAGGTCTGCGTGTTTAATTCCTCAGAGAAATCTGGTTGGTCAGGTTAGTTTTGGTGATGTGACAAAAGAGGAAGTGTGAATGTGACACCTGAAAGAGTTGCCTCTAAAGACAGAAAGTATAAAATTAGGCAGGAGGTGAGAAACTTGCCTCAAAAATAATGGCAAACTCTGAGAAGCAGGCTTTATGGGAACATGCTCAGTGAAGATAGGTTCAGACACATGCGAAAACAGAGGAAAAGCACTGAAACTATACGTAGGGCAACTGGTAGTAAATATTTTTTACATTATTTTATTATCTGTCTTTGAAAGGTACCATGGCTAGTATATTAATACTAATCTATATTATTATGTTGAGTAAAATCTAGAATAACTCACAAGTGAAAGGTCAAAATATTTAAATATTCCCTCCTGTTTCAAGGATTTACTTCATTTTATTTTTCATGCAACAGTATATAATGTTTTTAAGCACATCACGGGTGTTCCATAATAACTTAGTATCCAAATAATTATGATAAATAGTTTGCATATTTGATTACCATTCAATTTAGTAGCACAACTGTCTAATATGTAAAAGTGTTGAGATTTTTTTAACAGAGCATTTTGTAACTTGGAAAAACTTATAAGGTAGCATTTATGCAATAACCTCTATTACCATCTGGCTCTGAACTGCTCACTTCACCATTCATCAGTTTCATTGCCATGCCTTACCAGACACAACTGAGCAATTCATCATAGTCTGTGTAAAAAGCTGTGGGACTAGAGATGAAAGAATGCAACGGTCTAAAGATAGAGACAATTAATGTAAATATTTGTCCCACAGGATGTTTTTGCCTTAAGGGAACTTTCTGTGCAAACAGTGTAAGTGATTTATTAATTACATTAATTGCAGGACTTTACAGATGAAGGAGACAACTGGTTATATGAGGTCATTTTAAGGAGGCAGCTATCTTTAAACTAAAAGAAGATAATGTAGTAAGTATTTAATTTTAACAAACATGGACAAGTATGTATAATCTAAAGCAAACATTTCATTATAAGATTTATAAACATATTTTTATCTTTTAATACTAACCCTAATTTAAGTATTTCACATAATTGAACAAAATATTGTACTAGTTATAGTCACACCCTTATTGTTATTCATAGAAACATCCTCTCTTCTTACTGCTCATGAACTGGATGACTTGTAAAACTACTGTGAATCATTTATAATTAGTTTTTTCTTTTACTTTTTGGTGAATTCTTATTAACCTTCACTCTGAATCCCTAGAAAGATAAGTATTACAGATCCTCATGTTGCAAAAACTAACACTTGCATCAGAAGAATACATACTTTTTTTACTAACCAGATTTCCTACTTTAACAACCATCAGCCCATCGCGTTAACTTCTGCGGTGATGAAGTGTCTAGAAAAACTGGTTATGATCCACAAAATTCCTGCTACCCTAGTTTCACTACAGTTTGCTTCCGGAACACTGCTTTGAGATATCTGAAAAGGAGAAGCACCCATGTCAGAATGCTGTTCATCAATTATGACTCTGCCTTTAACACCATTGTGCTGTCCAGCTTGGTGCTGATGCTCAGAGACATTAGTCTGAGCAGTTCCATCAGTGGCTGGGTGTTTGACTTGTTGAATAATAGGCCCCAGTCAGTTAGGATGTTCACCAACATTGTGTTGTGCAAGGCTGCTGCCTTAGCCCATTGCTGTAGAGCCTATTCACCTATGACTGTAGCAAAACATGAGGTCAACAGTATAATCAACTTTGTGGATGACACTATCGTGATCGGCCTCATCTGTGGGAGGGAGGGAGGTAAAAGAACTTACTATATGGTGCCATGACAACAACCTCTCCCTGTGGACAAAGCAAAGAAGGTCATTGTTGAGCTCAGATAGAACAAAGGTATTCACTTTCCACTTCATATCATTGACGTTTCCTGGGTGTCCAGATCACTGACTGCCTTTCTGTCAGTACCACCTGTATCCTCAAAAAGGCTCAGCGAAGGCTACTTTACCTGAAGAGACTAAAGAGTTTTCAGGTAGAAATCAAAATACTGGTGAACTGCTACAGCTGTTGAAAGGATCCCAGTCAGATGCATCATGGTGTGGTTTGGTAAGCTGAATTGCCAGGTTCACTTGATCCTTCAAAGGACTGTCCATACCCCTTCTAAATTAATTGGGACTGACCTTCCACAGCTTCATACCATCAACTCCACCAGATGTCCAAGGAGGGCTGAATCCATCATTTCTGATGCCGAGCCATCCAGCTCATCCCCTTTTTTTCACTTCTCCCTTCTGGTAAACACTACCAGAACCTCACCACACATTTCACCCGCTTTAGTGACAGCTTCTTCCACCAAACCATTAGTTCATGAAACTCTTGGTAATCTGATTTTTCCTGCTCTGTACTGTACCCACCTGCTGGTTTATGTATAATTCAACTGTAAGTTACATCTGTACTGCCATCTGCACTTTTATTTTTTCCACTACTGATTAATACAGTTGATATATTTGTACAGTTCTGCTTTGCACTTGTGTACATCAGAACATTCTTCTGCTATTCTAATTTATTGTATTGTATTTATTTATAAAGACATTTCCTTATTAGCTGTATATACTTCCCTGCACCCCATGACCCCAGCAGTAGTACAAGAATTTCACTATGCTCTCACAGTATATATAACATAAAGATCTAATCTAATGTAATATAAATTCCTGTAAATGTCTGGGTATTGTAAGTTAACAGAAAACGAGATACACCAATTCCTGATGTCCCTGACAGAAACGGCTGCCAGACAGCACACAATCTATGTAAAGTGAAGAGGACCAGAAAGCAGTACTAAAGATAGCAACTCTCTTTATTTCAGTTAACATTGTCATGTCTGGGCTGCTGAGTTACACAAAAGACAAGCTGGAGAGGACTGAGAAAATAGATTTTTTTATTTTGGCACTTTCTGGAACAGCACTCAAGCTTTATTCAATAATGGAGCCTTAATTCAAACACATAGCAAAGCAGATAACTTCTTAGTTCTCTCTGTTACAGCAACTCCAGTTCTTGAGTTTAAAAGAACTCGTAGGTGTCTTCTTTGAGAGGACTCGACTGTAGAGAGGAAGGCACAGCAGAGGCTAAGACTGTGTCAGAGGCAGCCTACACAGGACAACAAGTGAGTGAACTGGCTTTAAAGACTCATTGTGATATCTGATGAGTGCTTTATGTGCAGTATGGCCACAGCTGGACTGACAATTGCCATTGTGAGCATGTGTTTCTTTTGCATTAAAATGCCGTATAGAAGTGTTCTTCAGCCTGAGGGTGTATTTCATTTGCATTAGAGTGCTGTCTGAAAGAATGTTCTCCATGTGCCTAATGCTAGGGGAATGAAAACATGGATGCCCTAAAGAAGCTCAAATGAACATGGAGAAAACATTTGAACTTCATACACAGTATTACCAGGATTGGAGCCAAAGAACAATGCCAGCCATCAACATAGAAAATAAAGAAAAACATATGTTCTATTACTGCAATTTTTCTACTTTGATATCAAATAATAAGTTTACAAAGCATGGTAGAAAACATTGACTTTTCAAAGTAATCCGATCTTCTGAACAGAATGGACGTTGTACAGTATTAGGAGAGCTGCATAATGGTAGGTGCGTGGCTAGTCTCATATGCATTCAATATTTATTTGAATGTTCCCCCCTCTCCATTCCACCCACACACCCACACAGACAGACAGACACACACACAGAGCATGGAGCGTTCTTGCAAAACAACTCTTACTTCCATTAGATGATGGAGCTGGTCATAATACCTTCTTAATTTTTATCCTTGCCTTGATTGGTCTTCTGGCAATGCTTTTCAACATGCTGCCAGATGCTACAAATCTTGAATGCCTTCTTCCAATTTTGTATTTATTAAATTATAGTTAAAATATGATATATTTTTAAAATGATTCTAATAATATCTGCATTGTGCTATTTTATGAATAGTAGAATAAACAATGTAAAATTAACTGTTCTGACAGACCCGATGGGAATATCTTTCTTCAATGCAGAGTTGTACAAGTTCAATGAATTCAGGTTGCTCTAAGGGCAAAGTAAAACAGTTTTTGTCCCTACTGGCATCAAAGTAGGGCAAAACTTTCTAATTATCAGAATATTCATTTTGACAACTTCCTATAACATAAGTTTGAATCTCTGCTTTTATATTTTAACATTAAACACAAAGGATATTTATGCCTCTCTTCATTACGTTGTTTTTTGATGTAAGGTTAGGTTTCCTCAGTAATTTAGTCCCATGCAAGTGATTAAGTATTCAAGAATTCTTTTGAAATGTTTTTAACTTCTTCAAAAAGTTATTTGTAGCAGACTGAAGATCTGTCAAGTAATTCTAATAGTTTATGTGAATTTACTTTAAATGCAGCTGCTCCAGCCAAGATTAAAGGTAAACTGCTTGTTTAATTCACTTTTTTCTCTATCAATCATATAGTTTCAGCAGAAATATTAATATAAGTCAAAGAGACATCAGCTTTTAAGTAGTACACATGGTTTAGTAGGGCTTACAGTTTTTTAAGGACAGTTTCCTGCAGTGTGTTTAACCTTGTTTTTAAAGGAATATTAATTTTTTAACCTCCACTGAACACCTTTTTTATGGGATTATTTATTTGTTGAACATTTTGCACTGCACAATTTTAGGGCACTGTTTTGATTTTTGTCTGTTTTTTTTACTAAAAGCAATGAGCACCTTATGCACCTACCCCTTGCTTTGTGTGTGTTTGTCCTCATCAGCCAAGCTCATACTGGTTATGACTATCAATGGTGTCGGGCTCAAGAGGCTTCCAAAATGGAAGTGAGAGAGTGGAGTATATGTATATACTTAATATATTATACTTAGTATTTGGACAATGACACAATTTGTTAATAATTTTAGATCTATACGCCACCACAATGGATTTGAAATGACCAAGTCAATCAACTGGCCTCAGCCCAACTAGACATGCATTTCACTTTCTGAGAGAAAACTGAAGGCAAAAAGTTCAACAAACAAGTAACGCTTGAAGACAGCTGCAGTAAAGGCATGGTAAAGCTTCAGGAGGGTACAAACCTACCACTTGGAAAAGGCCATGGACTTCAGACTTCAGGCAGACATAGAGTTCACAGTCCAAAGACAAGTAGGTTAGGTGAATTGGTCATCCTAAACTGGCCATAGTGCGTGTGCGTGAGTGTGTGTGTGGGTATGTTTGTTCACCCTGTGATGGCCTGGAGCCCTGTCCAGGGTTTGTTTCTGCCTTGTGCCCTGTGCTAGCTGGGATAGGCTCCAGCACCCCCTGCAACCCTGTTCAGGACTAAGTGGTTTAGAAAATGACTAAGTGTATATATGTAGTATACAGTATATATATATGCATTTATTGCTTGTTATAGTACTTGCTGGTCTTAATTTTAAAACTTAATTGTCCATGCTGTTCTAACACCTTCAAAGACATTTAGAAGAACATGCTATTTTCACAGAACTAATAAAATTCAAAGATAAACTATAGCAATACAATTACTCCCAGTTTTTGTATCCCCATTTTGTAAAATTATACCAATAATTCCAAACCAGTGTAATAGAATTATATGCTGCAAGTCGAAATTATGAGAGACTGTTGTCTCAGAGCAGTGAGCTGCTCTTATTGTTAATATTATACAATAATAACTTACATTTGATTTGCGGCTGTAATAGCCGGTGTACCAAAACTCCAGCTGCTATGTGAAAGTCAATATTGGCACAACTGACTAATATCCAGTTTTTACAGGTGTGCGTCTCTTTTGTTATGCATCAAGCAGGAAACGGGGTAAAGTGTGGCATACAATGAAATGGACATTCGTGGCTGACAGACCTTGACTTTGCTGACAACATCACACTGCTCACAGAAACAAAAAACAGTCTTCAACATGTAATAACTAATTTAGAAAGGGCTACAGGCAAGGCTGGCTTACGAATCAGCGGTGATTAAAACTAAGACCATGGATAACAGTGTTAGCCAACCAAAAGCAACCCAAATCATGGTCAACCAAACACCAGTTGAAGAGCACAACCGGCTTACCTGGGCTGTATTCTGACCAAAAATGGTGACAATGAAGTTGAAGTAAATTACAGCATTGGGAAGGCTGCAGTGGTCTTTTACTAAATGCGTTCAATATGGTCAATGGCAAGTATCAACACCAATATCAAACTATGCCAGTACAACTCTCTCATCCTCCCTACTGTGACATATGCTAGTAAAAAATAGAAAGTCACTGTGCAAAAAAACTGAACGTTTTCCATCAGATGTGTTTAGAAAGAATACTCCATGTCATATACATCGATCATGTTCCAAGTGAAGAGCTTTTCTGTAGGGCTGGTTCCAAAACACTGCAAGTTATTATCACAGAGCGAAGATATTGTTTGGCTGGCCACATCTTGCTGTTACCAAACAGCAGATATATAAAGATAGCCATGAGTTGGACGCCGACAGAAAACCAAGACGGCCTAAAAGACATGGCGCAGTACATTCCATGAAGATCTCCAGCACGTGAACATTAATTGGAAACATGTTGCAGAAACTGTGTTGAACAGAGCAGAATAGCGTCTGATTGCTGTCCAATTTGCCTAGCATCATGGGTGGACCTAAGTCTAAGTCTACACACAGGAAAAGCAGAGGGACCAGATGTAGCCTTCTCATTTGAACCTGTAGGGTGACATCACATGAATTACTTTCAGACAACTTGCACTTACCTCTACACCATCTGTCTTGGAGTTGCAACCCCACCTAAATTTTCGTTTTTTCTCCCAAATATACAGTTCCTTGATATTTTCACTGAAACACACCATACAGCAATGGACACATACCATTTTCAACATTTCCATTTGTTACTAAACTAATTCCGTTGAAATTTCAAATTTCAACATATTGCTCTATATTTACCAGAATATTGAAATGTTTTCATCGTGACACCTTGTAGCTGCTCCCCAAATAACATATAGGCAATACCTGAGAAAATATAATTTTGCACATTTAATACAGTGAATGAGAAATATTTCATACTGATAAAAATGAATACATACACGATTTAAACCCAAATTTTTTCTTTTCAAGGCAGACCCCTACACCACAGTTTCTTTGGAAACATTACACACCTTCCTCATTATTCTAAGTCAAACTGTGTCCTTCTCTTGCCTCCAAAATGGAGTAAAAGTGAGTTTTACAACTCATTTCACATATGAGGCACAGTTCCATTATTTCCTTTCACCTCTATCTGTTGCTCTTTGTACAGATAATACTGTCTGATATACAGTATCAACTAAGAAAGAACTATAGACCAGTCTTACTGGTGGTGTGGTGGTTAGCATGCATGCCTCTCAACCAATAAGTTGCAGTTCAATTCCTGTGCATGACTTATACTTTTTCCTTTAATGATCAACAATTATTTCCATATATTTGTCATTATTGCTTGCCACTGCTTGTCAGCTTACATCTCTCATAGTTCATGAGTGCAAAAAGACATTTTTTCATACTGCCACCTTGTACCTGCTTCCCAAGTAACTTTAGGTAAGGCCTGAGAAACTATGACCACACTACATACAAAGCAACCAATGACAGATTTTGAAATAAAAATCCTTTGTAGGCAGGATTTGACCACATAGTTTTTCATTTAAGGGCGGATATGCTAACCACTACACCACAAATTGGTGGCAAATTTTTGGCACAGATAAAACTTTACTATTTCTTGACAATCACATGGTGCCCTCCAGCTGCTCCTAAAAATAATGAAAAGTGACTTTTACAACTTATTTTATATATATTAGGTAACATTACATTATTACTTTCCATCTCAGTGTAATGCTCTTTGTTCTAATTGAGAAACAGGTGCTCACCAGTATTAACGGTAGCATAATGATAGGATACACATCTATGAACCAACACCTCAGAGTTCAATTCCCACAGATGACCGACAGCTTTGTCTTTCCTTAAATTAAAAAAAAAACAAAATACCTCATCCATAGTTGTCATTCCTCCATGACACTCCTTTTTAGGTTTTCTGTGTCTCAATTGATTATGCTTTGTTTTCCAGTCAAGGCTTAGTCAATTCCACACACAAAATATGTTCTTCATTACCTTATTAAAGGCGTCACCAATCCACATTTATGTGTACACTCCTGATATTCACATTGAGAAGCCACAAGAACAAATCATCACCAACATCTCTCATAGTTCAAAAAGCACAGCAAAGTGCAATATGTTCAGATTAAACGAATGTGACTTTAACAACAACAACAACAACATTTATTTATATAGCACATTTTCATACAAAAAGTAGCTCAAAGTGCTTTACATAATGGAGAGAAGAAAAATAAAAGACAAAATAAGAAATTAAAATAAGACAACATTAATTAACATAGAAAGGAGTAAGGTCCGATGGCCAGGGTGGACAGAAAAAACAAAAAAAAAAAAACTCCAGAAGGCTGGAGAAAAAAATAAAATCTGTAGGGGTTCCAGGCCACGAGACCGCCCAGTCCCCTTTGGGCATTCTACCTAACATAAATGAAATAGTCCTCTTTGTAGTTCGGGTTTTTCACGGAGTCACTTGATGCTGATGGTCATACAGATTTCTGGCTTTTAATCCATCCATCATTGTTGGAACATCATGGTGCTTTGGGTAGATGGTGGTGGCACACGCCACCACCAACAGGACACCGGAAAAGGAAACAGAAGAGAGAGTAGGGGTTAGTAAAGATTTTGAATGAATAGTTATTATAATGAATTAGATATACAGAGTATCAGGATTAAATTACAGTGAAGTTATGAGAAGGCCATGTTAAAATAATGTGTTTTCAGTAGTTTTTTAAAGTGCTCCACTGTATTAGCCTGGCGAATTCCTACTGGCAGGCTATTCCAGATTTTAGGTGCATAACAGCAGAAGGCCGCCTCACCACTTCTTTTAAGTTTTGCTCTTGGAATTCTAAGGAGACACTCAGTTGAGGATCTAAGGTTACGATTTGGAATATAAGATATCAGACATTCCGATATATAAACCGGGGCGAGATTATTTAAAGCTTTATAAACCATAAGCAGAATTTTAAAGTCAATTCTGAATGACACAGGTAACCAGTGTAGTGACATCAAAACTGGAGAAATGTGTTCGGATTTTCTTTTCCTGGTAAGGATTCTAGCAGCTGCATTCTGCACTAGTTGCAAACGATTGATGTCTTTTTTGGGTAGTCCTGAGAGGAGTGCGTTACAGTAATCTAGCCGACTGAAAACAAACGCATGAACTAATTTCTCTGCATCTTTCGATGATATAAGAGGTCTAACTTTTGCTATGTTTCTTAGGTGAAAAAATGATTCAGATTACAATCAACGGTTACCCCTAAGCTTTTTACCTCCGATTTGACTTTTAATCCTAATGCATCCAGTTTATTTCTAATAGCCTCATTGTATCCATTATTGCCAATCACTAAGATTTCGGTCTTTTCTTTATTTAATTTGAGAAAGTTACTATTCATCCATTCTGAGATACAAGTTAGACATTGTGTTAGCGAATCAAGAGATTTGGGGTCATCAGGTGCTATTGATAACTACAGCTGTGTGTCATCAGCATAGCTGTGGTAGCTCACATTGTGCCCTGAGATAATCTGACCTAATGGAAGCATGTAGATTGAGAAAAGCAGTGGACCCAGGATAGAGCCTTGTGGAACACCATATAGAATATCATGTGTCTTTGAGTTATAATTACCACAACTAACAAAGAATTTTCTCCCTGCCAGGTAGGATTCAAACCAATTTAAGACACTGCCAGAGAGGCCCACCCATTGACTAAGGCGATTCTTAAGAATATTATGATCAATGGTGTCAAATGCGGCACTCAGATCTAAGAGGATGAGAACAGATAAATGGCCTCTGTCTGCATTTACCCGCAAGTCATTTACTACTTTAACGAGTGCAGTTTCTGTGCTGTGATTTGTTCTAAAACCTGACTGAAATTTATCAAGAATAGCATGTTTATTGAGGTGCTCATTTAACTGTATAATGACTGCCTTCTCTAGAATTTTACTTAAGAAAGGCAGGTTAGAGATGGGTCTATAATTTTCAAGAGCAGAGGGATCGAGATTATTTTTCTTAAGCAGGGGTTTAACTACCGCAGTCTTAAGACAGTCTGGGAAGACCCCCGTATCTAATGACGAGTTTACTATGTCAAGAACATTATCACTAAGCACACCCGATACTTCTTTGAAAAAATTTGTTGGTATTGGGTCAAGGGCACAGGTGGAGGGTTTCATTTGAGAAATTATTTTATGTAAATCAGGTAAATCTATCCTAGTGAAAGACTTTAATTTGTTTATTATGGGGTACTGGGGTTTAGGAGGATCCTTAGTGTTGGGGAGATATACTATGTTATTTCTAATATCATTAATTTTTTGATTGAAAAATACAGCGATAGCCTCACAGGTTTTACTGGAAGTACTTAGGAGGCATTCCTTTGAGTTACCTGGGTTTAACAGATGATCAATTGTTGAGAATAAGACTCTGGGATTACTAGCATTGTTATTTATAATCTTAGAGAAATAGCAGCGCCTCTCAAGACGGACTGTGTTATTGTATTCTGTTATTTTAACTTTTAATATTTCATAGTCAATAGTTAGTTTAGTTTTCCTCCATTTACGCTCAGCTCTACGGCATGTTCTCTTTAAATCAGACACTCTTTGGGTCTTCCATGGTATAACAATGCTAGAAGATTTTTTTAACTGTCTTTTCAGGTGCAACTAAGTCAACAGCAGCCCTCACTTTAGTATTAAATCTTTCCACCTTACTATTTACATTCTCCTCGCTATTATAGTTGGCACTATAAACGGACTGATTGGTTAGAATGTTTGAAAGTTTTAAAGCTGCTGATGAGTCAAAGAAGCGTTTTTTAACAATATGCTTCTCATGAGTGTTTTCTATCATTATTTCTATATTAAATAGTAGAAGAAAATGGTCTGATAGACCCGTATCAATGACCTGCTTTATATCAACTTTTAGTCCTTTAGTAATTACTAAGTCTAACGTATGACCTGCTTTATGTGTAGGCTGATTAACGAGCTGTCTCAAATCAAAAGAGTCCAGGAGGTTCATAAATTCTTTTACTTTTTGGTCACATTGATTATCTATATGAAAATTAAAGTCGCCGACTATTAAGAGTGTGTCATAGTTCGTAATTAAGTGACTTTAAGTGCCAAGCTGCTGGAATCCATGTTGTATTACAGTACAACTTGGTAAACATTACAGCTTTATTTAAATGTCATATATTAGAAGACAATATTTCAGCAGTTGGTCAAGAAATAGTATTCTTATAACCTTTTCCCATCCTCCTCTGCATGATTTTGACTTCTTCAGTGATTACTTTCACAACTCCATGTTCACAAACAAACCAGTTTAAATAGCATAGTGGAAAGGGAGCACAGTTGTTGATTGGGGGCCAGGGTTCAGTTCTTGCATTATACACACACTTTTGACAAACACAGCAGCTTTTCATTTTTCTTATTAAGACTGTAATAAAGTAAGATTTTCCTCTAAATTCAAAAGAGAATACAATTTCACAACATGTTGCTCTTCTCTTCCTTTTGCTCTTATGCACTGTGCTCTCTGGCCACTTCTACACCTATACGGTCTGTCTCCTGTTGGATGACCCCATGCTGTGCCACCATCCATACCTTATGAATGTAATCTTTAAGTAAGTCATTAATGTACAAGTGTTTCCTGAAATCAATCCTTAACCCTGCTTTTCCAGAATAGAAATGCAGAGAAAGTGGAGTCTATCCCAGAAAGTCTTGGGCACAAGAAGCAATCCCTGCAAAGGGCACCAGCTACACACACATCAAGGGACAACTTAGCATCAACAGTCCAAGTAACATGCGCATCTATGGACTCTGAGAGGAAACCAGACTACCTGGAGAAAACTCACACAGGGAAACATGGATACTGCACAAAGGGTGCACTCGTTACGTGAATTTCAACCACTGAACCGATTCCAAAATCCCATTGTTACAAAGTGGCATGCTCTTTCGTTATCTCCACACTCCTCAACCAATCAGCAGTCACTAAGAGTTCCTTAAGTTGGATACCTCTTGCGCCCACAGAAGTTGGCAAACAGTGATCACCAGACTAAGCATATTAAATTAACGTCATTACATTTTCTCAAGCTTTGAAAAGCTAAGATTTACAATTGAAATTATATTATTTCCAGAATGAAATGCATGTGTATGATAACACCTAGAGTACAGTGTCTCTGAGCATTATTCTGCAGTGCAGCTCTATTGACATTCTTTTACAGTTCTTTCTGACTGCTTACACTTGATTTCTGAAACTACAGCTCATTTTATCCAAACTCTACACACAATACCCATACACACTCACACAATCCAAAACATGTCAGACATCTCATGTAAATCACACACTTCACTCAAACCATGCTAACTCTTCTAAAAATGGTATTTTATATCAAAACTCCACATCAAAACATCATATGAATAGCTAATTCTAAACACCAACAACACACTAATAGGAAAATGCAAAGTAATGCAATCCATTTTGCTTTTCAGTGTGTAGTGAAATTGTTGGTATCCGTATTTAACTCTGCGATCTGCTGCTTATGGATTAAATACAAGCTGTCTCTCCCTCTTTCAGAGTCTTTTTGTACTTCTGAAAAAACACACGTTTACTCATCTTTGTGTATTTTTTGTGAAATGTCCCATATCTAAATCTACAGGTACTATAAGTATTGCACTGCAGAGGCCACAGTTACTGTACCCATCTTCATTTCCAAATTATTACATTATGCCAGCTACTGTAAAAAGCAACACATTGGCCCACACATGTTGACCTGCTTCTCTCATGTTCAAGCCATGGTTGATGACATGGTCAACTAGTGTTGCCTGCATCTCATTTGAGACACTAGTGTCTCTGCCTCCTCCTCTACTCCCTCAGTTGCCTCCATGGTGCTCCGCTGGGTAGCAGGTAGGCACAGAAGCTTCATCACTTGCCTTTGTATTCAGTTCACTGCTCAGGCTGAATAACAATGTGGTAACTCATTGGTTGAACCCTGCCTGAAAGGTATGTGAAATTCCTCCATTGTGTGGCTTTGCCCTATATATATGTTACAGGCCAAACCCAATTTTAGGACAAACTAATTTAGACTAATACATTACCAGCCAAACTCAATTTTAGGTCAAAATATCCATCCATCCATCCATTGTCCAACCCGCTGAATCCGAACACAGGGTCACGGGGGTCTGCTGGAGTCAATCCCAGCCAACACAGGGCACAAGGCAGGAACCAATCCCGGGCAGGGTGCCAACCCACTAAAGAGGTCAAAATATGCATATATATATATATTGTGGCACGCGGCTGGGGGTGGCACCCAGCCGGGACGCCCAGGAGGACAGGAGGAGAGCTCATGCCTCCTCCGGACCACGAGGGGGTGACCACCCTGGTTCCTTTGGGGGCCACAGGTACAGAGCTGGGAAGCTCAACCCTGTAGGGGCCCATGGTCACCGCCAGGGAGCGCCCCCATGCCTGGAGAACCCTAGACCCCAGCACTTCCACCACACCAGGAAGTGCTGGGGGGAAGAAGACTGGGGACACCCGGAGGGGAGTGTCCACGGACGAGTGTCGGGAAGCACCTGGAGCCCATCCAGGTGTGTATAAAAGGGGCCGCCTCCCTTCAGAGATGGCCTGGAGTTGGGTGGAAGTGGACAAGAGTTGTGTTGGAGAGGAGTGGAGGCGGCCTGAAGGAAGCAGGCACTGCAAAGAGAGGCCTGGACTTTGGGGGATTGGTGCTGGAGGCACTGGGTTTGTGTAGTGACTTTTGTAAATAATGTACATAATAAACGTGTGTTGGGTGATATAACAATGTCCGTCTGTCTGTGCCCGGGCTGCTTCTCACAATATATATATATATATATATATATATATATACAGTACCCCTCAAAACTTTTTCAACACCTCAGTTTTTCTTCACGTTTAATCAGCTGAAATGCAATCAATGACCTAAAATGCTGATAAGAGAAGCAGTAAACTGCCAAAGGTTTACATTTTAAATTTAGCTTCACAAACACTGAAAATGAAAATATCAGACTATTACAAATGGGCCTTTTTCAGGGACCAACTAATAGGTTACCACCTAAACATGTTCTGCAGCAATTCAAGTAAATTAAGCCTTTCAAATTGAAGCAAACAGTTTGCACAGATGTTTCAACTTCTGTTGATTACTTCAAAAACTTCTGTCTGTCTTAAAGCAGAGTTGGAACAGACTGCATTATTACACCTTCTGATGTACTGCATGGACAATATTACATTGGCAGTAGTGTATATGCACACTCTGAAGGAACTATCTGTTATGTATAGTGCAGCAGTGGTAGCTTTGCATTCACATTATTGTACAAATTTGGCCATGTACCTTGTGGGCTTAGTGGTTTGTTGCCACCTTTATGTATTTGGTTTTTTTTATTCAGTCTAATGCTTCTTAATGATATCATATTTACAATATCATATTGAATGGCACTGGTAGAGAAGTGTGCAGAAAAATTCTGCAGTGTTTGTTCTGTGGAGTTCTGTGCTATGTTGCTGATTTCCAGATGTAGGTGTTATCTAACATAACATTAGGAAAAGGTGACATGAGAGTTCATTATACTTTGTACTTTAGTGATTGAAATCTGTGCAATCAGAAAACATCATCGCACTAATGCAATATTATTTGAAAACAAACATCGTCAGATTGGGTGTAAATTTATGCGGATGCTATTACTTAGGGTCAGATCCTTGGGGATGGAGGGGAGAGTGTGAACGTGACGGAGAGAATAAAACTGAAAAAAGCTACCATAAATTTAAACCACTGTTCGTTTTCAAATAATATTGCATTAGCGTGATGATGTTTTCTGATTGGTACTATTCAGGTCATAAAATGATTTCTTCAAAATGTCACATATATTTGTCTCTTTTTTTTTCCCGATGCTGCGTTGGCATCATGGACCAGAAGGCATGAGCTTATTCAGTGCGAACAGGAGCACGCAGGTGGCCAGTTGCTGTGTGCTACAGCAGGCATTTACTAGGTCCATTGAGAAAAGAAGACTGTTCTTGGCTCACCTTGCAGACGAACTTCGTCATAGCTTCTTACAAGAAAAGGCGATGGAAAAAGAAAAAGAGGATGCAACATCGACAAGCTTCTGTTCCAAGACCGCCGCTTCCCCCAGGAAAGCAAACTCAGTCAGTGTCAAGTGCCCCTTCAATATAACAGGAACCACAGCATACAGAGAGGTGTGTACATTGCAACAGGTACACATGTCGTAAATGTAGGAAGGACGGTCCTTGGGTGTGTGGGAATTGTTAACATTTGAATTTGATGACTGTATATAGTGCTGTGTACGATTCTTTCCTCTGCATGTCCTGGAGTACAAAAGAAACAACACCATGCACCAAAATGTGGAGATTGGGCGAGATCGAGGGAAAAAAAAAAAAAAACTCAGTCACTGATTATAAAACCTATGTCTGTTTTTTTGTCAGTGCTACTTTGACATCATGGACCATAAGGTGCGTACTAATTCAGCGTGAGCAGGAACACTCAATAAAACTGAATAAAAAAATTTAAGTGACAATGAGATACCAAGAAGGCAGATTCACCAGAGTTCATGTGTCAGCTTTTATCCCTCCAGATTAGAGAATTTCCAGTTCCATTGTCTCAAAACACCACTCACATCTACAGTTATTCCCAGTGTCAAATAAAAACTAACATTGTCAGATCTGGTGTGGTGGTGGTGGGGGTTGTATCGTGATCGTGGCTGAGAGAATAAAAGTGAAAAAAAAACACGCTAACTTTACAAGTACTATAAATTTACACCGGCTGTTACAGACGCAAATCAAATATATGTTTTTATTGTATAATATTAACAATAAGAGCAGCTCACTACTCAAAACTGTAAATATGGGTGGTAGCCAGGATCGATCCAGTGATCTCTTGATTACAAGTGAGCAGTTCTTACCGCTGCACCATGGAAGCTGTCATATTACACTTGGCCCTTTTGATATTTGGACTTCAGGCTTCACACATTATACATTTCATGTCTACAATTTGTCATTTATTACTAAAATATGAAAAACATTTGTCTTAACGATGTGTTTACACAGATTGTTGTAGACACAGAACATACATGAAATGTATGTATTCCAAATAACAATATATTATTTACCCTCCACAACCTCCAGCACTTCACTCTAAGATAAACACTGAGCACTGAGAACATTCTTTGCGAATTCAGCTGTGACGGTGTGTGAGTGGATGGGATAGCAGGCTGCTTGTGTTGATCGACACATTTACAAGACAAAAGTCGATGACAGAGAGATGTGAAGGGATTTAAGGTGGGCCGGGACTACTTGTTTTTTTGTAGGCTTTGCTAATTTTAGTGTTAAGGATGAGAGACTGGTGGAAAGGAATCAGTAACAACAACATTTACATGAAAAATGTATAAAAGAGTAGTGGCTTCAAGCTTCTTTTACAATTACTGTCTTACAAACCAAAAATTAGCATTGTTTATTTAAATGAAACGTTCTTATTTTCTGGTAATTGCCATTCATCTTACCTTACCTGAATATTTTTTCTCTTGACATGCTGAAATGCTGATTTTCATTTAATGAGTACACACTATGAAATATAATGCTGACCAAACAGGTTTTTAGAACCTTTTAACACCACTAAATTTGTTATTTTAGTATGAATATTGTTGTATGAAATTTCACGTTAGGATTACCCTTGGGATTATTTCAAGCTTCTTTCATATTATTTTATTTGGGACACATTGTGTTCATACCCTTTAAAATATGGCTAATTTGATCAGAGTACCACTTTTTTTCATCTGTGTGATGTGGATAACAAATAGTACAAGTCTAAGCATTTCACATTCATTGTTCACTAGAGTTGATGATGATAATATATATCTTTAGGAAGGTAAAGTTAACAAAATTTTAAAAATCTGCTTGAAAACAACAAAAAAAAATCTCTTCCACTTTTCTGTCTTTACCTATGTGTATTCTCTACATCTTATACTCCATGTGGTGGATTTGCAACATGAATGAATAAAATAATTTGATGAACACCACAACACTGTGTGGAATGCCATATGATTTTTATATGCCTAATAATTGTGAAATATTCTGCATTTCAACATGTAATGTTTTATTCAGTCTTTCATAACTGCTAAAACACAGCCTAAGGTCATGTGGCCAGCTGAGAATATTTTTTTGTAATTAAACCACTGATTTTTTATTTACTGTTTGGTAGAGGTAGTTTTCCAAATTCGATAAGAACTAAACACTCAACAAGGAAAATGAACAGATTAGTAAAATAACCATGTTGTTCAGTTATCAAAACATGTACAATATAAAGTATACTTACATGTACAGTATAGTTTTATGTCCTCCCAGCTATCGGATCTTACTTTATTCATTGTTATTTAGTACTGCCTAATGTTATTTTAATTTTTTATAAACTTTTCTTTTTTCATCTTTAAAGCACTTTGAGCTACACCATTTGTAAGAAAATGTGCTACATCAACAAATGTTGCTGTTGTTGGTATTCACAAGCATCTTGAAACCATTTAAAAATGCAACATGTAGAAAAAAAAAGATCATTTAATGTTTATGTGGCATTCTTTTGGCTTAGAGCGCTATAGAAACTACCAAACACAAATTTACCAACCAAATTATCAAATTTCAAGCATAAAGACCACAATTTTGAAGGTAATGGTATTTGTCAGATCATTCAATTTCATATCATCAAATTGATGTCTGAAGTCTGAAACAGATGTACTTTAGGAACACTGACAGTCAATGCATGTGGTCATAAGGCAATTTTATAACTAAGCATTTAACATGCAATGAAGAAGCCTTATGGTCTGATACTCGAACAGCATAGTGTTACCTGGGGAAAAAGTCTCTTGACATCAGTAGAGATAGAAAAAAAAAATCGGATCTTTAATAGCATAACCTCCAAGGCATATGTGTTCATCTTGTTACATTAACTGAGATAACTCTGCTTCACCTGCTGACAGCACTCATTAGTTTTGCATAATCATGATCAGTACAAAGAAAGAAGTGAAATGAGTTTAATTATGTTCATTTTAATTATGATAGCATAGCTCAAAACTAATTAAAAATCACTCAATAAAGACAAAAATGACATTTTGAGAAACTTTTTCAATCTCAATTTTTCTTATTAAAAATACCTGACAAGATTGCTACTGCAATTAAATCCCAAAAGTTTTACAACAGAAATGTGTTTTGGTTGATAATAGCAATGGGATATGGAGTTCCCTGTAGTCTCCATTTATTCTGTAATAGCCAAAATCTTAATTTACTTTCTTTTCATTAATAAAATAGTTTGCTAATAAAATCTTAAGTATTCAGGGATGGGGTGACTTTTCAGCAATGTAGGGCTATCTATAATATTATTAATGAATTGGTGTTATGCTATAAAGTTTAATAGCTTGGGCAAGGGAGGACATACATTCTATCCAAACCCTCAGGACACAACTAGATCCACTTTCCTTATCTATTTAATCTTATTCAGGATCATGGGAGATTTTGAGCCCACAGTGGTCCACAGCATGGGATATAAGCATGGATGGGACAAAAATCTCCTGCCGAATTCATCCACATAATGAGGCATTTTATTAATTTTAATTAACCTCAAAGCATATTTGTAGACTAGGAGGGAATGTATATAAACGCAGGGACAACAAACAAAGTGCCTGCAGAAGTATACATTTAAACCAAAACCCATGATGCCGTTATGACAGTTATACAATGTATAACAGTAAAGGTCTATTTCTCAGTAAAAGAAAATACTTCTTTAGATCAGATTTGCTCTCTGAAATGTGATCAGATACATTTGGGTTTTTAAGGTAAATTCTATGCCATTAATTAACAACTCAAAAAAGTTATTTTTATCTGGTGTAAAGTCCAGTCACTGCCAAATGATATTTCTAAGTTGTTTTTAAGGCCAGTATTAACTAAATATCTAATATTCTCTCACTGTTTTTTGCTGGATACTGTCTAACATTTGGTCCATTCCAGACATTTTAATTTGTTATACAAAAAAAATTGACCCTGTGTATATATTAAATAGAAATTTGATCATGTGTGCCATAAATATGTCAATACTGGTTAATTTGGCGTTGTTCAGTATCTATTATATGACCTACTTATTCTTTCAGTTTTTCCAACCTGCTTATTCCAACACAGAGTAAGTGTCTTGTCAGTTTCTCGGTGACAAAACTTAATCACACACACTCAAATAACTCAAACCTAACAAGAGTGTTTTTATAGTGTTAAGGAAGCCATAGTAATTACAGAAAACTCACGTGGACACAAGAGGAACATCTAACTTTCATGCTGATAATCTGGATTTGAATCCAGAAATGTTACCCACTGTGCCACCCACTGGTAGAAATTAGTTTAAAAAAATAAATTAATAAACAAGCTTTTGTCTCTATTTACCACCAGACTACTTGCACTAATGGGGCAGAAGCTGTGTCAGATGCATGTAAATCCAATTGTGAAAGAATATTTCAGTTATTAAATAGGCAGTTTTCAATGGGAAGTCTACAGTATATATTTCACTGTTGTAGCGAAATATAACAGGTAATGATTACCATTGATATTTTCTTATTATGTGATGCAGTAAGTAGGCTTGCATGCCTAAATTTCTATGTACGCCCCAGGTGATTTAAAACTGGACACAATTCAGTGCTGAGTTGTTATTTCTTTCCTTTAATTCAGCACACCCCTAGGTCCTACTAATATGATTCCAACAGTGATTTCATCTCATTTTCACCACCACTGTTTGTAATGTACACTATTTTAGCCAGCAAGCAACCCTTCATCCTTGAGCTTTTGGGATTTCTAAGTGCCTAAGTGCTTTGTCATTACAACAAATTGATTTTTCACACACCATGTTATTTACTGTACATCCCATACTTTCAAAGAACAGAATGACTTTTCTGAACTTACCAAAGACTTTTTCATTGCTTAGAGGAGATTAGGCTTAATCAGTAATATGCAAGAAAGACAATATTATTCAGCATTTATTAAACTAAGAAGGAAATTGAACATATTTTTAACCAAATAGGATATTGTGATGTAAGGTCTCTCTTATAACTTGAGTCAAATCAAATGTAATGTATTTCACGAAATGCATACATATTTGAATTCACTCTATTTGAATAATAATAATGTATTGATTAATTAAATGTTTGCAATAAATTAGTTCATTGAACATTTTCATTAAGGCTGATATATAAACCAGTACATGTAAAGCAAAAGTAAAACAAAATGACTAAGAAGCTAGTTATAGTTATAAATTAAAAATGTTACCTGTTTTTAGGAAATATTCTCTGTCTCTTGGACAGATTTCTAGAGATTCTGAACTTTGTTAATTTGAATTGGCACTTTTAATTTGCTTTTGCAGTCACTTCATTTAAATGATGGATTGCTTTGTATGAGTATAATTGAACTTTTAAAATAGAGAAGGAAGTAGTGGACAAGCTATCAATTAAATAAACTTGAGCCATGGCTCCATTAATCAAAAAGGAAGGGTTTTGTGCCCCAATGGAATGAGAGTCCTAGCAATCAAGGGATGGCCTGACAATAAAGGAATGAAATGTGCTTTCCTCCTCCTGGTAGCTTTCCCACCTTAATGAATAGTGATAGAGAATCTATAGCTGACACGATGGCTAATAATTTCTTTAGCATGCTGTCAACTTTATTAAATAAATAAACTTAGTCTCACACTGATGAATTTGCAATTTACATGCCATTTCTAAAATGAGTAATGTAATGCTGAACCATAGCCACAAAGCACTGAAATTAATGTCCTAAGTTAGAGAAGAATATTTTTTGTTGGAGAAGCTTACTCTTTTAAATTGTGATCTTAGTGTAGTCTTAAAATGCTCTCAAAATTTGACATAGACATATATTTTGCTTGTAAATAATTATTCTTCATTTGAGGTATGATTAACATAAACAATGGAGTGAAATATTTGTGTTAAGTCATATCTGAAATATTTTCTCATTATGTTTCACTGTCAAGTTGTATATGCTAACTGGCATTAACTTATTTTACTTAATATATACAGAAATTTTGTTTATATTCAGTTCTTGTTGAAAAATTCATTTTGTTAGGCATGAAAGTATAGCTTTGGTTATCATGTCCAATGTTTGTAGTTGTGCTATCGGCTGGAAAGCATATTGATTTCTTTCATCTTAAATACTTAAGGGTATGCATGAAAAGATAAAGAAGCTTTCCCATCTATTTCTGTAAAGGTAGTGCTGGTAGCTAGTGGGGGGAGAGAATAATAATATCAAAGTTTGTGGAAATAATACAAATTTAAGCATATTCTTCTAATACACCACGTTAACTCAGTTTTTAGGGTGGCAATGCATATCCCAGCAGCCTCCAGCTAAAACAGGAATTGACCCCCAACTTGAGATGGAATCCATAATCACACACACAGCCACATTCATTCATGCAGGGCTAATTTTGAGACACTAGGCCAGCATTAAATATGTATCTTTGATATGTGGGAGGTATTCATATTAGTTATTTTTCGTGTCAAATCCAATCTTTTGTTTAAGCAAAAAAGTAATCCAAATTTGTTGTGAGATCCCAGTCACTAACTTGTTTTCCAAAGAATAACAAACAAAAGAAAGGTAAGATTTTTACAGAAAGTACCCACTTCTAAACTGTCACCCTGATGACCCTGTGCAACGTCTGGGAGATATAACTTAACTTAGGAGAAAGTCCTGAACATCAGGCACTTAGCATAGTGCTGCCCAAAATGGCAATGATGTCATTTTGTTACATAACAAAAATACCTGTAACTTCTATAATATTATAGCTACAGTTAATAATAAAAATAAGCATATACACGGAATCTTTATGTTTCTGTCTAGAAGTTATTACAAAAAATTATTACACTAAATAAAATATATTAACCCTGGTGAAATTACATCATCATGCTATTCAAATAATCTGGTAGTCACATTCTGAAGTCGAGTCGTACAGGGTGTTTGCAGAGTTTTCTTCACCTTTTTGGTTCCTTTTCACATCATTTCTTTTTTGGTGTTTCCCTTTGTTTCATGATGTCACTGAGGTGTGTTTAGGTGTTATGATATTTGAGTATGGTCAAGTTGTCACGTTGTCTTGATGGTCATTTTGACAGGTTGAAAGCATTATCAGATCATCAGTTTTTCTGGTCATTCTGGAGGACCCAGAGTCTGTACTTTTCAGATTCAATTATCTTAATATTTTCTAAGACGTTTTCCATGTGGTTTTGTATTTTTATACATTATTTTTCTTTATGTTTTTGAGCATGTTTTGTTGGTTAGTGTTCCTATCATCTTCGCTTGCTTGAGGCTGTTGTCTTTCAGTCCGTATCACTATGTTAATTTTATGCTTATTTAGGACTTAAAGTAGGACAGTGCTTCCATTGTCTGAGTTAGCATCATTGGATGAAGCAAGGCTCTTCCATTTAGCTGTATCTTTCAGGCTGATGATAGTAGTTGTTAAGGCTTACACTAGCTACACTTTGTATGTACTTTGATCTCATGTCTTTACTACAGTAATATTGTGGTGACAAACAGGCATGTTTGATTCTTAATTTTTTTGTACCAGGTCAATTGTGACATTGTCGAAAACAGACAATTGTCAGTAAACTATTCATATCTATCTATCTATCTATCTATCTATCTATCTATCTATCTATCTATCTATCTATCTATCTATCTATCTATCTATCTATCTATCTATCTATATTATTTTTGGCATTATGAATGCAGTAATGTTAAGGCCATTCTAAACTGTATGCATGCACTGGTCTCATAGTTAACCAAAGACACTTCAAAGAAATCAAGTAAGAATAGAGTGACTGATACTTGAAAGCCTAAAGGCACTGTTTGACAAATTAATTTTATTATATCACCATTGTACAAATAGCCAGAAGTGGTCTTATAAATTACAGAAACACATATAGTATTAATCAGCGGATATGGTTTCATTACATACAAAAATGTAAAATAAATAAACTCATAAGTGCTGGGACTGTTAAGTGTTGCTCATATAAAAGTGATCTGAGATTGAATAAGCCCAGCTTCTGAATCTCACTAGCTGATGTTGTACTTTTCCAGATGTTTTCACTTGAGATGTATGTTTAGGTTATACAGGTATGATATTTTTGTGTCTTCTTGAGTTGTCTTGTTGGCCATCTTGGGAAACTATAACAGCAGGTTGAAGGCATTATCAGATTGTCAATTCTTCTGATCTTTTTTGTACTTTTAAAATTGAGTTATATTTATATTTCCCAAGACTATTTCCATGTGGACTTGTATTTTTTACATTATTTTTCTTTGTGTTTTTGGGGATGTTTTGCTGGATAGTGTTTCTATACTCTTTACTTGCGGTCACCTTTGACTAATTAGCACTGTGTTAATATCATGCTAATTTAGGACTTTAAGAAGGGTAGTTCTTCCAATTGATTGTGTTAGAGCCATTGAAGCAATGTTCTGCCATTTAGCTTTATTTTTCAGGCTAGTGATAGTGTCTGTTAAGGCCTGCACCAAGTGCAATATCTATGTATTTTGACCTCAAGTCAGTACTATTGTCCAGGTGACTAATTGGCATGTTTGACTGTCCTTTTTTATTTTAGTTTTGTACCGGATCAAATTCTATATCTGTATTCAAAAATATAAGCTGAACCAGCTAAAATATTTGGAATGATTTAGTGGGAGCCAAACAACTGGTTACTTTCTCCTTTATCTATACATACTGCAGAACTTAGGTCTGATTATAGTAACATCTAGATATCCATCCTGTGTATTTTTAATGCATAACATGCTAGTTTGAATTATTTCACATTATATCTTTGCAAAATTTAGAAAATGTCAGCTCTGTTCCTAATGTGTAATCAAGCACTGCTTCTTTTTATCAATATATGTTTTAATAATAACTTTTGAAAATCAAAATCTGCTTAATTTCTTACTATTTTTAAAAGACCACAGATGTATAAACTTAATATACAATATATTTTTTGCTATTTTAGCAAACCACACTAACATTAAACTGTTGAAGCAGTATAAAATTATTTATAGCAACAATGGATAAATTACCAAATATCTTTCAAATGTTTCATTACAGAGAAAATCAATTGCCCTTATCAAAGTGTAAACAACATTCCATTTGTCTACGTTTGGCAGTGCAGTTAATAAAATTTAATCAAGAATACACAATCATGTCAATTTACCTGCACGTCTTCCAGCACACTTTCAAATATTCTTTGTTAAAATGGTGTTGTAACTTCCAATTTGGGCTGCAAATGACTTTGGAAATTAGTTTTGTATTGCTATGAATCATGTTGTATTTCTGTTTAAAATCTGTTCAAAAGATGAGAAATCTTACATTGAAAAGAAAATGTTTTGTGAAAATAATTTTTAAGATAAAACCGCAATTTTTCCAGTCAGTCAATCTATTGAATCTACAGTATGTACATGAGTATGGATTGTGTGTCCTGCAATAATAATAATAATTAATAATAATAATTTTTTGCATTTATATAGCGCTTTTCTCACTACTCAAAGCGCTCAGCAATTGCAGGTTAAGGGCCTTGCTTAAGGGCCCAACAGAGCAGAGTCCCTATTGGCATTTACGGGATTCGAACCGGCAACCTTCCAATTGCCAGTGCAGATCTCTAGCCTCAGAGCCACCACTCCACCACAATGACCAGAGACATCATATTCTGGATGGTTTCCTGCCTTGCACACAATACTGTCGGGATAGGCTGTTAGGCCTACAACCCTAAACTAACTTAAGTGGATTTGGAAACATATTCAATAGCAAGAACAATCACAAGGTGCTTTACAAAGCAAACATGAAAACAATACATTATGAAATATATAAATATGAGTGGTACATGAAAACTAATACAGAAAATGAGCAAGTGCCACATTGTTTGGTAACAGCCTGTAGGCTACAAATATTTCTGACCATTTTAAATAAATATCAGAAGAAGCTTTAAAAAAGAAAGGCATTACAAAGATACAATATAAGGAAAAGAACATCAAAAAATAACAGTACAAAATTGACTTTCACCTCAATGATTAAAAAAATATTCAGTAATTCAGTGGGATAACAAACCAAATTATTACATGTACCTGCTTAGCTGAATCATAACACTGTTATGAATTAATAAAAGATAAAACCTGACATTTTTAGTAATCATGCCTTATTTGGTAAAGTAGAACAGTTAATTATGTATTTTTTGTGTCATTTTTGTAGGCTCAAAGCAATATCAATATCAGATTACCTTCCAAACTTAACAATATGAGGAAACATAAATTCCAAGAGCAAAAATTAAAAAAAGTAAATAAAATGCAATTTTAACAGGATCACTCAAATTATAAAATTGGAGCGATGGCCATTTAAGTAACCTGCCTGGTTCACGTGCTGGACTAAACTTACAGCTTTGATTTTTACAGTTAAACCCTTTGTGCACAGCTTACCTGCTGGATCAATAATTAGAAGTGTGAAGTTCTAAATTTTTTATCATAGTGCAACTTGCATGAATTTCAGTGTTGTTTACTTTTATGGGTGAGTGGTCCAGGTTACATTGAAAAGACAGAATCATTTTGAAAGAAAGACAGTTATTCATAGTTTTTCATTACCCCTTCAGCCCTTTTATGCTATTAGAAACACACTCAACTGTTAAAATGTTGTCGGAAAAGTAAACAAAATAAGAAAAAGAGGAATAAATGCAGCAAACATCAATTTGTAAAAAGTAGATTTTGCCAGAAGGAGGTACCTGATAGTTTTTAAATTAAAGGAAAACATAAACAGTACTGCATAAATTCTATATATTGTACTGAATTATTTGTATTTTTACCTTTGGGAAATTTGCTGTGCTATTCACCTAAAAAAATATTTTTTAAAATCTAAGCTGCCTTTTTTACAGAGTCACTTCTTTATTTGCTAAATGCCATCTATGGCAGGACAATGCATTGTAGTTGAAGTCAAGGTAGGAATTCAGTTGATAAAGTGTAAAGGTTCACAAGGAAGGTATTCTTATTTATTTCTTTCTCCTTTACCTGAGAAATACAGCCACAAAAGAGGCCAACCAGGAAACTCCGCTTTTCATACACATACATTGTATAGCTCCATACATTTTCCCATACATTTCTTACTGTATTTGGAATTTATGAGACCAACTGAACATAGTGAATGTTAATGCAACGTTTTGATGGGGGTGAAATGAGTTGTGTGGCTCATAGGGAAGAATATAAGTTTGGAAGGGTTATTTGGAGAGTTCTGTCGAGTATTTCAGTGGTAGATATAAAAGATCACACGAAGGTTGTGAGGCTGGTCCAGATTACAGAATGCATATGTTGGAGGGAAAAAATGCAATAGCTGTTTGGTTTGATATATTAATTAGATAAAGTAATAACAAAAGTATTTAAGGTGTTTTAGTTACTATATGTAATATCTCCCTTGAAGACACCAATGATTTATGCAAGTTTCAGCATACAGCTGTGGGAAATTGCAATATTCAAAATGTGGCTGCAGTCATGCATATGAAAAATGTGAAGAAGAATCTGAAATTATGTGTTGTTCCTACAGAGGGGCACGTAGCACTGCCAAGGATTTTGTCTGGTATTCTAAAAATCTTGGGAGGCATAGAGGATTAAAAGGCTTATAAAATTACTTAGTGTATGTAGAGGCAGCAGAAAATTGATTCATTTTCCACAAAGTGCCAGGTGAATTAAGGTGGGTTGAGATACTGTATGTAGATGAAGTAAAAATGTTTGCTGAGGCTGCAAATTTGGGAAGTACAAATTGATTGACAAAATTTCACAATATGTAATGACCGAAAGATGGATTTTCTTAATGTGTGCCAAAGTAAATGAGTGTGTTATTGTGGAAAGAAAATACAATTAAATATGGTATAACTAGATATTCAGAAATGTCTTGAATCCCCACACAATGATTTGCACTGTAGAGAGGAGGTACGCATACATTGACTTTAAGGGAGGTGACTGAACAGTAAATTGGTATGGAGTTGTAAGTCAATATACTCTGAATGTAAGCAAGCATTTTAAATTTAAATTTCAATGAAAAATAGGAAGAAATATAAAATCTTTACATGTGAAAAATTCTCTATACAGTGGAACCTCGGGTCACGAACGTCTCAGACCACGTACAAATCGGGTTACGACCAAAAAGTTTGCCAAACTTTTGTATCTGTTCACAACCACACACTCGGGTGACGAACAAGCCAGTTTCCCTTCCAGTTCGTATGCGCCAATGATTTCCGTACGTGTTCAGTCTCTCCCTGTGCAGCGAGAGAGAGAGAGAGCATGAGAGAGCGAGCGAGCGAGCGAGAGAGGGCTGGCCACGTAAGGCCGAGAAGGCAGTTAAAGAATGCACCGGGCTTGTTTTTAAAGAGACTGATTCGAGCATTGTTTTGACCTCATTGTATTTAATGAAGACTTTTTTCTATTGGATTTTAACCTCCACCTCTGTTTACAGCGATCCGTTCACAGCGTGCATTGTTGCAATGTTACTTTTCTTGGTTGTTTATTAAATTACGGATTTCTCAAATGTTCATGATTTTTCCCTGTGCTTAAAACTCATTAAAAAAAAGTGCTTACAGCGAGCGGTTCGTAAGGCTATAGCGTGAATACTTGCAATGTTACTTTTCTCTGTTCAAGGTTTTCTCAGTGTTATTCAATGTTTTTACATTTAGTCTAATATTATGCTGTGCATTCTATGGTATAATTAACTATTTTTGTGCAGTTCGTACAGTCTGGAATGGATTAATTGTATTTACATACAGTCCTATGGGGGATATTACTTCGGGTCATGACCAAATCGGGTTACGACCAGAGTTTTGGAACGAATTACGGTCGTGACCCGAGGTTCCACTGTATGTTATTTGTATACAAGACACATTTCTAGGTAGACAATTATCCTTTAAAATACTAATTTGTTCCTTTCCAGTTTGGGATTTTGGAATATAAGGATTTCATTTCTTACGTTAGTGTTTTTTTTTTTTGTGGTTTGATGGATGTTATTTTTTGTTTCTGTCTTATTGGCTCAGTTGCATCATTACTGAAATAGTATTGTACTAGCTGCAGACCAAGACTAGTATGATACTAGGTGGAGACAATCTTCACGTCTAAGTGCTTTTGCATTCAACAGTGGAACAAGATCAATACCAAGCTTAAAAATAATAATACACCGCTATTCTTTTTGTTGTTTTGTGTTTCTCCTTAGTTTGCTCAACTGATAGTCTGATTGCCCATTAACACACGACACACCAGAAATTAGCGCCTTGATTTGAAGGGATAAAGCACAGTAAAAAAGTACTGCATGTCCTCATGCTAACTTAATAGAAATTATTGCAATGATTAAGCTACTTTATTTCAAAATGGATTTTGCTGTCTTTTTTATAAATACTATTCACATTGAGTGTCTGAAAAGGTCATGAAATATATGGAAAGTATATAGAAAGTAATGACGACAAAAGGTAAATGTTTTAAAATCATATGCATAATTGTTTTTCTGCACATGGGTGGGAGTTGATTTGTTTCAAACCTAATTTTGTTAAACTTGCTTGAATGTTATTTGATTTAAAAAAAAATCAATAAAATGCTTAAAAAAAATTGTCTTTCTGCAGCACCACATGGATGGATAATGATCTTCTATCAACAGGATTAGCTGCCAAAATTATCCCTCCCCTTTAACACCAGACTGGAAGATCAGAATCAATTCAGATTCCTTCTGCTGTCATCAACTGAATTGTGATACACCTACAATCATGAAATTTCAAACATCTCCCCCTCCCTCTATAGCACCAGCATCTTTCAGTTTCAGTGATACTTCACAATCTTCCATATAATACACATACGTGATTACTCATACATTATATTGTCTCCCCTCAAACTGATGTGCGAGTGACCACAGGCTTACATCTCTGAGGGAGAACATCCCCCCAGTTCATTTTCTTTTTATATGTGCTGTTCACAGAGTGTATTTATATGCATGTGATACCCTGGGGCCTCTAGGACTCTTAATCTCGTAATGCTAGAACTAATTTTCTCAATTACATAGGTAATACAGAAAAATTGATACTTGTGATTAATTATACACCCAGCATTTCCTAATAAACAAATTAATCCAACAGTCACCAAAGCATATTAAATGCCTGTTTAGAAACGGTACAGTATTTGTAAAGAATGCCTCATTGCAGTGCAAATTTTACAATAGAGCACAGGCACTATAATACACAGCATGAGAGATCTTATTTTAAATCTGGAGAATACTTGCAAAGATACCACTGACTCTCCACAGGCTTACAGTATTGAGGAAACTAGCAGCATCATTTAATGAGAACTCTCTGAACAAGCAGCCGAGTGATTTCTTATTTAGAGACACAGACTCTGTGCCTTTTTACTGAAGATTAATGATATGTATGTATATTAATTCATATTTTTCTATTTCTTAGATTATGCAATATAAATGTTTCAATCCATTGCTTGACTTTTTCTTTGGTATTGTGTTAAATATATTTGATTAAGTATCACACTATATTTAATTTCAAACATAAATCTAAAATATGTGTTTTTAATGGCACATTTGTGATTTTTCATGTTTGTAATAGTCTGATTGATGTGTGTGGAATTCATTTTCTGATATGACCCACCATATTATGTCCATTAAACAATTTCATGAGGTGGTCTAAATTAGTACACAATTTTGTTCACCTTTCCCATCTCCATGAAGCACATTACAACTGCACCTAGTATTATATTTGATCTTCTGCTTGTCTGTAGCTCTGAGGTACACTGCAGTAGTGCTACTCCCTGCTAAGCTAGTGTTGTTATGATAAATTCATACAAAGAGAAGACCAGGGGGGTATTTTCCGTACGTCGCTTAAATCATCTGAGATCAGATGCCTCATCTTGGATGAGTTAATGCCAGTGAAACTCATCCGGGATAAGTCGGTTTTTCAAACGCAGCCGTGTACAGTAATTCCTCCTCCATCGCGGGGGTTGCGTTCCAGAGCCACCCGCGAAATAAGAAAATCCGCGAAGTAGAAACCATATGTTTATATGGTTATTTTTATATTGTCATGCTTGGGTCACAGATTTGCGCAGAAACACAGGAGGTTGTAGAGAGACAGGAACGTTATTCAAACACTGCAAACAAACATTTGCCTCTTTTTCAAAAGTTTAAACTGTGCTCCATGACAAGACAGAGATGACAGTTCTGTCTCACAATTAAAAGAATGCAAACATATCTTCCTCTTCAAAGGAAACAGAGAGTAAAGCAAACAAATCAATAGGGCTGTTTGGCTCTTAAGTATGCGAAGCACCGCCGGTACAAAGCTGTTGAAGGCGGCAGCTCACACCCCCTCATGAGCAGGGAGCGAGAGAGAGAAACAAAGTCAAAAATCAATATGTGCCCTTTGAGCTTTTAAGTATGCGAAGCACCGTGCAGCATACTTAAAAGCTGCACACAGAAGGTAGCAACGTGAAGATAATCTTTCAGCATTTTTAGACGAGCGTCCGTATCGTCTAGGTGTGCGAACAGCCTCCCTGCTCACACCCCCTACGTCAGGATCACAGATAGAAGAGAGAGAGAAAGAAAAGTAAGTTGGGTAGCTTCTCAGCCATCTGCCAATAGCGTCCCTTGTATGAAATCAACTGGGCAAACCAACTGAGGAAGCATGTACCAGAAATTAAAAGACCTATTGTCCGCAGAAATCCACGAACCAGCAAAAAATCTGCGATATATATTTAAATATGCTTACATATAAAATCCGCGATAGAGGGAAGCCGCGAAAGGCAAAGCGCGATATAGCGAGGGATCACTGTAGTACATTAGTCTAGCTGGATCTAATCATCCGAGATGAATGCGCGCACCCGCGCTGATTGAAAAGCACATATATATTGAGTCTAGAAAACATGATCAGCAAGTCTTTGATAGGCTGTAACAAAATGACAAAAGACCGGGCACATTTTTTTTTTCACACAAGCAAAGCAAGACCTTTCATTCGAAGGACATGAAGAATTTCAAGATTTAATATGCACAAGGGGTAACACTGCAAAAGCAGCCCAAACCAGAAAAGACGTCTGGCAAAAAGTGGCTGACAAATGAAATGTGTGTGCAGAGAGCAGCATTTCATTTCCTATGTGTCAGATTAATTATTATTTAATATGTCATAATTCCAGATCAAACGTGAGCACAAGGAGAACACAGGAACAGGTTAAAGTGAAGTACAAGAATATACTTTAAACTGGTAAATATTGGTAAATAACTATTTAAAGAATTGTTGACATAAAGAATCATATGTAATGTAAAGAACATCAATTTTAAAGCTAATAAGAAGACAGACAAGCAAAAAACAGGTGGAGGTCCATGCGGTCCAGACCTAATCCCTGCAGAAGAGTTGGCTCTCCAGCAAAATGCCCATCGCCCTGTTTCTGAGGGCATTCCACGGGGAAGCTCCTCCTCAGAACCAGTGGCAGGATGCAGTGGTCACTTAATTTCAGGTAAAGGATGGTCATTGCATATATTTGTCCTCAATGTGTGCCATAGGTATGTACCTATAGCCCTCTTTTTTTGTTGGGTCAGTTGCAGGGAATGTCATATCCCTAGAACCTGTGTCTGACCAACGAGATATTGACAAAGGTCAAACATTTGATGAAGACACTGTGTCTGATTATTCATCAGGAGGAGAGGTACATTTTCCAAATAATGTTTGATCAAACTCCACTCTGATCAGTCCCATGTGCCCCAATCACATTTGGAAACCCTGGGTAATGAGAATGTTAGGCTGATTGTGAGATTCTTTATGGAACTGTGGGTGTTTTAGCCTGTGTATTACCTACCTGCAATGGCATGAAACGCCTCTTTTGTCTGCACACGCAGGTGTCCAGGAAACACAATGAAAACCCAAAGGAAATATTTCAGAGCCAAACAGACTTTACGAATTGCCTGGCAAACTGCACTTTTAGATAGATTTTCCACATCGCCTACACTCAGGGCTATTCAATTGGCGGCCCGCGGGCCACATGCGGCCCAGAATCAACCTCCGAGTGGCCCAGCCCGTGGTTCCACCCATAGATAATAAATTAATATATATTATTCATAAATTGTTATTTAATATAATTTAATATAAATATATATATATTATATTAATATAAATATATATAGTATATTAATATAAATATAAAGTATTTATTATGTCTATGGTCCCGCCAAAAACGCGCATTCCTACGTAAATTACGTAGCCTGCAACGCGCAAACAATGCAGATCGTGCCGGTAGTAGCTTAGATTACTATCAATATGTCTTTCTCAACACTGAAACGTAAAATTGCCAATGAAAACCGTAAGTTTAACCCTGCCTGGACTGACAAATACTTGTTTATTTTACTGCCACATCCAAACGCCAAACCGATGTGTTTAATTTGTAATGAGTGCGTTGGAGTATTTAAAGATTACAATGTGCGGAGGCATCATGTTGAGAAACACCACACTTTTCGCACCAATTTTCCAGAGGGATCTCAAGAGAGGGCTGCAAAAGTGCAGAGTTTGATTGCATCTTACAACCGGAGCAGTACTACCATGGTGCAGTCATTCACAGCCCAAGAGAGAGCTACTGCAGCATCCCTTCGTGTTTCCTGGATACTGGCAAAAAAGAAAAGGCCATTCACAGACTCTGAAACCGTGAAGGACTGTATGCTGGCTGTCGTGGATGAGGTGATAAATGACGATAAAATTAAAATGAGCGTGGTATCTGCTATAAAAAACGTACCCCTGTCAGATACTTCAAACATTCGTAGGGTTGAAATTCTTGCTGCAGATGTGTATGAAACGCTGTTAGGAGACCTGATGAAAGCTGATACTATGTCTATAGCAGTAGATGAATCCACAGACAAAACTGATACTGCTCAGTTGTGCATATATGTCCGTTTTTTTGATGGCAAATGCTTCCAAGAGGAGCTGCTCGGCCTACTGCCGTTAGAAGGACACACAACTGGCGATATAGTCTTTGGGAAAATTTCCGCCTTTTTTAAAGACAGTGGTCTGGATATGAAGCGTGTGTGCATGCTTGTGACAGATGGAGCTCTGTCCATGACAGGGAAAGTGAATGGTTTGGCAGCACGTTGGTCCGCTGTTGCACCTCAGTTGATCTCCTTACACTGCATTGTGCATCAGGCGGTGTTGTGCGCAAAACTAAGCGGGGCGCTCAAAACGACAATGGACAGCGTTATGGCTATAAGTAATTTTATTCGCTCCACATCAAGCCTCCAACACCGCTTATTCCGCATGCTGCTGTCAGAAATGGCTGCTGAGCACCACGACCTTCTTTTGCATAATGACGTAAGGTGGCTGTCCAAAGGCAAAGCACTTGAGCGTTTTTGCGGTCTCAGAGAAGAGATCATAATTTTCCTCCGCGGCAGCAAGCAAAAAAAGGCAGAAACGCACTTAAGTCGCATACTGGATGACAACTTCATGGCCGATGCCTGCTTTCTGAGCGACATATTCAAACACCTGAACGATCTCAATTTGGGACTACAAGGCAGAGACAAAACTGTCATCGACCTTGTGGAACAGATGCGCGCATTCCAAGTTAAACTGGACCTTTTCGCAAATGATTTGAGTACAGGCCGAGTGCTGCATTTTCCGACACTCCGCAAATGCATTTCATCCTCCGCACAAATCACAGATGTGATGACAGATTTCATTGCGATGTTGAAAAATAACTTTGCTGGTCGATTGGGTGGACTTGATCTGCCCACAGAGTTGGCCGTTTTTGTCAGAGACCCGTTCACTGTTGCAATAGAAGGGGACTTATCCGGGAGATGCTAAGAAACTGGTCCCTTCCATTGACGAGGGGAAATTCACACTCGAACTTGTTCACATGCAGTCATCTGTAACCATGGCACAGGAGCTTTCCACTAACGGGCCTGCAATGTTTTGGACTGATGTCAACGCACATCAGTTCCCTAACATTAAGAAAGTAGCGATCGTCATGCTCAGTATGTTTGGATCAACATATACATGTGAGTCAAGTTTTTCACACATGAACTCCATAAAAAGCAACTCTCGTTGCTCCCTGACTGACCATACTCTCCACCAATGCCTTCGAATTGCATTGACAACTTACGAGCCTAAAGTCACGGCTCTCGTTCAAAACAAAAAATGTCACTTCTCCCACTAAGTCAGCAGGGTAACTAGCCTACAATACATCAATATAATATGGGATGCGTAACAGAGGCATGCCTAATCACACATGGTGATTTAAAATATGTTCCCTCAGTGTTGTTATAGTTGTGAATACTGTGCACTTTTTATTTTATGCACTTTGAGATGTTCCTGGGTCAAATGTGTGCAAGTTGTTTATTTTGTTTCAAAAGGAAACAATGTTATTTCTAATAGCCTACTACTGTGCACTATTTTGTTTTATGCACTTTGTGATCAGATAGGTCAGATATGTAGCCTAGGTCAGTTTTTTTTCTTTTGTAAGTGGAAAAAATAGGGGCTACCTCAGATTCTGTTAATTCAGCTCTTTTTGTATGCACCTTTTGCTCTGCAAACTGACCAAAGTTAAAAGAGAAACAACGAATAAACCTTATGTTTTTCAATAAATTTGTTTGTGTTGGTTTTAAAATTTGTCATTACGAGCTGCTTTGCCGCTAAAATGACTGGCCCAGCTAACCTTCTTGGTTTGACAATCTGGCCCAACTGAATTTGTAATTGAATAGCCCTGGCCTACAGTATATAAAAAAAGTGCCGCTTGCAAAAAACCTCAATGCAATACATACTGTCTGTGTGGTTGTGAGAGCCTGACTTCGCCGAGTTTGACTTTGAATATAAGGTCCTAATAAATTTTTGAGGTACAATATTCCCCCTCGGCGAAAGCAGTATCTTTTGAAAAGAATTTCCTCCGGGAGGAATAAGGGATCTTGCAGATCGCGCAAACCCCTTCTATATGAAATTCTCTTCTTATAATTTGCGTACCGATATCAATTGGTAGACAGATTCAGGATCAGGCCAAATCGTCAACAATTACATCCGGCTAAACGAGTAATCCACGGATGAAAAATAACCCCAGTTCAGAGCACCCTGCAGCTGAAACATTTTGTTGGAATTTTGTCAAATTATCGTCATGTTCCTGTTATAGTTTTGGCAGGAGGTTATGTATGCAACATCACTAGTAGACATCCCTTGGTGGATTTTATTTATTTATTTTTCTGTTTATTACTCAACTTTTGCTTTGCCCTTTGGTTTTGTTTACTTGGTTCTAACTGTCTTTCTGGCTTTAACCCTAACTCACACCCTGACCATATGTTTTGGCACCCATATACTGTCCTGTTTTTATTACCAGCTAATAATAATGCCGATCACACATCTAGTGGTCACAACAGATTGATGCTTTACGTTAAAAAATAATAAGAATTTATTTCATGTATAGTCCAAAATCAAACAAGGAATGCCTCAAAAGGTTCGTTTTTTTCGATAGGCAGAAAATGATGGTGAATATAACTTGGAGAGGAGGCTCTGGTCTGGGCTTGATTTTGTATCAACATATCTTATTAGGGTCAGTGATTGGGATGTTTTTGATGATTATATTGATTACATTGAATATGTATCAAAAGTAATGGAGATCTCTAAATAAATGGAGCTTTAAGAGGGTACATTGGAGAACGTTTTATAACATTTGTTATATATTGTTTACTCATTTTTGACTTCATTGACCTACAGAGTGATTTAATGTAATTTAATTACAGTATTGTTTGAGCCAGCATATCAAGCTATTATGCTACATTTGAGGAGAACTGAAAGAAAATGTTTTACCTGGTGGACTACTGATTGTACAGTTTTCTTAAATATGTTTTGACTTTAGAGGCTTATTTAGATTATCGAAGGAAAAAACCTTAAAAAAGTAATAAAAATGCAAATAACGGGGCATAATGGTGGGTTTTTTTTACAGCTCACTTGGCAAAGAAGTAGAATATCTATGTATTTTGAAGAATCTTGAGTAGAATGGATGGGATTAATAGATTTAAAATAATTCCAAATTTGATAGACATCAGGATTTCACTAAGCTGAATGCTTAGGCAACTGCAGTACAAAAATAGTGTGCGGATGACTGTTTAAGAAGTTGTCAAAACTGAAGAAAAAATACATAAATATCTGTTAAAAAAGTTAGTTATTTTTGAGTTTGTTAGATGCTGAGCTAACTAAGTCTGAGATGAAATTAACTAGTAATAGGGCCAAAAATATACCTCTGGGATAGGATATGATTACTCATGTAATGAAAAAGTGTTTACCCAATTCCTCATTGGTTATTCTACTACAAATGTATAATGAAACATATAAGAATGGCTTTCTTCTGAAGAACTGCAAAAAGCAATAATTTATGTTGTCAACTTCAGAAAAGATCTCTTCAAGTGGGTATTTATAGCTAAATCACCTTTTGCATGTTTTATGTAAATTGACTGAAAAGATAACAGTGGCCAGAGTGAAGTATTTAGAGTATAAATGATCGATGAATTCTTATCAGTGTGGACTTTGGAGAAATAGATCAACATTTTTCAGTGACGACTAGTCCTAGATATTGAAAAAACATACAATATTAGGGACAAAGGAGCTTCTAATTGAGTTAAATCAAATCAGTATTAGTGGTAGATTGTGTAACTGGATATTGGACTTCTTGTTCAGCTGTTCATTTAGAGTAACCCTAAGCCAGTTTTACACTTTGGTAAAACATGATAATGATATCTAGTAAGGCTGTTGGTTGCTTCCTGTCAGTGCTTTATATTAAAGTAATATTTGCAACCTTTAAAGAACAGTTAGGCATGTCCCAAGAACAAGTCCTCCATAAAAAAAATGCTTTTGGGATTTCAGTGTCTTGTACATAAGTAAGCCATTGCATGCATTCTTTCATTAATAGGTGCTCATCAGCTAAACTTTAACATAAGGAGTTTTAGGAAGTTGACTAAAAGCTTGGTCATCTTCTGAGAAGCAGCTTATCATAGTCCTTACATTCCTGCATCCTTTCTAGAAGATTGGTAAAGTTTTTCTTTATACTTCAATATTTTCTTGGTGTATAGTTTTTGATCCATGTGCCAGTCAGGAAGATAAACTTTGGCAAGACAGAACCTTATTGATTAGTGACCGCCCAGTATAATGCAGGCAAATGGCTGTTCAATTGAATCTGACATATTCCTCCATTGCTGGAAACAGCCCCTAGTATGTGATTGATGCCATATGGTGAAGTTGGAGTATTGCCTCCAGAACACAAGCCTGGGTGTAATGATATGAAGATCAGCTGTTACCCATGTAGCGTAGCATATCCTTTGTATATTGTCGATAGCTTCAAAGAAATGGGACTTGATTTTATATAATTTGGCACCAGTGATGTCACAGGAACTGTTGACAAGATACTGAGGCTTTCCAGTGCATTCACAAGGCAGTGAAAGACTCATGAAGACAGCAGCATATAAACTTCACCACTGCTCTACAGCAACCTTATGAGAGTCAATTGTGTCCATACAATATTTTATTTTTACATTAAATACAATCTGCTTTATTGCATTCATAATGCTGATTATGACAATAAAAAATGTCTGCCTATTTTCTTTAAAAAGAATAAGGATCAATGAATAAAACAATTAAATAATTATTAGAATAAACTATGTAAAATATATTTTATGACAAGTTTTGTGTAATAATTGCCAATGCAGATAGAAACTTAAGTGCAAATTAAATCTAACATAATAAACCAAAACAAAGTTTTAAATGAAATAATATTTACTAAAATAAGCAACCCTATAATATCTACTTCTGTTAAGTTGTAAACTCTACAAGAGCAAGATTATGGCAGCAATCAAAAAGATTAAAAAATTCTTTTAAAGCACCCCATAAAAGATTTCACTAGTTTTCTCATATGGTCTTACTGTCTCGGACTGTTCTTTGTGTCTGTTTTATTGTGAATGTACATAAATGCTTTATTCTCCAGACATTATTCTCTTTTGTGGGAGGGAGTCAGACTGTCTGGAGGCTTAAAAAAAATACCTCATTTTAATGCAATCCATAATACAGTAAATGAGCAAAATACCTAACAATACCTTTTAATTTCATATCCTGGTTAGTGATTTTGTTTTTATAGTTTAAATCATTTTAATTTTTCATCCATTCTTGTTATTCCCCACAGTCCAACTTTAATCGCCTACAAAAGTTCGTCCTTGAATAAAGTAAGCACAAACATACCACAAAAGCAGGTCAGGGTCGTCACGGGCCAGCCCAAAAGAGTTTCAGCTCTGACCAGCAGCCACACCGCAACCCCAAACACTTCCTGTTAGGCCTCTGCCTGAAAAGGCCTAAAGTAGAACAAGTGGCTTTTAATGTTCAAAATATCAAAATGCCTCAAACAAAGAGAAACTGTGAAAAACACTGGCTTATTACAAACCACATGGTTAAGTATTATAAATTGAAAATGTATTTAAGTAAATAAGGAAAAAAAAACAAAAGAGCAAAAGAAAACCAAAAGAAAACTTCCAGTATGAAAAACCAATGACAAATCCAAAAAAAAAAAACATAGAATAAATAATTCACAAAAAGCAAGAAATCCATCATGAGAATACTCATAACAAAATACTCAAACCAAATTTGTTGAATCCTTTCTTCTTGGATACTAATAAAGACAGATGTAGGACCCAGCAGCAGTAACACCAGGGTCATAATAATAATACTTTTTATTTAATAGGCATCTTTCTTGGCCCTCAAGGTCATCTTACAAAGAATTAATCAACTGTAATAAAGATAAAAACAAATAGAACAATAAAATCAAATAGCAATGAGGTAGAACAAACATCAAAGTCTGTATTAGTGATAAAATCATAGTTGGTATGCCTATTTGAAAAGATATGTTTGAGATTTAAATTTAAATTGTTTTGAGTCCAGCTGACAGATGTGACAGAGAAGAGAATTCCAGAATTGAGGGGTATTATTAGAGATTTCTCTAACTCCCATTGAACAGAGTTTGATGTGTGGTACAAAAATTAAACATGCAGATGAGGATCTGAGTTTGCAAGAGGGAGTGTAAGTCTATAGGAGATCAGTGAGGTAGATAGAAGCAAGATTGTAGAGAGCTTTACATTTTAAGAGCAGTATTTTGTATTGTAGTCAGTAGTAGATAGGAAACCAGTGAAGTTGGGAGAGAATAGGTGTGACATATTCAGTGCACTTGGAACTGGTAATTGTCCTAGCCACAGAATTTTGTAAGCAATAAATAAGTCTTTTAGGGATGCCAGACTGAATAACATTACAGTTATCTATACGTGAAGTGACTAAGGCATTAACCAATATGTCAGTACTATGTTGCGTAAGAACAGGACAAAGTCTAGAAATGTTTTGCAGGTGGAAGAAGGCAGTTTATGTGTTGATTATATGAAATATAACCACTTGAATGTGGTCTATCTATCTATCTATCTATCTATCTATCTATCTATCTATCTATCTATCTATCTATCTATCTATCTATCTAAGCTCGTTATATTAATTATAATTGTGTCACAAAAGTAATAACAAAATAATACTAACAGTGTCATCAGGAGGAGTGTGAACATGTTTCATAAACTGTGTATCAGTCTTTTAGCCAGTGACAGTGATGTGAAGAAATTGTGTTGTCTGTTCTAAATAAGGAGATGCACTGAATGTGAACCTTTCATGTGCTTGGTGTCTTTATTTCTGAAAACGGTCTTCATTCTATTGACAGAGCACTCTGCAAATAAACCCCTTATCTGCTACCAGTCATCCCACAGGGGAAGGACTTTCTTAGAATGTTGCTATGAGGCTTAAGGAGTCATTTCTGGACAAGTGCAGAAGTGTAACAACAGACACCTTCTTCACATTGCTGTTGCTGGCTAGCAGATGGTGGCAAATTACACTAAACACTTTTACTTAAGCTCCCCCCAATCTGACAACTACTAGTATTATTTGTTCAGAAATGGCTCCATATATTGAGCTTATGTCACTTTAAGGTATTTATAATGGCACTGATAAACAATTTGTTGTTTCTCACTTACTGATACAAGTATCCTAAATTTACACAGACTGTTACTAATTTATATCAAAAGTATGTTTTTATTATATCAAATGTAGCAGGCTGAAAATGAAACACAAACACAGACATATGCATGAAAACATCTTTATATTGTACTGACTGATAGTTGGACTTCACAGTTACAGCAACATGTCATTTGAACAATTATTTTGTTATTTAGTTTTTTTGAATAAAAGTACACTTGTTTTGTCATACCTTTTCTGAAAGTGATTATTTTATATTCCATTAATCACTTGAATGACAATCAAATCTTTTTGTCTCTTTTACTCTCTTTCACTTGCGCATGTATACAGCAACAAAGGTGCCTACAAATAAATAAAATGTATTATTATTATTAAAAAGCAAATCCGTGCTTGAAACACGTTCACGATGCCCTTGATTTGACACTGTTAGTATTATTTCGGTCTTACTTGTGTGACACATTGATAATGTACTAGGGGGCTCGCCCACCCTCCATCTATCATATAGTGCCTGTCACTATCTATCTATCTATCTATCTTGATATTGACAATCTATAGATAAATAGCTATGAAAGGTATATATATAATAGAGAGATACATCAAGCTTATGTCACATTAGAGTAATTAAAAAGGCACTGATAAATAATTTGACTTTGTAGCGCTAACTTTATAAGTACCATACATTTACACAGACTGTTACAGACTTGGATCAAATGCATGTTTTTATTATATCAAAAATGTCCGTTTAAAAATGAAACATGCAAGCACACACATGTTTAAGCAAACATGTTTATTTTTTACTGACTGATATTTGGATCTCACAATCTTTAAACCTTCACAGCAAGCCAAATTGTTGTCGTTTTTAAGGGTGCCATTGTATTGACGGCAGAAGACAGAGCAGCATTGTAATGGTCTATTAGTTCTGATGGTGTGGTAGTGGAAGGAGAATCAGGCTGTAATTGCAATACAGTGATCCCTCGCTATATCGCGCTTCGCCTTTCGCGGCTTCACTCCATCGCGGATTTTATATGTAAGCATATTTAAATATATATTGCGGATTTTTTGCTGGTTCGCGGATTTCTGCGGACAATGGGTCTTTTAATTTCTGGTACATACTTCCTCAGTTGGTTTGCCCAGTTGATTTCATACAAGGGACGCTATTGGCAGATGGCTGAGAAACTAGATTGCTTACTTTTCTCTCTCTCTCTTGCGCTGACTCTCTGATCCTGACGTATGGGGATTGAGCAGGGGGGCTGTTCGCACACCTAGACAATACGGACGCTTGTCTAAAAATGCTGAAAGATTATCTTCACGTTGCTATCTTTTGTGCAGCTGCTTCCTGAACCGACAAGCTGCACGGTGCTTGCATACTTAAAAGCTCGAAGGGCACGTATTGATTTTTGACTGAAAAACAAACTCTGTCTCTCTCTCTCTCTCTCTCCCCCTGCTCCTGACAGAGGGGGTGTGAGCTGCCGCCTTCAACAGCTTTGTGCCGCGGTGCTTCGCATACTTAAAAGCCAAACAGCTCTATTGATTTGTTTGCTAGAGATTGTTTTCTCTATCTATGTGACATTCTGTGCTCCTGACACGCACTCCTTTGAAGAGGAAGATATGTTTGCATTCTTTTAATTGTGAGATGGAACTGTCATCTCTGTCTTGTCATGGAGCACAGTTTAAACTTTTGAAAAAGAGACAAATGTTTGTTTGCAGTGTTTGAATAACGTTCCTGTCTCTCTACAACCTCCTGTGTTTCTGCGCAAATCTGTGACCCAAGCATGACAATATAAAAATAACCATATAAACATATGGTTTCTACTTCGCGGATTTTCTTATTTCGCGGGTGGCTCTGGAACGCAACCCCCGCGATGGAGGAGGGATTACTGTAAACGAATAAGGCTCTCTGGCCTTACAAGCTTGGGTGGCCCCGCCTCCCCCAACTTCACCCACAAAGTGCACTTTTTGTTTAAAGGGACAATGTGTCATTAACAAATAATAAATAAAACTAACAGAAATAACATAACAACATGACAAAATAATAGAAAATTAACAAAAACAACAATAAAACACGAATAAAACATAAATCCTCATAAATCCTGCCTGTAACACAACAACACAAAGCAAAATGGATAAACAGAGACAAATGAAAATAAGAAAAAGCTAAATTATACTGCAACAGAGTGATTTAAAAAAAAAACTATTTCATTATTATTCCTGGGCGGCACAGTGGCGCAGTGGGTAGCACTGCTGCCTCGCAGTTGGGAGATCTGGGGACCTGGGTTCGCTTCCCGGGTCCTCCCTGCGTGGAGTTTGCATGTTCTCCCTGTGTCTGCGTGGGTTTCCTCCGGGCGCTCCGGTTTCCTCCCACAGTCCAAAGACATGCAGGTTAGGTGGATTGGCGATTCTAAATGGCCCTAGTGTGTGCTTGGTGTGTGGGTGTGTTTGTGTGTGTCCTGTGGTGGGTTGGCACCCTGCCCAGGATTGGTTCCCTGCCTTGTGCCCTGTGTTGGCTGGGATTGGCTCCAGCAGACCCCCGTGACCCTGTGTTCGGATTCAGCGGGTTGGAAAATGGATGGATGGATTATTATTCCTTGTTCTCTGTTAGGCTTCTGTTCTTTTTGCCTTTGGGTGTTCTTTTTGGCTTTCTAGGGCTACGTACAAAATCTCCAAATGATTGGGAGCCACTTTCATTCCTAATCCTTGTTCCTACCAATAAACAAAATAAAAAAAAATGGTTTTATTATTTTTTTTTAAATGATTAATGCCAGATGTTATCCTTTTTGATAAAAATCTGTATAAAAGTTAACTCTTTTAGGGCTATTTTTTTTTTTGTTTCTTTTCTCCCAAGGCTGAATATTTTTCCAAAAACTAACTTTTTTTAAAAAAAGAACATAAAGTAATTGAAATCAACAAAAAATATTTACTTTTGACAAATGTTACTGTCTTGCATGTTGTATGAGCCTGCATACTCTATGATTTCACATACATATCACATACATTTTACACAGCAAAGTCCTGCAAAGTCTGATCTCGCTCAAAGCAGCCAATTTCAGTCATTGCCACATTGCACTGCTTACAATATGTGTTGCTTTGGTGCCTACTTTTCAATTGTCTGTTGCTGCACTTTCTCACGTATATTGTTAGTGTGTACTGTAGAGAGACAAGTCACCCGTTTGCCATCGTGCCATGCCACTGCCACCAAGTTTTCTGCCCGCATGAAAACTGTATTGTCACCTCTTTTCATCTTCAGCCTGTCTGGCTTCAACTGTGAAGGCCTGTGTCTCCTGTTCACCTTCACTGTGCAACAAGCTCCAATTCCTCTGCTCTGTAGCTCCATGAACAATTCTGGGCATGTATAAAAATTGTCCAAATGCACACAACATGACCCAAATGTTCATAGCCCTGAAGCAGCTCCAGCACAACCTGACTTGTCAAGGGACAGTTCTCTCTTTGAAAGAAATACTTTCCTGTATATGTAATTACTTTCAGGCAGAAACCAGTGTTTGCTTCTGCCAGTACAAAATCCTTTATGCCATACTTTGTGGGCTTGTCTGGCATATATTTGCAGAAGAAAAGATGGCCCTTTTATTTTATCATAGATTCATGCACAGACAAATCACAGCCAGGCTGATAAAATTGTTTCTATGTTGGTTCCACAATGTCAAGCAGGGGCTGAACTTTATGCATGGCCTTATAGCCTGCCTCACCCCATGGGATTTGCTTGTGTTTATTACAGAAGTGAATAAAACTTTGCAGCATCACGTACCTATCATCACGCTGCATAACCTGTCCAAAGCCACTAGGGGACAAAGCACGTTTGGACCAATACTCCCTGAAGTTATATCAGCAGTTCTGTCCCATCTCTACTTTTAATGCCAAAGCGTGCTTCATCTCGTCTTTTGTTGTGGGTTTCCACTTTGAAAAACGAGAATGCGATGCAAGCGCAGCCCGCGATTCAAAAAATTTCTCTGCCTACCTGTTTGTCTCATCTGACAGTAGCTGAAAAGCAGCATCAGGAGAGAGCAGCCTGAAGTAGTTCAGCAGCTGGTGATCTGTCGTGTCCAACAGCAAGCCATGCCGTCTTGTGAAGTCCGGTAGCCAGTTCGGCTCCCACAAATCAATGTCTGTGTATTCCTCCCACGCGAACCTTGCCGTAGATGCATCGGCTGTGCGAATGTGCTCAGCTGGCAGCGGATCAGCTGGCGCGGCATCGGCTGGTGTCCGATCAGCTGATGCCAGCTTCTCACTCTCTTGTTCGATCTCCTGATCACTGTCAATAAAATCCGATTCTGAAAAATCAGAGTCCGACTCCGCGATAATGCGCAAAACATTGTCTGCCGAGTGTTTTCTTTTCTGCACTCGCTTCGCTCCCTTGTGACATGTCAATGCCATCTTGCCATTGTTTACATTTCGCAAGTCACGCACACGCAAGGATTAGTTGCAGAGTTGCCTAGCATTCCTCCAAGCACAGAGGGAATGCCTGCGACGTGACAGTGAGTTTTGTCGCCATTAACAGCTGATTGTCGCCCTCTATCCCTGGATGTCGACTTTTGTCGACATTCGCCCTCAACCCCTCCTGTCGACAAAAGTCGACATCCCCCCTAAAAGAGCTACGATTCCCCACACTACGATCAGACAAGAGCCCTGGAAGTTTCAGTGAACACTTCTGATTTTAAATTATGTTTGCTCGCCTAATTAATAATTTATAGATTCAGGAAAGACTTAATGCTGTAAGCCCTTATTTGCTTTTTGAGTTTGACTTTTAGTGTCTTAATCCTGACAGTTTGATGACTCATTGTTAAGCAGTGTCCATAAAGCACATTACAAAGATACTGTATGCTGTTTGTCTCTTGTTGCAATAAAAAAGTTGCCGTATTCGTTTTCTTAAAACTTGTACATGGAAAACCATGCTTTCTTGCTTTCTAATCCCACACTGATGTGGTGTCAAAAGATCTAATGCTTATTTACCAAACACACAGAAGGGAGCTGATAATTATAGGGAAAGCTCAAATTACAAAAAACAAATAAGAACAAATAAAATCCCTTTGTCCCCTCCATGCATGTTTTTGTGACATGTTTATCAGGTGGCTACTTTTCTTCTTACCAGTTACACAAAGCAATCCCATTCTCACTTTCCATTAATCGTGTTCTCTCCGTCTCCTTCAAGAGTGTAGCTTACCTTCATTGTGCTAGTTGTCACGTTTTTAAGATTTTGTGCAGGTTTTTATGTCATTTCTGATTATTTATTCTATCAAGTTAGGGGATCTATTAAGTTTCATAGCTATGATTACAGTTTGGAAATTGTAGCATAAATTATGTCATATGCTGAACAACATCTCTTTACTATAGCATTGTGACCACGTATGTGTGTTGTAATGTGTGAGTCCTCTGTCTTGCACCCCAAAACATGAAGCTTAGTCTCAGTACTTTAGCAACACCAGCTTTATTCAGCTTGAAATAGGAAGAGCACGGTTATTTATTGTTGCACGATCGTCCACTCTCCTATACACAGCAGTCAGGCAGGGTCATGGCCAAGTAATACTGTGCCCTGCACATTTATAATGTTCCTTGTATCACCCATCAACGGCAGGCACTTATAGCATGTCCACGATCTTTTTAGATTTGCTTTTATGGCAAACTGCTACAGCGCTGGGAGCCTGCAGTTGCTTCAAGATGCTCTTCCGCGTGTTATCCCGTTGGGTGGAATCCCAAAAGAGTTTAGAAACCTTACTCTGCGTAAAGCATTTTTTTTTTTTGTGTTCAAATGTAGTGACTCTTCGGGGAAAAACAACTGTCATTGGATAGTTTCCTTGTTAAAGTTGCAAAAAAAGAAGAAAATTCTAGTGAGCCAACAGATAGCAGTTAGTTACAGTGAAAGTCGTCCTACACAATAACTTCTCTTTCGTCTCCCTCACACCAGCCATGATTCTTTTCAAAGGTAAAGTGCAGGTTAATTTGTTTTATGTATTTTTACTTTATATTTTGTATTAATCATTTTTGTATGAATAGTTTTGGGTTGTGGAACGAATCATCTGAATTTCCATTATTTCTTAAGAGGAAATTCGGTTTAATATATGAGTGCATTGGATTACAAGCACGTTTCCGGGACGAATTATGTTCGCAATCCAAGGTTCCACTGTACTTCCAAACTTCAAAACATTTACTTTAACCCAGCTTACCACCAACAGTGGGCTTCACAAAGACATCCTCTTGTCCTCTTGAAGCACCATAGCTAGAAAAGGAATGAACAATCTTTTAATCTTTTCAATTAAAAATTATATTTATTTGCAATAAAACCAATAGCAGCAACTATAAGTGATACAAAGAATTATACAACCTGGATGAGCCATGTCTTCACTCGGTCCCAGATGGCTTATTTTTCTTAGTTGCAAATTCAATATCCTTATTTGAAAAATTAAATGAAAAAGATTTCTTGAGAGACAGAGAGCTCTTTTCCAAGTGTCTAGTAGCTAGGAGAGAGAGCTCCATGAAATTGTTAGTTACAGCTTTTACAAAGCAGCCAAGACAGAGAATGGCTCCTTGTAAGTGTCTGCCTTTTTAATTGGGCTGAGCTCTTCACAAAAATGTCAGAAAATTAGAAACTGAGCTGAAAGAACACTTTTCAAAAAAATGTCTAATAAAAGGGAACTGAAAATGCAGACAATGTTACTAACTCATTATCACAAACTCAAGGTTATTTTTCTTATGGTTATTTTTCATGGTTAAGTCACCATGAGAAAAAAATAATTCAGTTGATCAATGTAGTACATTTTAACACTAATATATTTATACCTGTCAGGGTTCTGATAGTTTCTGATATTTTTATTTTTGTAAGCATATACTGTAGTTGTAAACCAGGCCACGCTGCAGTAAGCAATACTTGAAGTACAAGTGTCTAATTTGCTGACACCACTGCAGTCCATCCATCCATCCATTTTCCAACCCGCTGAATCCAAACACAGGGTCACGGGGGGCTGCTGGAGCCAATCCCAGCCAACATAGGGCACAAGGCAGGAACCAATCCTGGGCAGGGTGCCAACCCACCGCAGGACCCACTGCAGTCCTCGTCATTAATATCAGACGAGCGAAACATGACAACTACTTTAAAGCTACACAGACATCAGCATACATTATAGACTATTACTATAATTATAGGCTATTACTTTCTTACGGCAAGAAAAAATGAATTGATAGCACATTAAACAAGAAGCTATATTCTATTTTCTTCATAGTCCTTACTCTCTCTATATACTAACAGTGAAATTAACAGGATGCTGTCTTTTTTTAACAATAATGTGATTTACCTAATTCATAAAAATTTCACCAGTTTAAGTGAGGGTAAGGTGTTTTTATCTTATTAGAAATGATTCCAACATATGCCAATGCTTGGCAAATGAGATGTAATAAATCAATTTTAGTGATAAAAAACTAAACAGATTTAGAGTGAAGTCTATCATACCTTTCAGTCTGTAAAATAACATTTAATAATATAATTTCCAATATTTTAAAAATGAGACATCTGCCCAACTAGTTATTTTATCCTATATAACAATTTTATCTAAAGCTAAAATGACCAGAAATATATTGACATTCTTAAAAATGTGGGTAATTCTGCAGAAGCAATGACAACTTAAACATTTTGCATTCTCAGTAATAATGTTTTAACACTTGCTTTTAAATGTCAATAAAAGTAATAAAGTTAAGGTAACTCAAGAGGAAGAAAGTCTAATAAAAATATTTACACACACTCTATAATAAAATCTCATACCTTCCAGAAATAACTAAATATCATATTCTATTGCCTCAGTGTATTGAATTTTCCATGTCATGTACATGCTACAATAACGATAGCAGTATTTCTGTATAATATCAGTAATTAAAGTATGACTTTACTTATTATAACAATAGTCTACACATAGTGCAGCTTAACATATTATCTTATCCCCCAAAATTGTATTTTTTGATAATTTGAAAAGTCTACATGTCATTGTCTATAACTAAATTATGCACTGATCAGCTTTCATTTTAGTTTATTTTCTGTCATCCATCAGGTGTTCAAATTATATTTCTATTAAAAGAAAACAATATATTTCCATGTTTGCCCAGCATGCACTTCTTACATGTTGTGTCTTTGCCCTGCACTGCTCAGTTTCACAGAGTTTGATGTAGTATTGACAGAACCAGTGGTGTAACTAAAGGCAATGTAGGCAGCATAGTTTCACCAGGATGTATGGAGCTGGGGGGCCCATGGTGACTGCATGGTTGTTGTTTTGCAAGGCTTTAATATTAACATGCTTACCTATCTGACATAGAAATGAAAAGACTAATGGTGTTATCATTACCACAACCCCAGAAAGCTTAATTATGAATACTGTTTTATGTAGCTTATATGTTTAAAGGAAAAGTTTGGTATTTTTCAAGTTGAAGTTATTTCTTTACAAGTATATTATACAGTATATTAATTTGCCACATAAAAATGTGTTCTGAAGTGAAGCATTTTTTATAAATTTTAAAAAGAAGGGCACATGGGTCCAGAGATAGAATCTCTGTTCTGTAGTCGACTAGTTGATTATAACTGAAAACGTCACGTTACGATCACTTATACTCTTTCATCATAAACTCATTTTATTATTTCCCAAATATATTTTGCCACTGGACTGATGATGGGTGAGTTTTCCTCATGCAATAAGAACTGAACTAGTTCCCTGACCCCCTTAGAAATCTGAGTGAGCTGGAGCACAAGGTACCTGAACACACCAGTAAACTTACTTCAAATCTAGGCATACATCCATTCATGAGGTCAGTATAGCAGGCAAAGCACAAGACAGGAGTGATCTGTGGACAGGGCCAGTCCACAGTCCAAAAAAGGGTGAAAAGGCACACAGGCCAGGGGCAATTTAGCAACCCAAACTCATCTAAGTTCAATCAGGTTGAAGTTTAGTAAGTTTAGTACCAATGTTCTAATGTAGGCACAGTCTTCTTCTTCTTCTTCTCTCGGCTGGTCCCGTTAGGGGTTGCCACAGCGGATCATCTTCTTCCATATCTTTCTGTTCTCTGTGTCTTGTTCTGTTACACCCATCACATGCATGTCCTCTCTCACCACATCCATAAATCTTCTCTTAGGCCTCCCTCTTTTCTTTTTGCCTGGAGCTCTATCTTTAACATCCATCTCCCAATAAACTCAGCATCTCTCCTCTGCATATGTCCAAACCAATGCAATCTCACCTCTCTGACTTTGTCTCCCAACTGTCCAACTTGTAGTGCAGAATTGTCATTCCTGTCTCAAAGTGCCAGGGACTGCATGGATTTTCCATGTTCTCCTCATGTATTTGCAGATTGACTGGAATGAGTGAGTGTCAGTGAGTTTACTCATAAATATATTAATCTCAGTTCTTTAATTACCATACCCTCAGCAAGAGTGACTCATGTTGCATTAAAAAAAAGTTGATAGTTTGTAGCACTTCAACCTGCTGGATCGTATACTAATATTGTATACTAATCGTATACTAATATTATAGGACATTAAGGATAATATAGCTTGGCAAAGGAAGGTTGGGAGGGGTGGTGGTGGTGTGTTGTCATAACTCCACTCATGACGGCATCAGTGAGCAGAGGAGTGAACAGGAAATATATTCTTACTTTGGAAAATACAGAATGAAGAATCTGTGATAAAACAAGGTATTTCTGATTTCCTTTCATTATCACTAGGATGCTTCATAAACATGCAGGGCATGTTTTCTAAAATCAAAACCTTTGCTGTTTCAACGTAGACATATTTAGTACATTTTAAGAGTTTTTCATTCACCTATAGACCCATGTACCCTTCAGCTCCATTCCACAGTGCAAGAATATGTAATGTATTTTTAAAATTTAGAAAAAAACACTTTAAAACATGTTTGTGGCAAATAAATATATACTATGAATGGTAAGAAATAACTTTGACATTTGAAAAATACATGGAGTATCCTTTAAAGTAGCTCACTGACTGTGGTTGTTTTTTAATCAGAATTAATTTAATTTCTCATGAGGAGGGGCTGGTGTATTTGTTTCACTAGGGCCCATCAAATTTTACTTATGCCACCATACAGAATGTACAGTATATCATATTTTTGAAAAAAAAAAAACAAAAAACCCAACATTATGTCTGTACCGTCCATCATAGCTTCTCAACCCGAGAATTACAATTGATTATGGTAGTAAAGTTTCCTTACCCGGAGAAAAAACAATATATCTACATATATATGAACCTCATTTAACAGAATAGTTTGAGTGTGACAAGAAGGCATTACTAAGAGGGAGGTTAGTGATGCCTTAGCATACTGTATATAAGAATTGGGATAGCAGTAGCATCCCCAAGAGATCAGTGCTGATTTCTGCTGAATGAAACTCTCTTTTTTAATTTAACATTTTATTTTGTGCTGCTACAGACAGAGCCACTCTTGATAAGTAGCAGCAGTATAAACTTTATGTTTGTCCAACAAGTATTTAAGAAATTTTCGCTAAACTTAACATATTACCGAGCACAGTATGTCAGTACTCATAACAATGGTCACTGGCACTCATCGAAGATGTAAGACTCTGACCTTTTTTACTGAGGGCCACAGCTGTCGGTGTCAAAAAGGGAAGTTCTTGCATAATATAAAATCAGTATGTTTCCTTCAGAATGTTAGGCTTAAAAATAAAACAGAATGTGTATGTTTACTTGGTAATCATGTCAATATTTATTAATTTTTGAGATTAAATCTTTATAAAAACACCAATGAGCATTAAACAAAGAGACACTAGAGCACTGTTTTACAGTTAGTACGAACAAATTTAATACTTCAACCCTCTCTCTAATTAATAACTAAATATACCCACCATACTTTACTTGAATAGCTTTCTAAATAAAATTATTAACTTTTCATAAATACCAAATGCTTATATTAATAAGCTTTTCATTCTAGATAGATAGATAGATAGACAGATAGAGAGATTACACTTTATTTGACCCCATGGGGAAATTTAAATTAAAATTTATTTAATCTTATTTTCTAGAGAATTAATTCTTTATAGTCAAAAGATAGATAAGTGAAAGCACAACGAAGTTCTGATTGCAGATTACTGTCCACAAGATGTGCCGGAAAATGTGACCTAATTTGGTACAATGCAGAGAAATTATTCACACGTAATGAGAATCGCCTGTCGCAGTGTCAACAAATACGAGGCAGCAAAATGACTTATAGTCTTAATATTGCTAATACTTATTTTACATGCAGCTCATTTCATCCTTTAATTTTCTCACTCTCAGATTTAGATGGCACCATCATCCCCTCCTCTTCTGCATGCCCCACCTCCTAATTGTTTCTCATTTGCATTTTCTGATCACAACAGTTAAGTGGAGAACACACAATGAGCAGAAGTTCTGAGGCATCGAAAGAGATTGCTAGATCTTGGTTCATCACCATACAGAAATCTGAACAAACTAATAGAATGGTAAAACGGACAAGAAACAATATGTTCAGGTAAAAGAGCAAAAGGGTAATATCCTTTTAATATCCTATCTTGAGTGGATTGCTTTTCTTTATTGTTAAGATCCAGTTCCTAACGCAGCCTAGAATCATTTGAGGCCTTATTATGAAATTAGTAATATAGTTTTGAAATTCTTTACTTATTGATAGTGGTACGCAGTCATAGACTGTTTAGTAGATAATGAAATAGTGTTAGAAAAGTGAGCTACATTGCTTGTTGCATGTAGAGGATGAAATGTTTTATGGAAGGTTATATTTAGAGGTCTGGTATAAAAGTTTCCAGATGGCTCTGTTATGTATGTGTCATGTGCAAAATGCTGTGTATTTTAAGGAAGGAGGAAACATACAGATAGCTTGTAAAGTTGCAATTAATACTAAATTTCGTCTTACATTGGATGTATTAGAGTACATAGTAAAACATGTAAGGAGAAAAAAATACAGAATTTACTGCTATAGCAAGCCATTCCAACTGCCTGTGAGACTGAGTTTTAATGGAACATTAGGCTCCATGTAAACACTGTCATAATATAATCACTCAAACTGCTATTGTACTGTAGTCTCCAAAATCTTGTACATACTGTGTTTACATTCATTCATACATAAGTGTTTTTTAATTGAAGTACTATGTATCACTACTTATACAGAAATACTTCCATTGCCAATTTTATTTAGAGCATGCAGTCATGTCATGGGAGTTCTTCATGTTTACATGTGCTTCCCAAAATTTGGATGAAAATTTTTAGGTAGGCTTTCTGCTTTAGTACAGTTTTCATTCATTCAGTTTGTTCCTGTTGTTTTGTCTCATTATCTTGTTTATCTATACCAGTGCCAGATGCTGACCTTGTGTTCTAACTGTTCCCTAGTTTGTTCTTTTAAAACAGTTTCTGATTTATAAATTCTGGCTAGTGAGTTCGGTTTTAACCATGTTGGTTTTTTCTCTGATTCTGAGTCTCTCTCACCATAACAAATGCTTCAAAAATATTTCCACCTCTGTTGGCCCTCTTAAACATATCCTTGCTCTTGATATCTGTAAGCAGTTCATCTTTATAACCTGCTGTGCACTTGAACTATACATGAATAGACTGTGTAGTCATTATAAAGGAAGCTTTAGTTGAGAGAACAGTACCAGGACTCATATTTAAGCAGCTTCAGCAGTATCTATCTTAGAAATAGTACTGCTCTTGAGGATTATTTAACAACAACCAGCAAAAGAGAACAAATGTATGTAAGTATAATAAGTTTTGAATTTGTATGAAGCTGCTACCTTAGTGAAATACCAGCATTTCCTGATTATAAGGGGTTTGCAGTCATACACGCATGAGAATGTCAAGTGGACCTGGGTGATTTAACAATTGAGATGTCTTGTTCTTTTAGTTGATAGCCACACTAGTATATGCACAACAGGTCAATGTGTTTATGAGGCTGTGTAATACCATTTAAAAGATGTTTAATTCACATTTTCAGTATATTGTCATCAAAGTCAAGTTAGAATCTGTGATATAAGTGGAGTGCATTGGAAATGGCATAATGTTCAACTACTGTTACAAATCTCTATTAATTGTATTATGGGATTCTGAGTAATTACTGGACAAGTGATTGGTTGGTTTGTATTATAATGAATACGTCAGTAAGCAGAAATGGCGTTAACTGTTGTGATAGATAGCCAGAGACAATGCCTGGCTGGAATGCCCTTTTGAGTAGAGGACTGGGGGAGTGGACATATCACCAATAGTACCTCCCCCGGGACATGAGAAGGCAGCCCCCCTGGTTTACATCGGGGCCATGGGACTGGAGCTTAGAAGCTTAACCCTGCGTGGGCCCATGGCCACCACCAAGGGGTGCCTGGACAGTTCCAGAGCCGTGGTCTACAGCACTTCCGCCACGCCTGGAAGTGCTGTCAGAAGAGGAGCCGGATTCCCATGCAGCACTTCCACCACACCCAGGCGTGCTGCCGGAACTTGATCAAGGAGAACCTGGAGCACTTCTGGGTGCAGTGTAAAAGAGGCTGCCTCACTCCAGCAAGGGAGCTGGAGTCGGGAGGAAGAAGACAGATCTTGTGGGAGAGGAGTAGTGGCAGTCGGAGAAAAGAAAAAAGGACTGAGCTTTATTGGGGTTTGTGCATTGTGCTGTGCCAAAGAATAATAAACGTGTGTGTTCTGGACATTGTTGGTCTGTGTGTCTGTCTATAGCCAGGCTAATCTCCTACACTGTGTATTTTGTAAAGTTCCAAGTTTTCTTCCTCTGGCAGTCTTCCAGAACGATTTTGTATTAAATTCTTTTACCAAAGGATTTAGTAATTGATCATATATGTTTTTTCATAATTTTGTCTTAGATAAAAAAAATTAAGTGATAAACACACTTTCATTTGTGTCAGTGCCTTCCTGCTGAAGAATGTAATTAGCACAGTTAGTAACAGCTGTTCTGCAGCGTACTTATTACATTAATTATTTATCATCTTTATAATATGTTTGCTTAATATAAATTCATTTTTTAATTTTAATGGCCACATGACATTTCCTTGATTCTATGCTTCAGCCTTATATTAGCTGTTAAACACTGATGTTCTTTTTATCAAATCTGTAGATGTCTGGATTTTTTTATATCATACATAAATGTGTTTAGTTTATTAAATTAAATACCACTGCACCACAAGTGCTGCTGATTCATTGATTTCCCAAAGTCCAAAGACATGCAGGTTAAGTAAATTGCTGATCCTAAATTGGCCCTAGTGTGTGGTTGGGGTGCGTATGTGTGTTTATGTATGTTTGCCCTGCAATGGATTTGTTCCTGCCTTGCACCCTATGCTAGCTGGGATAGTCTCCAGTAGTCTCCAGTAGACCCCCGTGACCGCTTTCAGGGCAGGTTAGAAAATGATTGACTGACTGACTTTGTTGTAAAAAAAATACAAGTCATGTTTACACATTACATGAATGTATTCTTCTTCTTTCGACTGCAAGGAGTGGCCACAGTGGATCTTCTTTTCCCATATCTTCCTGTCCTCTACATCTTGCTCTGTCACACCCATCACCTGCATGTCCTCTCTCACCACATCCATAAATCTTCTCTTAGGCCTCCCTCTTTTCCTTTAGTCTGGCAGCTCTATCTGTAACATTCTTCTCCCAATATTCCCAGCATCTCTCCTCTGCACATGTCCAAACCAATGCAATCTCGCCTCTCTGACTTTGTCTCCCAACCGTCCAACCTGAGCTGACCCTCTAATGTCCTCATCCCTAATCCTATCCTGTAGACCTTCCCTTTCATTCTTGCTGATACCCGTCTGTCACAAATCACTCCTGACACTTTCCTCCACCCATTTCACCCTGCCTGCACTATTTTTTTCACCTCCCTTTCACAATCCCCGTTACTCTGTACTGTTGATCCCAAGTATTTTATAAATGATTAATTACAAGATACTCACACAACATAAACAACAATATTACATAATGGTTTACAGTTTTTATGTGGGTTTTGTTTCTGTGTATTATTTTTACAGCCCAAAAAAGCTTATCGTAACTAGGACTCTGTTCATCCCAAAACATCCTATATAAATGTTTAATAGATCTTTCTATTTAATTCTTCACTTGTAGTCATTTAAACATGTTCAGATAATTTGAAAATATAATACCTTTCCAAGCATATCCTGTAATCCACCAAATAAAGTGTTTGTAAATTGATTGTGTTCAGGTGGTTGCACTGGGTGAAAACCAAATGTTGGAACTGAAAATAAACTGGTTCTTTTGTAAAGCATTTGATTAAATGGCCATGGAATGTTGCAGGCACAAATTAATAAATTATCTTACTATCTGATTTTACTAATTTTGTCTCCACCTAAGCCAAAAGGTCCTAAGACATTACAATGACATGTAATTTGCTTAAAAAATAAAGCTCTCACTCGCATACTGTATATATATATAAATATATTTAAAGAACATTATATAGAATGTTTATTATTTTCCTGTCTAAAAAACACATCCTTTAACTATAGAAACATACACTTTCTATCATTATTTTTTAAAAATAAATCTACAAACAAAGCATAGAAAATCACAGTGGCTCAATTTACAGTCAGCAATTACTTCAGCGGCATCTTTTTGTACTCAAGAGAATATGGAATTACTTTGTTCTTTATTATTGTTTTCTCCTAAGAATGATGCACTGATTGTGAAAGTGGTTGGGTTAAACACTATGGGCATTCCAAGGAGAGAACTTGAACATCACTGTAGTATGCTGCTGTCTATGTTTCTGTGTGTGCAGAAAACTTTTTGACATTTGTTCTTATTGTTGCTAATTAAAGTGAATGAAGACTGCTGCGGAGTTCTTTGTATTGCTTACATTTGCTGCTGTTGGTTTTGATGCAAGTAAATATTTTCAGTAAAAGTTTAAAATCAATGCCTCTGTCTGATTGTTACTAGAAAGCAGAAAAGCTACAATAGATTGTCCATTCCTTGTCTTACTGTGGTCTCTTAAGGGTACTAGATGATTCACTTGTGAAGCCCTCTATTGAGGCTAAAACTGTGTTGAAGTAAAACTTTGTAAGTGAAGATAGTGAAGATAGTTCGAGGCAGCAAGCAGTACATCATTATGTCCTCACAGGTGGTGCAGTGGTAGTGCTGCTGATTTGCAGTAAGGAGACTATGGAAGATTGTAGGTTCACTTCCTGGTTCCTCCCTGTGTGGATAGCGCTTTGAGTACTGAGAAAAGTGCTATATATATGTAATGAACTATTATTAATGGTCCCTCAGGTTAAATATGAAGGGTACAATATGGACAGTGAATCAAGCAAGAGGTTGCAGGTTTTGACATTTCTTACTATCTATTAAGAAAAGAACCTAAAGGGTTGGTTATTACCTTTAATGTTTGGTTGCAACAGATGATCTGAAAACACAATAAAACATCATCTTAATAATAATCTTGAGTTCATCACAGCATCCTATGTAAGCCAGCACTCTGTTACTCTTATTAATTGCTTCTGGATACTGTCTGAATATGAGCAGTGACTAGTCTATTTTTAATCCAAGTATTTCTCTAAAGTGTATCCTCAAAGGTTTTCAACTTGCTGTTGTATAGTTATGCCTAATATTTTTATATTTTATAATATTTTTTCCTATCTTAGATGAAAAACTTTACATTTATACACATATCAATTTTTCCTTCTACATATGCACCCAAACCTGAATTCTGTCAAGTTAAAATTTTTGCTGGCTCTAGGTTACCTATCATTGGACCTATATTAGTCTGACTGGCAAATATATTTTACTTGTTAGTTATTTTTGTATTGAGACAATTTATATAAATTAAAAAGGGCAGCACCTCCCCCTTTGAGGAACCTGCATTGTGCATAAATTAATTCAGAATCGTTTCTCTAATCATAGCCCTTTAGTTCTTGTGTTTAAGCCACGTTTGCACTTTCTACAGACTGCACTTTGATTTACCACTTTAACATCCACTAACCCCTCATGAGGTACCTTATGAAACGCTTTTTGAAAATCAAGATAAATAATATGTTCAATTCTTCTTATAATTTCCCACATCTAAATCCATGTTGATGGTTTTCCAATTTTCCCATGTAACCCATGTTGACAGTTTACTAATACACTCATTAATTTGAGTCTTTGGATGTCTTTGACTGCTTGAAAGATTAATCAATTAAACCAATATTCAAAACATTTTCCTTAAAATGATGGTGCTTTCAGTGAAAGTTGCTATGTATATTAAAGATCCTCTTTGATGTTGATCCATTAGATCTAAACATTTCTTAAAGAAAACATTTCCTCTCCCAAGCATTGCAAGTAAGGTCTTATTAGACTTTTTTGGTCTGTGTCTCTTTTATAGGGCTATTTAGAAAAAATGTTTAATGGATTCTGTAGCTGCAACTTAGCAAAAATAGGACAAATAAGAATAACAATCTTAATACTAATTAGGCACCAAAAGTTAATGGCAAGGCAATCTACATTCATAGGAGAACTAATCAAGGACATTTTATCATTGATCATCCGGGTTTTCCTGTATGTGGTAAGCACTGTGCAATTTCTTGCTCAGTCATAGGAATTAAATACTCTTAAGTACAAGTGTGGCAAGTTATAGACAATAGACAATAGCATGACTGCCTCAGAGAGCCTAGTGTATTCTAGAAGGGACAAATGTTCACTGAGAAACCGATCTTTCATTTTTTCCTTCAGCTAACAGCTTAATTCTTTTACACTCATCTCATGTTGGAAGGAAAATAACTTCTGTAGTAAAGAAAAACCAACAAATAGCTTGACTTTAATGTTAATGATACACATTGAGGCTGCACATTATCATTAGAATAAAAGGCTCTAAGAAGAATCTGACAGACACCTTTTAGTCTTCATGCTACTGAACTCACCCAGCTGGACCCAGATGGCTTTGGAAGAAATGGCGCAAAAGCTACATATCTTGTTGATTTCCATACAATTTCAATCAGTTGTTACTCCATGGTGAATACAGCAGCCATGGAGTATGGTAGCAGTTTTTAATGACTTTATTCTGATGTTGCATATAAACATTACTGCAGGAAAAGATGCAGTTATAATACTCTCCTTTTATGCTTTTACTTCTTTCTGTAATGTGAAAATTCTTTCAAAATCCTGTTATACTAAACATTTGTGTCAGATCTTTAACTTTAGATTTTTTCCTTCAACGTGTTTGGATGTTTACAATTGGAAAGGACATTGTATTGCACAGCTTTATTGTGTCACATTTTTTTGTACAAATTAGATAACTAAAATTCATAGTATAAAAAAAATGGCAGAAATGGAAAGAAATCTACCCACAGAAACAAGATCTTGTTGACTCCCAATGAATGCATTTAGCAGGATAAGTAGTTCAAAGACAGCTAAGAAAAGAAACAAATTTGACCATAGTGTTGCAGTTCCGTTAAAAGAATTACCAAGTCAGAGAATGTGAAACCTGATTCCAGGAAGAAAATTTTAGAATTTATTCTTGAGAAAATCTACTCTATATATATTTAGGCTTAGGATTTTATATGTATATATAAAATCCTAAGCCTAAAAGTGCAACGATTTTGTGCAACAATTTTATGTGACGTTTTTATGTCACTTTCTTGTCACGCTTTAAATCAGGCTTATTTTAAAACCTACATATATATGTGTGCTATCATTCTTTTCAGAATTTATCAAACTTTAATCTGATGTTGTTAGATTTTCAGATTGTTATTCTGTTTTTAAATTATAAACTAAAAAATATCAAGAACTCACATCCCATGAGACAAGACTTTGTACCAACAGATTTAACCTCGCCCAGGGCCGGAAATAAAAGACAAAGAGTAGATGACAAAGACAGCTGCTGTACAGGCTTTTAAATGTTCGAAGTGCCGCACAAGATGCAGATCACGCTGCATGGCAACAGCAGCAATCCAGCTGCTGATCAAGCAAAGAGGAGGTAAAAAAAAACTGTATTTGTTTCCCATTGTATCACTGAATTTCGAAGGAGCGTCCGCATTTCCTTGGGGTGCGTTTAGCCCCCCTCTTTACAACACGAGCGGCAGAGACGCAAAGTGGCTGGTGCATATTGCGGGCAAGGGAGGGTGCCAAGCGAAGCGAGCATGGCGTAACCCCCTAGTAATGATTATAAAAAGAATCTATAAGCCCAAAGGTCTGTTGCAGAAAACAAAGGAAGTGTTAACTGAGCAAGTCAACAAGGAGTTCATGGACACTTACATGAATACTGAGGTACATATATTGTTGCTGTGGAATGAAAAAATAAGTAGGTTAGAGACCTTTGAAATGTAGACATGGAAAAATATGAGAGGATAAAATGGCAATAACACTTGATTTGCAAATATCGATCATGTGCCATTTTTAACATCATTCAAGAATAAAATGACTTGAAGACATTCTAAAGAGGGAAAGCTTACTGCTAGAAAAAGCCATTTGGGCAGCTAAGAAATTGTATGCCTAATATGAAACAAGGAGCTAGAGAATGTAAGAGAGAGGCAACAGATGTTTTATAACTGCCTTTGGGAAGAACATTAGTAAAAATAATATTACTATTGCCTTTGAAGCACATCCTTTAGCTGTATATCTTTACTAACACATTTTAAATGAAATCTGGAATTTGTTGTGTTAAAATACAGGAAACAGAAAAATATTATGTATAAATATGTTCAGTTTCACCATCATCTTGCTGCTTGCTAACAGCTAATCTCAAAGTGCTTAAATCCACATTTAGCACAGCATTATTAACTTCTAGAGCGGCAACCTCATTTTATAATATTAATGAATATTGCTGTCATCTAATTAATCCCACCATCCTACCCTTCATTTACATTCACAACAGCAGTCCTGGCTCTTATACTGTCAGGATCAGCAGCCTTCCTCTAGTCCAAAACATCTGGCACTTAACCAAGTCAGTTTAATGAATAGAAATCCCTAGGAGTTGTTTTAACATCTGTTTGCAGGGAAGGGGAAGCTGATGGAGACAAAGGCAAACATTTCCATGGGATCATTTTGCAAGCCACATCCAAGGACTGTTAAAGAGTTGTTTGCAAAGCTGAAATGTAATAATCTGAATAATTAGTTGACTGATTTGCCATTTCGAAATGAAGATGTAGCTTTACTTTATTTTCAGCATTTTCATACTTTCTAGGAAGTTCAAAGAGCTACTCTGTAGTATTATTTAAATAAATAAATAATGTTATTTGAAGATTCATTTTTAACTGAGTACGACTGCATGTTCATGACCTTCCTTTCAGCTTCTAAGTATCTCTAACATCAATAAGACCAAATCTTGTCTCTACAAGGAATACAGCTGTTTTCACATAATTATATAAGGCAATGAAAAGCACACAGTAAATAGCAACACTCTGTAGAATCATTTCCTTGTTTAAAATATATTCATATAACTTTGCAGAGGGATTTCCAGTGAATATTGTCATATCGTGGAAGTCAAAAATTGAATATTTGCGTCAAAGAAAGACGGCACACAAAATTAAGCATGATAGCCGTTACATAAATCTTCCTTTTCCCTATATTTTTTCAATATTCTTCATTTTTCTATTAAGCAATAATCAGATATTTTAGATGAAAGCATGACTTACTGTATTTGGATAGCCTTTTCTTATCCTTCTACTACCTGGGTGTTCTTTCAATCAAATTTTCTTAAAAATTCTGTCACTAACAGATAGGAAGCCAATTGATGATTTCATTCTTAAACTTTGGAAAATTGTTTTAAGGAGCGCTACAAAATTGCATGCACAAATTTGAGCAATCATATATGAGCCTTGAAATGCATAACTTTGGGAACAGCAAATAAATTGAAATTAACTATGATGCTATTATGTATGCAGTAACTGGGAAAAGATTCTTCTCTTGTTGCCTTGAGGATGAAACAAGTGATATTCACGGACCTCACAATTTAAACACATCATTGCAAACATTTGGCATTTTGGTTCTTAGTGTAATTAGTTGCAAAGGTCAACGACAAAGAAATGAGCTACAAATTTTAAAAATGGTGGAACAGTAGTGATAGTTTCACAAAAGTAAGCTATATTTTGCTTTTGTAAAAGAGAGAAATCTTATACTGTGTGAAGGCTTGCTACAGGACAGCATGCCTGTTGATGCCAAGTCTGTATGGAAAATGTATTTCTTGTTGATTCTAAATTATATTTCGTTTTTGTTTTAATTATCGCATGTAAAGAGACACAGTCTAGTGTATGTTTTTCAGCCAGCTGGTCATTTGAATGTCTTGGATCTTATAAATGTTGACCACAGTAAAATCTGTCTTAATGGAAAGTTATCATTTCTCATTATTGTGTACTGTCAGGCAAGTAAAAAAAAATTCTAAAGCAATAGGATTTTTAATATAAATTGCTACAGCTTATATATGCTGCATGTGTTCTTTTATAAGACAATGCACAACATTAGCCTATCTTGTTTCACACTTTGTATGATAACTTGCATTATTTTTCCTGAAACCTTAACTATAAGGTTCTGTGGTTATACTACAGTTTTTGACAATCCAATGCCATTAGATTCTTTTCCTCTAACAAGTATTCATGCACAGCTTAACTTTTAAGATGTCAATTTATTGCTTTTTTGATGCTGAGTTGCATAAGACTGTCACCCTCCACATCAGAAAATACATGACCACCAATGCAATGCATGTAAGTAGAAAAGAACAAAAAAACATTTGCAATGGTTGTTAAGTCTGAATACTTCTGCTGTTCTCAAAGAAAGAAATAAAATTGCTTTGCCTGTGAAAAAAAATGTATTAACTTTTTGCAAATTACATCAGTGTTTACAACATCAAAACTGCAAGGTATTACATGTCCTTACTTCTTTTAGTATCAATAGATGTGGCTAATAGTAGTATAAAATTATGTTATTTTCTTATGTTTTATCATAGAAAGGCTCTTTAAGACACCTCTCCTCAAAACATATATTTCTCTTACCTGAGCAGATTCTTTTTAATGTGAAGTACAGCATAACATCTAATTCTCTTTTGCCCTGACCTTTAACAGCACTTGGGATAGACAGCCCACACTTTATTTTCTACATTGTTCTATTGTATCAACTCTATTGGAGTGTCTTCCTCACCCATCCATCTAACTAATGCACTTCAGTATACTATTATAATGTATATTATACAATCTTATTTGCTCAATTGAAAGAAAATTAAGATGTGGCAATACACACCATACAACCTTATAGAGCTCCATCTTTCTCAGGCAGCTCTGTTCTCACATTGCTGTTAAGGATGTTCAGTTCATGTGCAGTGTATAAAAACTAAAGTCTTATTGGTTTTGGAAGACCCTTAATCAGCTGTGTTACTGACTTTATAAGATACTCTAAGGGTAGTGTGGTCATCTAGTCCCTGAAGGACTTGTAAATCTTTGTCTCCCCACTTATCTTCCAGAAACAGAAAAAAGGTGTTGTACCATTTTAGCCATGATGGATGCAGTGAGAAGTCAAGCAATATGACACCTTTTGTTGACTAATTGTTCAGTAAGCCAATAAAAGATATCAGGTGTCATTTTGCTTTACTTTTTACTGGAAGCAGAAAAACAAAGTCTGCTTATGTAGTTTAGTACTCAGAAGCAGCGTTTGTAAAACCACACCAATAGCAGAAGGCTAAAGCAAAATGTGTACACACAACCTCATACCCAGAGGTGGATGTAATGAAATACACTTGTGAAACCATAAGCTATGTGGCAGCAATCAATATCAACAATAAAACACACACACACAAGGGTATACACACATTAAGAGTATACAACTGTCAATAATTAAGTAATTAAACTAAAAATAAACTAATATTACTGACACAACCAGTTCAATATGATATAAATGAGCAGTAAATATTAATTACGTGAACAAAGTACTGAAGAAAGTAAAGATGAATTCAGAGTTCACATAAAAGTCTGACCGACATGTTTCAGACACGGTAATTCCTTCTCTGGTGCTGAATATAGTCACCATAAGTACGGTAAACAACTATTGTAACAAATTAGCATTTTATGTTATTATGACAAAAAGTGGTATTCACAGGGTTAATCAACTATTAATGATAGTAGCGACTTTACCAAGGTTGAGACAAACAACCAGACAGCTTAATGCAAATCTCATCTTGAAAATTGTGAACAAAAGTGAAAATACAAGTCAAATATGACTAAATGAATGTTCAAAATACTACTAAGGAACTTATGGAATAGTTAACAAATACCGAAGCTGGCAAAGAAAGATACAATGAGGGGTTATAGATAACCAAGAGTTTTACACAGTCCACAAATGTATAATCTCAGGTTCCAAGTTCTGTTGTGTGTGTTCAAAAATAACAGCTCAGTTCAACAGCTTCACTAAGCCGACCTGGAGTGACCATTCCTAATTAATAAATCTGGAATGCCTGTATTACTAATAGGAGGATTTTGTAACCTCTACTTCTAGAAGTTTATGGATTTCAGTAATGGAATAGAGCATCTGTTTTTCTGTATGCATTTTTTTGATGAAATGTCTCAATATCAGGTGCTTTTGTTTTATTATTCAGCTATAAACTTAACTGGTGAAGGCAGGTGGTGCAAGTGCATTAAGAAGGGTGGAGACTACGTTGAGAAATGACATTATCAGTTTTGTTATGGTTCGTTCAATTTTGTAATAAATCCCATTTTCTAACTTTACCTTGACTCCTCCTTGTAACATTTGACGAGGTGTCCCTCTGCGTTCACACATGTGACTATTACTGCTTTAAAGTGTATATTCCAATTAAGATATCTGTCCATCCATCTGTTTCCTAACTCACCTATCAAGTTCAGAATTGCCAGAAGCTATTCTATATCCTGGTAGCAGATGAGGCACAAATCCATGGCAGGGTATGTTCACACAGACCCACATCCACTTCTATAGGCCTAGGTTACAGTTGCCAATTAAGATAATATTAATTTATACGATACTTAGCAATAAAACCATAGTACCCAAGGAAAACCCCTCTCGTGCAGGTTTGAGAATGTTCAGACTCATCACAGGCAGTATTTGGCCGAGGACCTGAGCAAAGAAAACTAGGAAAGTGAGACAGCAATACTAACCACCTTTTTCAACATGTTACCCACCCTCTGAGTACATGATTAAAAACATAAGTTACTTTCAATTATATGCAGACAGTACTACATCAATCATATTTCTGCAACAATATGTTTAATTAATTGCTCTAGACCCAGAGGCCACCCAGCCATATACAAGGAGCACATACTGATCAGCTGATAGGAATATTCTTTAGCATCATTTAATATGTACCTCATCTGCTTAATGGCAGTTGCCATTGCTTCAGAATACCTATAATTACATGCTTGATTGACTGTGATACCCATGCGTTGAGGCCTGTACATCCAGCATATGGGAAACATCAGTTTGCCTACAATGCAAATATATTCATTGAACAAGTATTTAAAACTGCCCTTACATCACAAAATCACCTTTACAAAAGAAACAGTTGCATAAAATGCTGTTCATTAACTACATTATGGCATGCATTAAAATCTTTCCCCTTTAACCTTTTGAATAAACCCCCTCTGTAGCTAGATCCAGGACTTCTCTCTTGGTGAAACTCAATCCATTACTCTTGGAAAGCACACGTCAAACATTCTTGCTCTGAAAACACGAGTTCCCATTCTCTATTTTCAGATTTGCTAATAACACAAATGTAACTGGTGTGATTATTAATAATGACGAGACATCTTAATTTTATGGTAATGTAAAATATAATGTCAATAAATAAAAAATGCTGTATATCAGAATTAACACAAACTAAATTTTCCTCAAAGAGTAGCATGGCTTTATAAAATAAACTCAAGATGCAAGTTCAAGTAACAGAAGTGAAACCCTAGTAATATAATCATAGAACAAAAGAGTTGTTTTTGTCATCAGTTGCAGTTTACATGAAAGAACATAATTTTGTGTTCAGTAGGGTGTCAAAATATTGCCAGCTTTTTTAATCACTTTAGAACATAGCAAGGCACCTATCTCCGCTAACCAACCAGTTTTTAATGTTCAAAACCATACCCTAAATAATGAAATTTAAAAAGGTCACAGTAAATGAAGCATGCAAAAAGATCTATATAAATGTTAATACAGTAATAAATAAACATGTGCAAGCTTACAAAGTGGATATTTTCTTAATTAAACAGCACTCTTCATAGTATGGTGTGTTACTTAGTTTTCATTAGGCCAACTGTTAAATTTTTGCAGCTGAATATAGAATAAGCCTTTTGACTTTCCCAAGCCAATTATGAAAATGAACTGTTACTCCAGGGATCTATTTGGCAAGCTAAATGAACACACCGGAAATATTAGTGAGACGGGTAGGATTAACTTCTGTCCCTGTGAATGAAAAAACCCAATTTGTACTACCTGTATTTTGTCACACCTTAAGGATGTGATTCCTTTTTTGACATTTTTTTCCATCCTGTAATTCATTTATTTCAACTTTAAAATTCATAGGGAAAATCCTTTCTAAGCATGAAAAATATAAAATCTTTAAAGAGACTACTGTGTTCTGATCAGCATTCAAAGGCTCACTATACTTTTCACTTACTTTTTTTATATTCTTTAAGAGAGAGTGAAGGTAATGGTAGTAAAACATAAAAATATACAAGCAATTCGGAGAATAAGAAACCTAATTGAATTGTAGTAAAGCTAATAGCTGTACAGATTATCAGAAGAGGTACACTGCATACAACTCGGATAAGCTTAGAAACATAAGGTTTGATATATACACTGTATACAATGTAGTGTAACAATATATGTTGCATTAAAGCTTGAAACTAATAACTTTGTCTTATAATTGATTGTGACCAATAGCAATAAAATTGATCCAGTTGCACTCAACACCTTTTCCCTTCACTCTCCGTTGTCCTTTGGAAGAAACCCATTTTTTTCATATCAACTATCCAACAATATCTTATTTGGTCTCAAATTTGGCCTCACCTCTCCAACTCTTCTCCCTTCTTTCCAGCTTTGCTTTATATTCTGTCTTCATTAACCAACCTATAGAGCTTTTATATACATTACCCTTCACTTCATTAGTGCCAAGGGCACTAATTTAGAAGTCAGAATAAAAGACAACTCCTAGAATTTCAGCTGTGTACCTCTCAAACGGGCATCCATGCTGTGCTAAAAGCACATTCTAAGTAGAAGAACTTCACTACTTTTCCCCAAAACCTGTGTGTATGTTCTGACCAGGTGCATCACTGTGTGGTTTGGGAACGGAAGTTTTTCTGATTGCAAGATCCTACATCAGATAGAGAATGCAGCAGAAAAAATCATGAGGACTTCTCTACTGTCCATTAAAGAAATCTTTATCAAGTGTTGCAGCTACAAAGGCTACAGCATTGTGAAGGGCTGGTCCCACACCTCCCATAGCCTCTTTGTCCCACTTTCATATGCCAGAACGTTCTCTTGAAACAAACTTCAACTACTGTTTCAATTAAACCTTGATGCCCTTCACACCAACCTGCATAGTTTTCTTCACCTCCAGTTGCTACTACTGATGGCAAACAGATCCCCGATATACTGTAAGTTAATGAAACACCAGCAGATTATCTACAGTTTAAGATTGACTATTTCACTTACACTATAATTTACCATAAGAGTACCTTATTCATCTGGTGACCAAATGGTTAGTCATTGTAGTAAAGTTTTCCTCTCACTTATAACTGAATAGCCTTGCAAGTCTCATTTCATGCAAATTACTATGGCCAGACATACTAAAGCACAGATGGAATTCATTACAGAAGATTTTTTATTACTTATTATTATTATTATTATTATTTGGGTTATGTTATTTATGTTAATTGGCAATTGCAAATTGTTATGTGTGTGAATATGATGTGTGTGTGTTTATGTGTGTGTGTGAGTGAGAGTGGTCCTTGTGATAGACTAGCTTGTCAATTCCTGTTTTCAGCTTTTTCCCCAATCCTGGTGGGATAGCTTGTAGCCCCTGCAACCCAGAAATGGAGTGAGAAAGTTTTAGAACCTAGCTACTGAACTCAGTCCATTGAGGGTTACAGTGCCTGCACAGTCCTCGAATGCATCTGAATGTTATGCCATGCGTACATTTTGTAAACTTCTGTATATTTATCTCTGACTTTGATGGGAAATGCTGAAAACCCTTTTATAATTTCCCATTGAAAATTAAGTACAATATGCATTTTTTATCATATCACCTGCATAAATGCAGGAGCTCAAGTACTAAAAACATTACTTAAAACATGTGGTTTTTACTTTTTATTTCCTATTTGAACAAAGACAATTTCTTGAACAAGATCCTGATCAAAAAAAAGCAAAAAAGCATGCATAAGCAAATTCATAGGAAAAAGCTAAAGCAAACACAGCTCTCCATTAATCTCACCAACTCAAGTGAGGGACTTTTAAATTTTAAGGTAGCCAGGGGCATTTTTCACATGCTGTGGTTACTCCCTTGTGCATGTGGCCTCCTTCAAGTACAGATACTGCACAAAGTTTAACTGGGTCATGAGAACACTAGATAGAGGACAGCAACACAAATATGACAGCAGTTTAAAAAGTGGATACTATGCACTTGTGAATATTATTATGATTCTCCCCAAAAAATATGTAAATTAAAGTCTAACTGAATGTAGATCTTCCACTAATATGCAATTAATCAGGGAATGGGTAGACGATATGACTCAGCAGTACTATACAAAAAATCACTGACTGCTCTATAAAATTCTTTTAGGTTAATATAAAAAAAGCAATGCTTGAAAGGTGTCATCCAATAAGGGTTAATTTTGTTTCTAACCACAGGAAACACTAGAATTACTAAAGCCTATAAAAAAACTTGTAAACCCGGCCCACGTTAAATCCCTTCGCACCTCTCCGTCAGCGTCTTTTTTCTTAAAACTAACAACATCATATCTGGGGTGGTGGTGGTGGGGCGGTTTTATCGTGATCATGACTGAGAGAATAAAAGTGAAAAAAAAAGCTAACTTTTACAAGTACTATAAATGTATACCGGCTGTTACAGACACAAATGAAATGTATGTTTTTATTGTATAATATTAACAGTAAGAGCAGCTAACTACTTAAAACAGTAAATGTGCACAGCACCCAGAATTGAACCTGCAGTCTTTTGATTACAAATGAGCAGTTCTTACCGCTGCACCACAGAAGCTGTCGTATTGCACTTGCACCTTTTGTGAAAGTGTTTATTTGATATTTGGACTTCAGCCTTCACATTATATAGTTCATGTCTACATTTTGTCATTTATTACTAAAACATGAAAAACGTTTCTGTTTTAACAATGTGTTTACATAGATTGTTGTAGACACGGAACACACATGAAATGTATGTATTCCAAATAACGATCTATTATTTTCCCCTCTAAAACTCCAGCACTTCACTCCAAGATAATCAAGGCTTGAGCTGGGAAAACTTCTTCCCCATTCTGTGGCGGTGGGGGGATGAAATAGCAGGCAGCTTGCTGCTTGTGCTTATCAACACATTTACAAGACAAAAGACGCTGATGGAGAGGTGCGAAGAGATTTAACGTGGGCTGGGTTTACAAGTTTTTCATAGGCTTTGGTAATTCTAAGTTTCCTGTGGTTACAATAGTAAACATAATTTAAATGCAATTTTTGAAAATATGTTAATTTATAGGGACCATACCTTGTCAGGGCTGATACAGATGAGTTTCCATTCATTCCTTTTAGGCATTCAGGGGCTACTGGGCGACAGACAACTTGGCGAAAAGACAACTCGGCAAAAGACAATTCGGCGAAAATATAACTCGGCGAAAGACAACTCGGCGAAAAGACAACTCGACAAAAGACAATTCGCCAAAAAGACAACTTGCCGACATCCTTTATCAGTTAGGTAATAGTTAGGTTCAAAGAGTTTTTTAATGATATTTAAATGACAAAGTAGGGCGCCGGAAAATCCACAGAATCACCTGCTTTATGAGAGTCCCAATACATTGAGAGTAAAGATATTCCTTAAGCCATACTCGCGGGTCACCTTTTGTATTCTAAATAACATTATCATACGATTACAATCAATACAATTTATTTAAAGGATTAATAATTTTAGTTGCAGAAGATAATGTAACATAAAGTTTGTTCCATCTGCAGAATAAAGTTCGTTCATCAATTATATAAACTTATTTTCAACATTTTAAATCATGTCATTTAAATATAATTAAAAAATCTCTTTGAACCTAACTATTACCTTACTGGTAAAGGATGTCGCCAGGTTGTATTTTGCAAAGTTGTTTCTTCGCCGAGTTGTCTTTCACCAAGTTGACTTTTCACCAAGTTGTCTTTCCGCCAAGTTGACTGTCGCCCAGTTGCCACCGATCCCCTTTTAGGATAGTGGGCAGAAGTTTTAAATTGTTTACTAAATCTGATTTAGTTAGAAGATTCACATTCATTCTTGAAGTTATCTCTGAATGGTAGACACCTGTTAACTATTTTCACTCTTTTATATTCATATGCCAATTAATCTGCGGTGGGTTGGCACCCTGCCCAGGATTGGTTCCTGCCTTGTGCCCTGTGTTGGCTGGGATTGGCTCCAGCAGACCCCCGTGACCCTGTGTTCGGATTCAGCGGGTTGGAAAATGGATGGATGGATGGATGCCAATTAATTAAGACAACAGAGCAAATGGCAATTTGAGTTACAGCAAAGAGAATGATGATAAATGGATCTGATGGACAGATGCTTTATTTTAGCTTGTATCAAAGTTTGCTCAGAATTCTTTCTTTTCTGTACCCTCATCTTCCTTTCTAGGTGGCCTAGGTCTACAGGACTGAGACTGTGTATGACGTTTCTTTTGAGTCTCTCTTTTACAATTGACTGTGGACTCCTCAGGGGCTTGTTTTCTCCACAATGCTATTTCTGATGTGTTTGATTTTCTTACTTCTGTTCTAAACTATTTGCTTTAGGGAAAATTCCAGCAAAAGTTGCCATTGACTCTCACTGGAAATGCCCTCAGTTCTTTTCAATTCACATCTGGAAATTGCCTTTTTTAATTTGATCCTTCTGGTGTTGTTGGTGGTAGAGATCAATGGGGCATCTGGCTCTTACATCCATAAATGGTCTGATATAATATAGCTGATCTGAGTATGAATGCCCCATGGTTCTGGCTACAACCATATTCCATAGCTTTTCTTCTTTTTAATGGGACTGATACTGTGCTGTTCCATTGCTTGCTGGTCCTCTTCCTGTTCTTCTTAGTTTAAATGAGGCAGGGTTGTATTGTGTTGTGTTACAGGGGCGTGGGATGGAGGGGATTAGTTTGGTAAAATGTCTTGTATTTTTTTCAATACGTTTTGCTCTTATAATTCAATTTAATAAAATATTCAACAAATGTGCTTAAAATAAATGCAGTAGAAATAATGTTTTTAAATAATAAAAATAATTACAAAAACACTTGAACAAGTATTACATTAGGGAAAATTAAAAACCCATATTCCTCTATTTCAATTAAATAAATGTAGGTAGCTATTGAGCTACTGAGACTACCATTATTCTAATGAAAACTATCAGAGTTTTGAATGTCACTATATTAAAAGGAATGCTTTTTTATAGATAAATTAATTAGAACAATAAATGTGTCTAGAAAGAGTGACATTTCTTTTGTAAGAAAGAAACCTCTAAGCAAGGAAAGAAGTGTTCATAATTGGAGTTCATGAGAAATAATTAAGAACCATAAAGACCAAATTGAAAAGCAATTGAAAAGAATCCAATGGAGAGTTGTGTGACCAGAGAGTAGCAGTGCAAAATATAAAGTTGAGCTGTAAAGCAATTATAATGCTAAAATAAAGCATAAAAGTGATATAAGGAATGAGAAACAGGACTGAGTATGTGCTGCCCTAAACATGTACAAACCCAAGTATGCTGGTAGACTAAAAATAAAAATAACTAAAAACCGTTGTGATGGAATCACAAGAAATTATCAGAACAGGTGTACCAAGTGTATGCATGCCAAAAGACCATATAGTTAAATTACCATGTGGAACAGCAAATCTTAAGCATAAAGGACTGGACAAAAACATTTTTTGGGAAACAGTAAGCTATATCTGAAAGTTCTTTTCTACTGTGCAATTTCTGTATTGCACAAAAATGTTAGTTTGCTTTCTTTAAGACCAATGACATAGAAAAGGGCTTTTTATAATGTGTGAGATGGCAGGAGCCAGGTTGTTCTAGATGAAGATATACATGAAAATTATACTTGTTACTTTTTTTTTTTTATATAGTGCTCCTGGCATTGTTGGGTGAACCTCAGATCATATGTTAGTAAGATTTGTTGTCAGTTTTTTTTTGTAATTAAAGGCTGCCAGTTTGCAGGTGAAGGAAGAAATGACAGCAACCTTATAGAATAGCAAAAGAAAAAGAAGTCATTGGAGAAAGAGAAACAAAGGTGCAAGTATGAACACACATGAAAATCTTATTATGTGCTTGTTCTCCTGATTTTAAAAAAGACTATAAAAACTACTCAGGTTTATGGGTGATCTAGTAGTGTCAGGATCTGGATAGTGCTGACTATGAATTTTGCTATTTTTGACATTTTTTATTGATTTTGGTGCTTTGTTAAGTTTCTCTTCATCAATGTATTTGTTTAGTGTTAGCAGCATCATGTTGATATCATTATAAAACATATAAAGGATCTAACATACAGGGCTTACCTGTTGGATTTTTTGGTATTTTTATGGGGAGACAGTGGTGGTTTTGTCAGCTTTTATTTATTTAGAAAAATAATAAAGAAAAAAGAAATCAAATTGCTTTGTTTTAGACACAATCAATACTGCAGAAAAAGTACAGTGTTTGTTTCTAGAACTATTTCAAAGGGGTTCAGAGTCATTCTCACATTTGGGGATCTACAAAATAAGATTTAAACAAATATCAATTGAGGTTTTGTTTTTGGTTTTGACCTTGAACATGAATCTATTTCTGCAAAGACATCTTAAATGTATTTAATTGTATGGCCTATAGATATCTTGACAATAGGTTTTGTTATTTTGAAGGCTCCTTAACCTCTGCCTGTCATTTATTGAATAATCCCCTACAAGGGGTCCATTTATTGGCTTCAAGCTGCAACTTTTCAAAGTATGTAGCTTTTCTTTGTTGTGTCCTGCGGTTTATAGGCTTCCTGTACTTAATGATATTTTCGTTTCTAAATTCTCTGATGTGATGGATGATATTATGCTCTCCTATGATGAAGTTGGTAATTTTGACTAAAATAAAATCTTCTTGCAATTCATTTATATTTTAAGTTTCTTTTTAGCCATGGCTGGTACAATATCAAAGTATTTATCACCAGTTCTACCTTAGCAGAAAGGTGATTTTACGTTATATGTACACTTTTCTTATACGTGTGTCATTCTGTTAACATGGAGCACTTTGTTTCCTCATAAAAAAGTGCATACTAAATAGTATTTGTGTAAAATCCTTGTAACATTCTGAAAGCATTTGGAATGTCAGTTTATTTACATTCCCATAACAAGATGGCAGATTGATTATACAATAGCACTGTGTATACTCTAGCATTCATCCGTATAAATAACCACTGTCAGCTTTGCCGTAAAAGCTGGATGATACATTTCATTATGCTGCTGATAGAACGATAAATTACAGTTAGCCTCAGAGATACATTTGTCAAGGGTACATACCTGTTTATTGATTTTTCTACTTGGCCATATGGGTATGAAAAAGAGGAGAAAGAAATCAATTATATTGCTATTTTGGATCCATGGGACTGCATATGAGCCTGAAACTGACATTGTCTTAATATCCAAGGAACAGAAACAAGTTCATCACATTTTGACATGCAATGTCAGTTAAGCGGATTATTGTTTAAGAAGAAGCACTTCATCCTAATCACATAAAAAATGAATCGGCACTTACATTGTATATGGTATTTAAAACTCTTACCATATTGCATAGTTTCACAGCAACAGTATGTGACAATATGCTTTTGAAACAGTAACAAATTCTTCAGTTTTTTTTTAAGAAATAAAAACATTCATTGTTTTATATGAGTATGTCAAACAGCGGCATCATTGAGGTAGTAGCAATAAAACTGTCAAATTTTTAATTTTTTTCTCTATGTCTAGTTATAATTACAAAATAAATTGATGGATTAAAATCAGAGAAATGCTTTAGGAGTTGAAGCTTTTTAACTGGATTTTCATATTTGTGTACGGCTGCTTTAATCTTCTTAACCTTGGCAATAACAAGACAAATATGAATGGCAAAACTGTTTAAGTTTTCAAATCAATCTTTCCATTAATATTTTTGTTTTTAAATTTCAAATAGGGGCATTTTTTTAGAGAAATGTTGTTTTAAAGAGGAACACATCCACTTGCAGTGTGATATTCTGGCAGATGACTACAATCTCGACTATAAACCCCAAATCCACTAATTAGTATGACAATGAACCACCACTAGTTTAGGTTAGTGTAGTTAAATGCCTTTCATACTTTAAATCAGAAGAACCTCTGTGAATTTTCACATGCAGCTAACAAGGCAAAATAAATAAAATACTTACTTGGAGTGTAAACAGCTTGACACATTTTCAGAATTGAACATGTCAATGAATATCATTTCATATTTTTAAGAAGACAATAATAAATTGCCAACAGTATGTGTTTAAAAGACAGGCATAATCTAAACATGCGCCTTGTGCTATTTATTGTTCAATTTATGATTCATAAAGCACATACCCTAGTTACTTGTTGATTATGTTACAAGAGAAATAATTGTGTCTTATGTTCAATCCATATACCAGCAAATTCTTTTAACAAGCATGCATTTTAGAGTTTTAAGGAGGGGTCTTGTTCAGAAACCGGACGCCACTTGAGACGGCCTTTCCCTCGCCCAAACACTAACCTTAAGGTCAATAAAATAGGTCCCTGATGTTAAGTTACTATTTTAGGGCTAAAATGATAACAGAAATGTGAAACCTACTTATATACCGAATCTTAATTATTGTGAAACAACTAAGTGGCGTCCGCTTTCTGAACAAGAGCCTTAAGGAGTTACAAATAATGAATAATAGGAAGCAGGAGAAACAGTTCTGACATCATACTGGCTAATAATAATACACCTTAATGTACTATTACAGTATACTTTAATTAAAAAGAAAGATCAAAGTGCAGAATATTTTTGTCTGTCAATTGGAAACACTTTTCAGTATCTTTTAATTGCTTTTAGGAATTTTTTATTCTCTTCCAAGATCAGATCAAAATTCTTGGCATCCAATATAATTTCTTTTAGCCGTCAAAATCTCTTCTACAAGGAAAAACTGTTATATAGTCTACAAATGTACTTCAAATCACTTACGGAAATTACTGATACTATTCTATCCATCCATTCACTTTCTAAACTCTACCTCTTTCAGTATAGGGTTGTTTGAGAATCAGAACCCAGTAACTTCAAACATGTGGCAGTTCTCTCACTTCAATTCAAAAGGAAATTTTATTTTCCTGTTATTGATACGTGCCAATTGTATTTAACAATATTTTGGAAAAAAGCATGCGTTTTGCACATTTTGAGCATATAACTGGATGACCAACATATTCCTTGGACATTTTTTCATTGTTTGCAATTGTATGGCATAGGTCAGTGTTAGGGTTGCCACCTGTCCTTTAAAATACGGAATCGTCCCGTATTTGAGAATGAAATTGCGCATCCCGTTTTGAATCAATACGTATGCGTCCCTTATTTTTTTGTATTAAAAGTGGTAACCCTAGTCAGTGTTTGCCTGTATTATACCATAATTTTATTTTTCTCCATTATGCACAAAAAGGAATGATAAAACTTATTTCTTGCCCACTATATAAGAAAGGGCTGAGCAGACTCTTTTTCCTCTGGAAGCTTCTGTAACTAATCTTCTACAACTCTGTGATGGTGTGCAATTTTCAACGCTGTGGTGTGCTGTGCTGGTAACATCACTCTTCAAGAGATGCCTACCAAATTGACAGGCTAACTAAAAGGGCAAGCTCAGTTATAGAACACACTGTGGACCCCCTGGAGGTAGTAGCAAAGGAAAGCATGAAGAAAAAACTGAGTGCAATTATGAAAAATGTTTCACATCCACTCTCTGATAAAGTAACACTGAGTACTTTCAGCCAACAACTTATTCAGCAGAAGTGTGTCAAGAAATGCTACTGGGGCTCCTTTATTCTTACAGTAATAGGTCTGTATAATGCCTTACTGTGACTGTGGCTGCATGGTCAAAAGTTTTCTTTCTTTTTAATTTTCTTTCTTTTTAGTCATTCTGCTGTGTGTTCAGACCGTAGTGTGAATATATATATATATATATATATATATATATATATATTTATGTATTTTTGAAGCTAGTTATTTATTTACTTATTTGAAAGCGTCTATAAAAAGCCAAATTTCCCCCTGGGGACAAATAATGTTCTATCTATACAGTATATACTGCATATAATCACCCCTTGGGGGATTAATAAAGTATATCAAATTCATAAAACTAAGGTTTCCATATCTCCATATCCAATCATCTGTAGACAGGAAAGAATAAAGACCTAAAAATAGGAAGTCATTGTAACAGAGAAACGTTGCGCTAGACAACACAAGATGCTGTATCTAAGGATCAGCTTCTGAAAATCACTTCAAAAACTGCAGCTATTTTACACAGAAGTACTTACTGTTATCCTGAAGCAATTAATAAAAAAAATGGAACTTTTTTAAAAAAAAATGGAACATACTTTTTAGAAACTTAATAAACTGCATACCATTAGTTAAGCCAATGAAGTATGAATAATAACTAATAATAAAACTTTTTTTTTCTGACAGCCAAAATAAGTCACTAAAGGACCAGTGCTCATGTAAGGAAATACCTTTTCTGAGAAAAATGCTCTTGTGAAAAGAATGGAGATAAATGCCATCAACACATTGTACCATGTGAATGTCACTGAGAGAATAAAACAGAATAATAAAAAAAAACAAGTGCTAACTTTTACAAGTAGCCAAAATTGACACCAGGTGTTACAGATTCAAATGAAATGTATATTTTTATTATATTGTAGAAATAATAATAATACCAGCTCACTACTCAAAACACAGAGCAACGATCTTGAACCCAGCACCATTGGGTTATAAGGCAGCAGTTCCTGTCCCTACACCATTCAAGAACACATGTAAACTCCCTGTCGATTGACATTTCAGCTTGAGTTTTTAACTCAATACAGCCACATGTAAATCAAATGTTTTTTTTTCCTTTGGTTATATTCTTGAATAAAAATGCATGTGTTTATTTGATATCACTGCAAGTTTTTGCTTCTTGAACACTGTTGGGTGCTTCTTATAGATTTTTGGGTGCTGATCATGAATATACCATCATTTACCCATCACATACCGTTTCAGAGAAATCGACAGTTTTGTCATGATTTTTTCTTATATTTGTATCCAAACATTTTCGCTCCAGTAAGTGGCTTATCAACAACGGTTTGTGCAGCCTGGGCATGTCCAGGCATGGAATCAGGCCAGGTTGGAAGCTGTTCTGTGGAAGCTGACATCCTGGGCATGCCTGGGTAGGTCTGAACGAGCTTGACGCTGTCTCAGCATGCTATAAAGGTGGCTTGCATACACCAGTCTTGCTCATTTGGTTAATATAGATAGCTAGTATGTATGTATAGTATCAGTATAGTAAAGTATAATATCTGTAGCTATGTAACAGTAAATAAGCTTGATGCTATAGATGTTTTGGTGTCGGGCAATATGTCTCGTCAATGTCGTAACAGCCGCGATACATTCTGCTGTATCTTTGGCGAATATACACTTGCGCCTCAGAGACATTGGATGACTGCTCTTGTGAAGAAAGCTTATCATCTGTATTTCAGCTGCAAAATTGGTGATCAAGACAAGGAATGGGCACCTCACATTTGCTGTGTGACATGTGCTGTCAGTCTGAGAGCCTGGCTCAGAAGCACTTGAAAGATGATGCCGTTTGCTATTCCAATGATATGGCGAGACCAGAAAGACCATGTAACAGACTGTTACTTCTGTTTGACAAATGTGTCTGGTTTCTCTGCCAAAAACAAGAAGTCAATTGAATATCCTAATCTGCCTTCAGCAATGAGACCCATGCCACATGACGACAGTCTTCTAATTCCGAAACCACCAGAGGATTGGACCTTAGACAAAACATATGAAGAAACTACAATGCAGGGTACTGACAGTGGCATTGACCCGGATTTTGAACTGTGCTCATCAGGCGATCCACATCTGATAACACAGTCTGAATTGAACGATTTGGTCAGAGATTTGGGTCTGTCAAAAGCAAAAGCCGAACTCCTGGGTTCGAGACTGCAGGAATGGTGTTTGCTGTCACCAGGTATGAAAATTTCTGTGTTTCGAGGCCGACATCATGATATAATCAAAGTTTTTTGTACAAGTCAACAGTTTCTGTTTCTGTTGTGACATTGAAGGATTGTTCTCGGCATTGGGTTGTGATTACAACCCGGAAGAGTGGCGTCTCTTCATTGATTCGTCAATGTTAAGCCCGAAAGCTGTTCTGCTATACAATGGCCACGTTTATCCTTCAGTACCTGTTGGCTATGCAGCACACATGAAAGAAACGTATGAGAATATGGAACTGTTGCTGAAGCACGTCCAGTATAACAGGTACAACTGGAATATCTGTGGAGAGCTTAAAGTCGTTGCTCTGTTACTAGGACTGCAGCTCGGCTATACAAAGTACTGTTGTTTCATCTGTGAAAGGGACAGCCATGCCAAAGAGTTGCATTATTCGCGACAGAACTGGCCACTCTGTAAAAAGTTAGTACCAGGACAGAAAAATGTGGCACATGAATCACTTGTCAACCCGGCAAAGATATTTTTGCCTCCACTTCACTTAAAACTGGGACTCATGAAGAATTTCGTGAAAGCGCTGAACAAGGAAGGCGAAGGTTTTCGTTATTTAAGACAGATGTTCCCAAGAATAACTGATGCCAAGAACAAAGAGGCCATTTTTGTTGGCCACAGATCAGACATGTTATGAGTGACAAGCAGTTTGAAGTTCTGTTAGTTGGGCCGGAAAAAATTGCCTGGAAAGCCTTCAAAGAGGTTGTTGACAATTTTCTGGGCAATTACATAGCCCTAAACTACATTCAGCTGGTAGACAAACTTCTCAAAGCATAAAACACAATGAACTTCAACATGTCACTCAAGATTCATTTCCTCCACTTAAACTTGGACATCTTCCCCGCAAATCTCGGTGCTGTCAGTGACGAACATGGTGAAAGGTTTCACCAGGACAGTGCTACGATGGGGAAATGATACCAGGGCAACTGGAATCCGTCAATGCTTGCTGACTACTGTTGGACATTGAAACGTGATGCACCAGACATTGAATGCAAAAGAAAATCAGGAGCAAAACACTTATAATTCCAGTGAATTTAATAGCTTATGCGAAAACATAAACATGACTAAATATGTTATTGTCAGTAAACATATAAATGTTGATTTCTCAGAATTTCTATGTGATGCAGTAAAACCAAAACTATATTTGTACACACCCAGTAGGTACCTGTCACAATCAGCAAAAACTTTTCAGGAAGCAAAACTTTTCAAAAAAATTGTTTTGCAGTGTATTTGGACTAAAGTCTTCACATATTATATACACTTTTTGTCATTATTAGTATAACATGGAAAAAGTTTCTACTTTAGGTTTGTGTTCAGCATTTCTTCCATTTCTCTCATTTTCTTTCATCCTACACTTACCCAGATCTTTGTAGACATGGAACACACATGAAATAAATAAATACATAATTCCAAATAACAATATACTGTACTGTATTATTTACCCTATACAACTCCAGGCACCCCACACACAGAAAAGGAGCCTTAGCTTGAGCTGGGAGAACTTTTTGCCTGCGAGCTGAGCTCCGTCAAGATGGGGAATGGGACTGCAGTCTGCTTGCTACTTGCCCTGATCGACGCATTTACAAAACAAATGACCCTGATGGTAGAGGAGTGAAGGGATTTAAGGTGGGCTCGGATTATGAGTTTTTTCATAGGCTTCAGGAATTCTAGTGTTAATATATATGTTTACATAAAAATCAGCACCGAATTTAAAAAAAAACATGTGTCTAGCTGATCAACACACATATATATACTTTATTATATGAAGGAAATACCCTCATTCTTTTATGCAGTCCAAAGTTACTTCCGGGACTGTATTCAAATAAATAAAACAATACCTGCATTTGAAGATAAAAATAGTATTGGCAAGATATGATCTTGAAAGAAATGATGCATATATCTGGTTAATACATCCTGCCTGAAGGTTTTGCATACATCAAAGAGTTAATCTGCATGTTTAAACTGACCTCTGAATTAAAAAATATTCTAGGGTTGTTGGGAGAATTTGTTCTAATGATGATTTATGCAAAAATCATACAATTTAGAATGCTCTTAAATATTCACACAATAGAAAGCATATTACATTATTGCAGTCTCTGCATAAGATCCACTCTGACATCAGCATCTGCCATACTGATATGAATGAAACACCTGTCTGAGGTCAAAAGGTATTCCCTTATCATTGCTGCTTTGTTGTACATAAGACTTGAAATAATTTTAACGTGGATCCACCTATCATGGCAAATTTAAATGAATAAGACTATTTATATTCATTTACTTCAGCAAACATTGACAGAAGTGTGAAATAATGAATAATAATGCTGTAGACTATAAGCAAATCCACACGTGGTGGAATTTTGAGACATTTATGTGCAACAAAGAAAGGGGTAATTTTTGGGGAGGGAAGTGTCTTGGGATCTGTTCCAACCATACCTGCTATATGACTGTCATATACTCACATCCTTTACCTTGTAAGTGGTCAGCGTTTTTTTTGGAGTCTATCTGAGCTATATGACTTACCTGGTGACTAAGCACTCATTATTGAACAATATCCCCAGGTCTGGTTCCAGGATTAAGGCCATATTGTGGGGAGGAGGAATGAATATATTAATGTTTTCATCTTCTATTGTAATTCCAGGTTTGCTTTTGGCATTTTCAGTACTTAAGGAGACATTTTGATAAGGCTCCTGCTTTATTTATTTGCCTTTATCTGTAGATGGGGTTATTGTCTGTTAGACATAGATCAAGTTATCTGAAGCACACTTGTTTTAAGAAAAAAAATGCAATTAATTGATATACACAAAGACCATAGAAACTGTATTACTGCTTAAATAAGTCAGCCTAAAAGATAAAAGAGATACACGACAGGCGAGACTGACAAACAAATAATATAGTTCATTCAGAGGTTTTCTGGAGTTTTTATAAGCTTTTTCATTTGGCATTTATATTGAATTTTTGTGTGATGTCACAACCCATTGATCATTGCTCTAATGCACAGATACCATTTTGATGAGGCTGAACTGCTGCAAACTGGAGACTCTTTTATTTTCCCAAATAGCCAAAAGCTTACCTGACACAGTTAGTCACGTACTTATTGCACAGAAGCATTTAAATATTTAAATATCAGGTTGGACCCCCTTTTGCCTTCTGAAGTGCCGTAATTCTTCATAGCATAGATTCAACAAGGTGCTAGAAACATTCCTAGTGGATTTTGGTCCAAATTGACATGATAGCATCACGTAGTTGCTGCAGATTTGTCGGCTACACATCCATGATTCAAATCTCCCATTCCATCACTTCCCAAAGTGGATTGAAAATGTGGTGCATTGGGAGGTCATTTGAGTATGGTGAACTCATTATCGTGTTGAAGAAACCAGTTTGAGATGATTTGAGCTTTGTGGCATGGGGTGTCATCCTGCTAGAAGTAGCCATCAGAAGATGGGTACACTGCTGTCATAAAGGGATGGGCATAGTCAGCATCAATGCTCAAGTAGGCTGTGGCATTTAAATTATACTCAGTTGGTACTAAGGAGTCCAAAGTATGTCAAGAAAATATCCCCCACACCATTACACCACCACCACTAGCCTGAACCATTGATCTTCCTCATCTTTCGGCTGCTCCCGTTAGGGGTTGCCACAATATACCCAGCATCTCTCCTCTGCACATGTTCAAACCAACACAATCTCGCCTCTCTGACTTTGTCTCCCAACCGTCCAACTTGAGTGGACCCTCTAATGTACTCATTTCTAATCCTATCCATCCTCGTCACACCCAGTGCAAATCTTAGCATCTTTAACTCTGCTACCTCCAGCTCTGTCTCCTGCTGTCTGGTCAGTGCCACCGTCTCCAACCCATATAACATAGCTGGTCTCACTACTGTCTTGTAGACCTTCACTTTCACTCTTGCTGATACCCGTTAGTCACAAATCACTCCTGACACTCTTCTCCACCCATTCCACCCTGCCTGCACTCTCTTTTTCACCTCTCTTCCACAATCCCCATTACTCTGTACTGTTGATCCCAAGTATTTAAACTCATCCACCTTCGCCAACTCTACTTCCTGCATCCTCGCCATTCCACTGACCTCCCTCTCATTTACACACATGTATTCTGTCTTGTTCCTACTGACCTTCATTCATCTTGTGATGATGCGGGTTCAGCTCCGTGCTCCCATCCATTGTGCGGGAGTTCTTGAACCCAACACCGTCGGTAATGTCACCGATGAGCTAGACAGTGAGGCAATAACATTTGAGCAAGGAAATGATTCAAAAGAGCAGAGTGCTTTTATTTACAACAATCCAAAACAAAAGTGCAATTGTGCAAAGTTCAATAAATAAATAATCCTTAAAACATGTGGGGGTTAAAATCAATAAATAGAAAAATCTTCTAAGAATAACAAGATTAAAAATCCAACAAGAAGCAATCCTTTAAAATTACAAAGCCCGGTGTCTTCCTTTACCATGGCGGCTCCCCTGCTACTCCTATCTGGGCTGCTCTACAGGAGAGTCGCCTACCTGCAGGAACAGCTGCCCTTCACTCAGGTCCAGTAGCCTTCCAATCCTTGGCTATGTCATGCTCCAAACCGGACCGAGACTTTGGATATTTCCCCAGCAGCCAAGGCGCTCACACTGGGGCTACACCAGCCCAAAGCCTTCTCGACATCCCGCTCCTATAGACGGTGAAGTCGATGCCTCTACTGATCACTCCAGCTACTTAGTCGCTCAGCTGGAGCGACCGCTTCCTTTAACCCCACTGAGTGTCGGCCGAACACTCCTCTCGTGGGCTGTCTTCCCAGCTGCCTGCTTTCTCTCATGCGAGCCTGCTCTTGCTCGCTCGCTCGCTCTCCTTCCTCACACCGGCTCTCTCCACTTGCTTCCTGTCTTCTCGCCACCTCCTGTTCTCTTTCTTTCCTTTACTTTTTTCTTTCTGTCCCCCCTCATAGCCAACTCATGCTTCTATAAAATGCCGAGAGGACATAGCAGCTGCAATCATGGATGTGGGCAGTCTCTCACCTGTGCACTTAAATGAGAAATTCCCACACCGCAGATCGCCCTGAGACCTGCTACAGCCACCACGCCCCCTTGCTAAGCCGCAAGCGCGGTGATTATTCATTTAAAAATGAACTGGCCTTTGCTGGAAGAGCTGTGGACCCATATCACCACACCTCTCCTCTCTAGAACATATCTCCACCTCTCCAGGGTCTCCTCAACCTGCTCCCTACTATCGCTACAGATCACAATGTCTTCAGCAAACATCATAGTCCACGGGGACTCCTGTCTAATCTCGCCTGTCAACCTGTCCATCACCATTGCAAATAAGAAAGGGCTCAGAGCTGATCCCTGATGTAATCCCGCCTCCAACTTGAATGCATCCATCACTCCTACCGCAGACCTCACAACTGTCACACTTCCCTCATACATATCCTGTACAACTCTTACGTACTTCTCTGCCACTCCCGACTTCCTCATACAATACCACAACTCCTTTCGAGGCACCCTGTCATATGCTTTCTCCAGGTCCACAAAAACGCAATGCAACTCCTTCTGGCCTTCCCTACACATCTTCATCAACATCCTCAGAGCAAACATTGCATCTGTGGTGCTCTTTCTTGGCATGAAACCATACTGCTGCTCAATAATCATCACCTCACTTCTTAACCTAGCTTTCACTACTCTTTCCCATAACTTCATGCTGTGGCTCATCAATTTTATTCCCCTGTAGTTACTGCAGTCCTACACATCCCCCTTATTCTTAAATATCGGCACCAGTACACTTCTTCTCCACTCCTCAGGCATCCTCTCACTTTCCAAGATTCCATTAAACAGTCTGGTTAAAAACTCCACTGCCATCTCTCCTAAACAACTCCATGCTTCCATAGGTATGTCATCTGGACCAACGGCCTTTCCATTTTTAGTCCTCTTCATAGCTTTCCTTACTTCCTCCTTGCTAATCCGTTGCACTTCCTGATTCACTATCTCCACATTATTCAATCTCTTCTCTCTCTTGTTCTCTTCATTCATCAGCCTCTCAAAGTACTCTTTCCAATCTGCTCAACACACTCTCCTCGCTTGTGAGTATGTTTCCATATTTATCCTTTATCACCCTAACCTGGTGCAAATCTTTCCCAGCTCAGTCCCTCTGTCTAGCCAATCGGTACAAGTCCTTTTCTCCCTCCTTAGTGTCCACCCTCTCATACAACTCATCATACGCCTTTTCTTTAGCCTTCGCCACCTCTCTCTTCACCTTGCGCCTTATCTCCTTGTACTCTTGTCTACTTTCTGCATCTCTTTGACTATTCCACTTCTTTTTTGCCATTCTCTACCTCTGAATACTCTCCCGTATTTCCTCATTCCACCACCAGGTTTCGTTTTCCTCCTTCCTCTTTCCAGATGTCACGCCAAGTACCCTTCTTGCTGTCACCCTTACCACATCTGCTGTAGTTTGCCAGCTGTCTGGTAACTCTTCACTGCCTCCCAGTGCCTGTCTCACCTCCTCACTAAACTCAACCTTGCAGTCTTCCTTTTTCAACTTCCACCATTTGATCCTTGGCTCTGCCCTCACTCTCTTCCTCTTCTTGATCTCAAATGTCATCCTACAGACCACCATCCTATGCTGCTTAACTACACTTTCCCCTGCCACCACTTTGCAGTCTTCAATCTCCTTCAGATCAACTCTTCTGCATAGGATGTAATCTACCTGTGTGCATCTTCCTCCACTCTTGTACGTAACCCTATGTTCCTCCCTCTTCTTAAAATACAGTGCATCTGGAAAGTATTCACAGCGTATCACTTTTTCAACATTTTGTTATGTTACAGCCTTATTCCAAAATGGATTAAATTCATTTTTTTCCTAAGAATTCTACACACAATACCCCATAATGACAACGTGAAAAACGTTTACTTGAGGTTTTTGCAAATTCATTAAAAATAAAAAGCTGAGAAATCACATGTACATAAGTATTCACAGCCTTTGCTCAATACTTTGTTGATGCACCTTTGGCAGCAATTACAGCCTCAAGTCTTGTTGAATATGATGCCACAAGCTTGGCACACCTATCCTTGGCCAGTTTCGCCCAATTCCTCTTTTCAGCACCTCTCAAGCTCCATCAGGTTGGATGGGAAGCGTCGGTGCACAGCCATTTTAAGATCTCTCCAGAGATGTTCAATCGGATTCAAGTCTGGGCTCTGGCTGGGCCACTCAAGGACATTCACAGAGTTGTACTGAAGTCACTCCTTTGATATCTTGGCTGTGTGCTTAGGGTGGTTGTCCTGCTGAAAGATGAACCATCGCAAAAGTCTGAGGTCAAGAGCGCTCTGGAGCAGATTTTCATCCAGGATGTCTCTGTACATTGCTGCAGTCATCTTTCCCTTTATCCTGACTAGTCTCCCAGTCCCTGCCGCTGAAAAACATCCCCACAGCATGATGCTGCCACCACCATGCTTCACTGTAGGGATGGTATTGGCCTGGTGATGAGCGGTGCCTGGTTTCCTCCAAACATGACGTCTGGCATTCACACCAAAGAGTTCAATATTTGTCTCATCAGACCAGAGAATTTTCTGCAGGTGCCTTTTGACAAACTCCAGGCGGGCTGCCATGTGCCTTTTACTAAGGAGTGGCTTCCGTCTGACCACTCTACCATACAGGCCTGATTGGTGGATTGCTGCAGAGATGGTTGTCCATCTGGAAGGTTCTCCTCTCTCCACAGAGGACCTCTGGAGCTCTGACAGAGTGACCATCGGGTTCTTGGTCACCTCCCTGACTAAGGCCCTTCTCCCCCGATCGCTCAGTTTAGATGGCCGGCCAGCTCTAGGAAGAGTCCTGGTGGTTTTGAACTTCTTCCACTTACGGATGATGGAGGCCACTGTGCTCATTGGGACCTTCAAAGCAGCAGAAATTTTTCTGTAACCTTCCCCAGATTTGTGCCTCGAGACAATCCTGTCTCGGAGGCCTACAGGCAATTCCTTTGACTTCATGCTTGGTTTGTGCTCTGACATGAACTGTCAACTGTGGGACCTTATATAGACAGGTGTGTGCCTTTTCAAATCATGTCCAATCAACTGAATTTATCACAGGTGGACTCCAATTAAGCTGCAGAAACATCTCAAGGATGATCAGGGGAAACAGAATGCACCTGAGCTCAATTTTGAGCTTCATGGTAAAAGCTGTGAATACTTATGTACATGTGCTTTCTCAATTTTTTTATTTGTAATAAATTTGTAAAAATCTCAAGTAAACTTTTTTCATGTTGTCATTATGGGGTGTTGTGTGTAGAATTCTGAGGAAAAAAATGAATTGAATCCATTTTGGAATAAGGCTGTAACATAACAAAATGTGGAAAAAGTGATGCGCTGTGAATACTTTCCGGATGCACTGTATGTATTCACCACAACCATGTCCATCCTTTTGGCAAAATCCACTATCCTCTGACCTTCTTCATTCCTCTCCTTGACACCATACCTACCCATCACATAACTTGTCTCCACTGTTCCCTTCACCAACATGCCCACTGAAATCCGCTCCAATCACCACTTTCTGTCCCTTGGGTACACGTTTCATCACTTCTTTCTCACCCATTGCACACCCAACTTGCAATGCATATGCACTAACAACATTCATCACACCTCCAGTTTCCAGCTTCATAATCATTACTCTGCCTGACACTCTTTTCACCTCTAAAACACTCTTGACATACTGTTCCTTCAGAATAACTCCTGCCCCATTCCTCCTCCCATCCACACCATGATAGAGCAATTTGAATCCACCTCCAATCCACCTGGCCTTACTCCCCTTCCATTTAGTCTCTTGCACACACAATATATCAACCTTCCTTCTCTCCATTATATCTGCTAACTCTCTCTCCTTACCAGTCATACTGCCAACATTCAAAGTTCCTACCCTCAGTTCCACTCTCTTTACTTTCCTCCTCTCCTCCTGCCTCCGGACACGTCTCCCCCCTCTTCTTCTCCTTCGGCCAACAGTAGCCCAATTTCCGCCAGCACCCTGTTGGCTAACAGTACTGGTGGCAGTCATTGTTAACCTGGGGCTCGAGCGATCCGGTATGGAAATTTGTATTGTTTTCCGCATATTGATTTGGCAAAATTTTACACCGGATGCCCTTCCTGATGTAACCCTCGCCATTTATCCGGGCTTGGGACCGGCACAAAGAAACACTGATTTGTGCATCCCCTGTGACTGGGTTGCCTAAACCATTGATACAAGGCAGAATGGGCCAATATTTTCATGTTGTTGACACTGATTTCTGACCCAATCATTCAAAATGTCGCAGCTGAAATTGCTCATCAGACCAGGCAACATTTTTCCAATCTTCTATTGTTCAATTTTGGTGCGCCTGTGCAAATTGTAGCCTCAGTTGCCTGTTCTTAACTAACAGGAGTGGCACCCATTTGTGGTCTCCTGCTGTTTAGCCCATCTGCTTCAATATTCAACATGTTATGCACTCAGATATGTTCTTCTGCATGCCTCAGTTGTAACAAGTGCTTATTTGAGTTACTGTTGCCTTACTATCAGCTTGAACCAATCTGGCCATTCTCCTCTGACCCATGGCATCAACAAGGCATTTTCACCCACACAACTGCCCCTCTCTGGTTATTTTCCCTTTTTCAGACCATTCTCTGTAAACCCTATAGATGGTTGTGCGTGAAAATCCGAGTACATCAGCAGTTTCTGAAATACTCATACCAACCCGTCTGGCACCAACAACATTGCCATGTTCAAAGTCACTTAAATCTCCTTTCTTCCCCATCAGCAGGTCATGTTGAAAATGTCTACATGCCTAAATACATTGAGTTGCTGCCATGTCTTTGGCTGATTAGATATTTGCATTAACAAACAGTTGAAGAGGCCGGTGAGTCTACGTTTCCTAAAGTAGAAAGAGTGAAACGAACTGATTACGGTACACAGTAGCAGAAGCAATTCAACAAGTAAGAGAAATAGATATTGCAGTCAGGTATTTATAGAGTTTGACTTTATTGACCCTGATGGTTCACTGAAGTAATATATATGAGTTGATTTAAAATTATGCCTGGTTATTTGAAAGTAGCCCCTCTATCTGTGTAGCACATGCTAAAAATAATACTGTTATGCTGATAAAGTTAAATCAGCTGGATGCTAAAATGGCAAAAAGCACAGCATAAAAAGTAGTTATTTGTAGTGCAGCAGTGGAGAAAAACACAGAGAGTTATGGCACTTAAAGACACTGGACACAGCCTGTCTTTTATTATTGGGATTTCAAAAGGGTTTGCAAGGCAGGATTAAACATACCATTTAAAATAACTTTGTTGCAGCAAGTGACAGCACAGATTCTTTTTAAAGAGACTGTATGCATTACACAAATGGCAGAATAAACACGGAATAAAATGAAAAAGAGTGAAGACTGAGTGGGGAGCATTTTTATTTTGAATACAGAATATAGAGTAATTTGCAAAACACCATAAAAAAACATGTCAAAGGAGAAAGTGAGTACCACAGAGAGTCATTGCCGCTCGATAGAAACTAGCTGTACTAAATAATAAGAAACAGTTCCAACCATCTGAGAGACTAATAGGTTATGGGGGAAAAAAATAACAGAGGAGTAGAGCAAAGCTGAACAAGCAACTGTTTGAGGTAGCTTAAAAATCTTTGGCTCTTTATTAGAGTTTCCAAAAAAACTGGCCTTCCATTTGATGTCGAAGCAACAAAGAAGACTAAAATTGATACATGAAGCTTGCGGTGAAAAACACAGCTTTAAAAGTATCCCAGTAGATTTCTGGAGTAGACACAGTTAACTTGCTTGCAGAACAAGTACATACCGCAAGAAAAACAACTTTTTGAATTATAACGTGCAAAAGAATGACAGATATGTCTGGCTGTAGCTGGTCGATTTAGGGATAATCAACTGGAGTTGAGAGCTGCTCACAACCTAATGTTCTGCCAATGGAAATAGTGCTTCAATGCAACAACAGAATTAGAGGAGAAAGACAGCAGCCTATTTCAGGTTGGCAAGTGTAGTGAAACGCAAAAAGCAGAGGCGACAGTCACTGCTCTGCTTATAAAGAGTCTTACTTTTGAAAGAGGCCATGGACTATGTGTGGTTTACTCTTGGAAAAAGAGAACTTTTAGTTTACAGACAGGCTGTCTTTCATTGAGAAAGGAAAATAACTTTAGAGAAGAGTAACTGAACTAGCCTGACAATGAGATGAAGAGGGGAGTAAAATCAAAACTAAGGGCTGAACTGATCACTATGGCAATGAAACTGACTGAAAATACAAGTTTTCTTGAATTTTTGTAGAGAAGCTCTGCTCAGGCTTTGTATGGCTGAAATCTATGAGCAAATTGATCTGTGACAAAAGTTACAGAAAGAGTACACAATGTGTTCTACTTGTGCCTCCTAAAAGTCTTTAAATTCTCGGTAAACCCTAGAGATGGTTGTATGTGAAAATCCCAGTAGATCAGCAGTTTCTGAAATGCTCAGACCATCTGATCTGATCAGATGAGTGCTGTGAAAGTCATTGAGCTAGAAACATTAGATGAGATTTACTTTTTTTCTTACAGCTGACTTCATGAAAAAGAACAGTACTTACCTATTGGGATACTTAAGCACGTAGTTTAAAACAATACAAGTATACACAAGGATTGTTGTGAGTGAAAAGGCCAATCAAGTGATCAACAAGTGGAGAATCAGAATCAAAAGGAGTTTCAAGGATCAAAATACCAGGATAACAAAAAAAGAATAAGTGGCGAGGACAAAACAAAAGAGCAGTCAAAAAATTGCGGGTGTTGAAACCAGAAAAACAAAACCTGATGCCAGGGCCTACTTAGAAAAATGCTAACTGGCAGTCTCAGGCAGCTGTCTCTTTAGACAAGTTATACCTTCTGCGCAACTTTAAATTGAAGAAGAGATCTTCATCTACTATTCAAATAAGTTCTGGGAGATGTTCCAGCCCTCAAAAAATGTTCCTGCTCTATAGTCCAGCTAGTATGAAGTTTATCCAAATATTGAGGAAAAGCAGGTACTTCAGCATCCGTAGAATTGCAGTGCTGCACCAGAAGTAAAAACTTATACTGGCATTTAAAGGGTGACATTTCTAATGAGTTATTATTAAGAACATTATGGGAAAATTCTGCTAAGGGCAACATATCAAACTAATGATTTTGAAAAGAGTTAATCATACACCCTGTGCTTAAATTGTATCCAGCAAGTCTCAACTTTAATTGCGTGCCAACTGCTAACAGTGTTTGTTGCTTACTGGCAGTTTTTTCAAGCACACCGGCATGCTAGATATATATCCAGTCCCCTGCACTTGTTTCACAAAAAACTCCAAGCAAGCTCCAAGTCTTGGCTTTCCAAGGGTTTATTTTTCAAGTCCTTGGTTAAATCTTCCTGAAAATCCATTACATTTGAGATAGTAACCTGAGGTGAGCTTAACTTGGATTTCAGTACTTGACTAGAACCGTTTCCAAAAGTTTGAAAATAAACTGAGACACACAATGCAGCTTAAAATAATGATGAATAAATATATTCACCAATTGCTTAGCTTCAAAGACACAAAATGTGCCTTTGCAAACTTGAAGTGACATTCACTGTAACCAAAATAGTGCTGTGACCATTAGAAGCAGGTAGATTAGTTATAAAATTGACAGTGAATCTCTTAGAATGTGCAGGAGGGGCAAAAGGGCTGCAGTAGTCCCAACTGAAAACAAGACAGGGAATAAGCTTTGCAACAAAAGTCTTTATAAAATTCTTACCATTGTTGCACATAGTAGGCCATAAAAAATCATTTTAAAAATTCTTGGAACTTAGAAATACCAGGATGACCAACAAATGGGGAAGGAAGAATGACAGAACCCATCAGACAACTTGGTCTGAAACTAACAATTTACCCTCATTGACTTAAAAAGGGTGAAGACAAGAACTCCAAGAAACTTAAAGAAATAGCGAAAGCATTGTAATATTATTCAAAAATCTATTTAATAGAATAATATTTTCAGATTCAGAAGTTGTATTATCAGTCTTGAACATTCTGGACAAAGCTTCTGCTTTCAAATTACATTCACCCAAGCAACAAGTAATCGAAAAATTAAGATGGCTGAAAAAGAGAGACCATTATTCTTACAGTGAATTCATAAATAAAAGGCTGGGTTTTGCCTTTCAACCAATGATGTAATTTACTGTCTTTAGCATCATAATTTTTTGTGAAGCAATGATGCACTTTATCTGTATCTGGAAAGTGTTTGGAAAGTACAGCTCCTACCCCAAAGCTGCATGTATAAACATCCATTTAAAAATGCATAGAAATAACAAGGTGACAAACAATAGGAACAGAAGTAAATTTCTCTTTAGGTGTGTCAAAAGCAAAATTATTTTCCTCATTTTTTGTGTGAGTCGTCATGGGGCAATCAGAAACTAAAACAGTTGATAAACCATTGAATTGGACAGTTGGTGGACTTACAACTAGAAGCGTCTTAGTTTGAAGATTTGTGCTGTGGTGAACTCATGATGGTGAGCCACAAATCCACAGCAGCTGTCTCAGAAGCGAACATTTTGCAGCATGAGCTAAATGGAGAAATCCAACTTTCCACACAGCATTGTCACCACATTCCATCCCTCCAGTTCGCAAATCCCACTTTTATGAGCATGCACAAACCTGCAGCATTTGCTTTAGATGAAAGAGTTTGCAGTGTCAGCTAAATGGAGAGCTTTATTAGTCAGCAGAGCAGAACCTGCCACTCAACACTGAGTGGTGTGCTTCCTGGTAACATCAGCTGATCTGTGTTTGTGTCAACCTAAATCTTCTGCATTTTCAGCACTACAACTGTATGTAAAAATTCAGAAAGCTTAAAAAGCTCTGGACTTCCTTAAGGCTATCAGAAGGTTTCCATGGTATAATGGCAGAGACTTGCACAGGATACATTTGAAAACCTTTTTGGTTGATGCAATAACCCAAAAACAATACAGATGGTTCCAACCTGGCAAAAGGCTTATTAGCGGTAAGATGAGTCACTTCTTTCACATGCATAAAATGAGATTCCATATCCTGGGGGAAAATTAATATATCATCCATATAAACTAATGCATACAGAGTCAACAAATCATGGAAGATATCATTCGTAAAAGATTAGAAAATTGTTGGGCCTATACCATAGAGCATTACAAGGTATTTGTAATGACCAGATGCTGCATGCCTTGTTCCATTTGTCATCTTACCCAATACATATGAGGTTATATGCACTGCGGTGATTGAGCTCAGTAAACAAATTAGACCCAGTAGTAGCATCATTTAAAGAGGACATCAATGGGAAGGGGTAATTCTTATTAATGGTCTTTTTATTCAGCTCCTGATAGTCAATGCAAGAAGGCAGAGCACTGTTTTTTTTTGGAGACAATAAAGAAAACAGCACCAATTAGACAGTGAGAAGGGCTCAAGTGATCCATAAGATGCATCACAAAAATAACAAAAATTACCCAAAACACAAAATTAATAACAGAATTAAATTACATACATATTAAAACCACAAACAGCTCAGAAACGCATGTATACAAATCTTAAATTACTACTACATGCTGATGGAAGCAAAACCAAAAGGCATAGTCTAAGCATATGGAATTACATAAGATATTCCGTTTGATGACAGAAAAGATGCATGGTACATGAATAGGCTTAAAAAGAGAAAATTCGGTGGACATTATACCTCCTTTAACATAAAAAAATGTATTTATTTTACTGAAAGAATAAGTAGAACTTTGAAAGATCAAATCATGAATTTGACAAGACACTATAACTCAATTGATGAAGTAAAGCATTGAAATTATATTCCATTGCCCTCACCCTTTTCTGGACATAAAAACAACTGTCAGTGAATCTGGAAACAATTATGATGACAGACCATTTACAGCCTTCAAACAATGTAAAGAAGTATTAAGATATTAGAAGAACCACACCAGTGCATTAACACTCTAGGCTAAACTAACGTTCCTTCCACCTGAACAGATAACATCAATTCTGCAGATAACTGGCTGATAGCATTAACAGTACAATATATATATAACAAAACCAAATCAGGGATTAATGCTCAATTCACACATATTTTGGCCTTTGCAATACATTTTTCCTTATTGTTCATTAAACAGAATAAAACAAATGTATATATACACATACTGTATATCACTTTATTGTGAGACAATACTGGAAAAACATATGATATATATTTTTAGAAATAATTACATACCATATTTTAAATGTGCTTATGTCATTCTTACACATCTCTGTTTACTTATATATCTCTTACATGATGTGCAATCTTATTTTTATATTACTAACAATTTCTAGAAGTATAAATATTGCCCTCTGCTCTAGTGAAGCATTCTTAACCATCTGCTTGTTTTGGAAATTGTGCATTTTTGGTCAGCAATGTAATTAAGAATTCTGAATGTGCATTTATTTATTTACTAAAACCAAGTGTCATCTAGACATGCTTTGGCTTAGAAGCTGCAATTTTAATGAAAGTCAGTTGCTACTGGTTAAAGTATCACATCCTGCAAAATGGCTGGTAGCCATTCCTGCTGCAGCAGCAATTAGGATTTTTTGATCTACTACTGACCTCGAGTGGTGATTTTTAAAAAGTACAAAGGAAAGTAACTATTGTTAAATAATGAAAAAAGCTTCTGCCATAGATTTTTTTTTTGTTTGTTGTATTTTGAAAAAAAAGGTATTCATATTCACGATATAGAAAAGTTGAAACTCCTGTTCAATATGTAAATTTACCATTTAATTTTTAATGTCATTTTGTTTAAAAATGCAATGACTTAAAATAACAATTTAGCTGTTAATTCTTTTGCATCTTTAACTTGATAATGTAGTTGTCATTGTTATTATTTCAAAAACTTGTTAAGGTGGTACACATTTTTACCCCATACAGTATAAAGTGTGCCCTTCTAACAGATGCCAAACATTGTCAAATACAGTAGTATTTGCAGACAATCTTTGTCAGTATAGTTTTTTAAATATAAGTTATAATCTTTAAAGGTATTTCAGTTTGGATGAAATACTCTGGCATCTATTTAAATATATAATGCATAACAACTATTACCTTAAAAGATATTGGACTGTAAATTACTTGAGTTAATAACAAGAAACAAAGGGGAAAGAGAGTTTGATAACAAAAACACAATCTTTTCATGTGTTACTGTGTTAACCTACATAAAAATTTAGCATAACAGTGAAATATGAAAATGATCAAACCTATATTTTTTTCTTAATGCCTCTTAAAGTGAAGTGCTATGTAGAATAGATGGAATAAATAAATGCAATATAAAGAACAAATATGTGGGTCATCTAGCCAGCGGGCTCTCATTGGCAACCACAAACCCCAAGCACAATGTTAAGATATTCCTGTTCAGGTGAGGTTGAACTAGATATTAAAAAAAAATCCATAAAGTCTAATTTTGGATTCCTGTTTGTCTGGCCCTTCACTCTAGGCACCCAGAGGAGTTCAATATTCTCAGAAATGTTGACATAGAATTGCTGCTCTTCCATGTCAAGAGGAGCCATTTGAGATGGTATGGACATCTAATGAGGATGCCCACAGTAGCATGACACAGAAGGTGTTCTGGTGTGGCTCACTGGGAAGAAATTTAAATGTCTTCAGAAAAAGCTGAAAACTGCTGCTAAATGTGTGGCCGTAAGAAAAACTACTGTATATACTCGCGTATAAGCCGGGTCTTGAAACCCGACAAATCGATAATAAAATCAGATCCCGACTTATACGCCTCTTCAAAAATACAACACTTCATTTTTTTTTTTTTTACATCTTCTTGCTTCCTCCAATCTTGCACCAGTTTCTCAGGCACATTGAATTTTGTTGCAGCAGCACAGTTACTAATTTCTTTTGCCACTTCAACGACTTTTAATTTAAAACCAGCATCATATTTTCTTCTGATCAAATGCTCTATTGTAGATAAGGGATGCTCTTGCGTTAAAGGTGAATGAGGGTGTGTTGTACAAAAAAACACAAATCAGTGCAAACGTTTCTTCAGGATAGTTTGGGTAATACTTTGTGGTCATGTTGGCACAATACATAGTAAAAAAGCCAGTGTGCTCCATGGTTACTCTCTCTGGTTGGCGTTAGCATATCATAATCTATTGGACCAATACTGTTAGTCTTCCGCATTAGACTTATACGACCGAAATTATAAAATACCGGAAATTGTACAGTAAAATCAAGCCCCGACTTATCCGTGGGAGAACTTAAACGCAAGTATATACGGCAAATTAAAAATGAAACAGGATAAAAGTGTATTTAAGGCATAGCTGCCAGGCATATTCTGAATTGAACAATCAAATTCTGTCTGGAAGAACATTTCCATTTTTTTACATGTTTGTATTGTTTATATTGGTTTCTGTATGTTCTGTTCAATAGTTTGCAGTTTAATGTTTTATTTAAAACAGGGGTGTCAAATGGTTGCACGGGCTGCAAGTTTTCATTACTGACACTGTCTTAATTTGTAACCAGCTACTGCAGCTAATGGAACACTCTTCATTTCCCTTAATTTTGTTTGACCTGCTTTTTAAGATTCTGAACCCATTTTTTTTTGCCCTTAACCAGCTCTCAAACAATAAGATTCAAACTGAAACAACAAATAACCAGTTAATTTAGGGATCTCAGTTTCTGAGGGTCGTCATAGTTTTTCCTTCAACAAACTTCCTAATGCTAGTGAAACACATCATTATTTTACTTGTTAGTGTTCACATCCTGTCTTACTAAACATTTATAAAATCATATAGATTTTTTAGGGTATCATCCAAGTGTTTCTTGGACCAGAGTAGATCAATATTTCTAAGTTGCTTCCATTTGTTCTTTTCAAAAATGTGTTTGATGGCCACAAGAGGGATGAAGTTAGTTGGTCATCTGTGTAATCATGTTGCATCTCATCATTGGTTAAGAGGAACAAAAAAAAAAAACAATTAAGGGATCTAAATTTTAAAAAGCAAGTCAGAAATTACAATTAAGGTAAAAATGTATGTTCCATTGACAGTAGTAATCATTACTAGTTAAGAAAGTGACTGAATTGAAAACCTTAAGCCACAGTGGCCCTCCCGTATTCTAGTTTGATACTCATGGTTTAAACCATACTGTTTTTAAAGTGACAGTGATAAAGTTAATTTTAAAGACAATGTATATACTAGTGCTTCCTAAGCGCAGAATATTTTTGCTGGTCCACAAAAATGATTGATTTTCCAGGTCATGATAATTAGCTAATGGAAACACTTTTTAGATAACATAACAGACAAAACACTATGTCATTATCTGTCCAGACAAATAGTATTAAATCTGGATTCTCCATACAAGAAGGTGGAAGCACCCTCAACCTGGGAGGCCTCTGATATAATGTTAATCAATATGGTTCCCTTGAAACACCAGTAGAAAAAATTCCAGTCTAATGTTGGTAAAACCGGAGACTCAAAACTTGGAGGACCTGCGCCTCCAATCTAATGTTAATAAATGCTGCTCAAAACTCCCAGAGGGATCTCCACTAACTGATCTAATTCTAGTAAATGTGGATGGTAAAATCTTCTTTCTATTAAGAAAGCAGACTTAAAAAGAGAGTACCAGCACTTATATATTTCCACTTCAGGCCCTGGTTGAACAAATTATGATACACAGTAAATAAGTTTATTATATTTTTCAATTCCCCCGACCATGAAGATTTTCTCAGTCTTATACCAGTCCACAAATCAAAAAAGTTGAAAACAACAGGTAAATACCACACTAAAGACTATTGCTTTTCCTGGATTTGGCCATTCTTTGATCACCTTTGCTACCAAACATAGGTATACTTTACTGGCATCATCTGTAAGATACCATTCAGCCATACATTGACAGACAATCGATGTCAATGGTTTGTTTCTTTAGACAGTCAGTTTTTCAGTTTACAGATTTTTTTAAGAACATGTAACAAAAAAAGATATAAAGGAAAACATTTGCTCATTACCAGTAGCTGTTTTCATACCTAGTCAGATAATGAAGCCTTCAGACCCTTTCATAATCAATTAGCAAGCCATTTATCAGTGACAATGATGGAAAAGTTTTAAGGAAAAAGACTGCAAGGAATTACAGGAATAAGAGGAGACTGAAGTCAAATATATAAACATTGCGGTTCCTTTCCTTCAACATGTAATTAGTACGAGTTTCATTATTTTTTCTTTGTAATGCAAAATATATTTTATTTTAATTTTTAACAGTTAAAATAAATGAGTTTCCTTGGGAAAAAAAAGAAAAAATATGGGTACCAGCAGATGAGAAATAATAACACATTTTAGCAGCATTGCTTGGTTTTCTTTTGAGTTTCAAATAAAATGGCTCTGGGGCTATAGAAATTTAGTACAAAAGCACTGGAAATGTCCATGCATTAAGTTCACTATAGTGCATTGTTACTGCCTCCTTTAAAGTATTACACTTCATTTTGGTTCTGCTTCTTCATTCAAGTACAGCTCTCCTTATATTATAGCAAAGCTTTCCATGCATAAACAAAATAAACATTCTCAGCTCCATATTTAATGGGTATATTTTGATGTCTATCCTCGTGTAAAGAGAAGAATGATTGCTTGCATTGTGTTTATTTTAATATTTCTTTGTACAGCACTTTGGCACAACCTCTGTTGTTTTAATTGTGCTTTTATAAATAATCTAATTTAATCTAATCTAATGTGTAGCTTTTTCAAGTTTTGTTTCAAATAAGAACACAGATTTAGAATTTTAATGACTTTATTCTACCATCTTGATAGCAGGCAAATTTTATTGATAAACCTAATGAGTAAGTGGGAGCATGATAAGGCATGTTAGGGGTCCATAGCAGTGTGCAAGATTTACATAAATACAATGCCCTAAGGCTTTGTATTTGTGCATGTTAGTGAAGTAAAGCAGCACTGGGGTGTTAATGAGGGAATTGGCGGAGGACGCTTTCACATGCGGACATGTGCAGTTCAGCCGATTTCCTCATTAACACTCTGGAGTGTGTTAATAACGCACCTGATCCCACTGGGATAAAAAGAGCCTGAGCAGGACAGACAGGAGATAAAGAGAATGCGACCTATAAGAGATCCAAAAAGACAGAAAAGTCTAGACATTTTGTGAGAATATGAGCTAATTAAATTAAAGAAAAGAGAGGCAGGATTGTGGTGGAGCTGGTGTGATAGTGTGGAAACAAGCAATCGGGAAGTGGCTGCAAAAGGAGCAAGTGGATGCCACTGACAGGACAGGGTTGCTCCTGTTGAGTGCTGAAGAATCAATAGACACTAACTGCTTCGAGTGAGCTTCTGTTGAAGGCCAAGGGATGGTGGCAAGAATATTAGTCCAATATGAGGGATGACTGCACTTGCAGGAGACCATCTCCACCTACGGAAATGACCACATAGTGTGGTGCACAGGAGATGTCAGATTGCAGAAAGAAGCATCAAAGTTCCTATTGAGTTTTATGGACAGATCCTCATTTGTATTATTGGATAATTTATTTATTATTTATGTGTTTTTACCTCAACTGACCACTCTTGTTGCAAATAAAAGCACAGAGCAATTTTTGCACCTACCCTTGTTTTGTTGCGTCCTCATTGCTCAGTCTAACCTCAGTTTCATGACTATCAATGTCCTGGGTTCAAGTACGTTATGCCAGCAGTGGACTACTTGGGCATTACTGCTAGTAACAAAATAAGATGAGAAATAATATTCATTTTTATTATTGCCAGATATAACCAAAGGAAAGGAAAAGGGGACCCAAATGTAATGAAATTATTTCTGTTCCTCATAATTTGGCAGTAACTGTTATGTATTAAGGTGGAAATATCAATATCAAAAAACATGATTGTGAGACGAAGTAGGAAGGAGGCAAAGTAGATCATTGAAAAAGGCGTTTAAAATGAAGAAGGACAGATATAGACCAATTAATTTTATAACCATAGATGGCTGGGTAAGAACTCGGTTAATGATATGGAGAAACCTCAGACGATTTTAATTGAGAAAAATCACAATGTCATCTGCATTTAATGAAATCTTATTATACCACATATAAAGATGGGCATGTTCAAATCCAGTTTATGGGGGAGTGTGCTGGAGAATTAAGAAGAAAATGGAAAAGGGTACAAACTTATCTGCCATTTCTAAAAATATTCAATTGCTAAGTTGCTGGGAACTCCAGGAAATAGTAAATAAAACTTGAGTGGGGGAAGATTAGAGGGCCTTAATTATGATTAACAAATTCCAAACCTTTGTTACTTTTAACCAAAGAACTGACATCTACAAAACCACACTGATGACAAAGGGCAACATACATTGTTTTCTGTAAAGAAAGAAAATGGAATGCACAATTCACAGCAGTTGCAGAATCCGTAAAAAAAAAGCTGGAATTAACAACTGACCACCTTGGAAATATGGACTAAATGGTAGCTCAACAAACATCACAAGCATGGCCAAATACCAAAATCATACAACCAGGCTATACAGTGCCTATATAAAGTACCCCCCTTGGAAGTTTTCATATTTTATTATTATACAACATTGAATCACAATGGATTTAATTGGTTGTTTTTGGCATTGATCAACAGAAAAAGACTCTTTAATGCCAAAGTGAAAACAGATCTCTGCAGATTGATTTAAATTAATTAGGCCTGTTGTATTTCCAAACTTCCTACACGGGTTTAGTTCTTGTCTACCCTGTTCGGTGGCTGTTACACTTGGCCACCACATAGACGACTCTGTTTCTCAATTCTCAAGCTCTCTCTCACTCTCTCTTTGTCCTTCCTTCTCATCTCAGACTCGGGAAGTTTCGCCTAATATTCTCCAGATTCTATGCTTAACAGGCATTATATCTTCATCTGTGAGTACTTTCGGGGAGATACCTAACACCACTTCCAGGGTCAGGGATCCCCATAGAAAGTCCTTCCCCTTTGCATTACAACTGAACCCAACTCCCTTTCGATGGACCTGGGGGCGACGGAGGCCATCGCCCCACAATTCGGAAAGGTGCTCGCCCATCCCTTAGGACCGACTGACCCATGTTCAACTGCTGTTCACATGGAACCCTGCTCCACTTCGGCTTTCAAAGCGCTCATTTGAATATTTGCTACTACCACTAATGTGTCAGGAAATTAGTATTTTAAATAAAGGAAAGTCCAGATTACTGTTTCAAATAATACCATCTGCTGGATATCCTTTATAACAATAAGCCTGAAACAACCTTGTCATGGAATCAGATTGGGGGGCATTTTCAGTACGTGGATTACTGGTTTAGCAGGATTGTTGATGATTTAGTATGGTCATAGATCTGTTGGTTCTTCAAAACTCTTCTTGGATATATTGTCATAGTAACATATTATAAACCTTAAACCTGGTAGGGAGCAGATTTGTTCTATATGAACAAGGATTAGCTCTCACACTTAAAAACTAGTTTCCGTGCATGGAAATCCATTCAGCCTTGGCCTTGTCATTTCATAGATGAGCGATTGATTGCAATCAGTGCACAGATAATAAGAAGAGAATTTCAAGTCAAGAGAGTTTTGCACGATCATCAAGATCATTTATCTTGTCCATGTGATCATCCTTTTGAGAGATATCGTTTCAGCCGAGAGGGAATTTTATACATCAGAAATTTATTAACTCCTTATATTAGGAGCCAAACTCTGAGAAGTTGTGCTCTCATGACCACGCAGACTGTGTGTATTGCTCTGTGGCTTTTTGCAAGTGGCACTTTTTTGTATACAGTAGGCGATGTGAAAAATCTTTCAAAGAGTGCTGTTTGTCAGGCAATCCGCATAGCACTTTGAACCCTTTTGCCATGTCATGTGTTCACAAAATACAACAAATGGTTCAAGAAGCTTCATTAGGACATCACAACTGACCTGCCCATTTCCCTTTTTCGATATGAACTATATACCAGAATTGGCATGTATGCTGGCAGTGGGCTCCTGTGCAACGGTTATATCACTATTAGTACAGGAATGCTTAAAGAGGAGTTTATACACTATTAAATATTAAGTATGTACTTACTTACCTCTCTGTGGTGGGCTGGCACCCTGCCCGGGTTTGTTCCTGCCTTGTGTCCTGTGTTGGCTGAGATTGGCTCCAGCAGACCCCTGTGACCCCGGTTTGGATATAGTGGGTTGGATAATGACTGACTTACTTACCTTTTCTCCTGATGAGTGGTCAGAGACACTGTGTGCTCATCAAACACATAACATGGGTCAACATGGGAAGTGTTATCACATTCCCTGCAACTAACCCATCAAAAAATTAATATATGAAAATTGAAGCACAAGTCCTATGAAAACACACCTATGGCACAAACAAAGCACAAATATGTGAAATGCTGATCCTTTACCCGCAATGATGTGATCACTGCTGCATCCTGCCACTGGTTCTGTGGAGGAGCCAGCTCTTCAACAGGGCTCAGGTCTGGCCAGGTGGACCTCCACCAGTTTTATCTTTTTTTTTTTTGGTTGACTTTCTCCTTATTAGCTTTTAAACTAATAATATAATAATAATAAATCAATTAAACAAATGTTCTTGAAATGGTTTATGCTATGATATGTAAGATTTACCAGTTTGAAGTATATTTTTGTACTTCACTTTAAGCTGTTCCAGGTTTTGATTGTGCTGATAGTTGATCTGCATTATAATGAATACATAATGATGTAACACTGTGGAAATTTAACGTTGTATACAAATCATACAAGAAGTACAAGTTTAATTTGTCCACCACTTTTTGCCAGCCCTCTTTTCGGGTTTTGGCTGCTTTTGCGGTGTTTCCTTTTGTACATATTAATTCCTTGAATTTATTATACCTCTCCAGTACAAATTCTTGCCCAGCCTGGGAAAAAAATTTAGCTGTTTCTTTTGCCACCTCTATTCACCAATAATCAAGCTGCCGATCATGTTTTCTAATCTCGATATATATGAACTTTTCAAGCAGGATGGGAACATGCAGTCATCTTAGACGATTGGATCCAGCTATGCTAATCTAATCCTTAGGTGCATTTAGAGAACCAACCTAACAGGATGAATTTAACCACCATTAGCTGATCCAAGATGAAGCTTTTGATGTTGGATGATTTAAGCGGCGTACCGAGAATACCCCTCAGATCAGCATGACAAGTCTGACTAATTATAACAAATCTTGAGTAAGTTAGATTCAATTGCATAAAACAGTTAATAAATGTTTAGTTTGTACCAATCAGCACACAGATAAACTATATAATCTTTAACACACCTATCTCTTAATATTATCTAAAAGTCTTATATCAGATAAAAAAAATGTAAACTCTTTGGCTCATTTGATTCATCATATAGGATGTCTTAGATATAAATCCTAACACAGAACAGAATATTAATTGTCATTATCTCATCATTCCCTTTGTAATATGCTTGATAATAATTGTACAGAATTTCGTAGTGAAACGGGCAGTTATAGCAAGAAGCAGTTTAAAAATTCATACAAAAAAGTTTCACTCTAATATACCAGTTACCCCCAGGTTTTCCTATGATCATGATTCCACATATGCTTAAATGTGTTAAGACACTCTAGGCATCTTTGACCTCTGTTCCTCATAACAGGGCTGCATCTAATAAACATGACCACCTTGTGCTGCCTTCTGACATTTTTGGGGGGATTCATCCAGGACTCTACCCAGTGGTGCCTCTGCTTTAAGGGCTACTGACCTATGGTTCCACTAGCTAGAATTGTGCGAATAAGAAAAAAGGCTTTCTTTATAATTTAACATTAAAATAATTACAGCAATTACAGTCAACTTTTCTTGTTAACCATATTTTTCCAATTTTCAGTCATATATTCAGTGCAATTTCTTATCTAGAAAAACATTGTTCTTTGTAGAATGTGAAACTGTCTTTGTGTTTGGGCCTTATCCTGGACTTGACCCTATTGTATTGTCCCTGTGGTGTTTTAGGCATCTACTTACTGTACATGTGTGTGCATATGTGTAACCTGAACTTTAACTTTCACAAAGAGGCCTGAAGGCTAAGGCATTCCATTCTTTCTCTGATTTATTTGCAGAGCACAGGCAGATATAGCTAAATGGGAAATTTAATGTTGGAGAAGCAGGCACACATAAAGGAGTACCAAGGCACCTTCCTTTTTAAAATCTGAACTTAAAGTATATGTTCAGTACTTTATTTCTTCATAATCATGGTGCATATTAGTTTGCATCATCAAATTGTCTTCTAAGGTGAAGCATATTTTCCATCCATCCATTTTCTAACCCGCTGAATCCGAACACAGGGTCACGGGGGTCTGCTGGAGCCAATCCCAGCCAACACAGGGCACAAGGCAGGAACCAATCCCGGGCAGGGTTCCAACCCACCGCAGGAAGCATATTTTAGAAATTTAAAAAATAACTAACCCACTCCTGCATTTCATAAGTGAGGTAAAGGGTATTGTAGTACCAAAGAGATGTAAAGCTTTAAAAGTACAGAAAATGTATCAATTTACAAGCCAAAGATGTTATTGAATATTGAGCCTCATCTTGGAATTGCACACATATTGCAAAATGATCAATCTGTGTTGTTTTAAGAAGGATAAAAAGCAATTAATTGTTGTGAGGTCGGCATGGTGGCGCAGTGGGTAGCGCTGCTGCCTCGCAGTTGGGAAACCTGGGGACCTGGGTTCACTTCCCGGGTCCTCCCTGTGTGGAGTTTGCATGTTCTCCCTGTGTCTGTGTGAGTTTCCTCCGGGCACTCCGGTTTCCTCCCACAGTCCAAAGACATGCAGGTTAGGTGGATTGGTAATTCTAAATTGGCCCTAGTGTATGCTTGGTGTGTGGGTGTGTTTGTGTGTGTCCTGCGGTGGGTTGGCACCCTACCCGGGATTGTTTCCTGCCTTGTGCCCTGTGTTGGCTGGGATTGGCTCCAGCAGACCCCCGTGACCCTGTGTTCGGATTCAGCGGGTTGGAAAATGGATGGATAATTGTTGTGAGATTCAGATATTTTTAAAGGAGACTGGATGTATGCTTCATTTTGTTAAGTTCGTCTTACCCTTCAGGGCAAGGGAGATGGAGTCACCTAAGAAAGTCATTACCAAGCACCATTATTGACACTAAATGTTGATGCCCAGATCTGAATTGCTGTCTCAGTTCTGTAGACAATTTGACAATAATAACTATTAAAACTCACACAATCACTTATATTCTTTCACTATATGGAAGTGTCTTGCTATACTTTGTAAAAACAATGCCTGCTGCCACTGGAATGAAAATGTAGCACTTGTGCTTCAGTGAGAGAGAATATTGAACAGGCATGGAGCCAGAGCATGAAGTTGGGCAAACAAGTAAGAAACACAATATAACTTGAGAAAACAGGACCAAGGATCTGTGATAAAATAATTATTTCTAATTTCCTGCTGTTACCACAAGGGTGCATTATGAATGTGGATGGCAAGTTTCCTTAAATCGTTTGATGTATTACTTGGCTGACATTTTGTCATCACTGGTACTGATAGCCTAATCCATTGATAGTGTACAGATGCAGTATCTTTCCCTTACCCTCTCACATGAGGTTTATTGGATATGTGAATATGGTTTCATTCTGTACAATATCTCCATGGTATACCTACATAATGAAATTTTCAAATGTTGTGTAGCCCTCAAGAATTTTCATGCCAAAATCACTGCTACCCATTTTCCATAGCCCCTGGTCAGAAGATCAGAAACTCCTGTCATCTCTTCACGGCCTGTCTTCAAGAATTTGGGGGGAAAACCTTCCACTCAGATCTCCAATCTCTACTCTTTAAGTACGACTACTGCTCATTGAGGACATTCAGAACACCTACAGAAAACAGCATCATACAGTATAATATTACTTAAGTCATTATTCATGATGTGTGTTTCCTTAATTGTATCCTGTTTTCTTTTTTATGGTTAAACACTATAATCTAATTGCTGGCTACAACAACAAAACCGTCTGGTGGCAAAATTGCATTTTATCTTTGAAAAGGCTGATAATTTATTTTTCTCTTATCTATAAAGGCAAGATCTGCTGTGCACTTTTACAATTTATATTGGCACTTTGTAAGTTACCTTTAACAAATGCAAATCATGGACATAATAGCCATGGGTCTGATCTTATTAGACAGGTTTTGAGGTTTGATCTGCTTATGCTATCTATTTTACAATAGAATAAGCCTTTGAAATTTGAACCACTGCTCTGATCCCAAATACCTCATCAATTCATTTCATTAGAGCTGACAAAAGAGAGATGAGACTTAAGACCTTTGCTGGAATAGTTAGTATGCAGCGTTATCTTTTAAATGTATCATAATTACTAACAGAAATTCTGAACAGCCTCTGTGCTCATTTGAAAACATTCTCTATGAGTTAACCTGATAAAACGTACTCCATCATTCCATCCCCACTAGGAATTTAAAGACAGCCTTTTGTGTTTTCAAGACCCCTAGCTTGTTGACAGACTTCAGAATATTCCACACTCTTCAAATGCCCACAAAACACTGTAAGGGTTGTTATTCTTGCAATGCCATTTCTGTAAATATTTTATCCTTGTATCACAAAATGAGGTTATTTGAAATGGTGCTTCTTAATCACAAACAATGCCTAGTATGATGATCCATTTGTTTCAGGTGTTTTCTATATTCACTTATTTAGTTCAAAATATAGTAAAGCTGTATCACTATAAAATGCAGCATATTTTTCTTGTAGAAGAATAGTTGGGTGTTTTTTAATTTACAATATTATGTGAATCACTTATAAGTATTTTCATTGGCTGAAGATATCTGAAGCTAAAGTGTGCAGATATGATCATTATTTAACTTAAGTTGAGAACCTTATTTATTTATTTATTGTATTTTATTTTTTTTGAATATTTCTACATTTATATTGTACTTTTTTCTCCAAGCCATGGTGGCTATGGCAGCATAAGCTGATTATTTCATTATTCATGCTGAGACATAACATGGCTATAGCAAATGCATCCTTGCCAAGTATGCACATTATGTATTCATGTTGTCACAAAAACCTGTAACAACCCAACAAAGCACAAGGATAAAAAAATGAAAACTGCTACTTTGCCAGGACAATTGCTGGAATTGTGTCTCAGACAGCATTTGTTAAACTCAAGGCTGCTTAAAGACCTAGTCTTCTTAAACTACAAGAAATCCCAGATTTCAAATCAGACAATGTGCTGGGCAAGAACCAAGAATCTTTATGTAACAGAAAAATAATCCAATTTAGAGGTCAGCCAGTAGAATAAACAAGAAACTCATTTGATGAGACAGAAGCACAGCCATCCTGAAGTTGACTGACTGGTCAAATATAAGAAAGCCATCATCTTACAGGATAGGTCATAATACACACTTACTGTGACATACCATAATGCATGGTGTTTAGGACATGCAAGTAAGATTCTCACTATACTTTGTAAACATGCTAGTAATGACCCTAAAACCCTATAAAAGCAAACCCAACCCTTCACACCACCCATTTTACAAACCTGAAAATAGTTCCATCTTTACATCTTAAAAACACTTTGCAGTGGTTCAGCCACTGCAAAGGATGGAAAAACGTCATTAAACCACGCAGATTGCACTTAAGGAAAAAGGTCTGTCAAACTCCAGACTTAGGACAGTGCTAGCTGTAATATTTTCCTCGTATGTGTCAATTTTTTTCTTGATCATTTCTTCCTATTCTGGTTCTTGTAGGCCTACTTGTTCTTTGTCTTTAATGTCATGTCACAAGAATGACAAAAAGACATTGCGAAGGTTTGGGGCAGCCACCAGTATAACATTTCCTGGCTGCAAAAATGATTAGCAAGAACAGACATGTTCACACAAATGAGTCCAAAACAGAACTGATATACTGGAAGCAAGATGGCGGCTTTAAAGGCTAGTAAAGGAAGTGATGTCATCAGGTCTGGAACCGGAAGTGATGTCGTTGGCTGCCCCAGAAGCAGGCGGGATTTCCTGAAAATGGTCTGTAAGGAACTGACAGAGAGAATTAGTACACTTCACCACCCCCTGGCCTGGCTTGGAATTACATCTATTCAAGCCCTTTAGTTGTCTCCTAAACACGCGTGTGTGTCAGGCAACCAAGCCCCTCCCCCCCCAGCCCAGACCCGTCAGGTTGGGCGACCTGCACCGAGAGGTCATGAACGCGAGAGAGAGTCCTTCTGATGAACGAAAGAGAACTTATAAGGATGCAGATCAAGGAACCACCTAGTGACTCAAGGGTTGGACTCCTTGTGTAGGGCCATCCACTGTAAAGGTGCATGGTCCGTGACAAGTGTAAACTCCCGACCCAGGACGTAGTACCTCAACTGTGTAATCGCCTACTTGATCGCAAGAGCCTATCTCTCCACCGCCGCATACCTGGTCTCCCGATCCAGCAGTTTCCGGCTCAGGAACATGACAGGGTGTTCAGCACCATTGACGCCTTGGCTCAGCACTGCTCCTGGGCTTGTGTCCGAAGCATCCATCCAGAGGATAAAAGGAAACAAAAAGTCAGGTGCTTTCAAAACAGATGCTAACATCAGGGCCCTTTTTAAGTCACTTCTGACTTAAATGCAGCTTCTGTCGTATCGGTCCATCCCACAATGTTGGGAGCCCTCTTCTTTGTTAAATCACTCAAGGGCACAGCTCTCTCCGAAAACCGTGGTACAAACCGAGAAATGCTTCGTTCGTGGATGGGGCCATTTCAAAATGGCATCTACTTTAGACCATTGTGGCTTCACAGTACCACAACCCACCAGGTAGCCCAAATATTTGGCTTCTTTCATCCCAAAAAACATTTTTTTTTGGATTGATCTGAAGACCGGCCTCACCTAGCTCGGACGTGCTGTAGGTGTTCCTTCCAGGTGCTGGAATAGATGACGACGTCATCTAGGTAGGCAGCAATATAAGTGTTATGGGGGCGGAGCACTTTGTCTACCAGATGCTGGAAAGTTACAGGAGCCCCATGTAACCCGAATGGAAGGACACGATACTGCCAGTGTCCACTAGGGGTGCTAAGCGCAATCTTAACCTTTGCAGAGTCTGTTAAAGGAACCTGCCAGTACCCCTTGGTCATGTCAAGTGTGGTCAAATATTCTACCTGTCCATGCCTCTCAAGGAGGCATAGGATAAGCATCAAATTGGGAGACTTGATTAAGTCGACGGAAGTCATTGCAAAACCTCCAACTACCATCGGGTTTAGTAACCAAGACTATTGGACTGGACCAGGGACTATAACGCTCCTCTATGACTCCTAAGTCCAGCATGCGCTTGATTTCAAGCTCCACTTCAGCCTTCTTTGCTTTGGGAAGACGATAAGGCTGCTCTTGGACTATAACCCCGGGTTAGGTCACAATGTCATGGGCAATCAGAGAGGTCCTTCTGGGTTTTTTGTCTACCACCTCCGGGTCAGACGAGATAACTGCTTCGAGCTCTTGCCTCTGTCGGGGATTCAAGTTAGAGCCAGTGTTAATTGTATTGGTCTGAGCAAAGAATGGTTGGGGCTATCCGGAAGAGGAATCGGGGTCCCTTTCCTTCCACGGTTTCACTCGGCTGATGATTGGGCTGTTTCACCAAATAGTCGACGAGCCCTTTCTCTCCTTAACTTCGCATGGTTTCTGACAATGGGCAAGTAGTTTAGAATGGCAAGTGGGAATCAACACCATGACCCGATCCTCCTGTGCTGCTTGCGCCTCCTCCATATGACTTTTTAGTATAGGTCAAATTTTCTCAAATCTATCGCGTAACCGCGCGATATACTCCAAAACATTAGTCGAGGGAAAAGCCTCTCCTTCCCTACCTTCTTTCAAAATGTCCAATATACCCCGGGGTTATCGTCCATATAATAATTCAAATGGTGAGAACCCTGTTGAGGCTTGAGGGACTTCCCTGTAGGCAAAGAGTACGAGGGGGAGGAGTTGATCCCAATTCCTTCCGTACCCGCTGACCACCTTGCGAAGCATCTGTTTGTGAATCTGATTAAACCTCTCCACTAGACCGTCAGTTTGAGGATAATATAACGTGGTCGTCAAGTGCTTTATCTTGAGTAACTTGGCCATTTCCCTGAACGTCTCTGAGGTAAACGGTGTTCCCTGGTCCGTAAAGACTTCTTTAGGGATGCCGACTTCCGCAAAGACCCCTACCAGTTCCCGTGTGATGGTTTTGGAAGTAGCTGAGCGCAACGGAACAGCTTCTGGATACCGGGTCGCATAATCCACGAGGGCTGCAGGGGTCCCAGTATATCGACCCCTATTCTTTCAAACGGGACATCAATCAAGGGGAAGGGGAACGAGAGGAACACGGTTCCTCCTAGGAATTTGCCACAGCTGACACTCTGGACAAGAGATACAGAAGCGGCGAACCTCCTCGTTAATTCCCGGCCAGTAAAATTGGAGCTTGATATGCTCTAATGTTTTCTCGGCGCCCAGGTGGCATCCTAGGAGGTGGACGTGCACTAACTCACAAACCTGCTGCTAGAAAGTTTGTGGAATCAGCAGCAACTTCCGTATCTCCCCCTCGTGTTCACTGACCCGATATAATAAATCTTTCTCAATAACAAAGTGGGGGCTGATGGGTGTCTTGAACGTTGACTAGTATGACTGCATTCTTTGCAAATTTAAGAGTATCATCATTCCATTGTTCCCTTTTAAATGAGGCCAGCATTTGTCTAAACTGAAAACTTAGTTCTGAGAGAGGGTCCAGTCTGACCTCAAGGGGCGGGTAGTCATCGTGCTCTGCAGAGACATGGATTGATGACGCAAGTGTCTGCGACGGTCCAGGAACTTCCCCATCCTCCTCTTGGCCTCCCATATTTCTCCCTGCCGGCTGAGTACATGGTGTGGAGACAACCTGCAACAGATTAATCCCGTCTGTTATTAGGTCTAAATTAGGATTAGGAGTGACCAGTACTTCACTACTTTTACTATCAGACCAGTCCCGCCCGAGAATCACAGCGAAAGGTGGATTTGGGAGGACCACTACGGTGAATTATTTACCTGATCTTCCCTGGCTGATGAAACATTGGGCGGATTTATAGAATCTGATATCTCAGTGTACACAGGTTATTCTAGTCTTTACTTTCAACCACTGTTGCGGCAGTACATACCGGTGATCAACAATGGAAATGTTGCTGCCGGAATCAAAGAGGGCTTCCACCTTAAATCCATTAACAATGACCACTCCTGTATGAGCCGTTGACAGGGGGTTTGAAAGTGCACACAATCCCACCCCCCCTCCACTTGCATTCCACCTCGTTCCCAGGTAAGGGCCATGCCCGCGGAATCATGGACTCCAGTGTAAACTGTAAATGTATGGTATTTCTAAAAGTTAGCTTTTTTTCAGTTTTATTGTCTCAGTCATATTCATGCTCTCCCTTGACCCTCCCCTCTTCTGATCTGCCTCTAACTAACAGTGCCAGTATAAATTCACACCCAATCTGACGCTGTTCGTTTTCAAATAATACTGCATTAGTGCGACAATGTTTTCTGATAGGTACTATTCAAGTCATAAAATGGTTTCTTCAAAATGTCACATATATTTTTCTCTTTCTTTTTTCGCCCGGTGCTGCGCTGATATCATGCACCAGAAGGCTTGAGCTTATTCAGTGCGGCAGGAGCATACAGGTGGCTGGTTGCTGCGTGCTATAACATGCTTGACTTGGCGGCGATCAACGCACATATACTGTACAAGGCAGGCACAGGGGCCACTGAGAAAAGAAGAGTGTTCATGGCTCACCTTGCAGAGGAACTTCGTCATCGCTTCTTACAAGAAAAGGCGATGGATAAAGCAAAAGAGGATGCAACATCGACAAGCTTCTGTTCCAAGACTGCCGCTTCCCCAGCCTCTTTAGTGTACAGTAATAGTAAACACAGCACAGAGAGAAGTGTGTACATTGCAATAGGTACACATGTCATAAACGTAGAAAGGACGGTCCTTGGGTGTGTGGGAACTTTTAACATTTGAATCTGATGATTGCATATAGCGCGGAACTGACCTCTCTGTACTATTCTTTCTTCTGCATGTCCTGGAGTACAAAAGAAACACCCCAATGCACCCAAAAGTGGACACTGGCAAGATCGAAAAAAAAAAGTAAGGTCACTGATTACAACCACAAGAAGGCGTGCAAATGAATATATAATAATATATAATTATATAATATATATAATGTTGCATCAGTGCCACAATGTTTTCTGAAAAGTACTATACAGGTCATAAAATGAGTTATTCCAAATATCATATATACATATGTCTCTGTTTTTTTGTCAGTGCAGCTTTGACATCATGGACCATAAGGTGCATACTAATTCAGTGTGAGCAGGAGCACTCAATAAAACTGAATAAAAAAAAAAATTCAAGTGACGGTGAGATATGAAGCAGGCAGATTCACCAGCATTTGTGTGTCAGCTTTTATCCCTCCAGATCAGAGAATTTCCCAGTTTCAGATAAAAACTAACTGCGTCAGATCTGGGGCGGTTGTGGGTGTTGTATTGTGATCGTGACTGAGAGAATAAAAGTGAAAAAAAAAGCTAACTTTTACAAGTACTATAAATTTACACCAGCTGTTACAGACACAAATCAAATGTATGTTTTTATTGTATAATATTAACAATAAGAACAGCTCACTACTCAAAACGGTCAATTTGTCGGGGAGCCGGTTTCGAGCTCTCAACCTTTGGATTATAAGTCGGCAGTTATCGCTACACCACGGAAACTGGCGTATTACACTTGCACCTTTTGTGAAAGTGTTTATTTAATATTTGGCCATCAGCCTTCACACATTATACAGTTCATGTCTACATTTTGTTATTTATTACTAATACATGAAAAAAGTTTGTGTTTTAACAATGTGTTTACACAGATTGTTGTAGACACAAAACATACATCACATTATTTCCCCTTACAACGCTGAGTAGCTCACTCCCAGATAATCAATTAAGGCAGGAACTGGGAGAACTTTTTGCCCGTTCTGAGGCAGTGGGGTGATGGTATAGCAGGCTGCTTGCTGCTTGGGCTTATCGACACATTTAGAAGACAAAAGACGCTGACGGAGAGGTGCGAAGGGATTTAAGGTGGGCCGGATTTACAGTGTAACTGGACACTGTTTTTACTGCTTCCAGGAGAATGTAAAAATTTGCTGCCTATGCTTCATATTAGGTCAAATTATTAATATCATTTGATATTACTGCAGCAAAACCAATAAAATGAACCATTGGATACTAAGATTATTTATATGATATTTGCAGTTTACAACGCATAATATAATTAACCACTGTAAATGGACTGTGTGATAAAGGCACTATATTGGCACCCGACCGGACACAGATAGACACAGAGGCACATGTAAAAATAAAAGAAAGGTTGATTTGTCTTCAGCAAGGGACCATGTATACCCCCTGTTCCTCAGCCCTAACACAGTCCTGCAAAAGCACAAACCCAAACAGCAAGACAAAAAGCACACCTCTCTCTTCTCCACCACTCCTCCCTGGCAAACATTGTCCTTCTCCTCCCGACTCTCGCCCAGAGTAGTGGCTGCTGGCTCTTCTTATAGCCCACCCGGAAGCACTCCTGGTGATAATTGACCTAATTCAAGCTGCACATCCAGGTGTGGCTGCAACACAGGAAGCCGTGCAGCTACCCCTGGCGTTGGCCATGGAGCCCAATAGGGATGAGCTCCAGTGTTCCATGATTGTGGCCTCGATGCAGCCCAGGGGACCTGCCACCAAGTGTTCGGGGGGAAGTAAGTGGCCTCCCATGGCCATTCCCCTTGGTTTAAGTACCAGAGGGGCGTCTCGGCCGGGCATGGGCCCTGGCTGTCCTACACAATTGGTGGTGACTATTTTTGCTATTTATATGGGTAATATCACTCCCAAGAACCCTACAGCTGAAAGAAAAGTTGAGAAGTAGTGGTGTTCAAATCAAGACACAACGTGAAGAGTGGAAAGGACTACATTCCGTTAATATTACTTGAATTTAGCTATTAAAACTACTGTATTTAGAAACTTTCGAAGCTTGAACTTTAGACTGAAGTCCTAAAAGCATATGCCAGATTTTGTGAACTGATTTGCTTGCTGTTGGCATTAAAAAATTAGAACTGTAAAAGCTCAAAGATAAATAGGATGAATTATTCACCCAGTACCTATTCAGCACAAATGAGTGCAAGGTTTCCAAAATTTCATAGGAATTGCTCCATTGTTATCTTTAGAATGTATACAAAAATTGTACCACAGACATACATTTCTGAAAATGATTAAATATTCTAAGGATATCAAAACTTATTTTTACATTGAAAAGTTGAAGTGATACATTTGTAATTACAATTTAAATAAAATCAGACTATATATAATCTATCTCTCCATCCACCTGTTCATTTTCTTTAATCCAAGTGCAGTGTAACGTTGATGAGGCAGTCCCTATTACAGAGGTGTTGGGTGAAAGACAAGAATCATCTCTGGACTGGAGAGCATTCTGTTGCAGAACACATTAAGGCACTCACCTTCACTCACTCTTTAATTACTATGAGCTTTATTTTTGTTAAAGTATCATTTGAACTTTCATGGTCCTTCAACCTATCCATTTTCAAACTCAATTAATCAAGCTTTAATACAATTTATTTTAATTTCACTTGATTACAGCAAATAAAAATTCTTTTAAAAATTATACCAGTTTGCTTCACACAAAAGCAGCAGGGAAAAGTGAGAAGTATGAAAGTTTTGCACTGATGTAGAAGGAAATTCTAGAATTCTGCCTCAGTGTCTCTCTAAAAAAAGCAAAAAAGTGAAGAAAATTAAATTTGATTAAAATATGACAAGCATTATCACATTAAATGAAATATCTCCTGATCCACACAAAAGCATGCGTGCCAGAGGGTCACCCAACAACTTCCTCCCGGGTATGTGGTACCACCCCAGACCGACAGGCGGCCCTGCCATTAAGTATCTTCTCTTTCGTGGCAACGATTTTTGTTTCATTTTCACACCATCAGGTGTTGTTTTTGTTTACCCTGTTAAGTAAACAGGGAGGTCCAGGTTGACACCTCAAAATGTATCCTTGTTTGAGCTTGTCCTTTCCTTGGACAACCATAATAGGTACCATACATAAAGGTTCAAATGAATGTGAAGCAAAATTAATCAGAAATTATGTTAGGGATTCCTCCATTGTATGTGTCTGTTTATTTGCATTGTTGACTTATTTGTAATTGTAATTATTTTGTTTACTTCTTGTAAAGCTCTTTGAGTTACACTTTTGCATGAAAATGTGCCACATAAATAAATGTTACTGCTGCTGTCTTTACAAGATTTAATTTGGTATAGCTGTTATTTAAAATGGGTGGCACAGTGGTGCAGTGGTAGTGCTGCTGCCTCGCAGTTAGGAGACCCGGGTTCGCTTCCCAGGTCCTCCCTGCATGGAGCTTGCATGTTCTCCCCGTGTCTGCGTGGGTTTCCTCCGGGCGCTCTGGTTTCCTCCCACAGTCCAAAGACATGCAGGTTAGGTGGATTGGCGATTCTAGATTGGCCCTAGTGTGCCCTGCGGTGGGTTGGCACCCTGCCCGGGATTGGTTCCTGCCTTGTGCGCTGGGATTGGCTCCAGCAGACCACCGTGACCCTGTGTTCAGATTCAGCTGGTTGGAAAATGGATGGATGGATGTTATTTAAAATTTATTCCCATTTTACCTTTTCTTTGCTATTTTAAACAACACTTCCTGTATTCCTGAGTACTGTTCATTCTTGCTCAGAAGAGAGATTAACACAAGCCATTTTTTCTCATTTTTATATTTCTACACAAAGATGAAAATTAATCTAAAATTGGCAAAGAAAAAAAATATATATATCACATTGACAGTTTTTAATGTTTTCGGTCCTGCGTTGCTCCTTACTGTGTGCCGCCTACATTGTATCTTAGTAACCTGTCATTTCTTATGCAAAACATACAGTAATAATTTGTAAAAAAAAAAAGTTTATAGCTCTTAAAAAATTTTTCTTCTTCCTTCATTTGACAGTGGCTTACTAAGGAACATGAATTACAGTTTTTTGTTTTTGGAGAAAATCAGTTAGCAAATAATGGATGTTAAAAATTATGAAAGGGGGTGTTTTTTTTCAATTTTGTGTGCTTTAATTATTTGTGCAGCCTGAGTGCAATAATTGCCCTCGACACAAAGCATTCTCTGCACACTAAGGATAAACTTAGCTAATTTGTTTTTCACAGATGTAGCTCGGTTTTCAGAGAATAAAGGGAATAATCAGAACACCATTTCTTTTTGATTTTAAGCTCACAGGTGCATTTGTAAAAAGGGTTCTGCCAAGGCTCTATTATATTGGCTTATCTACTCACCATGAATGTCAAATACATTAGGAGGAAAATTCGACTGGAGGAAACAGAACAGGAACTAAATTGACAGAAGAACTATAAATCATATCATATATGCTGATGGCATATGCAGGAAATAAGTGAGGATGCTTTTATTATTTAATTTATTATCAGCTTCACTTATGGCAAAGCAAATAATTAATGAGAGTTTTGGTCCTTCTTTGCTTTCCCTGCTTTTCTCTATGCATTACACTCTATGGATCAGTCATTAGATGTTAATCTAGGTAACTGAGCCACACATGTTTTAAGAAAGAGAATAATAGAATTTATTGATATATACCGTTAATAGAAATAGGATAATTACTTATATTGCATGCAAGTGTGAAAGACTAAATAAAGGACAGAAGACCAAAACATATAACACAGAATGAATTGTATGCTTTTTCAGAAGATAGGTATTTCTTTCTGTTTAATGATTGTCTCTTGTGTGAGAACATAAGCACATACCTGCTTGTATATTCTCTTCTTCTAATGCTTGACTATGAATGAGAGATGTTCAGATGGTTACAGGATGAAAAAGGATATACTTTCCCATTCTGCAATTAGAATTCATTGTAACTGTACACTTAAACAAAATAAATTAATACTTTACAGCATACTTTGGCATGCTATATACTACGTAGTGTTTTGTGGATTGTTGTTTTCTTATTACTGTTCCAGTGAATAGGTCTCACAGTGTGTCTGGATTAGATACTCAAGTTGTTTTAACCTACAGCTGTTTGGCCTTGGTTAGGTGTGTCTGTCTTCCTTGGCTTGGTTCAGCCAATGGGTTCTGTGTAATATGATTTACTGCAAAAACTATACTTACTCTGCAACATCCAGGTAATGTCTAATATAATTGTCTTCCACAGTGCAGAGTTTAGAGTCTGAAATTCTTGTCTTGAAGCAAGACTTGACTTCACTCTCTTTTGGGTTACACTCTAGAGCCTGAGTGCACGCTCAGTACACAAATGCACTGTTGACTACACATTCATTTTTAAAGGAGGAATGTAAATTTAAAAGTAAAACTCAAATATGACTTTAAATTTACAATTGTATTTTATGTTTTTAGTTGATATAATTTAATTGTTAGAGTTACAGAGAATGTCTCGTATGTTTAGGTTGTCCATAACTTTCCAGTTAATTATTATTTGTGAATGATAATATAATGTGTTTATAAGAGCTGCTGGAGAATACCCAGTCTCTTCAAAGACAACGAAGAGATATACTATCTGTATTTAATATAATATGACCTTTCCTGAATTGGCTCCCAGGTTACTATCGGAGGACCCAAAGGCTGGGAAATCCTTAGCGCATTCCCAGACTACTATAACTTGGTCTTCTCTGGAATGAGCATCAGCTACTGAGCTGATCCCCAGAGAGGTGGATAGGAGAACAGTTTATAGATATATAGGTTAGCCAACAAATAAGCAGTCCCAGATGAGGCGGCAGTATTCACAGGTAGTGTTGGGCATATCCGGTTTGTAACAGGTATGACTTAAAAAAATGCCACAGAATACCAATGAAAATGCTATGACATGGTGATTCTGCACTGCCATTGAATAAATGCTGCAATACGATTGCTCCCCTGTGGCAAGGGAAAGGAATTCCCAAAGGCCAAGGAAAACCACCTTGAAAGAAAATCCTGGTCCTTCTGGAAGGATCTGGGTTTGGGTTTTTTTACAGCCCCATCTATAAAACAACCATTGTAATGAAACCTATGAACAACCAGAATGATCTAAAGAAATTACTGTGATGAAAAAATTATTTATGGTTAACAAGATGGAATGTCCTGAGTAAACATTGCCCAGGAACTTGTAAAAAAATGAAGGAAGAATTGAAAAAGTATATTGTGGGTGTAGCTGTCTTGCAAGGAAATCAGATGGAAGGATTAGTGGGACAATAGATTTGGGAGATTTAAACATGCTATGTAGCTGAAATGTGAATAACACTTTTGGTACTGGTTTAATAATTTAAAAACAATTTAAAAGACTTGTCCTGGGATTTAAGCGAATAAACAAAACAAAAAGTTTTGTAACTTAAAAATAAAACGTAAATTCTTTAATATTACTGTCCACTCACGGAAGAGGCCAATGAAGAGAATAAAGAGAGCTTTATGAACAGCTGGAATATGTGTAAGACTTACCACCGAAAAAATAATGCTAAATCACAAGTTTGGTGAAAGAGGTATCATACAGAGGGCAGCACGGTGGCGCAGTGGGTAGCGCTGCTGCCTCGCAGTTGGGAGACCTGGGGACCTGGGTTCGCTTCCTGGGTCCTCCCTGCGTGGAGTTTGCATGTTCTCCCCGTGTCTGCGTGGGTTTCCTCCGGGTGCTCCAGTTTCCTCCCACAGTCCAAAGACATGCAGGTTAGGTGGATTGGCAATTCTAAATTGGCCCTAGTGTGTGCTTGGTGTGTGGGTGTGTTTGTGTGTGTCCTGCAGTGGGTTGGCACCCTGCCCGGGATTGGTTCCTGCCTTGTGACCTGTGTTGGCTGGGATTGGCTCCAGCAGATCCCCGTGACCCTGTGTTCGGATTCAGTGGGTTGGAAAATGGATGGATGGATGGTATCATACAGACCAACCACAGGAAGAGGAAGCGCCCATGACACTTCCAGTGATAATGGAAGTCAGACTGTGGATTTTGCAGAAGCAAAAAAAAACATGACAATTACCAGAACTTACTTTCCGCATTAAAGAATCCATAAAGTAAAATGGAGTGCTCCAGATCATTCAATCATGAATTAAATTGATCATGCAATGATTGATAAAAGGCATGCAACTGACATAATAGATGTGAGGAATATAAGGGGTGCTCATTCTGATACAGATCACTGTCTGGTATGTGTGCAGTACAAGTAGCGTGTCTTCTTGATGAAAGACAAAGAAGGACTACAACGAAACAAGTATGATGTAAATAGGTTTAAAAAATGAAGATGTGTAGTAGAGATGCAAAGAAAAGTTGAGACAAGTATTACAGCAAACCTCTGTTGATGAAGAAAGAAAAAATGGAACAGGATAAAACAGGCAGTGACAATAACAATGGTGGAACAAATATTAGGCTTTAAAAAAAGAGAAGAGAAATGATTGGTATGATGAGAAGTGTAGAAATGTGGTTGAGGAAAGGGGCATTAAGAGAATTATAAAAAAAGAAGATTAGCAAAGAGATAAATTTATAAAAAGCAGAGAGAGAAAGAAAAGAAAGATAAAGAATAGGTTGAGCAGCTTGTTGCAAGGCAGGACACAAGGCAGATGTACTTAAGGGCAAGACAGATGACAAAGGTTTTCAGTGTGGCATTTTTAGAAGAAACAATGGTTGTATATCCAGAAATAAAGAAGAGATAATGAATATCTGAGTTGAATATTCTGAGAAACCTGTTTGGAGATCAGAATGAACCAGAACAATAGTAGAAGGCCTACCACTTGTGTTAAATCACTGCTATAGTCCTATGAAAATCTCTCAATGGTGAATCCTTTGCGGAAGTTGTTTCTCAATATTTCCCTGTCAAAATAGCCATGGCTTTACTAGGTGGCATATGCAGCTGGGTTTATGCTATATCTTTGCACCACTATGCAGAATATCACAAATATAACACCTATCCATGGCCCTGTTTCACATTCATGTGCCTTTTTATAAATGATGTGTTATTGCCCACAGTTTCTCACCAGGCTGGCTCTTGACATAAGCACCACTTTTTTCATATAGGACATATACTCTCTATAATATTTATACTTAAATTATTTACAAATTTACAAGTAAAACAATTCAAAGAACAAATTACATAGGGTATGCATTTTCTTTTGAAACAGGAGCAATAACCATGGCTGTAATGAATCACTTTTTTCTAATATGCCCAAAGAAATTGATTTCAATGAATCATTTATTAATTATATATGAGTATAAGCTATTTTTGTTGGTCTGATAAATTTCAATTTCCCTGTTCCAGAAACTTAGAAGCATGTGTTTTTCCTGCTGAAATTAAACAGTGTTTCACTTCAGTAAATACATGATCAGCAATATTTAATGAAAATTAATGACTCTAAGACTTCACTTGTTAATTAATGCTTAAGTACAGACTTCGAGCTGCCTGTTTAAGAATGATTACTTGAATGTCTTACAAAATGTTACTTCAGGTTGAAAGTTCAATTCTATATATTTGTATGATGCTGATTAATCTGCATTTTAAGAGCATGACTTTACCATGTTTCCGAGACATAATTAGTGTAACATCTATTTGCATGATCAGTATGTCTAGAAATATATTACAATATAAGAAAATGAAAGCAAATTACAACAATTTGGCCTATTCATACTTGCTCGGTTTTGCACTAATTCTACAGCAAGAGGTAATTACAGATATGTAAAAATACATTTTTTAGGCTCCTAAACATTTTTTCTGAAGTGGCCATCAGCACTAAGTCCTATATCTACTATTATTCAGTGCTAACTGTGTTGTGATATAGTGTTTATAAATCTCACAAATTCGTATTACTTTCAGTAGCTATACAAGGCTCTGCTTCTATTTAAAATTCATCTCTAGTGAATAGATATAGGAGGCCAGTTTTAAAGTTTAAATTGTAAACTTTTAAAATCAACCGTTAAACCTGTTTAAATAAAACATTACTACACTAAATGATATTAAGAACAAAATGCATTCAGCATTACCTTCCTTTTTATCCTTGGTGACAGACACCCAGCTTGCCAACTTTATTATGAACATAATGCCCAAAATAAAGATCTGTATAAAAATAAGAGGTTTATTGCACACAAAATTGCCTAGAAATAAACTCTTATTGGTTCCCTTTCTTTATAGCACAGGCCTAAATGCCATGTTATCATGTCTGTGGGCAAGAGGGATCAGTAGATTTGGTTCTGGTTGCATACTATAGTTATCTTGTATATGAACCTCTTAAGATGTTTAATGCAATTCAGTAGTCCATTGTGGAACCTATAATTATACAGTAATAGGCTAATTTGACTACGTGACTTGTAGATTCAATTTGCTCTGAGTTACATGTGCAGATTAATATGTTACTAATGCGTGAATATACTTATAATAAATTCAAGGTAAATTTATTTTATTGTCTTCAATTCCATTCACGGCCACAATTGTAAGCAGAAAAGAAGATATGGCGTGTGCAGGAATGGCTTTGATGAGCTTCTGTTTGGTTCTTGGTTTATAAAGAGTGGAGCAAATGGATACCATTAAAGTAGAAATGTTTTTGAAATATCTGTACCTCCATCCATCACACAGGTGCATAAGATAGTTCGGTTTATCAATTACTATCTTTGTCTTATTCAGAATCTCAGTTTCATAAACTTGACCCAAACATTAATTTCTTGACCCAAAAATTCATTTCTTGATCATTGGAGCCTTTGGGGACATTTGACTACTTATAGTCTTTGATTATATCTGTTTTTTAGACATCCAGAACCAAAAATACGCCACTGCTAGTTTCAGAGTAAGATCCCAAATCTCTGATTTGCATAGTGACTGGCATAATTTATTGGGCATTAAGCATGGGCTTTCAACTTTTCTTTCTTGGCACACCACCTCCAGGAATTGAAATGTTTAGAGGTTTTTTGGTCTTATATTACTACATGCCAAACTCTTATTAGGTAAAATTAACGGTGATATTTCTTTAAATACCTCCATCATATCATTTTTGAGTTTAACAAAGTATTATTGAAAAATTTTGCAAGTCTGTTGTCTGTTATTTTTTCTTATGCACACCTTATGTAATTTTTAAATTACTTTTCTGATGTATAAAGAAGAGTGGAGTTTGATATGGAAAAGCAGTTAGAAATCCTAAAATGTCCTTACTTTTAATTTTCAAAAAATATACATTTTGAATTTCATTATTGGCATAAATGAAGAATTTCACTCCAAATAAACAACAAATCTATTTTATCTACTTTATTGGTTTTTACCTATAAAATAAACAGCTTAAAACAAATTAAAAAATGAAACATTGCAATGTAAATTAGTGAACAGTAAAATAAATTAGGATATTTTTATTTACACAAACTCTTTAAATCTGTTTTAGATTTTGTCAGATTTGTTATGTTTGCTGATGTGAGAATACACCAGGAAACGTTAGCTGATTAATAATCTCAGAGGTGCGCAGTTAGTGGAGCTGCTAGAACAGATTACTATTGACATCAAATTGGTAAGCATTATTATTATTATAAATGTGGTTTGTTGTTGTTTTTGATACCAAACTAATGCTCATTAATATAACAACTAAAATATGCCAACAATGGCCAAAGCACAAGTGGTACATACTGTATTTGGATGGCACAGAAGCAAATGGAACCCAGCCTCCAGTTATGAGTAATTATTGCTGTCAAATTCATTTTATTAGTACACAGGCATAAGAAACAGCAAAGTGTGGTAAAGTAATGTGAGGCTTCTTAAAAATAACAGAACAAGGGCTGTTTTACAGGAATTCTAAAACAATAACATAATCTTAAAGTGACAATTTTTATTTAATAATAATACATTTTATTCACTGTAGTCTTACAGTTGTGACAAGTCCAAAAAAGCAGAGAAGGATTTAAAGAATTAAAGCATCAATAATTTGTGAAATATGAAATTCCAGTTAACTTGACCTATCCATGAAATAATACTCTTCCATAAGTTTTTGTTTTTAACCAGCTGATATCTCCTTCATACGCTAATGCACCCTCACAGCAGAAAATGACACAAACCTGAAAAAGTGGTTTTCTGACAAACCTGATTTGAATGGTGTGCTGTTATAAAAGCAGATTTAAAAAGTTGGCGTCATTCACATGCCAATGACATAAACATGTTTGATTTCTTTAATGTTGGTTTTAAGCAGTGTTTGTTTTTCAGTTTATAAAGAGAAACTGTAAGTAAATAAATTTAGGACATGCACATGGTAAGATAAATTGGGTAGGGAACACTGATCGTACCATTGTCTATAAGTGAAATCCCCAAAGCCAATAATATCACCCCACGCAATTATTAGTATCCCAAGGGATAAATCCCACCTCTCTGCCACACACGTTTTGTAAAACATCTTTCTTAAAAACAATTCTGCAAGTTGTCTCAATTAAAATATTATTCATGGCTTAAACATAAAAAATTGTCAATCAAGGATGGAGAAATAGTATCAAAATGTATGTTTTAGTAACTGTGGGTATGATAATTAAGCAATGTGAAGTAATATTCAATAACAGGTTACTCAATATTTTTTCAAGATTAGAAAAATCATTTGTCCTTTAAAAACAAAATTTCCTGTAATTTTCTGCAATGCCGATTAAATAAATTGTGCCACTCATTATTTATAATTATTGATAGATAAATATACTTGAAGAGAGAAGTTAATTGACAGGCAAGTCAGGTAAAATGTACAGTTAATGATCCATTTAAATCACTTAACTTCATTCTCATACTAGTGTTAATCTGATTGAAACCTGTTACTTAATAAAAGATGAAAATGTTTAGCTTCCTCATTTACTTTTAGAATTCTTAATGATAAAACTGTAAAACATAATACTTCACTATAATGGAACAGAAAAACGTTAATAAATCTGCAGAAAATACAGAGATATATATGTTTATTTTAATTACCCTTTTTGAACTTTTCTACTAAGGCAAAAAATATGCAGATTTCTTCCAGATGATTATCCTTTAAAAATATGCTGTATTATAAGAATCTATCATCTTCCACATGTACTATATGCATATTCATGATCTTCAGACAAGACATCATTAGACGCTAAAACTGGTAGGGTTTTAACAGCATTGTTGTAATGTTCAAATTATATATTCTGTAAGAAAAATTAGTTTTTGGACCATATTTTACGTTCAGTATATTAATAAAGGCTAAAGAGCTTTTTCCCTCCATTAGGATGCAAGCAATGTAAACAAAAATAGCATGAAGAAACTATGAAGGATGCAAGTAATGGTATTATTATAAAATCCGATCCAATTAAAATTAGACAATAATTAAGTACACATTTCTGATGAAAGCTTTTAAAATTAAAATGTCAGCATGTTTGACACATATGCTAACACCTAGGAAAGAGCTAAGAATTGACTTTTCAGAAAGCTTTAAAAATAATGGATTATACATGAATAAATACATATATTAATCTCTCAACTTTTGACCAAATTCGTATTCTGTTTATTCAGTGGCAAAGTGATAGTGTGGTTAGACACTTCTGCCTTGCAGCTCCAGGATATATGGTCTAAGTCAGAATTTTACACATTGTTCTAATCACTGCTTGAGAGTCCATCTGTGAACTCCACCTTTCTTTTCACATTCCAAAGGGTGGGTTGATAATTTACTGTAAGCTGACTCTGGAGAAGTGCATGTGTTTGTAAGTGATTCCTGAGATGGATTAGTGCTCTTTGCAGGGTTAGTCATTGTGCATGATGAAGCCAGAATAGGCCATGTTTCCCAAAACACTAAAATGAGAAAATGGATTAAAATGATGGATAAATCATTAGTAATACTAATTCATATACTGTACACTGCTCAAAACTATTAAAGGAAAACTTAAATCACACATCCGATCTAGAAGAACAAAATATTCAAGTGTAAAATCTTTGCTGAGTAAATAGTGTGTAATTTGTTAAGGACAAAATGATATAACAATGATCAATGGAATCACGTTGAAAATCAAAATCAAAAATTAAAATCACAGGCTGATCCAAATTGAGTGAATTTCATCATAGCAACTCATAGTGCGGCTCAGTAGGTTATAATGCCCCTACGTGCCTGTATGCACTCTCAACAACATCTGGGCATGCTCCCGATGAGATAGTGGACAGTGTCCTAGGGATTCTCTTCCCATGACCTGGGTCAGGCCATCAGTGAGCTCCTGGACAGTCTGAAATACTACTTGGTGGCATCAGATGCACCGATACATAATGTTCCAGAGGTTCTCAATTGGATTCAGGTCTGGGAACGAGTGGGCCAGTCAATGGCATCAATGCCTTTGTCACCCAGGAATTGCGTACATACTCTGGCCACATGAGGCCAGACATTACCCTGCATCAAGAGGAACCCAGGGCCCACTGCACCAGCATGAGGAAAACGGCTCTGAGGATATCATCCCAGTACCTAACACCAGTCAGGGTACTGTTGCCTGGCACGTGGAGGTCTGTGCAACACTCCAAGGGTATGCCTCCCCAAACCATCAATGACCCACTGCTAAACCAGTCTTGCTGGATGATATTACAGGTTGTATAATGTTTACCATGGCATCTCCAGGCTCTTTCACATCTGTCACATGTACTCAGTGTGAACCTGCTCTCATCTGTGAAATGAACGGGGTGCCAATGACAGAGCTGCCAATTGTGGTATTCCCAGGGCTCTTGCATTTTAAAGGACATCTTCTTTTTAAGGGATTTTGCAGATCGTTTATTTATTTGGGACTTTTAAACCTCCACTGGCACAAGAATTGTTTTTATGGATTATTTATTTATAGAGGATTTGGCGGCACTGCACTTTGCTTTGGACACTAGTTTGCTTTTGATGGATTTTAAATAAAAGCACTAAGCAGTTGTTTGCAACAACCCCTTGGCTGAATGTGTGCATGTCCTCATCTGCCCGACTTATCTCAGTACATGACTACTGACGATTCAGGTTCAAGAGATTCCTGGACACAACAGAAAGCATTAAGCAGACCCGGACTGTCACAGCAAAAATTACCATAAACTGTTTTTTTTATCCTCTAGATCAGTGGTTCCCAAACTCGGTCCTGGGGACCCACTGTGGCTGCTGGTTTTTGTTCCAGCCAACTTCTGTTTTTCATTGGACTCTTAGCCTAATTAAGTGAGTCATTGTTTCCCGGTTTCTGTGTTTTGGAGTCAATGTAGAAATTACAAAAGTAAGTTTGGTCAATTTTTTTATTAAAATGGACTAAGCAGTTATATGGGGAATATGTCCTTTTTAAAGCTGTTAACAGTATTTTCAACCTAATTTTCATTCTGCTTTTGCAGGTGTTCTGGTTATTTAACTGATTATTTCCTAATTAGTGGGTCGTTGCAGCTTTCATCATCCCAGGTGTCTGCTATGCTGGTTGTTAATTGTCACTATTAGGGTTAAAAGAAGGGAACAGACTACAGAGGAAAAGGGGAAAATAATAGGAAAACAACAAAAGAGAGTTAAGCATTTATAGCTTTAGAAAAAATTAGAAATATTTCTAAATGTCTTATAAATGTAAAAACCATACTGTTGTGTTTTTCTGAATACAGAATAAGAGAAGAGTAAAAAAGACCAGCTAAATGAGATCAGTTGTAATCATTAATTATCACTGATTGTGAATCTGGTTGGAACAAAAACCTGCAGCCACAGTGGGTCCCCAGGACTGAGTTTGGGAACCACGGCTCTAGATAAATGAGCAATGAATCCCATTAGATAGGGATAAAAAAAACAGTTTATGGTAATTTTTGCTCTATGCTTAAAAATCAGCTTTGGTTATTCTCACGGGATATTTGGCTCTCTAGAACATGCATTTTGGGCATTCAGTACATTCTCCATCACTAGCTTATTCCCAATATAGTCCTTGGCTGATCTAGTGAACTGGTACACTGCATGGTTCCTCTGGAGAAGCAACATTTAATTTGTTGGAGGCATTGGTCTCTTTCTTTAAATGAAAGGCCTAAGTATAATACTGCTCTGTCTCATTTAATTTGTTATTGGCCATTTTCTTCCAATTATCACTGGAATTTACAATTTTCTACAGTGTAATATTGTCCAAGTAGTACTTCAGAGGGTGTTTGTCAACACAGTCTGTTCCAACTGTGCTTTTTAAATAATCAGGAGAAGTTGGGAGATATGTGTAAATTGTTTATTTCAACTTGCAAGGCTTAATTTACTTTAATTGTTGCAGAACATCTGTAGGTTGTAGCCTTTTAGTTGTTGCATGAATAACACCCATTTGTAATATTCTGATATTTCCTTTTTTAGTTTTTGCTAACCTGAACTTAAAATTTAAACATCAGGCAGTTTACTGTTTACCTTTCACCTGTTTAGGTCATTCATTGCATTTCAACTGATTAAATCTTAAGTAAAACTGGAAAAACTGTGGTGTTCTAAAACTTTTGACCGGTAATGTATTTGGTCTTCAGTTATGGACAGTCCACACTGATATTCAGAGATGAACTTGTCACTGGCCATTCAAGTTGACCTGGTAGGAGTTGTTGATGTAGTAGGGATGGTGTGGGGAGACCATAGAAGAAGATGGCAGGGGGAGGGACAATTTATTTAAAAATTGGTTAAGGGTGTAAGCTTTTTCCATATTCCCTTCCAGCACCTGAGCCCTGGATTGCATGAGTCCAGTAATCATTCCCAGTCCATTCCAGATGGAGTGGTGGCTCTGAGGCTAGGGATCTGCACTGGCAATCGGAAGGTTGCCAGTTCAAATCCTGTAAATGCCAGAAGTGACTCCACTCCATTGGACCCCTGAGCAAAGCCCTTAACCTGCAATTGCTCCATCATGGGTATAACATTAATCTATATCCAAGCCCTGCAAGTAGGCCCTCCAACCTGCATTGAAAAACCTGGGGGGCTGGTGGGAGAATTGGCACTTCAGCCACCATAAAAAACCTCACACTGTTCAATTCCATCTGAACTAGTGTGATGCTGAGGTGTCACCCATTGCATGGCTGCATCTGGGATCTTAAGGTTGTTTGTCATGTAGTGGGTGTAGCAACACACTGTATCAGTGCATGCTTCTAACCTCTCTCTCATTCCAAACTCTCTTTACTCTCTTTGTAAACTCCTTTTCTTTCACTCAACTATTTCTTTACCAAATGCTCATATGTCATTCAGAGCCTCTTTGTCACCAGATTTGAATGTTCTCTTTTTTTCATTCAGGAGACCTTTTAGATCCTTAGTAATCCTGGGCTTGTTGTTTAGAATGCAACGCATTGTCTTTGAGGGTACCACTGTGTTGACACAGAACTTAATATCGTCTGTGATGCAGTGACTGAGTGCCTCAGTATTGTCATCATTGTGTTTTTTTGTCACCATATTATTCATATTCTTCCAATAAAGAAGAAAAAAGTAAAAAGGCAAAATAAGGCAAAAGGACTTGCCTAACAAGGCAATCAGCAGTAAACCGGATGAAATAAACAATCTAATATGAAGAATCCAACCACAATGGTAAAATTCAGAAAACCAGAATAGAAAAAGAAAAGAAAATACAAAATACAATCAGCACTCAATCATAACCTGAAGGAAGCTGTCTCATCTACTGCGGGTATTCCACAAAGAACACTTAACAAATAAGCTTCACTTAAATCAAGACAGCAGGCTAATCGGAGCCAGTTTTGGTTCCACCAAAGAAGATTAGAGTAAGTTGCACTTCGTAACCGAGGCAACTAAGCGTCATGTCTTAACCTGGTGCCTCATGTATAACACTGTACGTAGAAATCACACTATAACATGGCGTAAGCACAAAAGCGGGAATGTGCGTATGCACAGAAAAATCCAAATGCAGGAAACTGTATGTACGCAAACTTCCACGTTCTTCCACTACATAAATCCTGATCAGCGTAAAAAGTAACGCACGTACACGCGCGAAAAGTAACGCACATACACGCGCCTGCTGTCCTGCCCCAACTCCTCCCAGAATTACACCTCTTTGAATATGCAAATCAATATAAATAGCCCTTAAGATCAGCCTTCTGTGAAAAGACAATGGAAAAAGCATGGGGGAAAATATAAGAATTTCAGCGAATACCAAGTGGAGGTAAGGAAAAACGTACTATTTGTTGGTTTAAACAGTGGTATAAACAAGGAAAGGAAGTTGATCGAGTGACAGAGAGTGTTGGAGAAACTCGAAAGCTCAAGTTCACAAAGTCACACAGTGCCCAAAGTAAAAGAGAAGTTGTCAGATATCAAAGTCACAGTGAAAAGTCGAGTCGTAGCCCACCATCTGAGTTTCATATGAAAGCTTATTAGGGTACAGAGAAAAAAAAATAGGCATACAGTGGGAAAAAAGCACGAAATGTCAACTTTAATCTCGAAATTTCCACTTTGATCACGTAGTTTATTTTGTCATTAAAGTAGAACATCACAAACTTCATCTTAAAATCATTTAATTTACTAGTTTCTCAAATCCCATCGTAACTAAAAAAGCATGTTAAATGCTTTGTTTTGTATTTGATCTTCTATGTGCTTTATGTGCGTGAATCACTACATGCTTACCGGCTTTCTCTTCCTCCAACAAGACACAAAATCCATTACATTCATAATATTACAGCTGTCTGAATAATTAAAATACTGCGATGTATACTTGATATAATTTTCATGATGATAGGAGTTAAAGCATGTTATTAAACATGGGGACACAGTGGCGCAGTAATTGTGCGTGACCTTCGATGAAATAATTTATTGTAATAGTACTGTCTCTTTCAAACGTACTAACCCCCAATTCCTGTCCTTCCTTTTCTTTCTCCAAATACCCAATCACCACACAATCAGCTCAGTAACATACGTTAAGCCATCTGTAAGGTTATAACGCTGATTCTTCAAAACTTTTAAGGAACGTTGAAATATCTTCGTAGTACATGTTTAATTATTCTATCCTTCACGCCAGTCCCAGTGAAGCATACAGTGCGAGGCAGGAACAATCCGTGAATGGAGCGCCAGATCCTTGCTACAGTAGCAACACCGTGTCCTTTAATTATTAACAATATAGATTATTTAAATGATGTTAAAGTTTTATCTGTATAATATAATAAACATATTTTGCTGCATTTCATCTTAAAAATGATATTGTCATCATATGTAAATACGCGCTTTATAAAGTGGCTCAGGTTGTGCAATATTATAACTGTAGTGCAAGTTTACAGTGAGGTGATTGTACTTATAAGTACAAACAGTTCTACAAGGAGCACTTGATGGACTGATTGATTGCGTTTAGAGCTCTTGGGATGAAACTCTTTCTGAACCGCAAGGTCAGTACAGGGAAGGTTTTGAAGCGTTTGCCGTGTGAGAAGCAGTTCAAATAGGAAGCATGGCTGAGGCAGCGTGTGCTTGATGCTGTATACCGATAATTCTCTTTCCGATCAGCTGTTCTGAGTGGTGCAGTGAGAGTAATATGGAAAAAGATGATCCGCTGTGGAAACCCCTAACGGGAGCAGATGAAAGAAGTAAAAGAAGGTGCAGTGAGAGTAACAACGCTAAAGCAATTATGGTATTTGGAATAGTTTGACCATTCTGTGGACCATTATATTGTTACTGGTTAATTACAATCAGATGCATTAAACTAATAAACAATATGCGGTTAATTTCAGTGTATTTATAAAGCAATGTCAGGAATGTGGCTTTGAAAAAGAAAGGGTAACCACACAGGAATAGTAGCACTGCTTTGACGCTGGGTGCCGCCAGTCTGCAAAACCGAGTGGAGAACTTGCGTACGCCAGGGTATGAGGTACTGTGGAAATGTGCGTGGCTTTACACTAAGTTTTGGTTTTATACATCGTGTTCTGAGTGTGGAAACGTTCGTATGCAACATTTTTGTGCGTACGCACTGTTTATACATGAGGCCCCTGGTCCATACCAAGCTAACGATGAAGCTTAGCTTAGAGTGTTGTGGCTTTGGAGTACATGAAATTACTATTTGACAAGAAACAAACCTCAAAGACAGGTTCCAATTAACTTTTTCCCTATACTTCAATACTTTTCCAATAACAAGAACAGCAATTTTCAAGTTACTGTAATTTGTATTAACCGATAATGAAGAGTAGAATACTTTTAAAACATAACTGTGTCTATTAAGTAGATTCCATTGTCAAGCTCAATATGAATTTTACTTGAACTATGTCATTCCCATAAATAGTTCATATTGTATGATCTTCATTATTGAGAATTAAAAAGGCTAAATATTTAGCGATTTAATATCTGCTAGTGAATTAGAAGCACAAACTATAATAAATGGCAATTATGTGCTGGTACTCGTACTCGAGTGCAATTATTATTTCATTTGTTATTTCATTTTCATTCATACTCAAGCAAACGCTTAAGTAAAAGCCAAGCTTAGACAGTACACCAATCAGTAAACCTTGTAGACTTTCTGTCGCCCAGGTTTTCTAGGAGAATACCATATAAATGATTAGTTAACTATACTTTTGGAATGCCAAGTATTTAGTGCTACTGTATACTGTTCATGTGCATTAACACCATGCCTTTCTGTAATCCAACAAAAAAGGCTCTGCATTTTCATATTTTTTTGTGCTTTTGCTATTTTGACCCATCAAAACATAATTTTTAACTACCTTCTTTCAAAAAATCTTGTTGACAAGGCATAAGTGAACACAGGTATAAACATACTGTGAATGTGCCCTGTGTTGGATTGGCAACATATCAAAATTTAGACCCTGCTTTACAAAGTGGCTTCTTATTCTTCTTTTGTTATTCTCTATAGAGCACATTTATTGCCTTTTTTTGTTTTCTCTGCTTATTTGTATGTTTGTGCCTATTTTGTTATAAGGAGTGTACTCAATATGTAATATACTTGAACAGAAATTACATGTGTACATTTCTCTTGGCTGTTCATTCACTTTTTTATCATTAATGACATATTAATAGTGACATTTTGATGAACATTTGTTTTCACAAATATAAGTTGCCAATTAAAATTTGATTTTACTAATAAGCACATATTTCTGGGTATTGGTTTCCTTCAGTGCCTGAACATTTGTGTCGTTATTTGCAGCCTTGCTTTTTTATTTCTTATATATGTAATCTACTTCTGTACATCAATTATACATACATATGCGAATGAGTCTTTTTTTAAACCAATAAAACCAGTCACTGGAAATATAATTTCAGTGTCTTTCATTGCTTTTATTAGTTCCACTGTCAGAACTAATATCTTACAGCCACTGCAAGAGAGGCAGAACCAATTAAGTGAGCCTATGCTGAAAAGGATTATGGTGCGAGTTGGAGCAAGAACAGTGATAAAAAGCCTTCTTGAAATTTTACTTTATAGTCAGAGCAATGTGCATTTATGGAAATACATATACAGCCTCACAATCTTATTCACAGAAATATTATCAGTTCTATGTTTTACACTATTCTGGTGCCATTTTGACTGCCCAATAAATTCAAGTTAAACCAGGCTTCCCATAACAAGAAGCTATTTATGCCTTAAGTTGTGCTTTAAGTGTTTCTCAGAAAGCTCTCAGATATATCTAGAGATATGTGAGTTTCAACAAAAAACATTGTAGTGGAGATACATTTAATAAAATGTTGATCTACTAATGATATTAGATTAAGTTGCCAAAAGTGTGCTGAATTAGCATTGTTTGGTACTCTGTCTTCCAGGATAAGTGGAGCCTCGTTAATGATAACAATGGTATCAATTTCTAGAGGCTGATAAAAAGATCTGTAAAAGAGAAACTGTTGATCTATTGCATCTTCCAACTCCAAGCTAAAATAATTTCAGGATGTGAGTACTAAAGTCCAATATTTCTCAAACAACACTTAATAATACTTACGAAAATACTAAACAAGGAAAGTGTGTTTTAGCATGTTTTGAAAAGTTCTACATTGATTGATAAATCTCTGTTGGTAAACATTTCAAAATTTTGGTATATACAGTAAAATCAAAAAGCAGCCTATTGGCTCCTTGTAGATAGATAGATAGATAGATAGATAGATAGATAGATAGATAGATAGATAGATAGATAGATAGATACTTTATTAATCCCAAGGGGAAATTGTAGGTTACATTTTCAGTGTGTTAATGAGGCCAGCACCTCAAGATCAGTGAGAACAATTTCAGTCATACAGGGACAACCTTTCTTAAATATTAAGATTGTTAAGACCATTGTAAACAATTAGGAATACTTTAACATCAGTTCTAAAAGATGCAAGAAGCCAATGAGGATTGTGTAATCTTAAACTTTGTGAAAAAATATGTGATAAAGTAGTTTTCCAATAAGTGGTTTAACTTATTTCTTTTTCTTCATTGTTGTAAGGTAGACTTTGGCTCCTCTTAATACTCACAGGAATAAGCATGGGTTTAAAATAATACATGAATGAATGTACATATTGTATTTTCTATTAAAGAGCAGTAGTGAAAACATTCATTTTTGTATTTGAAAGGCAAAACCTTTTAAAATACTTTATATAAAATACAGTATAAATTTCTTAATATTGCATGGCTCTGAGATACTTTATTGGTACATCCATCCATCTTTCTATTTTCAAACTCGTGTTGTCCAGTTTGGAGTCCCAGGGGCCCAAAGCCCACACCTGCCACATCAGATGTTGACAAACATCAAATCATTTTAAAGTACACTTTCTCTCACCCAAATGCACACAAACATCCAATTTGTTTACAGTAGGCAAATAACATGCATGGCTTTGGAATGTGGCAAAAAAAACTTTAATAGAAAGAGAAAACCACATGCAGAGGCTAGGAAAGTGTGCACATTCTAGGCAGACAGTGACTAGAAGTAATTCAAACCGAGTCTCTACTTTGCATATACAGTATGTGTACATATTCATGTAATTCATTCAGTTCTAAAGATGTTTTTCCCAGCACAGGGTTACAGGAAGCTAAACTATATGCTGGCAGCAATAGCTGCAGGACAGGGGTTCACAATAGTCAGGTCACCCATCCATCAAAGGGCACATTCACGCCCACACACACACACACAAACTCACCGTCTCATACTACTCCAGTTAGGAGACACCAATCTGTTGAATGTTAGATGAAAATATGAATAGCAAATTCAAAGCAGACACTTAGGGTTAAGTTGAAATAACTTCCTATAAATTAACTGCTTAATTTATCAATTCAATTACTGTATATGCAAGGTGGCTTTTTAGTCATCAATTATTTGATGTCTATGTAAATGTGAGAAGTTATTGGTGTACAGTACATTTAATTCTGATGTTTTACTACTGTCTTAAAGACTTAGCAAGTATGAATAGTTAAAATTTTTAGTTAGTTAACTTTTATATTGCTTATTTATGTAAGCTTGAAATTTTATTTCTTATGTAAACATTGTATTTCATTTTTTAAGTATGGAATTTAACTGACTGGAAATGCATTTATCAAAAAAATGTGACTTTAGTCTCTAGGCTCTCGATGCATTTCCCAGAGACAGGTTGTGTTAAAGTTACATAAATAGCAATAAACAAGAAAACATCTGTTTCTTAGGGCTTGGGACATCAAGCTGATAATGAAAAATAATTAACAGTATGTTCTGTCTGGAATTTGTCATCTAGTTGTGCATTGAAGTCTTATTTATTTACTGATCATCTTAATTTGTAAAAAACCCATGGGGTCTGTTCTTTTTATCCTAATGTAGTACATACTGTTAATGTTTAAAATGTGTGTTTTAAAACATTTTGCTTTACTATGATTTAATAGTCTCTCTATCTTTCTCTGTCTCTGTGTCTGTCTATATATATATGGTCAAGTGTTGTCAAGCTTGAGTCATAGAGCTGCACAGGAGACAAGGTTTTTAAGGAATGTTAACTTTATTTAAGAGGCAGGAACAGATACAATAGTTTATTCAACAGGAGTTCATCTTTGGCACACAATCACACAGGTAAACAACACATTCCGGTTTCACCCTTAAAAGAACATGAAGTGTTCTTCATCGAGCAGGTTCACTGTCTTGAAAGCAGCCGCTATGGGTGACGCAGTCTGAGGAAGAGAGGACAGAAAGGTGAGTAATTGGCTGACCAGGGCTTGGTCTTTTAAATGTTCTAAGCATTGTGCAAGAAGCATGTTACGCAGTAAAAGATCAAAGCCACAGCTGATCCTGCAAAAGGCCAGTTAAGAGTGTATTTGTTTCCCATTGAAATACTGTTTAGGTGGGGTTTCCAAAGGATACCCATTGGTTTACTGTTTAACAGAGAGCCAGCTTGCAGTTAAGAGTGCATCAGCGTGCAGCAGCCAGTGTTATGTAGTGGGAATATGGAGCAGAGGAGTAAAGACACAGTAAACTTTTGTGGGGCAACTGCAACATTGGGGAAGAGAAGATGAGTAAACTGTAGCACAAAATCTAAATCTATTGTACAAAACTTAAGGCTTCTCTGTGTGTTTTGGTAAACAGAAATTGTTTCAAACACTGGCAGATTCAGATGATTACATAGGTACAATCTGAATAGTTGATGCATAAAAGAGAGTGTGTGTATGGGTATATATATATTGTGAGATATGGCCGGCTATTTATCCCAGCCAATACCCCCAGGCCGCCAGATGGGGCCCTCCTTGCAGCATGGAGGTACCCAAATGCCAGCAGGGAATTATGGACAGTGGACTTTTAATGCACAGCCCTGCTGTGGGCCGCCAGGTGTCACTGCAGGGAGGCCCTGGGATTGTTATTTGCACTATAACACGGAAGTGTGTCTTAATCACAGCGACACAAGGAATGACGTGCTTCCGGGGTGAAGAAAAATGATTTTTATCTGATTCGGAAGTGTCCCATGTCACGTGGACAGAGAAGGCGAAACACTTCCGGGTCAAGGACTATAAAAGGACGATGGGAAATCCCAGACACTGAGCTGAGTTGGGAGGCAGGGTGGCAAAGCGTCTGGGAGTGGAGGATTGTTTATTATTGTAGTGATTATTGTTCATTGGAGTGGTGTTGTGTAGTGGTGTTTTGTGCACTTATTTATAATAATAAAGTCAATTCTTGGACTTTTATCTGTTGTATGGCGTCTGGTCTGAGGGTTCAAGGGGTTGACAGTGCCTCTAATTGTCACAGTTGGCGTAGACAGCAGGATTCTCTGGCCGTCGGTTTGGCAGAGGACCTGTATTTAAAATTTTTTTTTACTGTGGATAGAACCCTAAGAAGGCAGCGTCACGACAGGCAGACAAAAATCGGCAAACCTCACCTTTACCAAGGACGTCATGGGAAAAAAGAAGACAAAGCAGAGTGCCAGCAACAGTGGAGGTCTAGGGCTCAACATTGCCTGCGCTCAAGATGAGCCACGGAGCGGCTACGTGCTTCGGGAGAAGCATCCGGAAGAGGACGATGGCAATGAGGTATGTGCCGGGAGCGAATTTGAAAACTTATTGAAAATAACGCATTTTGTCCCGTGAACATATGTCCCAGGGGTCCATCCGGAGGTTCTGCGGGAGGCAGGAGAGCAGTAGTGCACTCACATCAGTGGAGCAGTCGAGCGAGAAAGACTTCCGCATGTCGGGTGCTGGCGACGGACACGTGACCCACCCCGAAGGATTGTGGGAAGGAGAAGGTCCGTGTCCAGTTGTTTGTGTCTTCACCCAGGAAAAGACGGACTTGGTTTTTCCGAAAGGAAAAGGGGAGGCGAGCGAAGCTCCGCTCTCCCTAAAAACGGTAAGGAGGTCCGGGAAATGACTGATCGGTCCGTCGATAAATTGAGACAGACGGATCGCAGTCAGCCAAAAGCAGCACAGCGGACCTCCGAAAAGAACACCAAAACCCAGGCTCCCTTGCGGAACCCATCAGAGCACGTGCCAGGAGTGGAGCGTGCTCATTGGCTCCCAGCCGGAGGGTAAGGCTAGTGATCTCCTGAGCATACCTCCGGCTGTATTAAATAACTTTTTGGACGTGCGTGAGCTGGAGAACTTGCTTCAGCCCGTGCACAGTTTCTTGCAGATTGTGGCTACAATACAGAAGATTGTTGGAGAGCTGGGAGCAGCGGCTGAGGCGCCGTTACGAAAGGTGGATGAATACCTACGGCAGTTTAGTCAAGAGCCTCCCGTATTATTTGATTTGGCGGTACAGATGAGTAATACCGGTACCGTATATAATGAAATAGGGACGCAGTGTGAACCAGGCCCGCGATTATTTAGTAGTGGGTGCCAAGTCACCGCGAGCCCTACAAGAGAGCCGGAAACGTGGACCGGGTGCTTGATGGAAGGGTCGATCGAGCCGGAACAGCTGAATAGTGCTGTCTGCCGGAGCGATGCGACCCTGAAGACACCAACACTGGTCATAAGTAAATCAAAGGGGATTCAGACAGTAAAGGGGCTTTCTCATACACATAGAGAGACCCAAACTGTGGATTAAACAGGAGATCCCAAAAATGAAGCGCAGGTCTCCTGATAAAATAGAAAAGAGAACTGGAACTACAGAGGCAGCCGTGGAACCCTTCTCGGCAAAAAAAGGGGCGGGGCCAGAGTTTGCTAAGTGTTTCCAGTCACGCAGAGGGATACAAACTGGAGGACGGCAGCTATGCTATGACTGCCGCCGGCCGGGCCACTTATGGCGAAGTTGTCCTCGGAGGACAGGGGATCACAGGAATTCCCGATACAACGTTCCCCCTAGGTTCTCTGGGGAGTGTAAACAACGTAGCCATGGCCCGACCCATGGATACTCCTAGAGGAGGACGTCCCTCACCTTGGTTCAAACCTTGGTTCTTCGCTGGGGGGGGGGGGGGAATACTGTTAGATATGGCCGGCTATTTATCCCGGCCAATACCCCCAGGCCGCCAGATGGGGCCCTCTTTGCAGCATGGAGGTACCCCAAATGCCAGCAGGGAATTATGGACAGTGGACTTTTAATGCACAGCCCTGCTGGATACCACGGGGGCTGCCAGAAGTCGCTGCAGAGAGGCCCAGGGATTGTTATTTGCACCATAACCCGGAAGTGCGTCTTAATCACAGCGACACAAGGAATGACATGCTTCCGGGGTGAAGAAAAATGATTTTTATCTGACCCGGTCACGTGGACAGAGAAGGCGAAACACTTCCGGGTCAAGGACTATAAAAGTACGATGGGAAATCCCAGACGCTCAGCTGAGATGGGAGGCATGGTTGGCTAAGCGTCTGGGAGTGGAGGATTTTTTATTATTGTAGTGATTATTGTTTATTGGAGTGGTGTGGAGTAGTGGTGCTTTGTGCACTTTTTTATAATAATAAAGTCAATTCTTGGACTTTTATCTGGTGTATGACGTCTGGTCTGAGGGTTCAAGGGGTCAACAGTGCCTCTAATTGTCACAATATATATATATATATATATACACACACACACACGCACACACACACGCACACACACACACACATACATATATATATATTTTTTTTTTAAATAAAAATATAAGTGCAGTATTTGATTGTGAGATTATTTTGGTTCTACAGACAATCCAACTTAATGACATTAGAGAGTGCAAATACACATTTGGGTAGTGCCTCTGATTGTTCATTGATTTTTCAATTATTAAACTCACATTTAGATAACAGTCCCGATTATCAGTAATATTTAAGTTTATTGAAGCCTATTTTCTAGAAAAAAACATAATGAATTAATGTTCTACAGGGTGACTTGCCTTTGAAAGTTGTTACTGTATTGGCCATCATAAATTGTATTACAGTGTAAGAAAAGGCGCTATATTGCGCCCGACCAGACACAGATTGACATGGTAGGCACATGTAAAATAAACAAATACTTTTTATTTTCTTAGTCTGTGGGCTATGCCTTCCCCGTACCCACAGACACAACACAGTCCCAAAGCACAACAAGACCACAAACAAAACACTTCTCTTCTGGCACCACCACTCCTCCCAGGCAACCTTGTCCTCCTCCACCCAACTCCAGCCGCTGAGTGGTGGTTGCTGGCTCCTTTTATAGTTCACCCGGAAGTGCTCCAGGTGCTTGATCAATGAGTTCTGGCTGCATTTCCGGGTGTGATGAATATGCTGCACACACGGGTTCAGCAGTTCCAAACACAGCACCCCCTGGCGGTGCCTGAGGGACCCAACAGGGCTGTGCCCAACTCCAATTCCCAAGGAGCCCTGCGGGAAACCAAGGCACTGCTCCACCCCAGGGGGGGCAGCCGTCTAGTGTCCAGGGGGAGGTATTGCAGTGTCCATGGCTGCTCCCCCTGAATATAGTGTGCAGGAGCGTCCCGGCTGGGCATGGACGCCAGCCGCCTGCCACAACAGATAATAATTTTCCATATAGACCTCTTTATTTAATGAACCTTTTATTAATTTTAAAATTGTCTACCAATACATTAAGCAAATGAAATTCGGTATTAGCAAATTACAAAAAGCACTCGTCAAGAATGTGGTATTAGGATATCAAAGATGCATTTTATGAAGAACATTTTACATAAAGTGAGTAACAATAAGTACATTTTTTTAGAATAAATTAAATATAAAGTGTAACTCATTATTTTTAAATAGTTCTTAGAAAGTCTAATTAATTTAAAAAAACAGTATAGGTGTAGTTTAACGTTAGGGTATAAGCTTTAAGAAACTGTAAGCATAGGTCTTATCCTTTTGTTATGCATGGACACTTGCAAAAGCCTTTTCCCTGCCTGCCGTGTTTAATTATCATTATCCTTCATGAATTTGAGATGTTCTGCATTATAATACAGTTCAAAGCACAATATGTCTTATTTTAAAGACCCCCTAAAGACTTCTTGAAGCCATGCATGACACAACACAGCTTACCACCAATGGAGGCGGAAGAGGAGGACACACACCCTGCTGAGCTCAGAACCGTAGTGGTGGAGGAGAACTGAGCAGTGCATCCTAAATCCAGCTCAAGGTGGGATGTCACATTCATTTTGTTCAGCAAAAACAGCATTTCATTTGCCATCTGTATTTGTAACACCAACTGGGTATGATATACAGCCAAAGGTGTGCAAGAAAACTAATACAGGTACAGAAAATGCTCTGAAACAGAAGGATTTTATAATTAGGAGGGTGGCGGGGGGTAAAGATGAAAGAAACATTTAAGGAAACAGAAGAGGAAATGAAATATCTAATTAAATGTCCCAAGCAAAAAATGAGTATTAAAATGAATGCAATTTATGATTAGCATGATTCAATAAAATACATGCTGATTGATGACATCCAGCATTTGATAGTTGGAGGAGACGGCAACTGCAACAGATGATAGAACTCCTTCCTTAGAAAATGAAGGTGAAGCTCTTTAGAAAAAATTAACAGATCTCAAAGACAGAGTCGAGCTCAAAAAATTAATTTAAATTATGGGAGGTGGACAAGCTAGAAAGCCTACTAAATCCATATCTAAGTGCTGTATTCTGTGAGATGACATTTAACCAAAACCTGGAAATGAATTAATTACTTGGTAAATATTCTCCATTTACCAGGTTTTCATCATCACAATTTGACAAATAACATTAAAAAGAAAATGTGTTGTGCTGTGATAGAAAAAAAATTGATTCTCTTTGATCGCAATAAGAATTTTTCCACACTTTCTTAGTGGACCACTGAGCTGTATTTAATTATAATTAGCAAGAACTGTGCATTTCAAATATCAGATATTGGTTTATTTATTTATATTTAGCTAATATGAAAATTGTGTTTGGAGGATACACTTATACATTCAATCCAGCTCAAGATATGGAGAATGAATTAAAAACCTAAATATGGTCTGACTAATGACTGAAGAAAAGTATATAGCTGGGCTAAAGTCTAACCAAAACCCCTAATGATTATTATAAAGAATGTGAAGTTTAAGGTACATTTGTGTCCTTGGCCTATTTTTTTTTAATTATTTGCCTCTCTATGGTAATTTAAAATGCTTGTTTTTTTCACTATACCCCTTTTATTTTGGCCAATCTCCTGTTTTATTTTACTGTTATTATATTTTTTATTATCATATTATTGTTATAATTAATATCATTATTTGCTTTACTTTTAATGCATTTTATTATTATATTATATCATTCTTTGCATTACTTTATTCTGTTGTTTTCTTTTATTAATTCTCTTTTTCTATACTGTACTGTCATTTTTGACTAACATTTTGGAAAGTGGTAATAATAGTTTGTAATCCTTAACAGCTTTCTGTTTTCTTTCTATTTCCCCTTTCGGTTTTCTTTTTTAATCACTGAAAAAATCTATAATCTGAATGTTATAATTGCAGTGTACTCTGGTATATGTATGGCTTATAACACACCTTTTAGTTTTAGTTATTGAATATTATGCTAGATATCTTATCTATTAGGAGTGCTTATTGTAATTACTAATGTGTAGTAGTGATCAGAAATGCTGAATAGTTAATATTATCTCAGTATTCTTGTTTAATTACTGTAAGTCTGCACTTGGACGAAGTAAATATATTACTGATATCTTAAAATGTAGCAGTTTACTGTTGCTGTGGGAATTTGTGCTTTGCTTCATGACATGTCAGACAGAGATTCTGAAGCCTTGGATCTTACCTTCATTTGGAGAGGCAAGGTGGTATGGAGTTCGGAAGAGAAGAAAGAAAGACAGCAAGCCATACTTTACTTGTTTAATGCCCATAATGTCATTCTGAATCATTACTAGTTCCAAGGATAAGTAACTGACACTCTTCAAAAGTGTCAAGCCAACAAGACAAAATGAAGAACTCTGGTGAAAGAAAAACATTTAAAAAGATGTTATTTTTCTGTTGCTATCTAGAAAAATTAACTATAGAATACAAGAACCATGTAATGTAGATCAATCACATTTTGTAATGTCAAAGGTGTCAGCATGAACTGAAAAGGATAACAGTGCTATCATATCTTAGATCTTTGAAGTCATATATTGTACTCTTTCACTTTAAAGATTAATTTAGGAAAAAATGGGAACATATTTGCCAGGTTTTTTGCTCTATGATAAGTAGACTTCAGGTTTCTCCATCCATACTAGTTTTTCTTGCAAATATATTATAGCTGTGCATGAATTGACTACTATTTAATTGATAGTAACTAGAACTGTCAAATTGGGCAAAAAAAAGTTTGGAATATTCAAATTAAATATAAGCAAATAATCAAATGAGTGATGACATTCAGTGCACAAACATATTTATTGAAACATGGTCCTGATACTCTGGAACTTTCAAATAATAACACTAAGCAGTACACCAACATGAAACACAATGATGATTGTTATATTAAATGGTTATTCAATGAGTAAAAAATAACATCCTGGATTTGATATTGTGCACATGTCATTCCTTTTACAGATGGTATAGCCAGCATATGATCAATGATATTTAATTTATCACAAAATATGCTGTAGGACAAAATACAGTCTTAATTGATAAGACTCTAAGGAAACATTCACAGATGTCACTAGGGATAAAGATTATATCAGTAGATTATTTTTTTAGCTGGAAGCATTTTGCAATGTTAAAAGGTTACAGTGAACTATTGTAAATAACATTGTAAAAAGACATTTTAATCTACAGTAAATGAAGAAAATTAAAGTACCTCCCAGTGAGCTCTTTAAAGATGTAAAACAAACCTAAAATACCAAATCAATAAATAAAATATTTATAGAAACACATTAAGGGATTGAACAAGGGAGTAGATGAAAGCATAAAAAAAGCAAAACAAGTCCTGGTGCCATACTGATCATAAACTATGAAAATAATTTATCCTTTCGATAGATAGATAGATAGATAGATAGATAGATAGATAGATAGATAGATAGATAGATAGATAGATAGATAGATAGATAGATAGATAGATAGATAGATAGATAGATACTTTATTAATCCCAAGGGGAAATTCACATACTCCAGCAGCAGCATACTGATACAAAAAACAATATTAAATTAAAGATTGATAATAATGCAGGTAAAAACAGACAACAACTTTGTATAATGTTAATGTTTACCACCCTGGGTGGAATTGAAGAGTCGCATAGTTTGGGGGAGGAACAATCTCCTCAGTCTGTCAGTGGAGCAGGATAGTGACAGCAGTCTGTCGCTGAAGCTGCTCCTCTGTCTGGAGATGATACTGTTTAGTGGATGCAGTGGATTCTCCATAATTGATAGGAGCCTGCTTAGTGCCGATCGCTCTGCCACATATGTCAAACTGTCCAGCTCCATGCCAACAATAGAGCCTGCCTTCTTCACCAGTTTGTCCAGGCGTGAGGCGTCTTTCTTCTTAATGCTGCCTCCCCCATTATTTAATTTAATATTGTTTTTTGTATCAGTATGCTGCTGCTGGAGTATGTGAATTTCCCCTTGGGATTAATAAAGTATCTATCTATCTATCTATCTATCTATCTATCTATCTATCTATCTATCTATCTATCTATCTATCTATCTATCTATCTATCTATCTATCTATCTATCTATCTATCTATCTATCTATCTATCTATCTATCTATCTCTAAATGTTTGCTTCAAATTCATTCTGCCAGCAGAACCTGTACCTTCTGCTTATCTCTTGACTCCTCACTTGGCATAGCTCTGGCAGGCTTTAAATGACACGGTAGGTTTTACTCTATGATCAGGGAAACAGATTCAAAGAATTTATGTCCACAAGCCACAGTGCCTTCCAGGAGCTTTTGCTGACCCTGCACCCTTGAGCTTCCATTTCTAATAAAGCACCAGGCAACCATTGGAGGTATTGGTCTGCCTACTGGTCTGCTCTAATGGGAAAACTGCAAGATTCAGGAATTCCTACCTGCTACCTAACAACTCAGGAGAAGTGATAATTTATTTCTATGTGTATGCCTATTACTGGGTACTACTGACTATTATTCATATAAATGATAGCCTTCTATGAAATAGACCACCAGGACTGATCTTTGTGTCCCCTCAATGTATTCCAATATTTTGTCCAGTTACCGTGGCTCTTTGCTTCCTTGGTCTGATCTCTTTCTCTCCCTTTCTCACAATAACATATTTTGTGTTTTTCATACCCCCAATAGTCAATTTAAAATTAAAAATGTGCCATTAGTCAAGGTAAATGTAATGAATTGAAAAGAATAGTAAAGTTGGCAGCTTTTTTAACTTTACAGGTAAAAGAGGTTCAGATGTAACCCCTTGTGTCAAGCAGTACTACCTCAAATTAGCAGTTCATAATTTCTAAAATACTTTAGCTTTTATCTTTGTCTGCAGTGGTACTTGATTTTTAATTCTGTAATACACCTTCTGAAAAAAGGTGTTTTTTCCTTTTGAAACAGAACAGGTTCACAATGCTGTCACTTATTAAGTAGATCTACTATTCTGATTTTAACCAATATCTGACACGGTCTCATGTTTCTTTGTTTCATTTACTAGTTTTACTGTTGCTAATACCACCTGCCACCCCCACTATCTCTATATTCGTTTGAGTTGTTTGAGTAGATATTAACTACATTTTCAATCTGCTGTTTTCTAGTATTGGCTGCAGAATTAACTTTTCTTAAATGGTAATGATATCAATTGGTAAAGAAAATATATTTGCTGTGAAAAGAATCAATTAAATGACTGGTCTCCTATCTATCCATCCCTCCATATACCAAACCTACTTTTGCTGGAGCCTATCCTAGCAAGCAATAGGTGCAAAGGCAGGAATAATCCCTGGGACTGGGTACCTGCTAATTGCAAAAGAATAATCTCTCTGTATTTCAAATTTTAATGATGGCAAGCGATATCTTATTGTTAAGTTTCTCCACTAATTACTTTCCTTTTATTAAAAAAAGTGAAGCACACAATGTGAAAAGGCACACATTCCATAACTTACATCCACAATATTTTTCCTAGCTATAACAAAACAGTGGGCAACCTTTCACTCTGCACCGCACCCAGAATATTTAGGATTAGGCTGCACATGTCACTTATAAGAACAAAGAGTTATCTGATTATTTCCATTACAAGAAAACATTGAATGAAGCACAAATAACTGTTTCTACTTTCAGGCACCGCACCATGTAGCAACCTACATAGAAGATCTCTGTCTTTTTATTTAGAATTATTAATGTGTTTAATGTAATTAATCAATGTTATTAATTAATAATATTAAGGTTTGGCCTTTGGCTTGTTATCATATATTTTTAAATGAATTTTGAATCTAAACTGAACACATGCTACTGTCAATGCATACCCATGAACTGGCCCACCTCTACTACCACAAAGACAAGCTGTGAAGCTGAGAAATGTCACATGGTGAACATAAAAGATCTGACGGCTGTAAACATCTACAGCATCTGAGAATATAAAAGACTCTGAGGAATGTAAAGAGGGATATATTAAACATTCCAGTATTCACCTGGTAGCTCTGCAATCACCACTGCCAAAAGAGCCCTATTACATCTTATTGGAAGAGCCCCTCATTCAAAACCAAAAAGGTGAATATCAGAAGCAAGCATACAAGTAAGGTGGAGAGGATTCAGACCTGGCTTGACCATCTCATGGGGAGTTCGGGTACTGTGATATTTTGGGTACTGCAGAGAACATGTCTTATTTCAGACACTATTTTAATGCTGGACAAGTTTAATCAGACTGAGTAGAAAAAACAGGAGAGGGACTGGAGATTTTTGTGAATGTGCAGTGGTGAAAAAGTGAGCACCATACAATTATAACTAAAATGTATGATCAAGACATTGAAATACAGTAATCCAAAGGATTTTATATGTGTTTGGGGGGTGGGGTGGGGGAATGTTGTTTGTCTTTATTATATTTATTTACTTTTTGGGGAGGGTCTGTAAATTCTTTTATTTCTACTTGGGGACAAATAAGTATAATCTAATAAAATCTAATTGACTCTAATCTAATTTAAATCTTCTTCTTCTTTCAGTTGCTCCCGTTAGAGGTTGCCACAGCAGATCATCTTCTTCCATATCTTTCTGTCCTTTGCATCTTGTTCTGTTACACCCATCACCTGCATGTCTTCTCTCACCACATCCATAAATCTTCTCTTAAGCCTTCCTCTTTTCCTCTTCCCTGGCAGCTCTACCCTTAGCATCCTTCTCCCAATATACTCAGCATCTCTCCTCTGCACATGTCCAAACCAATGCAATCTCGCCTCTTTGATTTTGTCTCCCAACTGTCTAACTTGAGCTGACCCTCTAATGTCCTCATTTCTAATCCTGTCCATCCTCGTCACACCCATCTTAGCATCTTTAATGCTGACTCTAATCTAATTTAAATAATGAATCTAAATTCTAATCTAAAACATTAGATTAGAAATAATACATATCTGAACTGAATAAAACTATGTTTGCATTTCTGTGATCTAATTTACCATACACTATATATTACAAAAAAGTTGTAAGAAATTTGCTCTAACCTGATTATTGGCTCAATTAGACACTGTGGTGATAGGCCGGGGCCCCTTGTCCGGCCGGGATACCCCTGTGATGGAAGGACCACGGGAGAGGACATATTCAAGGCAATACCTCCCCTGGAACACTAGAGGGCAACCCACCTGGCGCACAGTGGGGCCATGGGTTTGGAGCTTAGAAGGGGGGTGCCTGGACAGTACCTGACCCCTAGGCTGCAGCACTTCCACCACACTCGGACCCACACCCACTTCCATATGCCCTATAAAAAGGGCCACCTCACTGCATCCGGAAGGCCAGAGTTGGGTGGGAAAAGATGAAGCTTGTCAGTGGACGAGTAGAGGCAGAAAGACAGAAGAAGAAGAAAGGACTGTCTGTGTTGTCCTACTTGTGTACTGTGCTGTGGTGTGTAGTAGGAAGCAAAGGGAAAGGGCTTCTCCACGGGAATAAATATGTGTGCTGAACTTGAACTTGTGTCTGCCTGTCTGTGTCAGGTAGGGTGGCTGGTACGCCCCCTTGGTGGTAATCCCTCAAATATGTAGTCATCCTTGAGCATCTCAATAATAATAATTCATTTTATCTATATAGCACATATTTTTGAAAATGTATTAAAAATAAAAAACTGAAATATCACATTGACACAAGTATTCAGACCTTTTGCTATGACACTTGAAATTTGGCGAAGGTGACCATTCTATTAATCATCGTTGAGATGTTCCTACACCTTGTTTGGAGTGCATCTGTAGTCAATTCAGTTGATTGACCATTTTTACGAAAAGTACACACCTCTCTATACCTCCATAAGTCCCATAGATGACAATGTAAAACAAATCAAAAACCCAGTCACAAAGTTGAAGAAATTGTCTGCAGAGCTTAGAGACAGGATTGTGTCGATCTGAGTAAGGTTATAAAAGATAATCTGCAGCATTGAATGTTCCTAAGAGCACAGTAGCTATTTTAAATGGATTATGTTTGAAACAACTATGCTTATTCCTAGAGTTGACTGCCAGCTCAAGTTTGAACTGTTTGGCATCAATTCTAGTGTCATGTCCGGAGGAAACATACTCAAACAATAATACTATTCTAACGGAATATCATTCCAGTGGTGAAACATGGTGATGACAGCATCATGCTGTGGAGTTGTTTTTCAGTGGCAAAGATTTGGAAACTAAGCAGAGTTGAGGGATAACGCAATGGGAAAACCTGGTACAGAATACTCTTGACTTCAGGCTGGACCAAAGGTTCGCATATCAACAGGAAAATGACCTTAACCATAAAGCAAAGACAAAACAGGAGTGGCTCAAAGACAACTCTGTGAATGTGTGTAAATATCACAGTCATAGGCTAGAATCCAATCAAAAATCTCTAAAACTAGCTTTCCACTGATGGTTTCCATTCAACCTGACAGAGCCTGAGTGCATCTGCAAAGAAGAATACCAGAAACTCACCAAATCCAACTGTGCAAAGTAAGTTATATCCAAGAAGTCTATAAACTGTAATTGCTGCCAAAAGCACTTCAACAAAGTACTGAGTGAAATCAAATCAAATCAAATCAAATCAAATCAAATCAAATAGCCTTTTATTGTCAATTCACTGTATGTTCAGAACATACAGGAGAATCGAAATACTGTTTCTCTCTCATCTTCATAGTACAATAAAATATAAAAAAGAAAAAGTATAACATATAAGATAAATAACATTAGAACTTGTAAAGTAGACCTGTGTACAATGTGCAATAGTCAGCAGTGCAAAAACCAATTGCAGTAAAAAATGCGAATGTGCATTATAGAGTAGCTTATAAAATGTACAAAAAGACAGACAGTTAGCAGCAGATGTAATACTGAGTCTTTATATAATACCAGCTGAGGTACAGTACTGGTAGATAGAAATGATCTATATGTTTATATCAATCTTATTTCTTTTTTTTAATAAATTTGCAAAATCCTGTTTTCATTTTGTCATTCTGGGATATTGAATGTTGTTGATGGGATAAAATGAATATAAACAATTTTAGCATAAGCCTGCAAATAACAAAATGTGTAAAAAAAACAATGGGTCTGAATACTTTCTGAAGGCACTGTAAGTCACCTTATTAAGCAAGTTTATGGACTCTTCAAAGACTCGAACATCATTTATTTGAAACCTTCATTGTGATTGACTCTAAGGTCAATGGGCAAAGGGTCAAAGTATCTTTAGCAAATACTGTACAAGTAAAGTGGTTGGTATTGTGATATGTGTTCAGCTTCAAGTGTATTTTGAATAAACAGGGTATGCTGGGTGTTTTAATTTATGGGGTTGGGAGAGGGAGTCTCTAATTGTGAGGGACAGACCTATTAGTGACAATTACAGAGCGAAGGCACAAACTGAAGGAGGAATCTTGTCTCATGGAGTTGAAAGTCAGGAGGCACGACACATCAGGCACCATTTAGGTGTAATTACAGGAGGCTTTACAGCTTTAAGGTAAAGCAGTGTTGGTCAATTAAGTCACTCGACTAGCCAACCCTTTTCATTTTTGCTTGAGAAATGTATTGCAAAATAAAGAAAACTGAGTTTACAATATTGTGTGGTTTGTTATGGAAGACATTCTAACAGTAAACACTGCGACTAACCAGCAACTGACAACCCTTTCTCTCTTTATTGCTCTGGCCCACAGAGCAAATTTAACAAAAAAGACAAAGCAGACAAAGTATTACTGCAAGTTGTTTTTTTCTATAAGACAGATTTATGTAGAGCATTACATTTTAATGTACTCTCTTCAGCACTGAGAATTAAGGCCTACAAAACTACTTTCTGAAAAAACTTTTTAAAAATAATTACTATTTAGTGGAATATGGAAGACACGTGAAATATGCATCTGTAAGACTAATTATGTATTTAAAGGTCAATGTAATGTAATGCATATTATGCATTGCAGGTTTTTGCTTAATTAGACTCTACAGAATTTTGATTCAAGCACCTGCACCTAATCACCTTTTTGAAACCTGCAAAGTCCTTATTAGGCATTAAGAAAGAATGCAATTGGATTTTTCAACAGGCTCATTAAAAGTGTATTAATGGTAAGTGAGATGTATTAAGATTTTTACTTGCTTCAAAAATGTGTTTTGAGATCCTTCGAAACATTTATGTGTTCGTTTGGTATCTTAACTGATATAAAATCATCTAGGTTATTCATTTTCACAGGGATAGTAAAGATGCATTTGAAATTTCCATACTATAAACCACCTTAGGAAATTCACATTATATGCCTCATATTTGTTTGGTACTGTTGTAAAGCAAACTGTTGGTTAAGGAGAACTTACTAAAATGCATATTTATTCTTTCATATGCCTTTTGAATACTAAACAAAAGTAAACAGGAAAATATAATAGCAACTAATGAGTATGAACTTAAAAATAATTTTGAAAATTTGCAATCTGATAAAACAAAATAAGTTTGTTAAAATGTTATTAGTTACGCTGCAGTAATGTTTCTAATTAAAATGCTGATCTGCAATAATCACTAAGATAACATAATTGACTGATTTCTTTTTGCTTGCCTCCTGTTTGGAGTGTATAGTTAAGATAAATTTTATGTTTCAGGTTGTCTAGTTAATTAAAAACCTATGCATTTTATAGGAAAAAATTAAAGATTTTTATTTACATTTACAGTGGATTCAGAAAGCACCCAGACCCCTTCTCTTTCTGCACAATTTATTGTGATAAAGATTGAAGTTTAAATGGGTGAATTTGCCATTTGTGCCCCTCAATCTACACTCAATAACCCATACTGATAAAGTGAAAACATGTTTTCAGAAAGGTCTGCTAATTTAATAAAAACAAAAACTGAAATCTCCCATTTTTGTAAGAATTTAGACGCTTTTCTGAGGCACTCCAAATTGTGGTCATCCTGTTTGTTTTAATTACGCTTGAGATGTGTCTAGAACTTAATTGGAGTTGTTCACCTGTGGCAAATTAAGTTGAACGGACATCATTTAGAAAGGCACACGCCTACAATTCACAATGCACATCATGACAAAGCCAAGCAATGACGTTCAAGGTACTCCCTTTAGATCAAAACAGTCAAATTGCAGTGAGACATAGATCGAGGCTAGGGGATAAAATCATCTATAAAGCTTCTAGTGTTCCTAGGAGCACAGTGGCCTCAATAATTGTGAACTTTAGGAAGTTTGGAACCACTGGGACTCTTCTTAGAGTTGGCTATCTGGACAAACTGAATAACCAGTCAAGAAGGGTCTTGGTCAGAAAGGTGACCAAGAACCCAATGGTCATTCTAACAGAGCTTCAGAGAAATGAGAGACCCTATCAAAAAGACAATTATCTCGATAGTACTTCATCAATCAAGTGTTAATGCTACAGTGGCCTCTCTTTAGTAAAAGATGCACGATAGCCCACTTGGAGTTTCACAAACAGCTTTTTAAAGACTGTGAGCATGAAAAACACAGGCTGTGGTCTGATGAGACAAAAATTGAACTCTTTGAGCAGAGCTCCAAGCACTACGTTTTGTGAAGAGCAGGCACTGCTCATCACCTGCCTAACACCATCCCTATAGTGAAGCATAGTGGTGACAGCATCATGTTATTGGGTTGCTTCTCCGCAGTGGTGAGGGGAAACTAATCAGAAATAAGGGATGGATTAATGCAGCCAAATAAAGAGGGTCCATGGTGGAAAAAAAAAAAAAACTACTCCAGAGTGCACACAACATCCAACTGGGGTGATGGCTCATCTTTCAGCACAACAATGTTTTGAGGCGTAAAGCCATGACAAAGCCAGACTGGTTTCAGGACAAGTTTCTGACTGTCCTTGTGTGGCACAGCTAAAGACTTAAACCCCACAGAACATCTGTGGAGAGACTTGAAGATTTCTGTTTACTGATACTGCCAGTCTAATTGAGCCAGGGACGTTCTGCTAGGAGCCAGCTAAGCAAATCCAATTATGCAGAGCATATAGAGAGATACCCAAGAAGACTTAAAGATGCATTTGCTGCCAAATAGGCTTCTACAATGTACTGAATTAAAGGTCTCAATATTTAATTGAATGAGAGATTTCAGTTTTTAATACATTTGCAGAAAGTGAAGGGGTCTGAATATGTTCTGAATCTACTGTATATTTAATACAGTTGATTTCGTCATATAGTACTTGTGTGAGTGAGTTTGAAACTCTTCGATCTTTTTTAGATTAATCGGTATCAGAGAAGAGGCACCAAAAATAAAGTCTGTATTTGTCAAATCATGTATTTGTTGTGAATTACAAAATCAGAAAGATACTCTGTGATGAAGCATTTAAGATATTTTTTTTCCATAACTGACAACATAGCAACCCCGCAGCCTACTTGCTTGTATACTAATACAGATCTTACATTAAGTATTGAAAAACCATGCAGATTTAGCAAGAGACATTATTATGGGAGTAAACTGTGCATTACCTAAGCACGATTGTCATGTGTTTTGATTACTTCAATCATGCCTCATAAATTTAAGTTGCCTAACTAAGCGCAAGTGCACAACCTTTTGTTTTTCATTTTTGTTTGCCCATTACACCGGTTCTTTTCTCTTTAAGACCGCTGATGCTGTCATGAATTTCTGATGTTGTAAACATCAAATGTTCTACACAACAGTCATAAACTGTAGTTACTAAGGATGTAGGGTGGAAATATGCATTGGCAAACTGGAAGTAAAGATGTTAGTTTTACTGAAAGCAGATACACTAATTGGGTAAGAAAAAGGGGAGAATTCATGTGTGGTGTTTATTGTTTGCCAGTGGCTCAGACAGAGTGTCAGAAAGAAGACA